>NC_083406.1:6914216-7539216 GCF_020745735.1 Hemiscyllium ocellatum | reverse complement strand
GTGAGCCTTCCATTGGGCTAAAGTGTGCTGTGAAGAGAATATCTACAAGACACATCTGGGTGTGCAGATAAAACAAAGTAAAGTTTCTCTCTGCTGAAAGCAAGTCAACAAAGCTACTGCTGAATGGATATTCTTGGTTCTTCAGTTATCTAGTTCCAAACAACTACTCAAAGGTAGCACTACCGGAGGTGACCATATTAACAATCACAACATTTCATAATCTATCCATCATAGGCAAAGCAAACTCTAATTTGCAAATTAGCTTCTATTTTTACTTATTGGGCTGTCACATTTTCTTCTTAACCTGAATACATATGTTTTATTATCTTTAGTTGTGTTTTGGAAGCTAATCAGCTGACTTGTCCTTTGACTTGGCTTTTTGTAAACTATAAATATATTTGAATTGGAAATGGTATCGCCAAGGAAAGGGACACTTTTTAAATTTAGCTTTGCTGCAAACAATGAGGGAGGGATTGAATAAAGAGGGGAAATAGTGCGTCCGTCTTCACCCAAGAGTTTACCCATTTGGGGGTGTCCCATCAAGAAGCATAACAAATTGACAATTCTTGCCCAGGATTCTCATCATGCTGACTTAGCCATTGATCCCTGGTCAAGGTACAGTATCCTGTACTAGGTGTGGTATTCACTCCATCCCAATATGTTGCTGACGTGGCTGTGATGACATGTCCAGATAGAAATCTTTCCACATAAGCACGCAGTTCCTGATAGATGGATGGATAGATTGACAGACAATTTATTGTCGCACATATCTTCAGGATACAGTGTTTTGTCACCTGGTGCCATTTTGAATTACAATGAGAAGGAGAAATTACTTAAATAAAAGTACATCTTCCCTTCAAATTGGGTCTCAAGCATGGCTTTGAAGTTTCTGCAAAGTGTCTTGGTCCTCGAGACGTCCTGCTCGGGGAACAGTAAGGATGACACCGATGTCCCAGGAGATCCCAGCTCTGCTGCTGCCTTGCAGACACTGCCAAGAGTCCAGGCTTTGGGCCTACTGCTGTCAGAATGCTTTACTCTGGGCACTGCCACCACGGCCAGGTGTCCTGGTCCACACCGCCAATGCTGTAGCCACAGTCCCATTAACACACCTGCCCTGAAGGTGATAAAGAAAAGATAAAAGACAAAATGTACATAGACAGAATGATGCTGTCAGCCTGAGAGCACACCAGCTTAAAAGAGATGTTGTGTTAATCTTTATATGCCCAAAAGCATCAGAATGTTTGCCCCCTCTGATGTTGTGTCAGACTGTTCTTATAATGACGTTCTCAAATGCCTTTTGTTATGGATCATTGATTCTTCCTGAGCTTGGTCATGTTTGTGTTGATCAAGATTCATCAAATCAACTGTACCCACAACTCTCACCTTAATGTCTGTACTGTCTAGAATCATAGAATAATAGAAAACCAACAGTGTGCAAACAGGCCATTTGGCCCAACCAGTCCACACTGACCCATTTCCCTACCCTCTTACTTTATGTTTCCCCTGACTAATGCACCTAACCGACTCATCCCTGAACACTATGAGCAATTTAGCATGGTCAGTTCACTTAACCTGCACAACTTTGGACAGTGGGAGGAAACTGGAGCACCTAGAAGAAACATCCCAGAAGCAATTGCCATCCAGGAATTGTTAATCATTTGAAGTGATTTATGTTCTGTTTCCAGAACAATTCTGTATATACATAAACTCCTCTGATACTGCTTACTACAGCCAGTGTTTCATGTTCAAACTTGGAACATTTGGATTGTGATAGAACTTTGGATCCAATTAAAATTAGTTTGTCAGCTTTCATGATGCATTGGCTTCTTGAATTGTCCTCTTCCTTAGGTTACACCCCAGTAGGATACAAATTTCTGCTATAATTGTTTGACTCAAACCCTTTAAGACTTCTCTCAATGATGAAGCTTTATTAAAATAATTTGATATATATGTTGTTAATGAACTTTCAAAAAAAAGTCTAAAGGTTGTCTCTGGCTTAAGGAGTGGGCATTGTTGTACATCTCTGACTTTGCCAGAGCTGGGCTGGATCCCGCAAAGTGGATAAATAGAACTACAAACACTCCCTTCATGATGAGCTGCCATCATCAGTGATCACAGATTTTGAAAGCATAATTTTCCTTTCACAAAATCCAGTGAACTCTGCCTGATTGCATTGAGATTTTGAGTGCTCTGCTCTTATCTTCATTATGCATTCCAGCATATGGCATGGACTGTAATTAATGATCCCAGCATTACCTCAGGAGATAAGCCTGGAATCCTGCCTCACTGAGTATTGACTTTTATTCGACGGTAGTTAGTGTAACTTGGTTCTGATAGCTCTGAGACTTTCTGAAGTGACCTATCACCATTTTAACATGTTTTGCTGTCTTTGCTTCAATTTATACATGACTATTTTATCCCTTTAGATGTGCTGAAGCTATTTCTCCTGAAGCTTTTTCCTTATAGTGGCTAATCAAGATATCTGAACTCTTACGTACGAACAGTTTGACCATATATTGTAGGAAAGGTTTATGTTATTGACGTTATAACCAATGTTCTGGAAAAAACTCATCAGTACTGGCAGCAAAGGCAGAAGGAGAAAGTGAGTTCATGTTTCGAGTCAAATCTGATGAGTTCCAAAGAAATGTCACATTTGACTCAAAATGAGAGCTGGTTCTCTCTCCACATTTGTTCTTGTTGCTAAAGCATTGTAGGCAGTTCAGTACATAAACACTCATACAACTTGGCCAGCTGTACTCTACATTATAAATTCATAAGTTTTAGGATCCAGGAAGAATTCTCAAGTATCTAGTCATCATTCAATAACAATATTAAATACACTTGTTTATATATTAAGGATTAAATTAGGTAATGCTATGTTCTCTTGGAAGTGGCTAGCGTAGGATTTTGTGAGGCAATTCTCATAATTAGCTCTCAATATATGCACAGGTGCTGAAAGGAAGTCTGTTGCAAAATATTTGATTATGATTTGTTTTGGTCTAGTAAAACTTTATAATTCTGAACAGCTGTACTTAATTGGCATCATCTCATGCAAGTCTTCAATCCACTCATGTTGATGACTGTGTTAAAAACTTCGAGAAAAGTCTGTTCATGGGAATTGAATATAAACTGAATAAACTGATGATTCCTGTACTTAAGTATAATGAACATACTTGCACTTTCTTGTATTTCAAAGAATAAAGAAAATTCCTGCACAGGAACAGGCCCTTCGGCCCTCCAGATCCTCTATCTAAACCTGCCACCAATTTTCTAAGGATCTGCATCCCTCTGCTCCCTACCCATTCAGGTATCTGTCTAGATATATCTTAAATGACACTATCGTTCCCACCCCTACCACCTCCACTAGCAACACATTGCAGGCATCCACCATCCTCTGCATAAACAACTTCCCACAAATGTCTCCCCAAATCTTTTCCTTCTCTCTTTGAACTCGTGACCCCTAGTAATTGAGACCCCCACTCTGGGGAACAGCTTCTAGCTATCCACCCTGTCTATACCTCTTAAGATTTTGTAGACCTCAATCAGGTCCCCCAACCTCCATCTTTCTAATGAAAATAATCCTAATCTGCTGAACCTCTCTTCATAGATTTGCCCTCCATACCTTCTCCAAAGCATCCACTTCCTTTTGGTAAAGTGGCAGTATTTCAAATGCGACCAAACCAAAGTCCTATACAACTGTAACATGACCTGCCAATTCTTGTACTCAACACTGATGAAGGAAAGCATGCCGTATGCCTTCTAGACCACTCTACTGATCTGCATTTCCACCTTCAGGGAACAATGGACCTGAACACCCAGTCTGTCTGTATGTCAATTTTCCCCAAGACTTTTCAATTAACTGTATAGTTCACTCTTGAATTGGATCTTCCAAAATGCACCACCTCGTATTTGCCCGTATTGAAATCCATCTGCTATTTCTCAACCCATCCCTCCTATCTATCTATATTCTGCTGTATCCTCTGGCAGTCCCCTTCACTTTCTGCTACTCCACCAATCTTAGTATCATCTGCAAATTTGCTAATGAGGCAACCTACACCTTCCTCCAAATCATTTATGTATGTCACAAACAACAGACAACAGATCCCTGTGGGACACCACTGGTCACAGGTCTCCATTTTGAGAAACTCCCTTCCACTACTACTCTCTGTCCCCTGTTGCCCAGCCAGATCTCTATCCATTTAGCTAGAACACCTGGACCCCATGCAACTTCACCTTCTCTGTCAGCCTACCATGGAGAATCTTATCAAATACCTCACTTGAAGTCCATGTGTATGACATCTACATCCCTTCCCTCATCAATCAACTTTATCACCTCCTCAAAGAATTCTATTAGGTTCGTAAGACATGACCTTCTCCACACAAAACCATGTTGCCCATCACTGATAAGCCCATTTTCTTCCAAATGGGAAAAGATCCTATCTCTCAGTATCTTCTCCAGCAGCTTTCCTACCGCTGATATCAGGCTCACCAGTCTATAATTACCTAGATTATTCCTGCTACCCTTCTTAAACAAGGAGACAACATTTGCAATTCTCCAGATCTCTGGGACCTCACCTGTGTTCAAGGATACTGCAAAGATATCTGTTCAAGCTCTAACTATTTCCTCTCTCGCTTCCCTTAGTAACCTGGGGACTTGACTACCTTAATACCTTTTAAAATACCCAAACCCTCCTCCTTCCTAATGCCAACTCGATCTAGAGTACTCAAAAATCTTTCCCTAACCTCAACATCCGTCATGTCTTCTCCGCTGTGAATATCAATGCAGAGTACTCATTAAGAATCTCACTCATTTTCTCTGACTCCACACATAACGTTCCTCCTTTGTCCAGTCACCCTCTTGCCCTTATATATGAAAGAAAAGGCTTTGGGATTTTCCTTAACCCTGTTTGCTCAAAATATTTCATGACCACTTTTAGCCCTCTTAATTCCTCATTTCAGATTGGTCCTACATTCCTGACATTCTTCCAATATCTTTTCTGTCTTTAGTAGCCTAGACCTTATGTATGCATCCTTTTTCCTCTTAGCTTGTCTCACAATTTCACCTGTCATCCATGGTTCCCTAACTTTGTCATTTTGATCCCTCATTTTCACAGGAACATACCTCTTCTGAACTCTAATCAATTTCTCTTTAAAAGCCTCCCACGTATCAAATGTGGATTTACCTTCAAACAGCTGCTTCCAATCTTTTTCCCCAGATACTGCTGAATTGTGGTATAGTTGGACTTCCCCCAATTTAGCACTCTTCCTTTAGGACGTCTCTTGTTTTTGATCAGGTGTATTCTAAAACGTACAGAATTGTGATCACTATTCAGAAAGTAATCCCCTATAGAAACATCAACCACCTGGCTGGGCTCATTCCCCAACACCAGGTTCAGTATGGCCCCTTCCCGAGGTGGACTATTTACATACTGCTCTAGAAAACCCTCCTGAATGCTCCGTACAAATTCTGCTCCATCACACCTCTAAGACTAAGTGAATCCCAGTCAATGTTGGGAAAATTAATATCTCCTTTCACTACTACCCTACATCTTTCCATGATCTGTTTACATATTTGTACCTCTATGTCATGCTTGCTCTTGGGAGCCCCAACATTGTTACTGTACCCTTCCTGTTTCTGAGCTCTCCCCATAATGCCTGACTGCTCGAGTCCTCCCGAGTGCCCTCTGTGATATTTTCTTTGACCAGTAATGCAACTCCTGCAACCCTTTTACCTCCCTCTCTATCCTGCCTGAAGCATCGATATCCTGGGATGTTTAGCTGCCAACCACACCCTTCCCTCAACCAAGTCTCAGTAATAGCAATAACACAGGCTCCCAGGTACTAATCCAAGTCCTAAGTTCATCTGTCTTACCTACTATACTTCTTGTATTAAAGCAAATACTTCAGACCATCAATCCCTTTGCATTCATCATCTGCTCCCTGCCCTCTCTTCCCCATAGGCATGCTGACATCATTATTTAGTATGAGGTCATTATTCAGTAACTAAAGCCTTCCTTGCAGGCTTTAGTTACTGCTTCCTTACTGTCCTCTAACACCATTTGGTTCCCAACCCCCTGCCACATTAGTTTAAACTGTTCCCAACAGCATTAGCAAAAGTGTCCCCATTGGTTCCAGTCCAGCCCAAGCGGAGATCGTCCAATTTGTAATCATCCCACCTCCCCCAGAACCAGTCCCGATGTACCAAAATCTGAACCTCTCCCTCCTGCACCATCTCCCAAGCCACGCATTCATCCTCTCTATTCTATCATTCCTTCTCTGACTAGCACATGGCACTGGTAGCAATCCTGAGACTACTACCTCTGAGGTCCTACTTTTTAACTTGGCTCCTAACTCCCTAAACTCTACTTGTAGGACCTCTTCCTGTTTTTTTACCGATATTGTTTGTGCCTATGTACACCATGACAACTAGCTGTTCACCCTCTCCCTTGAGAATGTTCTGCACCCGAACTGAGACCTCCCCGACCCGTACACCTGGGAGGCAACATACCATATCGGAGTGTCATTTCCAACCACAGAACCGCCTGTCCACTCCCATTACAATTGAATCCCCTATGACTATAGCCCTTCCACTCTTTATTATCCTGCCTTTTTGAACAGCAGAGCCAGCCATGGTGCCATGAATCTGGCTACTTCTGCCTTCCCCTAGTGAGCCATTTTCCCCAGCAGTATCCAAAATGGTATACCCGTTTTGGAGGGAGATGACCGCAGGTGATACCTGCACTGCCTTTCAGTCACCCACTCCCTTTCTCTCTCCGTAATCATAATCTGCGATTCACGAAATGTGCTAGCCACTGCCTCCTCAGCATCGCGTATGTTCCAAAGTGAGTCCATCCGCAGCTCCAGAGCCATCATGTCGTCTAGCAAGAGCTGCAACTGGACATGCTTCCTGCATGTGAAGGAGCCAGGGACATCAGCTACTACATAGAGCAAAAATATGTTCAGCATTTCATTTCAATGCTGAACATATTGAGTTCAACTTCCTTTTCTAGCCTGACAGCTTATTAATGTGAAGGAGCAGTGATGTATTCAAGTCGGTGTGGCAGGTTTGTACTGTGGGATTGACAGTGTTTACTATCCTCACCTTCCGTGTGTCCATCCATTACCTTAGGCCATCCATGTCCCTGATGTCTGCAAATCATCCTCCTCACGTTCATGACCATTTACAACTAGTCATGGCTGACTTTCCTCTTAGCTGTTGCCGTCTGCAGATTCAAAGAACAGAGAGTGGTGAGCAACAATAATGGTATTGCAGTAGCTCTGTCCCATCAGCCACTAATTAATTACTCACAACAATAGTACAATGCACTTATTCCAAACTGCCACTTGGGTAATCAAGATATGTGGTTCACCAGTGAGTCGCAGAGGAAGCTTGATGTGTTTGGACACTGAAGCTCAGAGTCACAGTCACCTTTTTCTAATTTGTTCATGTTGTGGGCAGTGTTGGTCCATCCCTAACGGCCCAGAGGGAGATAACAGTCAACCTCATTGCTGTGGATGTCAAGTCATGTGGAGGCCAGACCAGGTAAGGATGGCAGACCTTCCCTGAAGGTTATTAATGAACTAGATGAGCTTTTACAACAATTGACAATAGCTACATGGCCACCAATAGACTGGCTTTCTTTTATTCAAGGTTTTCACTGAATGTAAATGTCGCCATCTGCCATTTTTTTACGGCCATGGCAGGATTTGAATCCATGTCCCCACAGCACAAGCCTGGGGTTCGAGATTCCCAGTGATCTTACAGCTATACCAGTACCTCCCCTGACCTACAGCCAAACTCGCAAGAAATAAACTATTGAACTTTGAACAGAGTATTGTTTTATCCTCCTACAGTTTATGGGGAGTCAATAAAGACTAGTTGGAAGTGAGCGCCATATATTGATTCTGAAATTACCATCAAATCAGATGAAGGTAACAACTCTAAAATAATTCATTTCTAAGAAGACTGAGGAAGTTAATCACATACCATTGAAATACAGTAGCTCTGTCCCAACAACCACTGATTAATTACTCACCACAATAGTACAATACACTTATTCCAATATGCCACTTGGGTAATCAAGATATGTGGTTCACCAGCAAGTCACAGAGGAAGCTTGATGTGTTTGGACACCTGACAGTAGCAGCTGCTGATGAGCTGATGGAATCCTATCACACAGCTCCTGTTGTGAGAAGGATGTTTCAGTTCTGATAATCCGATTCCAGAGTATTCATCTGGTAATGACGATTGTGGGTGAGCCAACTGTCCTTGCACATTAACGACATCAAGCAAGTGTTTTCCTCTTTACAAGCCACATGTGCCCTTAGCTGTTGTTATACTCTGGTTGTAATCCTTTAGAATTCTGCATCACAAAGGGCTGTGGAAGCTCAGTCTTTGAGTTTGGTTAGGATCGACATTGATAGGTTTCTGATTCCCAATGCATCCGAATGCATTATGGGAACGGGTGGGTAAACGGCCATGTTCGATGAGACCATTGAATGGTGGGGTGTGCACGACCAGCTAAATTGCCTGCTCCTGTTCATTTGCTGCCATAGAGACACATGAGGACCCAAGATTTAGAGAGTCACCTGATTAATAACCTTTATTCATAGACACATACGACGTGCCATTATATTCAATATCCATCAGACTGGTACAATCAACACTTACACCCCAAGGATTCATTGGAAATTTTAAAGGAACTTTACAGCATTTGCGCAATGCAATACCAGGAAATATTTTTAATGTGTGGAATATCTTTCATAAAGTTCACTATGTCACTTAAGCATGAGGCTATTTGAAAGCATGTTCTCTTATTGCAAAGAAATATACATGATCGGCCATTCTGTGCAACCTGTCCCCATCTGGTCTTTATGGTCCAGTTGAGCTTCCTGCTGTCCTTTAACATCTAACAATATCAAAATAATCCTTTCTAATTTATCCATCATACACATATCCAATCTACCTTTAACTACATCTATTGCATTTATTTCAATTAAATCCTGTTATAGTGAATTCCATATACTTTTTAACTGTCCTTTGGACTATTATGGATGGGCAATAGATGCTGACCTGGCCAGAGATACCACATACTGTGGGTGCATAAAACAAATTAAATAAACTAATTTAACAATATAGTTTGTTAATATTTGGCATGTAAAAGCTTTGAGCTTTTTTTTATTTCCTAATTCTACCAAAAGTATTAATTGAGATCCATAGAGATCATTCACTTCACAGTTTGGAGTTCAATCTAAATATGCCATAGCTCCCTGTGATTCACTTTAGGTTCATCTCCATGTTCCAGCTGTTCTCCAAGGCATGAAATTTCATGATAATCTTTTGAATAGTTTTTGATGAAGCAGTCCTTCAACTTTTCTCAAATTGTATGGATGATCTACCTTAATCTGAGTTTTCACTGCATATATATTCCTAATCATCTCTTTTCTTGCTCTCATTCATATTCTTTGTCCCGATCTCTTTCTCCCATTCCCCCTTAAGGTAACAGTTTCTTTTCAGTATGAGGGTTAGAAGGTTTTAGTTTAAAACACTCTGTACTTTCCTAGTTAGCTGTTCTCAAGAAATGGTAGAATGATGAGATAAGTGAACCAACAAAGGGAACACTAGAATCCACATACATTTATGAAGGCAGCTGGGATGCGTCTCTTTAATGATTGAGGCATAGAGCATAAGAGCAGACAGGGTCATGCTAATACTGTATTAAACATCGGTAAGAACACAGTGAGAAGGATAATAGGATAGATAATAGAATGAATGTTGCAGAGAACATTTATGAATATGTTACCAGGAACGGAGAATCTTAGTTATGAGACAAGATTGAAACATTTAAGGTTGTTTTCTTTGGAGAAAAAGAGACTGAGGAGAGATGTATTTTTATACTTCTTACTGATGAGAGGGTGGATGGGAAGAATATATTTTCCAAAAGCATAGATGCCAGTAATCAGGAGAATAGATATAAGGAAATTAACATAAAGGTTAAAGGGAAATTGAGACTTTTCATCCAAATACCGAGTGTCCAAAAGAGTGCTAGGGGATTAACCTTTCTGGCCTTTTAAAACAGGTAGTTGGATGTGCAGTGTATGTGCCATAACCTGCAGGATGAAGAATCAAGAGCTAACAAGTGGGATTAAGCTGGATAGCTTATTTTCTGGGCTGAAAATTTCCTTCTGTGCTGTACACGTTCTAGGTTTTTAAATGCAAACTCTTCCTTCTAAATCACTTACACTGACAGCTTAGATTTTGCTCGTCACTAATAGATGGCAAATTGTAGCAATACCATGGGAAATCTCCAGGCTGTGGTTGTCTTCGACCTGTGCCTTTGGCAAAAGCATGTACGGAGCAGAGGGAATAAGTTAGTTTGAACAAGGAATCATCAATATTCATTAGCACAAACCTTGAAGTACAAAACTACAGGTGGAAATCTCAAAGGGACAGATGTTGCAGTGAGGCTGAGTGGAACTGATGAAAATCAATTGCTTTGGAGAAGATAGTGCACTACAAAATAACTTTTAAACCCTCAGCACATTAACTTTGGAATTCAATTTGGAGTGCAATTTAAATGGCATTACAGGTAAGAGGTACGTGCTGACATTTTAACAATGCAATTTCAATTGAAAATGTTTACATAAGAATTTACAGTAAAAATTTTAATATTATAGATCAAACCATTGGTAATTTCTGAATTTTATTTTATGCTACAAATGCTTTCACATTTCATGAAACAGATCAGGAACTTCAATAGAGGAAACATTACAATCCAGTAGATGGTGCTCTTTACCAAATAATAAAATTGTCCTTCGCGTACACTCCATGGTGATTTATATAGATATTAAACAAACTGTGACATTAACATATTCATTTACACAAGTCAACGCATAAACATTTCATTATTTTTATTTTTTCTTCTTACATATTCCGGGTGAGAACAATGACATTCCTTCACCACCGACCTCCAGGCAGAACACGTTCCATGTACAACAACTCTCTACCTTCTGTCAGCCAACCAGTTCTGAATCCAGACAGCCAAATCTCCCTGTATCCCACACCTCCTGACTGTGTGAATGAGCCTACCATGGGGAACCTTATCAAATGCCTTCCTGAAGTACATATACACCACATCCACTGCTCGACCTTTGTCGACCTGTCTCGTCACCTACTCAAAGAATTCAATAAGGTTTGTGAGGCACGACGTGCCCCTCACAAGGCAGTCAGATGGCTTTTAATCACTGTATGTTTTTCCAAATAGTCATAAATCCTATCCCTCAGAATTCTTTCCAAAACCTTACTGACCACAGACGTAAGACTAACTAGTCTGTAATTGCCAAGTATTTCCTTATTCCCCTTCTTGAAAAGAGGAACAACTCCCTCCAATCCTCCGGTATGACTCCTGTGGAGAGTGAGGAAGCAAAGATCTTCACCAGGGGCTTAGCAACCTCCTTTCTCGCTTCCCGGAGCAGCCTAGGATAAATCTGGTTGGTCTCTGGGGATTTATCAATCCTAATGTTTGCCAGAATTTCCAGCACATCAACTTAATCAACCTTGATCTGTTCAAGCCTGTTTCCCAGTTCCTCGAAGTTCTCATTTCCTTAGTGAAAACTGAAGGAAAAAACTTCCCTTAGGGCTTCCCTTATCTGCTCAGTCTCCACACACAAGTTCCCTCCGCTATCTCTGATTGGCCCAACCTTCCCCCTGATTATTTTCTTATTCCTCACGTATGAGTAAAATGCTTTTGGGTTCTCCCTAATACTTCCTATCAAGCCTTTTTTGTGCCCCCTCCTGCCTCTCCTCAGTCCATTTCTGAGCTCCTTTCCAGTAAGCCTGTAATCCTCTAAAACTGTGCTTGATCCTTGCTGCCTCCACCTTATGTAAGCTGCCTTCTTCCTTTTGATGAGAAGCTCCTCTGTTCTTGTCATCCAAAGCTCCTTAATCTTACCCCTTATTGCCAATTAGCACTGACGAAACACACACATTATAGCAGAACGAACTGTTCTGGGAAAGAAAACCTACTCTTTGTGAAGTAGTAAAACTGACTGGCATCCAGCAAGCTTGATGAGAAAATCATGGTTAACGTCGAATTTCCTGTTCCTTGGATGCTGCCTGACCTGCTCCTCTTTTCCAGCAACACATTTTAAGCACAACACATCCAGGGCCATCTTACTGGCAGGACATGAGCAAGTGTCTGAATGATGGACAGAAAGAAAGCTGAAGAGAACATCTGATGAATATGTCAGGTTAACAGAGAATCTGGAGGAAGACCTTGTAATCTCAATTGCCTGATCCTTATTTCGAAGTGCTCAGCTGAACCATTTCTTTGTAACTGGTGCCAGCAGAGAGCACTGCAAGTGTTGGTGTCATTCATTTATAGTTGTAGCATAAAACAGCTGGTTGTAAAATCGTTGACAACACATATTCACCAGCTCTTTACGTGCATGGAATCAAATGTCTTGCATCACATCATACCAGAAATGGTACTCTCTGGAGTTATACAATATTTCCATGGTTCAAGTCATTGGCAAACAACAAGATGGATGGAACATGTTATCTAGTTAGGTGGCTGACTGTTTTCCTATTGTGATAACATCATTAACAGAGACTGCTGCTCTCATTCCTGAATGTAAAGGACAATGAGCTCACTGGAAAGAAATTGTCCTAAATGTGGCTATTCAACTGTAATAACACCCCAACAGAACTCATTACATTTCGAGCAGGGAGTTCTCCCCCAGACAGTGGAGTCTTCATGTTCTATTCTGTAGACTGGAACAAGAGGTGACTACGATTCTGGATTAGTGGTGCTGGAAAAGCACAGCAGTTCAGGCAGCATCTGAGGAGTATTGTTTCTTCCTTCTGTGCTGTAATCATTAACACCTTCTAAATTAGATTAGATTACTTACAGTGTGGAAACAGGCCCTTCGGCCCAACAAGTCCACACCGACCCGCCGAAGCGCAACCCACCCATACCCCTTACCTAACACTACGGGCAATTTAGCATGGCCAATTCACCTGACCCACACATCTTTGGACTGTGGGAGGAAACCGGAGCACCCGGAGGAAACCCACGCAGACACGGGGAGAACGTGCAAACTCCACACAGTCAGTCGCCTGAGGTGGGAATCGAACCCAGGTCCCTGGCGCTGTGAGGCAGCAGTGCTAACCACTGTGCCACCATGCCTCTTGCTTCTCCTCTTGCTTTCCTTCCATATCAAAATACCTTTTGAGCATATTCACATGACACACTCTGTGAGATTTCTTACGTTCTGGAGACCTGATCAAGTAGTTCACTCAATTTCTTCACAATATGATAAGCTCCACTAAACTTTGATTTAAAGGCTGACCTGTGACTGGAAGTAACACCAACACCTTCTCCCCAATTGCCAAATTGCAAATTTATGATTTCTTATCCACTTCCTGTTTCATTGTGTGCTGTGATACTTTCAAATGCTGTCTAGTCAACTCTCCAGCTTTATTTAACCATTCTCTAAAATTTGACACATCGTCCAAATGAGTGGTCTCTGAGTTCTGACTTATTAATTTCTCCTTAATCAATTTTAACAGTCCACTTACTTCATGCCTAAAAATTAATTCAAATGGACTGAATTTGGTTGATTTATTCAGTGCATCTCTGATCACAAAAAAGTACAAATGGAACTCCCTTATCCCAATCATTTGGATAATCCTGTCTGTAAACCCTTCACATGGTTTTCCGTGTTTGATGCCATCTCTGTAGTGCTCCCTGTGATTCTGGATGGTATGCAATAAATTTGAATTACATTATTCCCAAGTTATCCATAACCTCCTTAAATAGTTTGGAAATGAAGCTTGATTCTTGATCTGACTGGATCTATATCTAGCAACAAATTAAGAAATTTTTCTACACCCCTTTTAGCTGTGATGTTGCGGAATGGGATTGCCTCTGGAAATCTAGTTGGCACATCTGTTATTATTAATAAGCACTTATTCCCACTTCTTGTTTGAGATAGGGGACCAACGCAATCAATCAAGGCTCTTGTGAAAAGTTCCTCAAATGCTAGAATAGGTATTAAAGGTGCAGGTTTTATTACTGTAGTTTTTCAATTAGCTGACATGCATGACATGTCTGACAAACTTCAACCATATCTTTGTATAGTCCAGGCCAGTAAAAATGTCTTTGTATTTTAGCCTGCGTTTTCCTCACCCCTAAATGACCTCCAAGTGTTAGCTCATGTGCCACTCCCAGCACCTCCTGTCTATATCCCATAGGCAAAACAATTTGATGAATCTCTGCCCATTTCTCATCTGCTTGAATGTGTGATGGTCTCCGTTTCCTCATTAAGACATAATTTGTTAAGTAATCACACACAGGAATGCATTCAATTTCTTTCTCAGTAAATACTTTTTGATGTAGCTGTTCTAACTCATCTTTCTGCTGTAAATCAATCAGCTTAGCAGAGCTAAATATACTTGCATGTTTACCTATTTGCTCCTTCTCTGTCCCGCTTACCTGATCAAAGGACGTTTCGAATAGAGCTATGTCAGCTTCCTTATCTGTCCCTTTTGATCTCTCCTGCTTCAGCTTGTGCCTCTGTGATCTTGTGATCACACAATCTGGGAAAATTCCTGGATAAATATTCTCCAGGTCTTCAGTTGCCTGTGTCTCCATTGGCTTTTCAACTAGAGTAGGCAGCATACCTACCAGTGAGTGAGCGATATCATTTACAAGGACAAATTGTATTCCTGGAGCTGAGAGTTTGTCCAGAACTCCTACCACAAATTCCCCACTCTTCTCTGGACTCTCTAGCCTCACCTTATATAATGGAGCACTTTTTGTCTCACCATGAATTCCTGTTACCAGTACCTTTTCTGGCAATAGTCCCTCAGGAGTGCATACCTCCTCATCCTTCAGCATCACAGACAGCGAGGATCCGGTGTCCCTCAATATTCTAACCTCTTTACCTGTTACTCCTGCCCTATGTGAATAAACTTTACCCTTGCATGTTAATATTTTAAGCAGATTTTTTAATACTTCCTCCTTAAACAACTTCTGAACATCTTGTACACTCTGAGGCAGTTGTCTAACTTCCCTTGTGCTTTTTGTTACTAGTCCAACAAAACTCCCAGGCTTGTCTAGTTTTCCTACATCTGGCTTTCTCCTAGCCCACCAACTCTGTGATTTCGTGTGGCCCGATTTATTACAATGAAAACACTGGAGACTTTTAACTTCTTTGTTCCCTTTGTTTCTTTTTTACCCTGTGGTAAGTTATCCTTATGATCTTCACTGAGCTCTACCTTTCCCTTTCCCCATGAGGATTTCTCTTTGCCCCAGTTTCTATCCCTCATGGACTGAAATTGATTCTGGATGTCAGACTGAGTTTTATGGACCAGCTCATAATCATCAGCCACTTCAGCTGCTAACCTTCCTGTTTTAACTCGCTGCTCTTCCACATGAGTTCACACTACTTCAGGCAGTAAATTTTTGAGTTCCTCCAAAATAATGACCTCTCGAAGGGCTTGATTTTTAGAGTTCTTACCTATCCATCAAAATTACTCTGTTTGATCCTTTCAAACTCAATGTCAGTTTGACCTGGGTCCCTCCTTAGATTCCTAAAATGATGGCTAAAGATTTCTGGTACAGGCTCATCTGCACTTAAAATGGCTTTTTTCACCTCCTCATATCCCTCAGATGCCTCCTCTGATAGTGATGTGAATACCTCACTAGCTCGACATACAAGTTTTGTTTGGATCAACAAAACCCACATTGCCTCTAGCCACTGCAATTGTTTAGCCATCTTTTCAAATGAGATGAAAAAGGCTTCCACATCCTTCTCATCAAACTTGGGCAGTGCTTGAACATACTTAAACAGTTTCTGACTAGGCTTCTGACCACCAGGGGCTTGCTCCTCCTCACTCTCTTCCTCATTGAGCCTACCCTCAGCCTTTATCTCCAGCCTTTTAAGCTGAGTTTAAGTGTCAGTTTTTGAAGTTCAAACACTCTCTCTTTTTCTTTATTTGCTCTCTCTTTCCCCCTCTCTTCTGCTGCTCTGTCTTTTTCCCTCTCTTCTGCTTTTAATCATAACTCAAATAGTTTCATTTCTGCTGCCCTTTCCTTATCTCTCACCCCTAATTCAAGCTGCTTCATTTGCAATTGAATCCTTGCCATCTCTATAGATTATGATGGTTTGTCCAGCAGGTTTAAATGCTGAGCTACTGCTGTAATTATCACTCCTTCCCTCACAGAAGCAGGCAGTTCCAATTCCAACTTCTCTGCTAATTCTTGCAACTTGGTCTTATTCATTGTTTGCAAAACTTCCAAAGTCATCACATCCACATCCAGAAAATATTAGCGACTGAAAGAACCATTCTTATCCGAAGCTTTGTCTACCCAACCAAACCAACAGCCGAAATAAAGGCACTAGCACCTACCACTCACTGTTTAAAATCCCGCAAAGAACCCCCAGTCTGTTATGGACTAGACCAGACCACCCAAAACATTCTTAAGCAGGTAGCCCTAGACCTAACTTTGCAATTTGTTTTGGTGTGTGTACAGGGAAAATTACCCAGAGTAAGATAGCTAGGTTGACTACTAAATTTTAAGACAGACAAAAAAAAAATTCACAAAATTGCACAATGAAACACAAAGAACAGAATAAAGAACCCCTACAGAACTCAACCTATCCAGCTAGACTTAATTATGCTGTTCCCAATACACACAACAATCCCAATGAGCAAACCCCTTTTAATACCCAGTATAAATGGAACACATGCTTACAGGTTGAAGTTGAAGGACAGAAAAGAGAGAGTGTTTCCACACAGCTCCCTGTTGAACTTCCCAGTTCAAGACTGAACTAAAACTGCTCAGTTCAGCTAGCTAAAGAGTTGACCACACCCCTATCTTTATACAGGTCACTTCTGAAACATGAGCACTTTGGCCTGAAGTCTCACCTGTTTACATATAAGCAAAAGGCCTTGCAAAATCCTTTTCATCTCTGACTGATCAGAGTCCATTATTACCGCTCTGAAAAAAATCAAGGACAGAGTCTCCTTGAGCCAAGGAACAGCTTTTAAAGTAAAAGGGACTAGCTTTGTGACAAAGGCATTAAAAAAAATCGATGACTGTCAGCACGGATTTGTCAAGGAAAGTTTGGATGAAAAGTCATTGTCCTGGAACATTAGCTGTTTTTCTCTTCACAGGTGCTGCCTGAGTATTTCCAGCTTTTTCTTTTTGTTTTTTATGACTGACAAGGATCATGTACTTAATATATTCTAAACAGATAGCAGCAAAGCTTTTTATAAGGTCCCATTAAGTAAATTGGTCAGAAAATTTAAAACTCATGGAATCCAAGGAAAGTAGCAAGTTATGTTGAAAATAGTCTCAGTTAGACATCTTTAGTCACTTCATGGATTCACATGTTAGCTGTCCTCTCTGTTCAATATTGTAATATTACATCACCTTTAAAGTTGCTAATCAAGTCAAATCACTCCAGGGGCATGTTTTTAACAATGTTTTGTCAGGTGTAGTCTATTTCACCGCAGTTTAAATCTGGTAAATTGTGGCGTACTGAGATCTATGTATACTGTTAGGCCTACCACTGTTGGAGCATTAATTTCTACCTCGTTGAAGATTTGGAGAAATCAAGATGAGCTTGTGTATTGACATTGCTGTACTAATGTAAAGGATGGTGACATGTTAGACACTGTGTGACAATCTTTTTGAGTTTATGCCATGGAGTGCCTCTGGCTGAGATATATTTATTTCAGGATGTATTGTAGTAATATGTTGGCACTAACGTCTGTGTCAATTTTAGCGTTTGTCCACCTGCCTTTTCAGGACATATAATATGAATGGTCATAAAAGTGATTGCTCATATACAGTCAACATGGTGCTTGAGGTTTAAATATGAAAAGCTTGCTCATCTTCTAAACTTTCTCATCACCAGATTGACTCTAAGCTTCATTGATGTGTTTACATTTGTAAATCTTCTCAATACTTTTGTTTCTGCCAGTATTGTGATGTTGTACCATCTTCTTTGTCACTTGTATTTTGTTCTGGGGTCTGGCATGGCCTTTGGATCAAGATTTCCTGCACGTCTATGTCCAGTGTCCCTTGGTATCACATGATTCACAGATATAAAGAAAGACTGGACTGCTTTTGGATAAGTGCAACAAACCACATTTGTTACGAATGTATATGCTTTGGTGACATAGCAATAGTGTTGAACTGTCACTATGGCTTCATTTTTGCACTTATTCTTAAGTAATGCATCAATTAAATGATCTTTTTTCCTTGCCCAGACAATCTTTCTGAAAGGCTTTTGTTGGTGTAAAGATGCTAA
This sequence comes from Hemiscyllium ocellatum, assembly GCF_020745735.1. Lineage (NCBI taxonomy): Eukaryota > Metazoa > Chordata > Chondrichthyes > Orectolobiformes > Hemiscylliidae > Hemiscyllium > Hemiscyllium ocellatum. The sequence continues at coordinate 7,520,892 of NC_083406.1, read as the reverse complement.
CTAATTAAATTAACCCCTTGGTCAGTTCATCTCCAGAGAGAAAAGTGTGGGGCTGGATAAGCACAGCTAGCCAGGCAACATCCAAGGATTAGGAGAGTCAACATTTTGAGCATAAGCTTTTCATCACACATTCTTGATGAAAGGCTTATGCTAGAAACGTTGACTCTCCTGCTCCTAGGATGCTGCCTGGCCAGCTGTGCTTTTCAATCACCATACGTTTTGACTCTGATCTCCAGCATCCGCTATCTTCACTTTCTCCTCTTTAGAGAGATAACACTTGTGCTTTTCTTCTGACAAATTGATTAGATTAGATTGTCTACAGTGTGGAAACACACCCTTTGGCCCAACCAGTCCACACTGATCCTCCGAAGGGTAACCCACCCAGACCCATTTTCCTCTGACTAATGCACCTAACACTATGGGCAATTTAGCATAGCCAATTCACCTAACCTGCACATCCTTGGATTATGGGAGGAAACTGGAGCACCTGGAGGAAACCCACGCAGGCACGGGGAGAATGTGCAAACTCCACACATACAGTCAACCGAGGCTGAAATCGAACCTGGGACCCTGGTGCTATGAAGCAGCAGTGCTAACCATTGAGCCACTGTGCCGTCCAATACAATTTTTTGCATGAAGGTTTTTTTTATTGATGCTCTATAATAGTGGCATTTTTATTGATGCACTATAATTGCTGTCTGTGTGATATGAGTTTGTTAATCTTGAAATCAATTTCCTTTTAGCTGGTCTTTGAGAACTTTCCAGTTTTCTTTGGATCTTTTAAATTGTGATTGGAAAGTCCAGATATCATACTTCTGTAAAGTTCCTCCTTGCTGATGGCAAACTAGATTTTCAAAGCTGACTTCTCAAGATCATTTTTTACTTGACCAGTTAAATAAGCTGCACCTTTTGTTTGCAAAGTTGTAATTCAGTAAAGAGATCATTGGCTGCCCAATCTGTAGAGATCTTGCCTTCCATTCTCTTTGCATTTTAATTGAGTTTTCTACTTTTACCTTTGTATTATTCCTTTTATTTCTACTGTTTCTCTTTATTTCTGCCAGTTACTGCTCTTTTACTAGCTCTTGCTTTTTCACAGCGTCCTGTAAGAAGTGGAGACTTGGCATTTAAAACTATAGGTTTGTTGTTGCAGTGTCAGCCTTTAGGTAATGTTAGCACTAATAATGAGTTAGGGCATTACAGGCTTTTTATAGCTTGCTGCTGGTTTGAAGAAAGAAACTAATTAACACAAAAGACATCTTGACAGAGATAAACTGCCTTAATGAAGAATACCAGGTTTGTGTGTTTTGAACATTATATTCTGTTTTAGGAGACCTCATAAGTATGCTGACAGGACTACTAAACATCTTTTTTTAAGTTGGGAACTGCGGGCTTTTGAAGTTTATTTTTATAAAGAAGCAACAAAGTATTCATTGGGAAAGGTTTGTGGTGTTTGATTTTGATTGCATTGTAATGTCTCGACTTTATTTTTAAAAAGGCACCATGAGAAACTTCTTCCAACTTTAGCTTTTCATCGAAAGCTAATGCTCCATCTACAAGACTGTTTCTACTCTCAGAAATTAATACTGCTGATTGTCTGAATTGCCTGCTGCCCAGCGCTGTTATCTTCAGTAGTTGTCCAGACATTGGCCATTGAGATCTTGGAGTACTTTACAGGGGATAGCCACTTCTGCTGTGGGTTTTGCTTCTACCTGGTACCTTTATCTAGCCAAGTCAATGCTTTCCCTTATAATGAGAGCCAAAGAGCAGGCTTCTACTAACATGTTAAACTCCAAGTGGTGCAGGTAGTGCATTATAATAGTGACTATATCATGAACATGACTCTTAAAGAAATATTGGAATATTGTATTGTTTGATGACTGTAAGATCTAATGCAATAGTACACAAGATTTGGGATAAGATTTTGGTGGTAGGACTGAGGGTGGGGCAACGGGGAGGAAGACTGGTAAAGTGTGAGTGAACTGCTTTTGGCAGATTCACCCAGCATTTGGGGGGGGGAGGGGTGGGGAGGAAGGAGGGGGTCCATGCAAATGCTACACTCATGGAGTACATCCAAGATAAAGAGACACCGCCAGTCTCAATCATGTTTCTATCTCCATGACCAGACTAAAGGGAGAGATAGTTGAGGTGCATCAAAATAGAAGGGGTCTAACGGGAATTGGAAGGACATATTTTCCTTTAAAGAAAAGTTAATAACCATGCATGTAGGTTAAGAGTAATTGACAGAAGGATTCAGAAGAGTTGAAAATATTTTGCATCCAGAGGGTGATAGGGATCAGGACTCGCTGTCTGAAGGGCTAGTGAGACAAAAAACATGAAGTCCACACATCCCATGAACAATAATTTTAGAAACAAAAGTGCAATCCATCAACCACATGCAATACACAATGCTTGATATATACTCACGTATTACTACACAGTGGTTGTAAACAGGGATAAGTGACACTGAATTGTTCACCTTTTGAAGAACTATGGAACATTGTTTGACAAGTTTCCAATGACAATGAAAAGTCTGTAAATTACCAACAATATCGATCATCTTTCCTAGGAACTTTCCTTAAAATTCCAAAAAAGCTTCAGCAGAAAATGGTCATTAGTTCTGTTCATATGATGCATCCAAGGACTCTCTGTAAACATTCAGGTATATAACCAGGAAAATCCCATAAATTCCTTATGTTATGTTTTACTATCCAGGCTATGATTCCTTTTAATTTCTGTCTGTCTTTTCCAAATGTTAAGTACCCGAGAATATTTATTCCCATCTTGGTGACCTTGTAACAATGTTACTGTAACGACAATTAGGTCTAAAGTATTTAGCTCTATTTGTGCTGCTAATTCATCGATTCTTATTATCTGAATGCACAAAGAATTCATAGTGAAGCTTTTATTTTTTAACTACTATTTTTTGCATGAAGGTTTTTTTATTGACACACTGTAATTTTTTATTGAGCGATATTAGTTGTCCATTTCTGTCCTAATTAGTCTATCCTTGCATAAATTGCAACAGTACTCTTCTGCTTTCTCTTTCTCAACATTTCTCTTTAGGTTTCAGAATGTCCCTTTGTGTGATTGGTCTTCCTGCCTTTTCAGGTTAAAGCCCTATCTGCAGCCCTTGGTGCATGGTTCACCAGGTTATTGATCACAGTCTGGTTCAAATGAAGCCTAACACAATGAACTGAGTGTTTTGGATAAGATAAAACATCCATGTGATTGAGGAAGCACTTTGTGGCAAATTTAATTGGAGCAACAATTTCTGAAGCAAGAAACTCCTCAATATCCTTAGCTAGGCAGTGTTCTGTTGTCCTGCTGTTTTCTTTAATATGTGTATTTTCATCCTGTGATCTCGTGAACAGTATTCATCCCTTCAATTATCTCTAAGTTTCCTGGATGACAATCTTTTTTAGATTAGATTCCCTACAATGTGGAACCAGGCCCTTCGGTCCAACAAGTCCATACCGACCCTCTGAAGAGTAACCCACCCAAACCCCTTTTCTCTTATCTAATGCACCTAACACTATGGACAATTTAGTATGGCCAATTCACCTGGCCTGCTCATTTTTGGACTGTGGGAGGAAACCAGAGCACCCGGAGGAAACCCATGCAGACACAGGGAGAATGTACAAACTCCACACAGACAGTCGCCTGAGGGTGGAATCGAACTGGGATTCTGGTGCTGTGAGGCAGCAGTGCTAACCACTGAGCCACCGTCCTACCCTATCTTCTGCAATGAAAGGGACCATAACTTGGAAAACAGCATGTCAGATTCTGGGTATGTATCTGTAAGAATCCTCCAGGGATTTAGCAGCCTGACTTGTCTCTCCCTTACCTTTTGAGGTATAAATGCAGTGCTTTGAATTGCACCTGAACCCCTTCAAATTCCTGTTAACTTTATTGAATATTGTATATGGCAATTCTCTCTGTCCAACGTTTGCAAAGGTGAAAGCTTATTCAATCACTATTATGAAAAGTGGTTATGTCATATGAGCAGTACCAATATCACAAAATTTACCAATTATCACAAAATTTGTAGAAGATTTCCTGCAAATTAGTGTACAATCAGCAATTTCTTCCATCTCATCTGTTTTTGTTAAACATAGTTCAAATTCCAAATATTAAAGGTAAACATAGAAATGCTCATCATTCTATCTCCACCTTTATGATTCTTTCAGCTCATTATGACAGGTCTTTGAGGAAGCTTTCCAATTAGTCCCACTGCACTGTTTTTATTTCCCCACAGTCCTGCAAATGTGATGAAACACTTTGACATGTCTGTGAGTATCATGAAAGACATTACATTTCCTTAACCTATCCACTGGTTAGGATCACACAAGACAAACACTGAAATCCCTGAACTAGAACTGTTCTCCTCATAAAATTGAAAAGCCTCAGTTGCTGACAGTCCATCATTTCTGCCAGCTTTAAATCAGTATTTTCATCTGTCAGTATTCAACTCGGCATTACCAACACAGAAATCTTTTGTTTTCCTTTCAGAGATGCTACTTCCACCTTGACCCAGACATTAACACTTATCTTTCTTCTCAGACATTAATGGACTTTTAATAGTTGTATTCTGCTTAGACATCCAAACAGGAATTCATTATTATAACTGTCTCCTTCAAACAATCTGCACTTTCCTGACTCCTTCCTGGTAGCATACACAAAGAATTCCACTCTTCTTAATATTTGACAGAAATATAATTTCATGGCAGTGAATTATTGATGGCCCAAACACATTCCTCGGGCACATGTATTAATATGATGGATTACTGGCCAACAGTGCTTAAAAATCTCTGAAAAATTATCTCACTCTTTTTCTTCTCCCACAGATATGATTCTTAATGAAATGATATATATGCTGAAAACCAACACACATTATTCTGTTATTCCCAGTGTTCAAGATCTTGAGAATTAATTTCTTTATGAAGTACAACTCTTTCGTCCTGCCCAATTTTACGATTTGGTGTGCTAGCCATCTGATTCATGTATAAATATGTTTTTTTATTCTTCAAATGAGTTACTGTGAACACTGGAAATATGAAATCAAAACAGAAAATCCTGGAGCACTCAGCAAGTCAGTCAATATCAATCAAATGAAAATAAAATATTCCAGATACTGAAAACCTGAAATAAAACACAAAATACTGAAGAAACTCATCAGGTCTGGAAGGATCTGCAGTGAGAGACAGAGAGTTAACATTTCGAGTCCAGTATCCGAAGATGAGTCACGTTAACTCTGTGTTTCTCTCTCCACAGATGCTTTCAGATCTTCTGAGTTTCTCCAGCACTTTTTCTTGTTATTTCAGTCAACATCTGTGAGCCCAGATCACTGCAAACATTTTCATTTTTGTAGCGCCAGGAACTCAGGTTCAATTCCAGCCTCGGGTGATTGTTGTGTGGAGTTTGCATGTTCTCCATGTGTCCACATGAATTTCTTCCAGGTGCTCTAGTTTCCTCTCACAGTAGGCAGGTTTCACAGTTGGTAGGTTGGCCATGCTTTAAAAAAGAATGCCCCTGTAGAATCCAGAGAAATGCAGTTTAGGTGGGTTAGCCATGGTAAAAACCTCATTCAGGGCATGGGATGGGTTGGTGGTTCTGTGTTGGAAGTTCTTTGGAGGATTGATGCAGACTTGGGAGGCTAAATGACATCTTTCTGAAGGGATCTTATGATTCTTCATGCTTCCCCCTTTATTCTATTTTGTGTATTTCATTTACATCTCTGAAATATCAATTCTGAAATAAATTTATTAACAACAATTACAGATTTCAATTTAAGCAATACTATTTGAAACCCTATCCAACATATTTAAATTATATCAAGTGCTTATTCCAATTAAAGAAAAACAAACATATGTACTTATAATCCCATATCAAAGACAGCTAATCCTCTTCAAACTGTCAATTAAACTGTGATCTTTCAACTGCGCAGTGTGAAAATGTTTTGTGGAAAGTAGTTACGTATTAATAGAGTTATGTTGACAGCTATTCAAATTTCTAGAATAGATTTTACTTGCTCAGGAATTGAATGTAAAACATTACTGTAAATGTTGATGGATATTCAATTCTTTGACATTCTATTGTTAGTTATTCTTAGATATTCCTATTCTTGAAATAAATAACATCACACCAGTTTCCCTTAGATTATTTATTACCTCTTTTGATACTTTGTGAATATCAGTATACTGTACTTAGCTACATGAAGTACACTGTTTATTTATTTCAGTTTTTTCTGTTTGATTTCAGTCATTGATTTGATTTGATTCATTGTTGTCACAGGTATCTACGTGCAGTGAAAAGTTTTGTTTTGTGAGCAGTACATGCAAATTATAACATAAAAGGACACACAAATCATAGGGTGTTCAGACAGAGCCAGACATTCAAGGTTACAACTGCACAGGAGGTACACAAAAGCAAGGTCAATACTGGATTTGAAACTGGAGAGGTTCGTTCAGTAGCTAAATAACAGCAGGGAAAAAACTATTCTTGAATTTGTTAGTGCTTGTGTTCAAGCTTCTGTATCTTCTGTCTGACAGAAGACGTATCCTACTCCCTATTTACTCCTTAATTGGGGAAATAAATATTCTGAAGAGAGAAATCCCAGGCCTTTAAAATATCTGGGATGAAGCAGGCTACTTGAAGCAAGATAAGATTCTTGGTCAGCTTCTTCGCCTGTGGGATGGATTTATGAACCCTATGGACTGAAGACCAAGCATTTGTGGAATTGACTGGGTTGAATTTAGAGGACAGAAGTTATTTGGAAAATGATCCTGATCTGAATTGGCTGTAAGTAAGCTACATATCACTTCAAGGGTAGGTGCTATTGTGGCATTTGTGCACCTCCTTATTCTGCAAGAGTGAATAAATTGTTCACTGAGTATTCTGCATTGTACTTGTATTATGTGCATGTCATGGTTTATAGCTGAAAAGATGTTCAAATTCAACTATGTAGGTGTGTGGCTTGCTTAGTATGGGGATCAGTTGAAGCTATTAATGCTATTTAGTATGGGGATCAGTTGAAGCTATTAATGTGAATTTTGAGTAATAACTGATAATGTTAACAGATGAGTGAGGGCAGCTGATGGTAGATAATGGAATGTCAGAGGTCAGTGGTTCATTTGCTAGAATGTAGCATTTGAAGATACACGCACTGACTTTGACTAATCACAAAAAATAGTTAAACAAATCCAAAGATTTGCAGGTCAGGTGAATTGGCCATGCTAAGTTGCTCATAGTGTTAGGTACATTCGTGAGAGAGAAATGGGTCTAGGTGGGTTACTCTTCGGAGGGTCGGTGTGGACTAGTTGGACCAAAGGGCCTGTTTCTAATCTTGTAGTATTACATTCAGGTCCTTTCTAATATTCGATTACTCAATGTCAAGTATTGACCTTCAAGGTTACTCCTCCTACTGCTGTCTAGTTCTGTCTGAAGGCCAATAGATTAATTGTGGACAAAGGATAACTCTCCTGTTCACTGACAACACCAAGATTCCCAGTGCTGCATCAGAGGAATATTGGAGCAAATCATTCTCCTTGTTGCATTGTATTGACTCTTCTTGCAGGTTGTACATTCTTCCTCAACCACTTTAAGTACATATTGTAGCCAGAATGCACCTTCTCTTCCTGAGGTGCAGGTGAGCTTTTGTTATATCATATACAGGCTAGCTTTAACTGACAATTGGGACCCCTTGTGGAAGTGCATAGCCACTCAAGTATAATAGCACTGGACTGTGTGTTACTGTCACCCAGATTTGCAAGCAACATGAAGTGGTAATGCTGCGTGTGTCACAACAAATGGGTGTGTTGCATGCCTAATCCAACCTTATCCCAATATATGTTCTAGATTTCTAAATATTTCCACCATTTCAGAGTCTGTTAAAGCAAATATTTGCTATAAACTACTACTTTTTGACAATTCATTTAAAAAGAAGCATGTATTACAGAATAGATAGAGCATAATATTAATAATTTAAATAATTTAATTTGGAACAGGTGGACTTCAAGGGATCTTGGAATCAGTACTAATTTCTCAAGTCTGTGAAATAAGAAACCATGGGTTATACAATGTCAGAGAGATGTCATAGAGATGTATAGCATGAAAACAGTTCAGCTCACCTATGCTGACCAGATATCCTAACCTAATGTAGTTCCTCTAACCCCTTCCTATTTATAAACCCATCCAAATGTCTTCTAAATGTTGTAATTGTACCAGCCTCAACATCTCCTCTGGCAGCTCATTCCATAAACACACTGCATGAAAAGGTTACCCCTCAAGTCCTTTTAAATCTTGCCCCTTTTCCCTTAAACCTATGCCCCTTAGTTTTGAAATCCCCCACCCTAAGAAAAAGACCTTGTCTATTTAGGTAAAAACAATGACTGCAAATGCTCGAAACCAGATTCTGGATCAGTGGTGCTGGAAGAGCACAGCAGTTCAGGCAGCATCCAACATTGGATGCTGCCTGAACTGCTGTGCTCTTCCAGCACCACTGATCCAGAACCTTGTCTATTTACCCTATCCATGCCCCTCATGATTAAATAAAGCTCTATAAGATTACTCCCCAGCCTCCAAAGCCCCAGGGAAAATAGCCCCAACCTATTCAGCCCCTCTCTATTGGTCAAATGTTATGGACTAGGCCAGACCACTCAAAACATTCTTAAGGAGGCAGCTCTAGACCATAACTTAGCAATTTGTTTTGATAAGTGTATAGTGAAAATTACCCAGAGTAAGAGAGCTAAGTTGATTACTAAATTTTAAAACAGACAAAAATTATTCACAAAATCACACAATGAAACACAAAGAACAGAATAAAGAACCCCTACAGAACCCAGTCTCTCCAAACTAGACTTAATTATGCTGTTCTGAATGCACACAAAAGTCCCAATAAGCAAATTCCCTTTAAAAACCAGTATAAATGGAACACGTGCTTACAGGTTGAAGTTGAAGTGCAGAAAAGAAAGGGAGAGTTTTCACACAACTCCCTGTTGGACTTCCCAGTTCAAGACTGAACTAAACTGCTCAACTCAGCTAACTAGAGAGCTGACCACTCCCCTTTCATTATACAGTACCTTTCTCAAACTTGACCACTTTGGCCAGAGGTCTCATTAGTTTAAATATGAACAAAAGGCCTCTCACAATTCTTTTCATCTCTGTACCAAACCAGACTGATCGGAGCCCGGCTCGGTTTATTACCCCACTGAAAAAACATCAAGGACAGTGTCTCCTTGAGCCAAGGAATAGCTTTTAGTAAAAAGAAAGGGACGAGCTTTGTGACACAAGTTACTTACTATGAAATATCAATGAAAATGGATTACAGAGGAATTCTACTTGTGTTTGCTTTCTTGCTTTCAGGTATTAACTAAATTTTCCACTGCCCAATTTTGTCTCATCACCCCATGAACCTATTTGTTTGGGATCCATTTAATTAACAATAAATAGTCCTCTGAAACATCAAGAAAATGTTAATTATTTATATCTGTACCTAGACAGGAATGTTGTTGGGTGGCACAATTACAATAGACACCAGTTCTTCACCTTAAAATCAGTACATGTAGATTTCTTACTTTTGATTCTCTCCAGGGTCACTGGAGGGTGGGGAGCAGTTAGGAGTTTTCCATTAAACATTATGATTCTATTTCCACATAAGGATACTAAAAGTGTCAGTGAAAACTTTCAGCATTTGGTAGGATCTGATCATCATTTCAGATAAGTTAAAGACTAAAGAAACAAAATAACCCAATTGTAACCCAAATGCTGAGTTGTACAGTGGTATTATTTATTTTGTATGGTTGTTGTCAAATTTAGGACAGTGAAGAGATTTTCAATAATTACCAGGCAATGCACAGCAAGCATTTAAACCTGCATATAAAAAAGGTAAAGTCACCATAGTCTTTCCAAACCATAGGGTTGCTCTCTCATTACAGAGAGATGACTGATGGTTATTTACCTGAGGGTCACCATGCCTCAGGTGACTGGAGAGGTAGAGAAGGAGAGTCCTTCATGATAACCTCAGCCAATGAGGGAATTTAACCCACACTATTGGCATCACTCTGTATCAGGGACCAGCTGTCTAACTGAACTAAATTGATCCCCAATCTATATATTATCACTTTTGGAATGGATAATATGTTACTTCTAATTGGGCCTAACAGGATATGGGGAAGATGAATATTCTACTTTCATAAATATAGCATGTTCTCCCACTGTGGCCTTGAATTTCCTGTAATCATAACTTTTGACATTCATCATAGATCATTTATTTTATAATGGAACCCAAACCGACTTACTGTCTATCAATGCTGGCCAGGAAGCAAAGCCCAAGTCCCACAAATGAATAAAAAAAACTTACTGGAAACTGAATTTGTTGATTGCTGTTACCACTGTGTTGTAATCAGCACAACTAATAGCATCTTGTAGGTCAATGATTTGGAGATGCTGGTGTTGGAATGGGGTGTACAAAGTTAAAAATCACACAACACCAGGTTATAGTCCAACAGGTTCAATTGGAAGCACACTAGCTTTCGGAGCGTCGCTCCTTCATCGGGTGATCGTGGAGGGCTCGATCGTAACACAGAATTTATAGCAAAAATTTACATTGTGATGTAACTGAAATTATACATTTGAAAAGTATCTTGATTGTCTGTTGACCCTTTCATCTGTTCAAAAACCATGATAGTTTCACTTCTTCCACGTGTAAATCACAAAACCTTTTTTTTAAAAGTTGCATTCTCTGGTTAGCTGTAACAATGGGTGTTAGCTAGACAATATGTTGAAGGTGTTAGCCCCCTGTGTTCTCTGTCTATGCCATGATGTTTAGATTGATTCTAATCTAAAAAGTGAGAAAACAGGGTTTTACATGAATTCATGCAGTTTTTGAGCAAAGTACAATGTAACTCTGCAAGTACAAATTCACCCCACAAAATATATGTGTGCATGTGGATCTTTGTCTATCTGTGTGTGCAACATTGTCTATCTTATACATCGCAGGCAAGGATGCCCTGAGGCTTGATATATTGGGGAAACCGAGCAAAAGCTACGACAACAGATGAATGGGCACCGCACAACAATCAACAGACAGGAGGGTTCCCTCCCGGTTGGGGAACACTTCAGGGGTCCAGGACATTCGACCTCGGACCTTCGGGTTACCATCCTCCAAGGTGAACTTCGGGACAGGCAGCAGAGGAAAGTGGCCGAGCAGAGGCTGATAGCTAAGTTCGGTACCCATAGGGAGGGCCTCAACCAGGACCTTGGGTTCATGTCACATTACAGTTGACCACCATTGCACTACACACACACACAGGCACACACACGGACACACATATACACAGACACTCACACACACCCTTACAGACACACACACTCCCACACCCACACAGGCATCCTCTCAGAGACTTAGACCATTCTACAATCATGCATGCACATATACACTCTCTCTCACAGACATTCACAATCCCCCACCCCAGACCCGCACATACAGACAGACAAAGACCCACATGCACACATATATTTTGTGGGGTTAATTTGTACTTGCAGAGTTACATTGTACTTTGCTCAAAAACTGCATGAATCCATATAAAACTCTGAGCTCAAAAACTGCATGAATTCATGTAAAACCCTGTTTTCTCAGTTTTTAGATTAGAATCGATGTAAACATCATGGCATAGACAGAGAACTATAGCTAATGCCCATTGTTACAGCTAACCCGAGAATGCAACTTTTAAAAAAAGGTTTTGTGATTTACACATGAAAGAAGTGAAACTAGTATGGTGTTTGAACAGATGAAAGACTCAACAGACAACTATAACCTGGTGTTGTGTGATTTTTAACTTTATGGGTCAATGGTTTGGAATGTATAGTGTCAAGATTTATGGGCTTCTGATCGAAGTTATTTGTAAATTTTGCAATGTTATTAAAAGTGTAGTAGCATTAAACGTTCCTCAGTTTATGAACCTGTGTTAAATTTGATGATTAAAATGTGGGTTGAGATTTAGTTAATTCCGCTTCAGTATCGGAATCCATTTCCGGAGCCCTGGCTACACATTCATTCAGGGGTCAGAAAAAACTTACCTTTGAGAAATGTTTCCCTAAATTACCATCGAAAGTCTTTTCTTCAATCAAAGATTGTTTTCTCATCTTGAGGGAGAACATTAAATTCCAGTCCATGAGGCACAGCAAACATCCCGTTCACCTTTACATCAACACCTCTCGGAGTGTTTGCAGCATTGATATATTCACTGAGAAAGCTGGCAACCGATTCCAATAAAAACACAAAAATCTTCTTTTGTCAACTAATCTAATTGAATGCTTGTGTAATTTAAATTCATGTCCCTAGATAAATTATCTAACCCATATCACAAAGATACAATACTTCAATGCTTTAAATACCACAATCACATCTCCCTTCAGTTACACCACATACAATCACAATTGGATTTTCTCCAAGGTTAATACATCCTTGCTCAGGTAAGATTACCAAAACTGAACACACTGCTTCTCCCTACCCCCCTCTACATTTGTGCATAATGTTCAATACACACAACCTAAATCTTAATTTACAGATATGGATCATTATATTTTAGAGTTGATAAAGCGTGGCACTGCAAAGAGCACAGCAGGTCAGGTAGCCTTTCTGGAGCAAGAGAGTAGACATGTTGGGCTTAAACTTTCACCAGGACATCAGGCCCTGATGAAGGGTTCAGCCTGAAATGCTGACTCGTGCTTCTCAGATGCTGCCTGAGCTTTCTGTGCTTTTTTCAGTGCCACACATGATCAACTTTGACTTCTCCAGCATCTGCAGTCTTCACTATCATTATATTTTAACTTTTTTTGAATGAATATGCAAGCTGCACAGTGGCACAAACCTTTTCTTTGGATGACAGAAATATCTTCCAACTAAAATTTAAAAAAAGACAGTTTTTGAATGTTAAATGTGAAGAAAGCTGACAATTCAACATCTATGAATTTGCATTCAGTAAAATATTTCAAGGCCCTAATCTCATTAGCATACATGTCAACTATTCTGAATATAAAATTTATACTTATTAGGTTCCTTGGCTCAAGGACAGCACCAGTACCTCTGAGTCAGAAGGCTATGGGTTTACATCAGGGGGTTGCAGGTAAACTACTGGAGGACCAGGTGATGATGGCTCTCCTACAAGTTATTTTATCCCGCTGGTGAAAGTAGATGTGGGGAAATTGTCTGTCATTATCTGTCCCCAGAACTTTACTGACAATAAAGTGACCTGATCTATAGTTTGCTCTAGAGTGTTGCTTTGTTGTATTAGAGCATAACTGGAGTTTGGTCAGACAGGGAGACTTGAAGGGTAATTAGGTGATCAGACCTTCCTTTTCTCAGTCATGAGTACTTCTACATTTTAATTTCCAAGGAAGATCTTGAAGATGTAATAAGATCGTAAGTCAGGGAGGGTGCCAGAGGACTGCAAAATGGCCAATGTAAATCCCTGTTTTAGAAGGGATGGAGGCTGAAGACAGGAAACTATAGGCTGGTGAACCTGACGTCAGTCACTGGTAAGATTTCAGAGTCCGTTATTTAGGATGAGATCTTAGAGTGCACTGTAAAATAGGACTGCGTCAGCATGGTCTTTTAAGAGGAGGTCACACTTGAGAAATCTTTTTAGGATTCTTTGAGGAGGTTACAAGCAAGTTTCATAAAGGTGAGCTCGTGGACATGATCTATTTGAATTTCCAGAGGGCCTTTGAGAAGGTGTCACACAGAAGGCTGCCAAAAAAGATAAGAACCCATGGTGTTAGGGGCAATGTACTGGCATGAATAAAGGATTGGGACCACAATTATTCACATTATACATTAACAATCTGAATGAAAGAACTGAAGGTATTGCTAAGTTGGCAGATGATGCAAGGTTAGATGGAGAGGCAGTAAGTGTTGAGGAAGTGGGAAGAAAACAGAAGGACTTGGACATGCTAGGAGAATGGGAAAAGAAGCAGGAGATCAAATACAATGTGGGAAACTCTAAGGTTATGCACTTTGGTGGGTAGAATAGAGGCATAGATTATTTGTTGAATGTGGAAAGACATCAGCAAGGGATTTGAGAGTTCTAGTTCAGAATTCTTAAGGTTTATATATAGGTTCAGTTGGCAGTTAGGAAGGCAAATTCAAGATGCTTAGGAACATAACAACTAGGAGCAGGAGTTGGCTGTCTGGCCCTTTGAGCCTGCTCCACCATTCAATAAGATCATGGCTGATCTTTTCCTGGACTCAGCTCCACTTATCCGTGTTTTCACCATATCCCTTAATTCCTTTTTTTTCAAATAAAGTACCTAGCTTAGCTTTAAAAGCAATTACTGAAGTAGTGCCAACAACTTCCCAGGGTAAGGAATCCGTAGATTAACAACTCTCTAGGTGAAGAAGCTCCTTCTCAATTCAGTTCTAAATGTGCTTCCTCTAATCTAGAGGCCATGCCCTCTTGTCCTAGTCTCACCTACCAGCAGAAACATCCAATCTATTTCTATTTTATCAATTCCCTTCATAATTTTATATGTTTCTGTAAGATCACACCCATTCTTCTGATTTCCAATAAATATAATCCCAATCTACTCAGCCTGTCTTCATAAGGCCACCCCCTCAACTCAGATGTACTGGCACTGGAGGGGGTGCAGAGGAGGTTCAACCTAGAAAGAAGACCAAATCTGCACACAGTACTCCAGGTGTGGCTTCACCAGCACCTTGCTCAACCATGATCACTCTCTGAGTTACCTGCCATCAATCTCCATCTAACCCATCTCCTCTCTTGTGTTTGGAGCTTTACTTCATATTTGCACACACAATTTACTGCCATGTGCATAGACTTCAACAGTAGCAAATACATCTAGTTAACCATGGCACATCACCCAAGTAGATTGCACAACACTCTTTTGCAGGAGAAAGTGTTGCATGTCAAAGGCAACAGGGGCAAACTGGTGGGAGCTAGGCACAGGTGCATGGAGTCATCACCCATGGGGAAGACAATATTCTTCATCATTGCTGTGGCTAATGAACGGACTGAAATGAAAATGATTGCATTCTCCTATTCAATTCCCTTTCATGGAGCCAATTTCCTCCTAGTCCCACAATGTGACCTGATTTGCCAGTTGTGCATCAGAAAAGCATGCTGTTTTTATTTAGAACAAAGAAAATTACAGCACAGGAACAGGCCCCTCAACCCTCCAAGCATGCACTGATCTAGATCCTCTTTCTAAACCTGTCACCTACTTTCTAAGGATCTGTATCCCTCTGCTCACAGCCCATTCAGGTATCTGTCTGGATACATCTTAAATAAGGCCCATATCCTCTGCTGGCAATGTGTTCCAGGCACCCACCACCTTCTGCATAAAGAACTTTACCTTCCTCCGCTCTTATCCCCTCCCTCACTAAAGCTCTACAACTGTGACCTTTTTGAGATAGCCAAGAGCTGCGACCTGATGAGGCACTGGTAGAACAACAAGAAATGGAATTGCAGAGCGACAGTAAGGATTGGTGTGACTCCTTGTTGAACTCTGTCACCGTCAGCACATACTTGGAGGTGGTGGCTACACACCAACTTGCAGTCAGAGCAGGGAATCAGTTTAGTGCAGGTGCCAGCTTGCTGGAAGGTCAGATCATGCACACATTCTGCTACAAAATACCCATGAGGGGCTCAACAAGGTGGGATGGAGAAACATGATGCACTAGCCGGCCAATCAGAAAGCTGACGATCCCTGTTCAAGAAGCACTGAGGAGTCTGTCACTAACATGGCAGAAGGCTTAGTGCAAAGATTGATGCCCATCAAGGAAGAAATGGGCAACTACATGAGAACAATTGGAGTCCAATTCTGATTCAGCTTTAGATGGTTAATGTGTCAATTTCCACTGTAATGCAAGCAAAACCTATCCAGTCCCTGGCTGTTGCAGTGGCATATGGAAAGTTTTGCAAATTCAACATGCTGTCACAGAAGATCAGACTTGAGCTGAGGATACCAACGTTCAAAGAAATCTGCAGGATCTCAGCAGTGCAACAATCTGTCCTCTGATATGGTGCTCAGGTTAATGAGGAACTGTCCAATGAGAGTGACAGTGGCTCTGAGGAGCATGCACCTCCTGTGCTCTCTTAGGATTACAGCATTTATCCTGTCACTTGACGTACGTCCTTGTTGGTCGCTGTCAATTTGACATTCAGAGGAATACCAAAGTGATGCAATCTAAACTGGGCCTTCGGACTGAGAGCATTCTAAAGGTCATTGTGCAAGGCCATCACCAGTTTCTCCCCAGAAGTCTTCCACCAACCACTCTGAAACCAATGGATACTAAAATGATTACTGGGGGCAGACAAAACCCCACAAGGGACAGGCTCCAAGGGATTAGATAATCAATTGACTGTCTAGTGAAATAGTGGGTGGCTTAAACTGCGAAGTTCATTGTTTTATTGTGGCTTCTATTCAGCATTGTGGCCAAGGCAATACTATGCTGGTCAGTAGCAGTGGGAAAGTAAAATGTGTTGCTTGTGGCGAATGAGAAATTGAAGTTGCAATCTCTGATATCACAGTCCGATGACTCGATTGCAAACAGAACAGCCAAATACCTGGCTGCAGCAGCTTGTTACCAAAATTGTGCAGCGTGTAAAAGCTGATGAATTGTGATGATGGCACGTACCGCAGGGCTATTCCAGAGCAGTTCAAGCAAAGGAAATGTTGTTTAAGCATCCATATAATCTGATCACATTGCATCTGGCAGGATGGATTTAGCTTTTGAGTTCACATCTGGAGTTTGCACATTGGAGTTATGAATCAAATAGTCAGCAGACTTGTCATTCACTAGCTACACTGGTTGGTTCTGATGTAGATGGTGCAGTAACTCTTAAGAATGAAGAGTTGATAACTATTGCCATAATACTGGGTACCTGCCTGTATAATGCATGGAATATGGTCACATACCAACCAGTCACTGAGGCAATAACATCCCGGCTGGTTGCACTGTATCTCCGAATATATGTGCAGCACATGCAAAGTGATGTGTCAGCCATCAATGGCAACTAGCATCATGGGAAAGATTGTGATCCTAGTGAACTTATATGTATTCTTAGTTGATTCTCTTTCCAAAGAGATTGAAAAATATTCTGCACTTTTTGCACAGGTTGAAAATGATACAGTTTCTGTGAAAGTAATGGTACATACTGGTCTGCCTACTCTGGCACACATTCCCTACAACATATGCACCTTTTATTAAAATGATATCCAGGGCACTGCAATCGGCCATTATGGATCCACAATTAAATCCATACTGCTTGAAATACTGGTTACACAACTAGCTTTGAGGCACCAATGTCACAATACGGAAAAGAGTAAACACATCCTCCCCGTAACCAGGTCAATATTATCCTTCAACCCACACTAGTAAAACAGATTATACACATAAAATATAAATCTTAAACCCCTCATCATAGCCTTGAAACATTAACGTCATTTCTCTTCTCGCATGCTATCTCACTCGTTGAGTATTTCCAATATTTTCTGCTTTTGTTTCAGACTCTCAGCATCTGCAACATTTTGCTTTTGTGCTACATTAATGGTCTTCCAGTCAAGCAGGAAGCCTAGAATTATTTTAATCAATCTGTCCAGATGTACTGTTACATACCTCTGGGGCAGATGGAACCTGGGACTCCTAGCTCAGAGATAGGGCCATTATTACTGTGCCACAAGAGTCTCTGGTGAGACAGCCTAGCAATATTTTCTACTGAGCCTGTTTGGAGATATCAAGACACACTTTGGGAGCAGGTAGGGACTTGAACCCAGTAGCTCAGAGGTAGGGATGCCATCATTGTGCCACAAAACTCTCGGAAGACAGATTCTATCACAACAAGATAATGATCAACAGGTGGCTTAGGATAAATGAAAACAATTTTTGAAATGAATATAAATTTACATAAATATATTATGAATCATCGTGGCTGCAAGACCGGTACATGGCTCAGGCTATATGGACATCTCCGATGTCCTTCCTCTGTTTGTCGAATGAAAGATTTGCTGAAAGGTTCCTTTTTTCTCCTCCCTCTTCTTCCTATCCCAATCATTTTCCCTCTTGCTAAACAGGGCAATATTGTGAATTTCTATGCATGGTAAATGTTTAAGAATATCAAAAAACAGTTGAACTAAATAAAGATAATTTGCAACCAAAAGCTATTGTTAAGTCTAAGAATTTTACATCGAGCCAGTATCTTACTGCTGTTCCTGAGAGGTTACTGCTGTATACATTATTGATTGTCTTAAATCACAATAATGTTTAAACTTCAAAAATGTTTGTAAAGGGCTTTGGGATGTCCAGAGGTTGTGGAAAAAATATATACATATGGACATATAAATGCAAATCTTCTTCAGCAGAATTACGTACCAAAATAATTTATTTTTTAATTAACTCATTTTCAATCTGTTCTCCTGTAAAATCTATGCATCAATATTTGGATATCCTTTGGATGTAATCCTGATGTGAGAGAACCTTCATGAGTCATGGGCATGTTGCCAGAAGCTGATAGGACATATTTTTTTTCATTAAATCTAGTTCTGTACATTATATCCTAACATGGTAAATTGTTTTGCATGCATTGCATTAATTAAGATAACACTGTAATCATTTGTAAGATTTTCCAAAACATTTTGTACTGATTTCCATTATTTAATCTACATTGGGCTGTCTGTGGTCTAGTGGCCCTCAGGTTAAATCACCATCAGTCACTTCTTTCTAATAAGAGAATAGCCCCATGGTCCGGTAAGACTATGGTGACACAACAAGAACAAATTGGACTCTGTTTGCAACCCCTGGTAGATCGAGCTAAATCTATTATATTCTGTCTGTGACTGTGGTGATGGCAAAATAATAAAGAGCACCTGGTCAAATTTGCAGCACCTTCAATGTTACTGACTATTGTGGGATCACTGCCCACTCTGACTGATTTTTCTTTTCTTGAGTTCAACTCATTTGCGTGCTTTCTTGCTTCAAGCTTCTCTTCTGCCCCTCAACTTGTGTTAAAATCCAGCAAATAAGTGACACCCAAGATGTTTTCAAAATTCACATGTAAAGGAATTTGAATTTAACTTTATAAAATAATGCAAGGTACAAAAGAAGAAAAAACATGGATTTAAATGGTGTCTTTCATGATCTCAAGACATCCAAACAGGTTCACAGACAATGAATTATTTTTGAAATAGAATCACTGTTTTAAGATTAGAAAACATGTCAATCAATTAATTAGAGGTTTTGGTTATGGAATAAACGTTATCCAAAGCATCAAGAGATGTAGAGCTACTCCTTTTTGAATAGCACCATGGGATCTCTCAAGAAATGCAGTCACACCGCAGTTTAAAAATTTAATATAACCAAAAGATAGTTCAGCCCTCGAATTCATACTGCAGTGGGAGTGTGAAATGAAATTATGTACTCCAATTTATGCGGTAGAGCATGAAATCCACAATCTTAGCTGACAATTTGAACAGAGCTGTTTGAACAGAACTGTTCCATTTTGAAAAGAGCAGTGAGGAGAGAGGATGGAGGGAAGCGAGGGCTGCCAGGAAGGGTAAGTGATTGTCGGGGGAGGAAAGGGAACTGACAAACAGAGCAGGGATCCCCTGTGACCCTTCCCCTCAGCAATAAGTATACTGTTTTGGATACTCTGGCCTACCAGGGGAAAGCCATAGTTGTCAGGTCTCTGGCACTGAGCCTGGCACTGTGGCTCAGAAGTGAAGGGGGGAGAATAGAAAAGCATTAATGGTAGGGACTCAATAGTTAGACGGATTGACAGGAGATTTTGTGGTCGGGAACGGGACTCCCGGAAGGTATGTTGCCTCCCCGGTGCCAGGATCCGGGATGTCACCAATCAGGTTTACAGGATTCTGAAAGGGGAGGGTGAGCAGCCAGAAATTGTGGTACATATTGGCACCAATGGTATAGCCAGGAAAGGGATTGAGGATCTGAAAAGTGACTACAGAGAGCTAGGTTGGAAGCTGAAGAGCAGGACGAGTAGAGTAGTGTTCTCAGGTTTGCTACCATGAGATAGTAAAGTGAGGAACAGTCAGCGAATGCAGCTTAATACATGGCTGCACAGCTGGTGCAGATGGGAGGGCTTCAGATACCTAGACCATTGGGATGCCTTCTGGGGAAGGTGGGACCTGTATATGAAGGATGGGTTGCACCTGTACTGGAGGGGTACAAATGTCCTGAGTAGGAGATTTGCTCATGTGGTTCAGGAGAGTTTAAACTAGTTTGGCAAGGGGGTGAGAGCTACACATCTGTGAGGGGGTTAGTTGTAGATGGGGCAGTGACAGGATGTAGTGAATCTATCGGGAAGGTTATTCATGTGATGGAACAAAGGTATCGGTTAAAGTGTGTCTGCTTTAACACAAGGAATTTCAGAAATAAGAATGATGAACTTACAGCATGGATCAGTACTTGGGACTATGATGTTGTGGCCATAAGGGAGATGTGGGTTTCACAGGGGTGGGAATGGTTGCTAGAGGTTTCAGGGTTTAGAACGTTTAAAAAGAATAGTATGGGTATAAAAAGAGGATGGGGTGTAGCATTGCTAATTAGAGAGTGCATGACAGCTACAGAAATGAAGGTTGTCGAGGAAGGTTTGTCTACTGAGTCAGTGTAGGTGGAAGTTAGGAACAGCAAGGGAGCAGCCACCTCATTGGGGGTTTTTTATAGACCCTCTAATATCAATAAGGAGATTCAAGAACTTGTAGGCTGGCAGACTTTGGAAAAATGCAGATGTAGCAGGGTTGTTATGGGTGACTTCAATATTCCTAATATTGACTCCTTAGTGCAGATGGTTTGGTTTATGAAGCCGTTTTTGTCCAGTGTGTTCAGCAGGGTTTCCTTACTCAGTATGCAGGTCGGCCGATGAGGGGGGAGCCCATTTTGGATTTGGTGCTTGTCAATGAGCCAAGGTGTCAGATCTCACGGTGGGAGAGCACTTTGGTGACAGTGACCATAACTGCCTCACATTTGCCATAGCAATGGGAGAGGGAAAGGAGCAGTTACCATGGGAAAATATTTAATTGAGGAAAACGAAATTATGACACAATCAGACAGGAGTTGTGAAGTACAGAGTGGGAGCAATTGTTCCACAGAAAGGGCACAACAGACATGTGGAGACTGTTTAAAGAGCAGTTGTTGTGAGTGATGCATAAGTTT
Source organism: Hemiscyllium ocellatum (assembly GCF_020745735.1). Taxonomy (NCBI): domain Eukaryota; kingdom Metazoa; phylum Chordata; class Chondrichthyes; order Orectolobiformes; family Hemiscylliidae; genus Hemiscyllium; species Hemiscyllium ocellatum. Next base: position 7,499,705 of record NC_083406.1, on the reverse strand, counting down.
GTTCCTCTGAGACAGGTAAGAAGGGGTAAAACTAAGGAGCCTTGGATGACAAGAAAGAGGAGCTTCTCATCAAAAGGAAAAAGGCAGCTTATATAAGGTGGAGGAAGCAAGGATCTAGCACAGCTTTAGAGGATTACAGGCTTGCTAGAAAGGAGCTCAGAAATGGACTGAGGAAAGATAGGAAAGGGCATGATAAGGGCTTGGAAAGAAAGATTAGGGAGAACCCAAAGACATTTTACTCATATGTGAGAAATAAGAGAGTGATCAAGGAGAAGGTAGGGCTGGTTAGGGATAGCATAGGAAACTTGTGCCTGGAGTCTGAGTATATAAGGGAAGCCCTAAATGAGTTTTTTGGTTCGGTCTTCACTAAGGAAAGGGACCTTGTTGTGAATGAGAACTTTGAGGAGCTGGGATATGGGCTTGAACAGATCAAGGTTGATAAAGTTGATGTGCTGGAAATTTTGGCAAACATTAAAATTGATAAGTCCCCAGGGCCAGACCAGATTTATTCTAGGTTGCTCTGGGAAGTGAGAAAGGAGGTTGCTAAGCTGCTTGCAAAGATCTTTGCTTCCTTACTCTCCACCGGAGTTGTACCGGAGGATTGAAGGAAGGTGAATGTTGTTCCTTTTTTCAAGAAGGGGAATGGGGAAATCCCTTGCAATTACAGACCGGTCAGTCTTACATCTGTGGTCAGCAAGGTTTTGGGTAGAATTCTGTGGGATAGGATTTATGACTATTTGGAAAAACAGAGAGTGATTAAAGGCAGTGAGCATGGCTTTGTGAGGGGCAGGACACGCCTCACAAATCTTATTGAGTTCTTTGAGGAGGTGACGGGACAGGTCAATTTAGGTCAAGCAGGGGATGTGGTATATATGGACTTCAGCAAGTCATTTAATGAGGTTCCCCATGGTAGGCTCATTTATACAGTCAGGAGGTGTGGAATACAGGGGGAGTTGGCTGTCTGGGTTCAGAATTGGTTGGCTGATAGAAGGCGAGAGTGGTTGTAGATGGAAAATGTTCTGCCTGAAGGTCAGTGGTGTCCCGCAGGACTTTGCTCTTGGGCCTCTGTTCTTTGTAGTTTCTATAAATGACTTGGATGAGGAGGTTGAGGGGTGGGTTAGTAAATTTGCTGATGACACAAAGGTTGGAGTTACCATTAATAGTATCAAGGGCTATTTGCAGGCTGAGAAATAGCAGATGGAGTTCAACCTGGATAAATGCAAAGTGAGGCATTTTGGAAGTTCGAACTTGAATGTTGAATATAGGATTAAAGACAAGATTCTTGGCAGTGTGGAGGAACAGCGAGATCTTGGTATTCAAATACATAGATCCCTCAAAGTTGCCACCCAAGTGGATAGGGTTGTTAAGAAAGCATATGGTGTTTTGGCTTTCATTAACAGGGGGATCGAGTTTGAGAGCCACGAGGTTTTGCTGCAGCTCTACAAGTCCCTGGTGAGACCACACTTGGAATATTGTGTCCAGTTTTGGTTGCCCTACTATAGGAAAGATACAGAGGCTTTGGCGAGGGTGCAAAGAAGGTTTACCAAGATGCTGTCTGGACTGGAAGGTTTGTCTCACGAAGAGAGGTTGAGTAAGCTCGGATTTTTCTCTCTGGAGAGGAGGAAGAGAAGTGACCTAATCAAGGTATACAAGGTAATGAAAGGTGTGAATAGAGTTGATAACCAGAGACTTTTGCCCAGGGCAGGATTGACTGGCACAAGGGCTCAAAGTTTTAATGTGTTAGGAGTAAAGTATAGAGGGGACGTCAGAGGTAAGTTCTTTACACAGAGAGTTGTGAATGCATGGAATGCATTTCCAGTGGTGATGGTGGTGGAAGCAGAGTCATTAGGGATTTGCAAATGGACAGCAGTGAATTGAGGGGAGCATAGATTAATTTATTTTATTTTAGATTAGGAATAATCTCGGCACAACATTGTAGGCTGAAGCCTGTTCTGTGGTGTACTTTTCTATGTTCTATCTTCTATGTTTTAATGGTCCCATCATCTAAAAACTGCAACTAGCATCTGTGATAGACAATTTAAATGAAACAAAAATACTTAAACTATGAAATTTGGGGCAAAAAGCAAACCTACTTATTATTGCAATGTACATTATACAATTTATTGGAAGTAGCTTACAACATACTCTTAACATAGAGATATTAACAAATAACAAATTGAAAAACTGGGATTCTTGTTCACCTCAGTAATATTTTGCTGACATTTTTGAATTAAATTAGTTTTAAAAACCCTTTTGAGCCTATGCTATTTGGGATTTAAAAATAAGACTTTTTATGCTTTTTGAAGATTACAAATTAGCATGGAAGCTTTCGTTAAAATAGAAATCATATTCATATAAAAATCAATGTACAGGTTTAAGAGAGAGGTCAGAAGAAATGCTGATTGAAAGTAAACATCTTAATCACAAAATATTTTGACTGCAAAGCTGTTTAAAGTGAGCATGGCATTAGAAACATACGTCGAAGACGATTATGAAGACTGCTTTAATAAAAGCAAATTACTGCGGATTGACAAAGGGTCATGAAGACTGCTTTATTTGATTCAGGTGTCAACAGACCACAAGTATGGCATAATTGATGTGCTGTGTGTTAATAATTTGTACGTCTTCAAAGAATTTACTGAGTATAAAAACCCTGCACATTTCATGTAACAGCAACTTGACATTATAACTATAAGGTCTGTTTCATGCTATTTCAAAATTAAAGATGTTAATCCTTTCACAATGCTACTCCATTTACAGATATTGGGAAGCGTTGCAAATATGTGGATCTTCTTAAACAAGATTTTGTAAAAGTTTGTCACAATGGCAAACCTACATTACAAGACACCAGGTTATAGTGAACCTGTTGGACTATAACCTGGTGTCATGTGATTTTTAACTTGGTCCACCCTGGTGCAACACCGGCACCTCCGCATCAAACCTACCTTAGTAAAAACACCTCACATGTAAGTGATGTTATCTTTATGAAAATTGCCCACGCCAGTCTATACCTGTTAGTGTGATGATGTGATCCAATGGCATAACAGTACCGCTGTCTTATGACCAGATTAGATATGAACAGCTTCTGAAAGTGTACTTCATTCATCTCTCTGTAGGTGAACTGAGCAAACATTCAGGAAACAGGGCATGTTAAAAATCAATTAGCTACTTTACTTTGCATTACAAGAACATGAAAACAATTGTGATCAGACTTAGAGAATTTAATCAAGGGAATGTGATAAAGAATATGCTATTCTTCTCCAGAGCAAGTCATCTTACTTTACTTAGTATGATCTGAGATATTATCTCCTGCTCCTTATAAGATGTCAGACTTGGCTTTGTTGGTAGCATGCCAAGTGTGTTCACTTGCTATTCCAATAGACAGACTACATAATCCATGTGATATGTCAACACAATGCAACACTATCAAAGGTGATGTATTTAATCTGATGGGACTTCTGTGTGCAATATCTTCAACCTAGAATGGGCACGTAAGCCGACTTTAATTCTGTGTAAACAAGTGTGTTCTGAATATCAGATAGAAATACAGATCCCTTTAGGGTCAAACACGACAGCTCCAGAGCAGATGAAGAGATGATGCTTAGTGGAGTTTGTATTTGAGAGCAGGGTTCACTTAACAGGCTTTGCACGCTAATTATTCAATAGTAAGCATGGGTGATTTACTGTTAGTGGTTAATAGTTGGGGAAAAAGACAAGTGATTTGAAATGGGATTTCATGGTGAAGCTCTGCAGAATGTTGAGGTTATGAAGAAGGAATGCAAGTTCTTCCTTCCTTGAATTCCAACCAAAGATTTTGCGTCTTTGATGACTGATCTGCCTTGCAAACTTCAGCTTTAAGATCTCTGACATTGTTTATGTGTTACGCCTCCTTCTTCAGAAAGAGTAGATGTCCAAATATTTTCATCGTAACGTTCTAGAGTTAATGGGCAAAAGCAGCTACGCTGACTCACATTCTATCAAAGCCCTTCTTTTAAACTTGGGAGAACAAGCAATGCCTTTACATACCTAACTTAGTGGTAATTCTTTGTCCAATTTATTCTGCAAAGAAAAGATCCTGAAATGTGACATGAGAGAATTGTTTTTTGCAAGAAGACTGAACATTTAAATTTCAAAATTCTTAATTTAGTTGAATTATGAATCAACACATCAGGAAAGTTTGCCAATGTTTAATTTGGTGGTGACAGTCAGCATAACTGGTGTGATATTTTACTGTGCTACTAAGGCAGCATGGTGACTCAGTAGTTAGCAGTGCTGCCTCACTGTGCCAGGGACCTGGGTTCAATTCTATCCTGAACTGTCTGTGTGGAGTTTACACATTATCAACATGTTTGTGTGGGTTTCTTACAGGTTCTCTGGTTTCCACTCGCTTCAATTGAATCTCCCAATATGAAGAATGTAGGGGCAATCTTCAGAAAGAAATCAGGGAGGCAAAAAGGGGATATAAGATAGCAGCTGAAAATGTGTTGCTGGAAAAGTGCAGCAGGTCAGGCAGCATCCAAGGAGCAGGAGATTCGACGTTTCGGGCCTGAGCCCTTCTTCAGGAATAAGAAAGTGTGCCAAGCAGGCTAAGATAAAAGGCAGGGAGGAGGGACTTCGGGGATGGGCGTTGGAAATGCGATAGGTGGAAGGAGCTTAAGGTGAGCGTGATAAGGTGAGGGTGATAGGCCGGAGTGGGGGTGGAGGTGGAGAGGTCAGGCAGAAGATTGCAGGTTAGGAAGGTGGTGCTGAGTTCGAGGGTTGGGACTGAGACAAGGTGGGGGGAGGGGAAATGAGGAAACTGGAGAAATCTAAGTTCATCCCTTGTGGTTGGAGGGTTCCTAGGCAGAAGATGAGGCGCTCTTCCTCCAGCCGTCATGTTGCTATGATCTGGCATTGGAGGAGTCCAAGGATCTGCATATTCTTGGTGGAGTGGGAGGGGGACTTGAAGTGTTGAGCCACGGGGTGGTTGGGTTGGTTGGTCCGGGTGTCCCAGAGGTGTTCTCTGAAACATTCCGCAAGTAGGCGGCCTGTATCACTAATATAGAGGAGGCCACATTGGGAGCGGCCGATGCAGTAAATGACGTGTGTGGAGGTGCAAGTGAATTTGTGGTGGATATGGAAGGATCTCTTGGGGCCTCGGCGGAAAGCAAGGAGGAAGGTGTGGGCGCAAGTTTTGCATTTCTTGCAATTGCAGGGGAAGGTGCCGGGAGTGGTGGTTGGGTTGGTGGGGAATGTGGACCTGACTAGGGAGTCACAGAGGGAGTGCTTTTCGGAACGCTGATAGAGGTGGAGAGGGAAATATATCCCTGATGGTTGAGTCTGTTTGGAGATGGCGGAAATGACGACAGATGATACAATGTACATGGAGGTTGGTGGGGTGGTAGGTGAGGACCAGTGGGGTTCTGTCCTGGTGGCGATTGGAGGGACGGGGCTCAAGGGCAGAGGAGCGGGAAGTGGAAGAGATGCGGTGCAGAGCATCTTCGACCATGTCTGGGGGGAAATTGCGGTCTTTGAAGAAGGAGGCCATCTGGGTTGTTCGGTATTGAAACTGGTCCTCCTGGGAGCAGATGTGGCACAGACAAAGGAATTGGGAATATGGGATGACGTTTTTACAGGGGGGCAGGGTGGGAGGAGGTGTAGTGTAGGTAGCTGTGGGAGTCGGTCGGTTTATAGTAAATGTCCGTGTTGATTCGGTCGCCTGAGTTAGAAATGGAGAGGTTTAGGAAGGGGAGGGAGGAGTATGAGATGGCCCAGGTAAATTTGAGGTCGGGGTGGAAGGTGTTAGTAAAGTGAATGAACTGTTCAACATTGTCGTGAGAGCACAAGGCAGCACCGATACAGTCATCGATGTAGCGGAGGAAAAGGTGGGGGGTGATGCCAGTGTAGCGGCTGAAGTTGGACTGTTCCACATATTCTACGAAGAGGCAGGCATAGCTGGGGCCCATGTGGGTGCCCATGGCTACTCCTTTGGTTTGGAAGAAGTGAGAGGATTGGAAAGAGAAGTTGTTCAGGGTGAAGACCAGTTCAGCCAGTCGAAGGAGGGTGTCAGTGGAAGGGTACTGGTTGGTACGGCGGGAAAGGAAGAAGCGGAAGGCTTTGAGTCCTTCGTGATGGGGGATGGGGGTGTACAGTGACTGGATGTCCATGGTGAAGATAAGGCATTGGAGACCAGGAAGCGAAAATCATGGAGGAAGTGGAGGGTGTGGGTGATGTCACGAACGTAGGTGGGGAGTTCTTGGACGAAAGGGGACAGGACCGTGTCAAGGTATGCAGAGATGAGTTCAGTGGGGCAGGAGCAGGCTGAGACAATGGGTCAGCTGGGGCAGTCAGGTTTGTGGATTTTGGGCAGGAGGTAGAAACGGGCGGTGCGGGGTTGTGGGACTATGAGGTTGGAGGCGGTGGATGGGAGATCCTCTGAGGTGATGAGGTTATGGATGGTCTGGGAGATGATGGTTTGGTGGTGGGAGGTGGGATCATGGTCAAGGGGGCAGTAGGAGGAACTGGCGTTTAGCCTCAGTGGTGTAAAGATCGTTGCGCCAAACTACCACCGCGCCTCCCTTGTCTGCCGGTTTGATAGTGAGGTTGTGATTGGAATGAAGGGAGTGGAGGGCTGCACGTTCCGAGGGTGAGAGGTTGGAGTGGGTGAGAGGGGTGGAGAGGTTGAGGCGGACCATCCATAACCTCATCTCCTCAGGGGATCTCCCATCCATTGCCTCCAGTCTCATAGTCGCATTTGTCGCAGCCTGCTCCTGCCCCACCGAACTCATCTCTGCATACCTCGACACGGTCCTGTCCCCCTTAGTCCAAGAACTCCCCACCTACGTTTGGGACACCACCCACGCCCTCCACTTCCTCCATGATTTTCAATTCTCCAGTCCCCAATACCTTATCTTCACCATGGACATCCAGTCCCTGTACACCTCCATTCCCCCATCACGAAGGACTCAAAGCCCTCCGTTTCTTCCTTTCCCGCCGACCCAACCAGTACCCTTCCACTGACACCCTCCTTCGACTGACTGAACTGGTCCTCTCTCTGAACAACTTCTCTTTCCAATCCTCCCACTTCCTCCAAACCAAAGGAGTAGCCATGGGCACCCGCATGGTCCCCAGCTATGCCTACCTTTTCGTAGGATACGTGGAACAGTCCATCTTCCGCAGCTACACTGGCACCACCCCCCACCTTTTCCTCCGCTACATCGGTGACTGTATCGGCGCTGCCTCGTGCTCCCACGAGGAGGTTGAACAGTTCATCCACTTTACTAACACCTTCCACCCCAACCTCAAATATACCTGGACCATCTCAGACTCCTCCCTCCCCTTCCTAGACCTCTCCATTTCTATCTCAGGCGACCGAATCAACACGGACATTTACTATAAACCGACCGACTCCCACAGCTACCTGGACTACACCTCCTCCCACCCTGCCCCCCTGTAAAAACACCATCCCATATTCCCAATTCCTTTGTTTCCGCCGCATCTGCTTCCTGGAGGACCAGTTCCAATACCGAACCCAGATGGTCTCTTTCTGCAAAGACCACAATTTCCCCCCAGACGTGATCGACGATGCTCTCCACTGCATCTCCTCCACTTCCCGTTCCTCTGGCCTTGAGCCCCGCCCCTCCAACCACCAACAGGACAGAACCCCACTGGTCCTCACCTACCACCCCACCAACCTCCACGTACATCGTATCATCCATCTTCATTTCCGCCACTTCCAAACGGACCTCAGCACCAGGGATATATTTCCCTCCCCTCCCCTATCAGCATTCTGAAAAGACCACTCCCTCCGTGACTCCCTCGTCAGGTCCACACCCCCCACCAACCCAACCTCCACTCCCGGCACCTTCCCCTGCAACCGCAGGAAATGCAAAACTTGCGCCCACACCTCCCCCCTCACTTTCCTCCAAGGCCCCAAGGGATCCTTCCATATCCATCACAAATTCACCTGCACCTCCACACACATCATTTACTGCATCCACTGCACCCGATGTGGCCTCCTCTATATTGGGGAGACAGGCTGCCTACTTGCAGAATGCTTCAGAGAACATCTCTGGGATACCCGTACCAACCAACCGAACCACCCCGTGGCTCAACACTTCAACTCCCCCTCCCACTCCAACAAGGACATGCAGGTCCTTGGACTCCTCCATTACCAGACCATAGCCACATGACGGCTGGAGGAAGAGCGCCTCATCTTCCACTTAGGAGCCCTCCAACCACAAGGGATAAACTCAGACTTTTCCTGTTTCCTCATTTCCCCCCCCCCCACCTTGTCTCAGTTCCAACCCTCGAACTCAGCACCACCTACCTAACCTGCAATCTTCTTCCTGACCTCTCCACCCCCACCCCCAATCCAGCCTATCACCCTCATCCTAACCTCCTTCCACCTATCGCATTTCCAATGTCCTTCCCCGAAGTCCCTCCTTCCTGCCTTTTATCTTAGCCTGCTGGACACACTTTCCTCATTCCTGAAGTAGGGCTCAGGCCCAAAATGTTGATTCTCATGCTCCTTGGATGCTGCCTGACCTGCCGCGGTTTTCTAGCAACACATTTTCAGCTCAGATCTCCAGCATCTGTAGTCCTCACTTTCTCCTAGAAGATATGAGATAGCAGTTAAGGATAATCAAAATAAATTTGACAAATACATTGAAGAGCAAGAGAGTAACTAGAGAGAAGGTAAATATAAGGAAGTTGTCATTGTGTTGAACCCCAGGAGAGGGAGATATACTAAAAGAATATTTTGCATCAGTTTTGACTGTGGAGCCAGAAATGGAGGTTCGAGAGCACAGTGCAATAAATTTTGATGTTTTAAAAAAAAGAGTTCACAGAACAGAAGAGTGATTTTGAGAGGTCTTAGAGAACATAAAGGTGGATAAATCTCTGGAACCTGATCTAATATACCCCAAAATGTTGTAGGAAGTCAGGGAGGAAGTTGTAAGAGCCCTTGCTGAGGTATTTGTATCATCTATAATGACGAATGAGGTGCCTGATGATTGAAGGGTGGCTAATTGTGAGGAGAAGCCAGGGAACTATGGATTTGTGAATCTGACTTCAGTTGTGGGTAAATTGTTGGATGTGATTATTAAAGATAGAATTTATGTATATTTGGAGAGGCAAAAATTGATTAAGGCTTGTCAGCATGGGTTTGTGCGAGGAAAATCATGTTTCTCAAATTTGATTTGAGTCGCTTGAGGAAGTTACCAAAAGGATTGAGGGCAGAGCAGTGGATATCGTTTACTTGGACTTTAGTAAAACCTTTGGCAAGATTCCGCATAGTACACTAATTAGTAAAGTTAGGTCACATGGGAGTCAAGATGAGCTTGCCAATTGAATATGTAATGGCAGGAGACAGAGTAACGGTGATGGTGAGTTGCTTTTCCACCTGTCACCAGCAGTATTGCACAGGCATCAGTTCTGGGTCCTCTTTTGTTTGTCATTTATATAAATTACTTGGTTGTGAATATAGAGAGCATCATCAGTAAGTTTACAGACAACACCAAAATTGACGGTATAGTAGACAGTGAAGAAGGTTTTCTAAAATTACAAAGGGATCTTGATCAAATGAGTCAATGGGCTGAAAAATGGCAGATGGAGTTCAATCTGGATACATGTAAGGCATTGCATTTTGGTAGAACAAACAAGTGCAGGGCTTAGAGAATAAATGCTAGGGGTTTGGATAGTGTTGTAAAAAAAAGGACCAAGGGGTTCAAAGTGCACAATTCTTTGAAGTTTGCTTCATATTTACACAGGGTGGTGAAAAAGGTGTTTAGCACATGTGCCTTCATTGCTCAGTCCTTTTGAGTACAGAAGTCATGTTGAAATTGTACAGGACATTGGTGAGGCTGCTTCTGGAGTACTGTGTCCAGTTGTGCTTGCCCAGCTATAGGAAGGGTATTATTAGGCTGGAGAGGGTTTAGAAGTGATTTACCTGGATGTGGCTGGATGTGGCTGGATTTGGGAGGTTTGAGTTATAAAGGCTGGGACTTTTTTCACTGGTGCATAGGAGGTTGAGAGGTGACCTTATAGAAGTTTATAAAATAATGAGGGGTATTAATAGAGTTAATAGTGGTTGTCTTTTCCTTAGGATTGTGGATTTCAAGACTAGGGATACATTTTTAAGGTGAAAAAAGAGAGATTTAAAAAGACACAAGAGGCTTTTTTTACACTGAGAGTTGTTTGTGTGTGGAATGAACTTATTGAAGAAGAGGTGGATGTGGGTACAATTACAACAATTAAAAGGCATTTGGATAAGTACATGAATAGGAACAGTTTGGAGGAATATGGACCAGGAACAGGTAGGTGGGACTAGTTTAGTTTGGGATTATGTTCTTCTTGGACTGGTTAGATCAAAGGGTCTGCTTCCATGCTGTATGACTCGCTATGCAGGTTAGGTGGATTAAAAGGATGGGATAGTGGCTCAGTGGTTAGCACTGCTGCCTCACAGCACCAGGGTCCCGGGTTCAACTCCAGCCTTGGGTGACTGTCTGTGTGGAGTTTGCATGTTCTTCCAGTGTCTGCGTCGGTTTCCACCCACAATCCAAAGATGTGCAGATTAGGTGAATTGGCCATGCTAAATTTCCCACAGTGTCCAGGGGTGTGTTAGTTGGGGGAATGAGTCTGGGTGGGTTACTCTTTGGAGGGACAGCATAGACTTGTTGGATGCAATGGCCATTTCCACACTGTAGGGATTCTATGAAATATATTGCCCATAGTGTTCAGAGATGTGCAGGCTAGGTGGATGAGACATGGGATATGTAGGGTGATAGGATAGGTGGGTTGGACCTGGGTGGGATGCTCTTTGGAATGTTGGTTTGGACTTGGTGGCCTTCTTCCCCACTGTAGGGATTTTATTTTTCTATTGCACTAAAATACAGCAACATTTTACATGTACAATGCCATGACAACCAAACTAAAATGTAATGGGGAACTCTTTCTTTCACACCAATCTCCTATTTGTTTCCAGTTCTTTCACCTTAAAGTTTGAAAAGTGAAATACTTCGTCGTTATTATTTATACAGGTCGTTCTGCTATAATGCACATTTCGTGAACACAAATTCGCTATAACACGATTGCCGAATTGGGGACACTGTTTCTAAAGTGTAAAGTTTTAAAGCATGTATTGGTCATAATGCAATTCTGACCCGATTAGTTTACATGGTACTGCTACTTAGTGATTTTCGTAACATGGGATTGCACGAGAACGGTACTAATGCATTACAGCAGAACTGACTATTATACAGAAAATCAAATTACACAGGGGAAAACATGAAGCATTCATAGCACTTTTCAAATTTGTGAAAGATGGAACTTTTGCCTCCTATCGTAATGTTTATCAATGTAGATAACGTCCAGCTGACATCATTCCTAATTATAGTTTGCTGGTTTGAAGTTACACCCTTGGTTTCATTATCAAAATTTATATTGTTTGTCTACGACATTTTTATGTTATTTATTGTTTTGTAAAGAGCTCTCTTTAAACTTTTTTGTAGTGTTTTGCCGATGTTTATTAAAGGTATGGGCAATTAAGTCTTCTTTCTTAACAGTTAAGTGTGAAGGGGGCGACTTATACATGAGTATGGGAAGTTTATGGTTTCTGAGGGAGCGTTTGCATTGAGCACCAGTTTCTCATCATTGTTCAATTCTTTGCTGTCTAATCTGGGTGAAATCCTCAAACTGTTGAATAGATTTAATCTTTTAACAGGTTCACATAAGCACTCTATGGTGAACAGACAATAAAGTAGCCTAATTGTTTCATAATGTAATTGGATATTTAATGCATAAGTCAAGGACAGAGGAGATGAGTTGAATAAGTTTTCAACTAGACATGCAACCCAAGTTGAGTTGAATGTTTTAACTTTCCAAGTGGGGACCTAATGTCTGAGTGTTTTTATTATTGTTAGATTATTAATCTGGAATCCTGTGATTGGGCAATTAGGGAAGGGCAATAAATGCTGGCCCAGCCAGTGATGCCCACATCTCATGAATGAATGAAAACCCAGCTGCAAAGTACAGTTTTCCATCTTTAAGAGGAAACACATTTGAATGCGAGTGAGGAAGCTACAGCATTTTAATTATTGTAAGAGGGTGAGTAATCATTGATGCTATTAACATCCCTCAGAGACTTTAATGAGGTATTTACAAACAGTTTATAACTCAATTCCAAATTTAACTTGTGTAACACAGAATCCTGAGGTTTAGAAATCTGACGATGGAAGTGCATGAATTTGAGAAGCATTCAAGGATATTTAAACTTATCATCATCCCATCAAAATAAAAATTCACTTGCATATTAGTTTTCAGTATGGAATAAAAAGTCAGGTTTAGTTAACAGCCTAGTAGTAAATGTTATAAGACCATAAGACCTAGGAGTGGAAGTAAGGCCATTCGGCCCATCGAGTCCACTCCGCCATTCAATCATGGCTGATGGGCATTTCAACTCCACTTACCAGTGCTCTCCCCGTAGCCGTTAATTCCTTGTGACATCAAGAATCTATCAATCTCTGCCTTGAAGACATTTAGCGTCCCGGCCTTCACTGCACTCCGTGGCAATGAATTCCACAGGCCCACCACCCTCTGGCTGAAGAAATGTCTCCGCATTTCTGTTCTGAATTGACCCCCTCTAATTCTAAGGCTGTGTCCACGGGTCCTAGTCTCCTCACCTAACGGAAACAATTTCCTAGCGTCCACCCTTTCCAAGCCATGTATTAACTTGTACGTCTCTATTAAGTCTCCCCTTAATCTTCTCAACTCCAATGAATACAATCCCAGGATCCTCAGCCGTTCTTCATATGTTAGATCTACCATTCCAGGGATCATCCATGTGAATCTCCGCTGGACACGTTCCAGTGCCAGTATATCCTTCCTGAGGTGTGGGGACCAAAACTGGACACAGTACTCCAAATGGGTCCTAACCAGAGCTTTATAAAGTCTCAGTAGCACATTTTTTTTTATATTCCAACCCTCTTGAGATAAGTGACAACATTGCATTCGCTTTCTTAATCACGGACTCAATCTGCATGTTTACCTTTAGAGAATCCATGACTAGCACTCACAGATCCCTTTGTACTTTGGCTTTACTAATTAGAAAGTAGTCTATGCTTTTATTCTTTTTGCCAAAGTGCAAGACCTCGCACTTGCTCACGTTGAATTCCATCAGCCATTTCCTGGACCACTCTCCCAAACTGTCTACATCCTTCTGTAGCCTCCCCACTTCCTCAGTACTACCTGCCTGTCCACCTAACTTTGTATCATCTGCAAACTTCGCTAGAATGCCCCCAGTCCCTTCATCCAAATCATTAATATATAATGCGAATAGCTGTGGCCCCAACACTGAACCCTGCGGGACACTGCTCGTCACCGGTTGCCATTCCGAAAAAGAACCTTTTATCCCAACTCTCTGCCTTCTGTTAGACAGCCAATCCTCAATCCATCCCAGCAGCTCACCTCGAACACCATGGGCCCTCACCTTGCTCAGCAGCCTCCCGTATGGCACCTTATCAAACGCCTTTTGAAAGTCTAGATAGACCACATCCACTGGGTTTCCCTGGTCTAACCTACTTGTCACCTCTTCAAAGAATTCCAACAGGTTTGTCAGGCATGACCTCCCCTTACTAAATCCCTGTTGACTTGTTCTAATCAGACTCTGGTCTTCCAAGAATTTAGAAACCTCATCCTTAATGATGGATTCTAGAATTTTACCAACAACCGAGGTTAAGCTAATTGGCCTATAATTTTCCATCTTTTGTCTTGATCCTTTCTTGAACAAGGGGGTTACAACAGCTATCTTCCAATCATCCGGGACCTTTCCTGACTCCAGTGACTCTTGAAAGATCTCAACCAATGCCACCGCTATTTCCTCAGCCATCTCTCTCAGAACTCTCGGGTGTATTCCATCGGGGCCAGGAGATTTATCAATTTTAAGACTTTTTAACTTTTCTAGCACTATCTCTTTTGTAATGGCAACCATACTCAACTCAGCCCCCTGACTCCCTTTAATTGTTGGGATATTACTCATGTCTTCCACTTTGAAAACTGATGCAAAGTACTTGTTAAGTTCTCCTGCTATTTCCTTATCTCCCATCACTAGGCTTCCTGCATCAGTTTGAAGTGGCCCAATGTCTACTTTTGCCTGTCGTATGTTTCTTATGTACTGAAATAAACTTTTACTATCATTTCTAATATTACTGGCTAGCCTACCTTCATATTTGATCCTCTTTGTTATCCTCTGTTTGTTTTTGTAGCCTTCCCAATCTTTTGATTTCCCACTGTTCTTGGCCACTTTATAGCATCTCTCTTTTTCTTTAATACATTTCCTGACTTCCTTTGTCAGCCATAGTTGTCTAATCCCTCCCCGGATAATCTTTCTTTTCTTGGGGATGAACCTCTATATAGTGCCCTCAATTATACCCACAAAGTCCTGCCATTTTTGCTCTACTGTCTTCCCAGTTAGCCTCTGCTTCCTGTCTATTTTTGTCAGTTCCTCTCTCATGCCCTCATAATTACCTTCATTTAATTTTAACACCATTACATCCGATTTTGCCTTCTCTCTTTCAAACTCCAGACTGAACTCTACCATATTATGATCGCTGCTTCCTAAGGGTTCCCTTACTTTAAGATCTTTTTCGAGTCTGGTTCATTGCAAAGCACTAGGTCCAGAATAGCCTGCTCCCTTGTGGGCTCTATGACAAGCTGTTCCAAAAAGCCATCCTGGAAGCATTCCATGAATTCCCTTTCTTTGGATCCTCTAGCAACATTATTTACCCAGTCCACCTGCATATTGAAGTCTCCCATGATCAATGTGACCTTGCCTTTCTGACATGCCTTCTCTATTTCCCAGTACATGTTTAGTCCCTGGTCCTGACCACTGTTAGGAGGTCTGTACACAACTCCAATTTTTTTTTTTGCCTTTGTGGCTCCTCAATTCCACCCACACAGACTCCACATCATCTGACGCTATGTCATTCAATGCTATAGATTTAATTTTGTTCTTAACTAACAAGGCAACCCCACCCCCTCTGCCCACCTCCCTGTCTTTTTGATAAGTTAAAAAATCTTGGAGGTTTAACTGCCAGTCCCGACCCCCCTGTAACCAAGTCTCTGTGATGCCTACCACATCATAATCATTCACTATTATCTGTGCCATTAGTTCATCTGCTTTGTTATGAATGCTACGAGCATTCAGGTAAAGTGCCTTAATGCTAACTTTCTTATCATTAGAGATATTGGAAGTCATATGATGTCCTAAGTTATCCTTGCTTTTTTCTGCATTCTCAGTCTGCCTCAATTTTAAATCCGCCTGGACACATGCTATCCTGCTGCTTATCTTTCCATTTAATGCCATACTCCCTGTCGCTTTCACTTTCCCTTCCCCCCAACTCAGAAGTTTAAAGTCCTACTGACCACCCCACTTATCCTCTTCGCTAGAACATTGGTACCTGATCAGTTCAGGTGGAGACCGTCCCAACGGTACAGATCCGCCCTGTTCCAAAACTGATGCCAATGCCCCATGAAGTGGAATCCCTCTTTCCCACATCAATCCCTTAACCACGTATTTACTTGCCTAATTTTCTTGTCCCTATGCCAATTGGCACGTGGCTCGGGCATTAATCCGGAGATTATGACCCTTGAGGACCTGTGCTTCAATTTCCTGCCTAGTGCTTTGTAATCTCCAAACAGGTCGTCCACCCTAGTCTTGCCTATGTTGTTAGTACCAATGTGGACCACAACAACTGGATCCTCCCCCTCCCGCTCCGATATCCTTTCAAGCCGGTCGGAGATGTCCCGCACCCTGGCACCGGGCAGGCAACACACCATGCGAGACTCCCGATCCGGCTTGCAAAGGATTCTATCTGTCCCCCTAATTATAGAATCCCCTATAACCACTACTTGTCTATTAGCTCCCCCCTCTTGAATGGCCTTCTGCACCATGGTGCCTTGGTCAGTTGGCTCATCCTGTCCAGAGCCCTTTTCCTCATCTGAACAGGGAGCAAGAATCTCGTACCTGTTGGACAAGGGCTGAGGCTCCTCCACTCCTGAACTCAGGGTCCCCCTACCTGCCTCACTTACAGTCACACTCTGATGTGCCTGATCACTAGCTGAATGTGAATTACTTAATCTCCCAGGTGTGACTGCCTCCTGAAACAAAGCGTCCAGGTAACTCTCCCCCTCCCGGACGTGCCGCAGTGTTTGAAGCTCAGATTCCAGATCATCAACTCTGATCTGGAGTTCTTTTAGCAACCAACACTTGCTGCAGATGTGGTCACTGCCGTTCACAATGGGATCAGCCAGCTCCCACGTCATACAGCTACAGCACATCACCTGCCCAGCCATCTCTGCTTAGTTAGTTAAGCTGGAGTTAGGTAGCAGGGGTTAAACTTGGAAATTAGGCTCATGAGGAGTCCTGAACCCACCCCAGTGAAAATGGTGGAGGGAAAAAAGCTATAAAAGAACCTATGAGCTTCAAAGAAGCAAACCCCTAAGTACAATGGAGATGAGGTTGATATTAGTAAATACCAGGTTCTACTGCATTTACAACAAGCAAATAATTTCCTGCAGGTGACAGAGTCATCCCTATGCCTTAAGGGAACTTGTAAATTTTTCAAAACTTCTTTGTTTGAACTGTTCTTTGAATCAAAAAGTAAAAAATGAGGTCTGCAGATGCTGGAGATCACAGCTGCAAATGTGTTGCTGGTCAAAGCACAGCAGGTTAGGCAGCATCTCAGGAATAGAGAATTCGACGTTTCGAGCATAAGCCCTTCATCAGGAATAAGAGAGAGAGAGCCAAGCCGGCTGAGATAAAAGGTAGGGAGGAGGGACTAGGGGGAGGGGCGATGGAGGTGGGATAGGTGGAAGGAGGTCAAGGTGAGGGTGATAGGCCGGAGTGGGGTGGGGGCGGAGAGGTCAGGAAGAGGATTGCAGGTTAGGAGGGCGGTGCTGAGTTGAGGGAACCGACTGAGACAAGGTGGGGGGAGGGGAAATGAGGAAGCTGGAGAAATCTGAATTCATACCTTGTGGTTGGAGGGTTCCCAGGCGGAAGATGAGGCGCTCCTCCTCCAGCCGTCGTGTAGTTGTGTTCTGCCGGTGGAGGAGTCCAAGGACCTGCATGTCCTCGGTGGAGTGGGAGGGGGAGTTAAAGTGTTGAGCCACGGGGTGATTGGGTTGGTTGGTTCGGGCGGCCCAGAGGTGTTCTCTGAAGCGTTCCGCAAGTAAGCGGCCTGTCTCACCAATATAGAGGAGGCCACATCGGGTGCAGCGGATGCAATAGATGATGTGTGTGGAGGTACAGGTGAACTTGTGGCGGATATGGAAGGATCCCTTGGGGCCTTGGAGGGAAGTGAGTGTGGAGGTGTGGGCGCAAGTTTTACATTTCCTGCGGTTGCAGGGGAAGGTGCCGGGGGTGGAGGTTGGGTTGGTGGGGGGTGTGGATCTGACAAGGGAGTCACGAAGGGAGTGGTCCTTGCGGAACGCTGATAGGGGAGGGGAGGGAAATATATCCTTGGTGGTGGGGTCCGTTTGGAGGTGGCGGAAATGGCGGCGGATAATACGTTGTATGCGCAGGTTGGTGGGGTGGTAGGTGAGAACCAGTGGGGTTCTGTCTTGGTGGCGGTTGGAGGAGCGGGGCTCAAGGGCGGAGGAGCGGGAAGTGGAGGAGATGCGGTGGAGGGCATCGTCGATCACGTCTGGGGGGAATCTGCGGTCCTTGAAGAAGGAGGCCATCTGGGTTGTGCGGTGTTGGAATTGGTCCTCCTGGGAGCAGATGCGGCGGAGACGAAGGAATTGGGAATATGGGATGGCGTTTTTACAGGGGGCAGGGTGGGAGGAGGTGTAGTCCAGGTAGCTGTGGGAGTCAGTCGGTTTATAATAGATGTCTGTGTTGAGTCGGTCGCCCGAGATAGAAATGGAAAGGTCTAGGAAGGGGAGGGAGGAGTCTGAGACAGTCCAGGTGAATTTCAGGTCGGGATGGAAGGTGTTAGTAAAGTTGATGAACTGTTCAACCTCCTCGTGGGAGCACGAGGCAGCGCCGATACAGTCATCCTGTCCACCCCTCTCACCCACTCCAACCTCTCACCCTCAGAACGTGCAGCCCTCCACTCCCTCCGCTCCAATCCCAACCTCACCATCAAACCCGCAGACAAGGGAGGCGCGGTGGTAGTTTGGCGCACTGACCTGTACACCGCTGAAGCCAAACGCCAGCTCGCGGACGCCTCCTCTTATCGCCCCCTTGACCACGACCCCACCTCCCACCACCAAACCATCATCTCCCAGACCATCCAGGACCTCATCACCTCAGGGGATCTCCCATCCACCGCCTCCAACCTCATAGTCCCACAACCCCGCACCGCCCGTTTCTACCTCCTGCCCAAAATCCACAAACCTGCCTGCCCCGGCCGACCCATTGTCTCAGCCTGCTCCTGCCCCACCGAACTCATCTCCCAATACCTCGACACGGTCCTGTCCCCTTTAGTCCAAGAACTCCCCACCTACGTTCGGGACACCACCCACGCCCTCCACCTCCTCCAGGATTTTCGCTTCCCCGGTCCCCAACGCCTTATTTTCACTATGGACATCCAGTCCCTGTACACCTCCATCCCCCATCACGAAGGACTCAAAGCCCTCCGCTTCTTCCTTTCCCGCCGCACTAACCAGTACCCTTCCACTGACACCCTCCTTCGACTGACTGAACTGGTCCTCACCCTGAATAACTTCTCTTTTCAATCCTCCCACTTCCTCCAAACTAAAGGAGTTGCCATGGGCACCCGCATGGGCCCCAGCTATGCCTGCCTCTTCGTAGGATATGTGGAACAGTCCATCTTCCGCAACTACACTGGCACCACCCCCCACCTTTTCCTCCGCTACATCGATGACTGTATCGGCGCTGCCTCGTGCTCCCACGAGGAGGTTGAACAGTTCATCAACTTTACTAACACCTTCCATCCCGACCTGAAATTCACCTGGACTGTCTCAGACTCCTCCCTCCCCTTCCTAGACCTTTCCATTTCTATCTCGGGCGACCGACTCAACACAGACATCTATTATAAACCGACTGACTCCCACAGCTACCTGGACTACACCTCCTCCCACCCTGCCCCCTGTAAAAACGCCATCCCATATTCCCAATTCCTTCGTCTCCGCCGCATCTGCTCCCAGGAGGACCAATTCCAACACCGCACAACCCAGATGGCCTCCTTCTTCAAGGACCGCAGATTCCCCCCAGACGTGATCGACGATGCCCTCCACCGCATCTCCTCCACTTCCCGCTCCTCCGCCCTTGAGCCCCGCTCCTCCAACCGCCACCAAGACAGAACCCCACTGGTTCTCACCTACCACCCCACCAACCTGCGCATACAACGTATTATCCGCCGCCATTTCCGCCACCTCCAAACGGACCCCACCACCAAGGATATATTTCCCTCCCCTCCCCTATCAGCGTTCCGCAAGGACCACTCCCTTCGTGACTCCCTTGTCAGATCCACACCCCCCACCAACCCAACCTCCACCCCCGGCACCTTCCCCTGCAACCGCAGGAAATGTAAAACTTGCGCCCACACCTCCACACTCACTTCCCTCCAAGGCCCCAAGGGATCCTTCCATATCCGCCACAAGTTCACCTGTACCTCCACACACATCATCTATTGCATCCGCTGCACCCGATGTGGCCTCCTCTATATTGGTGAGACAGGCCGCTTACTTGCGGAACGCTTCAGAGAACACCTCTGGGCCGCCCGAACCAACCAACCCAATCACCCCGTGGCTCAACACTTTAACTCCCCCTCCCACTCCACCGAGGACATGCAGGTCCTTGGACTCCTCCACCGGCAGAACACAACTACACGACGGCTGGAGGAGGAGCGCCTCATCTTCCGCCTGGGAACCCTCCAACCACAAGGTATGAATTCAGATTTCTCCAGCTTCCTCATTTCCCCTCCCCCCACCTTGTCTCAGTCGGTTCCCTCAACTCAGCACCGCCCTCCTAACCTGCAATCCTCTTCCTGACCTCTCCGCCCCCACCCCACTCCGGCCTATCACCCTCACCTTGACCTCCTTCCACCTATCCCACCTCCATCGCCCCTCCCCCTAGTCCCTCCTCCCTACCTTTTATCTCAGCCGGCTTGGCTCTCTCTCTCTTATTCCTGATGAAGGGCTTATGCTCGAAACGTCGAATTCTCTATTCCTGAGATGCTGCCTAACCTGCTGTGCTTTGACCAGCAACACATTTGCAGCTGTTCTTTGAATCAACCTGTTCAGAGATGTCACTGGACAGCTCTGGAGCAGTGGTTGAACTTGAACCCTGATCTCTAGGTCCAGGGATATGGACACTATCACTGTGCCACAAGACAACCCCCTAAGAGAACTTATAAATATCTTGTTGATTGATTTGATAGGTAAGCTGGAGGCAGTATTGTTTAAAACAGTTAGGTTGGAGGGATAATTTCGGCACAAGTATGGCACTTGCATCTACTGGAAATAAATGAGAAACCAGGTTATAGAGCATAGAACAATACAGCACAAAACAGGCCCTTTGGCCCTTGATGTTATGATGACCTGTGAACTAATCTAAGTCCATCACCCTACACTATTCCATCATTATCCATATGCTTATCTAAGGACTGTTTAAATCTCCCTAATGTGGCTGAGTTAACTACATTCCATGCCCTTACACTCTGACTGAAGAACCTGCCTCGAACATCTATCTTAAATCAATCACCTCTCAATTTGCAGCTATGCCCCCTCAAACTAGGAAGTGTCATCATCCTTGGAAAAAGATTTTTAGTGTCCACCCTATCTAATTCTCTGATCATCTTGTATGTCTCTATTGAATTGCCTCTTAACCTTCTTCTCTCCAATGAGAACAGACCCAAGTCCCTCAGCATTTCCTCATAAGACCTTCCCTCCAGACTAGGCAACATTCTGTTAGATTAGATAGATTAGATTAGATTCCCTACTGTGTGGAAACAGGCCCTTCAGCCCAACAAGTTCACACTGACCCTCCAAAGAGTAACCCACGCAGACCCACTTCCCTCTGACTAATGCACCTAACACTATGGGCAATTTAGCATGGCCAATTCACCTGACTTGCACATCTTTGGATTATGGGAGGAAACTGGAGCACCCAGAGGAAACCCACGCAGACAGGGGGAGAATGTGCAAACTCCACACAGTCACCCGAGACTGGAATCATTGATTCTAAGAACAGGTTGATTCAAAGAAAAGTTTTTTTAAAAAATTTACAAGTTCCCTTAAGGGATGACTCTGTCATCTGCAGGAAGTTATTTGCTTGTTTTAAATGCAGTAGAACCTGGTATTTTTTGTGTTATTTACTAAATCTCCTCTGCACCTTTTCCAATGCTTCCACATGTGGACGGCACGGTGGCACAGTGGTTAGCACTGCTGCCTCAGAGCGCCTGAGACCTGGGTTCAATTCCCGACTCAGGCGACTGACTGTGTGGAGTTTGCACATTCTCCTTGTGTCTGCGTGGGTTTCCTCCGGGTGCTCCAGTTTCCTCCCACAATCCAAAGATGTGCAGGTCAGGTGAATTGGCCATGCTAAATTGCCCATAGTGTTAGGTAAGGGGTAAATGTAGGGGTATGGGTGGGTTGCGCGTCGGTGTGGACTTGTTGGGCCGAAGGCCTGTTTTCACACTGTAAGTAATCTAATCTAATCCTTCCTGTAATAGGGCGACCAGAACTGA
Source organism: Hemiscyllium ocellatum (assembly GCF_020745735.1). Taxonomy (NCBI): domain Eukaryota; kingdom Metazoa; phylum Chordata; class Chondrichthyes; order Orectolobiformes; family Hemiscylliidae; genus Hemiscyllium; species Hemiscyllium ocellatum. The sequence continues at coordinate 7,478,016 of NC_083406.1, read as the reverse complement.
ACAAATACTCCAAGTGAGGCCACACTAGCATTTTGTACAATTGCAGCATGACATAATGGCTCCCGAACTCAATCCCTCAACCAATAAAACCTAACGTACTGTATGCTTTCTTAACAGTGCTATGAACCTGAGTGGCAATTTTCAGAGATCTATTACATGGTCATCAAGATTCTTCTGCACATCCACACTAGCAAGAACCTAGTATTCTGCCTTCCTGTTATTCTTCTCAAAGCGAATCACCTCACATTTATCTGTATTGAACTTCATTTATCACCTTTCAGCCCAGTCCTGCAGTTTATCCACAGTCTCCCTGCAACCTGCAACATTCTTCCACACTGTCCATCACTCATCGACTTTCGTATCATCTGCAAACTTACTAACCCATCCAATTATGCCTGCGTCCAAGTTGTTTATAAAAATGACAAACAGCAATGGTTCCAAAACAGATCCTTGTGGTACACCACTAGTAACCGGACTCCAGGCTGAATATTTTCCATCAACCATCACTCGTTTCCTTCTTACAGAAAGCCAGTTTCTAATCCAAACTGCTAAATCACCTTCAATCCTTTGCCTCCGCATTTTCTCCAGTAGCCTACCATGTGGAACCTTTTAAAAGGCTTTGCTGAAGTCCATGTACACCACGTCAACTACCCTACCCTCATCTACATGCTTGGTCACCTTCTCAAAAAACTCAATAAGGTTTGTGAGACACGACCTGCCCTTGACGAATCCATGTTGACTATTTCCAATTAAATTGTTGATTGCTAGATGATTATGAATCCTATCTCTTATAATTCTTTCCAAAACTTTCCCTTCGACAGACGTAAACCTCACTGGTCTATAATTATCTGGGTTATCTCTACTGCCCTTTTTGAATAAGGTCACAACATTTGCAATCCTCCAGTCCTGTGGTACTAAACTTGTAGACAATGATGACTCAAAGATCAAGGCCAAAGGCTCGGCCATTTCCTCCCTGGTTTCCCAGAAAATCCTTGGAAAAATCCTATCTGGCCCAGAGTACTTATCTACTTTCACACCTTCTAGAATTAATAACACCTCCTCCTTACTGACCTCAAACCTTTCATATCTAATAGCCCATATCTCAGTCCTCTCCTCTACAATATTCTCCTGGTCCTGAGAGAAAACAGATGAGAAATATTCATTTCGCACTCTCCGATTGCCTTGTCATCTTTTTATTCCTCACATACCTATAGAAAGCTTTAGGGTTCTTCTTTATTCTACCTGCTAAAGACTGCTCATGTCCCAGCCTTGCTCTTCTTAACTCTCTCTATAAATCCTTACTAGCTGATCTCTAACTCTCCATCGCCTCATCTGCATATTTGCGCTCGCCGTCACATCAGCCTCCCTCTTCCACTGAGCAGGAGATACAATTTCTTTTGTAAACCACTGTTCCCTTACCTTATCACTTCCTCCTTGCCTGACAGGGACGTATCTATCAAAGACACACAATATCTGTTCCTTAAACCAGCTCCACTTTTCGATTGTTCCCATCCCTTGCATTTTGCTGACTCATTCTATACGTATGTCTTGCCTAATCACATTATAATTGCCCTTCCCCTATCTATAACTCTTGCCCTGTGGCATATACCTATCCATTTCTAGCGATAAACTAAATGTAACTGAATTATGGTCACTCTCTCCAAAATGCTCACCTACAACTAAATCAAACACCCTGGTCTGGTTCGTTACCACCAGATCCAGTGTGGCCTCCCCTCTTGTCAGCCCTTCGACATACTGTATCAGGAAACCCTCCTGCGCACATTGGACAAAAACTGATCCATCCAATGTACTAGAGTTATAGCATTTCCAGTAAATGTTGGGGAAGTTAAAGTCCCCCATAATGACCACTCTGTTCCTTTCACTCCTACCCAGAATCGTTTTGACAATCCTCTCTTCCACATCCCTGGAACTTTACAGAAGCCTATAAAAAAGCTCCCAGCAGTATGACCTCTCCTCTCCTGTTTCTAACCTCAGCCCATACCACCTCAATAGACGAATTCTCCTCAAATTTCTTTCAGCCACCGTTATACCATCCTTGACGAACAAAGCCACATCTCCTCCCTTTTACCACCTTCCCTGATCTTAATGAAAGATCTAAACCCTGAAAACTGCAACATCCATTTCTGACCTTGCGCCAACCATGTCTCAGTAATGGCCACAACATCGAAGTCCCAGATTCCTATCCATGCTGCAAGCTCACCTACCTTATTCCAAATACTTCTGGTGATGAAGTAGACACACTTCAAACCAGCTTGCTGTGTGCCAGCACACGCTTGTGACCATGAAATCCTGTCCATGTCCTCCCTACTCTCATCCACCTGTGTACAAGAACTATACATCAGGTTCCCATCCCCCTGCTGAGCTCGTTTAAACCCACCCGAATAGCACTAGCAAATTTCCCACCCAGGATATTAGTACCCTCTGGTTTCAAGTGAAGATCATCCTGTTTGTACAGGTCCCACCTTCTCATTGATCCGTCAGCTGAACATAATCACATGAAAACCATAAGAAATTACAGAGAGTTGTGAATGCAGCCTGTTCATCAAGAAAACCAGCCATGGAAACTCTGTCTACACTTCCAGCTGCCTCGGAAAAACAACCAATAAAATCAAAAACCTTTCCCACTGTGGTTATGCTCTCTTCCATTCGGCAGAAGCCACAAAAGTTGAAAACACATAGCAACAGATTCAAGAACAGCTTCTTCTCAGGCTTTTGAATGGACCTCTCAGTATATTAGAGTTCATCTTTCCCTGCACCATCTCTGTCATTGTAACATTATATTCTGCATTCTGTTCTATTACCCTATTCGATTACAAAAAGGCGCATTTTGTCTGGTAGCACACAGAATAACATTTTTCACTGAATCTTGATACATTAGTGGGCGGCACGGTGGCACAGCGGTTAGCACTGCTGCTTCACAGCATTAGAGACCAGGGTTCAATACCTGCCTCAGGCGACTGTGTGGAGTTTGCACATTCTCCCCATGTCTGTGTGGGTTTCCTCCGGGTGCTCCGGTTTCCTCCCACAGTCCAAAATGTGCAGGTAAGGTGAATTGGCCATGCTAAATTGCCTGTCATGTTAGGTGCAGGGGTAAATGTAGAGGAATGGGTCTGGGTGAGTTGTGCTTCGGCGGGTCGGTGTGGACTTGTTGGGCCAAAGGGCCTGTTTCCACACTGTAAGTAATCTAATCTAATGTGAGAATAATAAACCAAATCAAATCAAGAGTGCAGATGTGAAACAAAGTGCCTGTGATAAAAGATCTGTCAGCCCAGCACTCAAAGCTGACTGGTTGAAAAGAGAACCTATTTGAATAGTTTGAAGGAGTTCTACCTGACTGGCCTAAGTTCCCCTCTATATGTAGCAGTCAAGACAGAAAATCCCAGATGGTCCTTGATTGCAGGAAAAGTTCCCTGTTTAGTTTGAGAGATCAAGTGTTCGATGACCATCTCTGAGGCCTTAAAGAGTGCTTGTACGCACTGCCTTCTATCTATTGGGGACTTTGGTGATGGCAGACTCGGAAGTCTATCTCAGAGTCCATGGCATTGGTCTCATGAACCCCAGCCCTATAGTGAAAAGTTCAATGAGTGGGGCGAAGTTCGTGATAGTAAGACTACTCTGAATCTAAGGTTACAATCTGAATCCCCATCTTGTTGTACTTCAGTACTTTTCCAGCTCTCAAATAGGTGAAAAACAAGTCCAGCTGGCACCACGTAGACGGCATAGTGAAAGTTCCCACTGGCCAGCAAGGTTAGGCACCTCCCCCAAGTCAAAACAGGCTGTTTTTGCATTAGACCTGCTTCTGAAATACTTTTCTATTTTACTTCAATTGCTTTTTGTCATGTCCAATTAGCTCTTAATGAATAATCCTAATGGTCTGGTTTGAAGAAATTGTTTTTAAGCCCTGCACTACAATATCCTGATGAACGGTCACTTGACTCAAAACATTAATTCTGATTTCTCTCCACAGATGCTGCCAGACTTGCTGAGCTTATCCAGCAATTTCTGTTTTTGCTACAAAATCCTGGTTAGTAGATTGTGTAGAACTATTACTGGAAAAGAATTAGTACATCCTTACCATTAGAGACATGATGAGCCGATTTCCAGAGCTATTCCTTTAAGGACAATTTGACCTGGGACAGTATTGGAAAAATTTAGAGATTTTTAAAAAACTCTTTTTTAATTTCATAAGATCCAGGAGCAGAATTTGCCCAAGTGAAATTCAGTGATCCATTTAAAGTAAGAGTGTTATTAAAGCAACTTATCTGATAAATATCCTGATAATAGGAAGAAGAATCATTTACGGAAACATAAATAAGTCGAAGAAATATCATTACAGGAAAGAGGATAAGAAAGAACATATGCATCAGGTGGTATGAGCAATGGAAAATGATGGAGAAAATAAGGAGAGGTAGACAACTCTTGAAGTGAGCCTCCTTTGGTTCTGTCTAGCCAGAGAAAGGACAATGGAAGTATCTTGGAAAACTACTGAGAAAGTATAAGGTAATCTGTAGAGATACACCTGAATATACATTAGTGAAACATAATGTAGACATAGAAGTGTCTCCTGGTAAAACAGCATCCTTATCAGTAGAAACAGAGATTAAGTACATGCTGGAAAACCACTTGACTGAACCTAATTAAGGTAGCTGGAGTTCACTGATGTTACTTCCTAAACTGGATGGAATAAATTGACTCTATGCAGATTTCAGAAAGGTAATTGCAGTCAATTTGTATTAAATAATGCTGAACTATCACAATTAAAACTCTTAGTCATTACCTAGTGAAGAACTGGCATTTCTATAGTACTTTTAAACACTGGAAAGCATTGTAAGACATTTCACAGGAGCAAGCTGAGACCACCTCACCAAAACTGATCAACTTGTTTCACAGTTATACTCAAGGAAGAGAATTCAAACTCAATGTTCTGTAGTCCAACTTGTAATAGATCTTTTATGGCTTATTTAAAGTATTAACTGCCTCCTGATCCAATATCACTCTGGCATGTCTAGGTATTCCAGTACTGACCTCCCACTCCTCTCTTTGGATCCTGATCTCATGTCAGATTGTGTACATTTTACTATGCAGGAGGCCATTCAGCCATCGTGTCTGTGCTTGGCTTTCTATAAAAGATGGTCAGCTCATCCTATATCCCTTTTCTCCCCAGAGTCCTGAATTTTGTTTTGTCTTCATGATCAGATGGAAATTGTACACTCTTCCTGTAGCTGAAAATGTACCTGCACAGTCCTCCAATATCTAAACATTTTTCTCATTTGTTTCTAACTGCCAATGCTTTAAAGAGAATCAAAAACGTTGGTGGTTAACATTGGCTTTGAAATGATGCTTAGATGATTGGCTCTCATACGCTCCACTCTCTTATTTTGAAATCGGATCCATTTGCAGAATAAAACTACTCAGAAGTCACATGACAACTGATTTGGACTATAACCTGGTGTTGTGTGACTTCTGACCTTGTTCATCCCAGTTCAACACCATCACTTCCACATCATGGTATAAAACTGAGTAGACTAGTAGCCAATGACAAAACTTCATTCACATTACCTATCAGTAGTTTGTAAGTTTGACAAGAATTATTTGCAGTGTATTCTCTTTTGTTGCATTTTCTTTATTTGAAACCATGTTAAATCATTGGTGCAGGAATCATCAGTTCATACCGCTTTCAAAATATAGAATGTGTGTGATGTTTTCCAGATGCTGCACTAAACATTTAAGAAGACAGCTGACCAACACCTGCTCAAAAGAAAAGAACACAATTAACCCCTTACCCAGCAAAGATGAGTCAACTTGTCTTCACCCAATTTGTCTTTTTCAGAGTGCGACGGGTAAACTCATCCAAAACATATAATTTCAAAAACAGCCACAGACGAGTTTATACGTCAATTCTCGGCATTTCTGGGCCCTTCTCAGCTAGAAACGAGTATGCTCGGTGACTCATACATCTGGTAGCTGTGTCTCTTCCGCCTCAGGCATTGCAAGAAGCGTCGACGCACCACTTTTGGGCACACACTGTCATTCTGTTTTTTCTGTTTTGTTTTACAAATTATGCCCAGATGTCAAGCTCAGAAGATGACAATGAGTATGAACCTTCTATTAGAAACTTGGATACATCAGATGAGAGTGCAAGTTCATCTGATAATGGCTATTCTCTCTCAAGGGAAGAGGAGGAGGAGGAGGATGGACGAATTTGGTGTCGACATGTGGTGTCAGAAGAATGCATGCTTCCTCCACCACCATGCTTCCCATTCACTGGAAATCCTGGAATATCAATTGATCAAGACACAGCTGATATGACTCCTTTGGATTTTTTTAGTCTTTTATGTGACAACAGAATTATTGATCGAGTTGTGGACGAAACTAACCGCTTTGCTGAACAAACTGGAGAAAGAGATTGTATGTGGCGCCATGTAACAAAGGCAGAAATTTGTGTGTTTTTCGCCTTGAAAATGCTTGGGGGTATTGTGAAAATGCCAGATCAAGAAATGAACTGGTCGAAAGATGAATTACTTGAAAGACCAAATTTTTTTTTGCTGAAAATGGTATCTTCAAAATAAAATTTTAAGTAAAATATTGGAAATAGATAAAAACAAAAGTTATTTCCATAATCAGCATTAAAAATACTATAAAAAAAGCAATAAAAAAAATTCGTCTGAAATTGAAACGTTTTCTCCAAAACAAGTCGCCGGAGAAGGGGTTAAACTTGATCTGATTAGACATTTAAGATGTCCCCATGCTGTGAACCATGAAATTCCATGTCAATTGTTGTCACCACAACAGTTTATTTGTGCCAAAAATATAAATTGCTGGAGAAACTCAATAGGTCTGGCTGCATCTGTGGAGAGAAAGCAGAATTAACATTTCAGATCCAAGAGCCCTCTTTAGGAAGAAGGAATGTTAACTCTGTTTTCTAATCTAATCACGTCTGCCTGCACTTAGCTCATATCCCTCTATACAAACTATATAGTACATCCAGTGACCCTTCTTTCAGAAGGAAAAATTTTAATTTTGATAGAGTCATAGAGTTAAACAGCACGGAAACAGATCCTTTGGTCCACCTCACCAACCAGATATCCTAAGCTGATTTAGTCCCATTTACCATATCCCTCTAAACCCATCCTATTGACTGATAACTTATTCCATTATTTTCTTTGTTTAAATTACGAAATACTTTAATGTTAACTATTACCTTATTTCTTTATTCTTTGACTTATTCTTAAATGCTTAACTTTTTAACTCTGTTTTCCTTACTACTTTGTACCTTAGATTTTTGTACCTGGATATCAAAACGGGTATTGTGCTGCGACATTATATACTTTTCACTGTACTTCTGTTCTTGAGCAAACATGACAATTAAATCTTGATCTAAATCTATGTATGCATCCATCGAGATGCCTTTTAAATATTATAATTGTACCAGCTACTAGCTCATTCCATACATGCACAACCCTCTGTGAAAAGATTGCCCCTCAAGTCCTTTTTAAAATTTCCCCTCTTGCCTTAAACTTATGCCCTCTAGTTTTGGGTTCACCTAACCTAGAAAAAAGACCTTAGCTACTTATGCTATCCATGCCCTTCATGTTATAAACCTCTATAAGGTCATTCCTCCGTCTCGTACGTTCCAAGGAAAATAGCCCCAGCCTATTCAGGCTCTCCCTAAAGCTCAAATCCTCCAACCATGGTAACATACTTGTAAATATTTTCTAAACTCTTTCCTATAGCAAGGATACCAGTATTGAATGCAATAATCCCTATACTCAGTGCACTGACCAATAAAGGCAAACATACACCTTTTTCACTATCCTATCTACCTGGGACTCCACTTTCAAGGAACTATGAACCAGCAACCCAACACTTCAGCAACACTTCCCAGGACCTTACCATGAAGTATATAAATCCTGATTTGATTTGCCTTTCCAAAATGCTGCACCTCATATTTATCTAAATTAAACTCCAGATGCCACTCCTCAGCTCATTGGCCCATCTGATCAAGGGTGACCTATAATACTTTTCATTGCATTTGTCCTGTAAAAGTACATATGAAATAAATTCTAAAATTCCGAGGTAAATTTCTTCGCTGTCCGCTACACCTCCAATTCTGGTGTCCTCTACAAACTTACTGGCCATTTTCAAAAACAAAAATTGCTGGAAAGGCTCAGCAGGTCTGGCAGGATCCATGGACAGAAATCTGAATTAACATTCCCCTCCTCAGAACTGATTCACAGCATCTTTCCATTTTTATTTACTCATCACTTCCCTTTGTTTTTGTTTTCATTTGGTTATTTGCTTCTCCTTTCGCCACCTGATTCAGCAGCCCTGAGACAAATGGTTAAATGGCCCTCATAGCCACTTGTCAGGCAGGGGCTGGCAATCCTCCAGTGTCAAGGCCGTCCTTTACAAAGATGGCGCCATCTCGGCGTGTGCGTAGGCGTGGCGGCGGTTCCCTCTGGCGCCATCTCGACGTGTGCGCAGGCGCGGCGGCAGTTCCCCCTGGCGCCACCTCGACGTGTGCGCAGGCGCGGCGGTTCCCTCTGGCGCCGGCTCTTTAGCGGTGGCGCACCCTCTCGGCTTCGTCTTCCAGAAGTTTCCAAAGCAGCAGCGACGGCGACATGGCGGCCGACGGGTGAGTCGTGTGCTCGCCGTTTAAAGTCCGCTCTCGGCTCGCAAACGTAGCTGCCGTTTATTTTTGTGTGTATTTAATTTAAAATATATATTTTGTTTTATTTTGACAGCGTCTTTACAGACCAGTTCATAGAGGAGTGCCCGGAAAAAGCACTGGAGGTGGGTACTTGCTGTGCCCGGGGGTCGGGGGGGGAGGGAGGTAAAGCGGTTCCCAGATGCCGCGGCCCCCCTGAAGTTCCCTCGTGTGGGTCTCCCGGTCCTTGAGCATACATGCGGGAGACTCGGCTGCAGCACGGTTACGGGGCGGGGGTTTAGACTGGACCGAAGTGCGCAGAACGTGAGACCTGTGGAAACTTGCGGCCGTTCGGCCCGTCGTGCCCGTGCAGTGCAGGTGGTAGGCAGTCCGATTTCTCTCTCCTGTTCACGGGGTTAAGTCTGCAAGACCTGCCTGCCTTCGTGGAAGCTGATGGCGAGCTGCTGCCTCCCAGAAGCTGCAGCAGTCCATGTGGTTGAGGTACAGCCCACGGTGCTCTTCCTCAGCAGTAATTTTAAAAGCTCGCTCCCTCGACCAAGTTTCTGGGATGTCTGTACTCCTATCTCACTGGGCTGGGGCTCAGGATGAACTAACATTTCTGTTTATGCTGCCATTCGTAAAGCGTCCAAGTTTTAGGAGCATTTTCTTCATTCGTGGACTTGAAGGCATCTAGCTCTTTACAGTCTTGCCTGTTCTGAATTACCTTGGAGAAGGTGGCTATTTTCTTGAATTGCGACTCTACCCTCGCCTGCACACCTAAACAATGTTAATTCAATCCAGTTTGTTTGGCATGGTTCCCCCTCTGACAAAGTCACCCTGTCTATCTGACTTTATTAGTTCTGGTGCTTGCATGTTGAGGTTAATTCTGTTTAATCTTTTCTAAAGATGTGCAGGCTCTGTTGATTTAACCATGGAAAACCCTAGCTTAGAGGGATTAGGCAGAAGGGTGAGTCTGGGTGGGATGCTCTTTAGAGGGTCAGTGTAGACTCAATGGGCCGAATGCCCTGCTTTCATTTGTGTGATTCTGCGAAGTATTTTTATTCCACTGTAGATTTGCTGGTCTGTAGTTCCCTGTTTATACTTAACAATCCTCTAGAATAATGGTAGGAAGCTACCTGTCTTCCAGCTCTCTGTTACTTCTGTGGCCAGAGAGCATTTGAAAATTAATGTCTGCAGTTTTGGAATATCTTTCCCCTGCTCTTCAACCTAGTTTACTGTATCGAGTGGTCCCGATGTGGTCCTCTCTACATCGGCAAGACCAAACATACAGTAAGGGAATGTTTTGCTGTGCATCTCAACCTGGCCTGCAGGGGTCGACCACACCTCCCAGTCACCGCCCATTTTAATTTCCCTTCCCACTCTTTCCGACATGACCATCCTTGGCCGCCTCCGTTGCCAACAATGAACCAAACTCCAAATTAGAGGAACAACTTCCACCTGGGCAGCCTACAGCCTGGAGGAGTCGAGATAGACTTCTCCAATGTCAAATACCTGCCCCAGGGTTAGAGTTTGCAGGATGCCAAATTGAAGAACATTTCAGAGAACATCTCTGGGACACAGATGAAACAACCCACTGCCCTGTGGCTGATTACTCCAATTCTCCCTCCCACTCTGACGATATGCAAATCCTAACCACCCGATGACTGGAAGAAGAACACATTATTTTCGGCCTTGGGGCCCTCCAACCACACTGGATCAATGTTGATTTCATCAGTTTTCTCATCTCCCCTCCCCCACTTATCCCATATCCAATCCTCCCAACTCTGCACCACCCTCCTGAATTGTCCACCTGTCCATCTTCCTTCCCACCTATCCACTGCACCCTCCACTTCCACCTATCACCACCACCCCCCATCTTCATCCACCTATCGTATTCCAAGCTATGTTCCCTCTTGGGGTCCACCATATTTCTGATGAAGACCTTAAGCCCACAGCGTCGATTCTCCTGCTCTTCGGATGCTACCTGACCAGCTGTTCTTTTCCAGCGTCATAATTTTTGATTCTGCTCCATCATCAAGCCAAGTGTACACACTGGTTCAGTGAAGAGTTCAGGAATTTCTTCATACGGATTCATTTCATTTTAATTTCTTAACTGTGGCCACACTGCGATATATACACTGAAAGAGGGTTCCCAGGTTGGCCAAAGCCTCTACAATGGAAAGAATTGTGAGTTAGGGGAAAAGAATCGGCAAGAGTGAGGAAAAGGAGGATTTAGCTGAAAATTCCATGCAAATGAAGTTGTCTCTTCTAGAGCTGGATAACTGATAAATTCGAAAAGTTTGGCACAAGAAAAGCACGACAGATCAGGCAGCATCTAAGGAGCAGGCGAATCGACATTTCGGGCATAAGCCCTTCATCAGGAATGACTGTGATCTCCAGCATCTGCAGTCCTCACTTTCTCCTAACAATAAGTATTGTTATTGTAATTTTATTTTCCAAGTCAATGCAATAGTTTCTTGAGTAATGATCTATCCCATGAAAAGGGTATGGCAAGATGAGACATGGTCGCAACAGTGGACTCTTTCTATTTTGGAAGGACAAATGTTCCATGGTGGGATATAATTGATAGCCGGTGTTCTGGAAATGCAGCCTTGAATTATATTTCTCATTCTGACTGTAAAGAAGTGAAAGAATTAATTAGAATTCATATAAAAGGAATGAATTGGATGTTTGAGCGTGGTGTTTGGGTGGTTAGGTTGAGGATGATGGAGGTGGAGGAGGGTTTTGAAGAAGCAGAGTAGAAATAGTGATGTGGTTAGATAGTACAATATAGATTTTAGGATTTTGGGAAATTACGCTTTTTCACTTGTTGCTGAAGTGATAAATGCAGCAGTAGGATGCCATTTAAGGCAAAGGTCATGAAGTTTAGCAAATTTGTAGAATGCTAGCACTATTAAGAATAGGCTTTACAACATCTGAGGAAATTTGGCTTCAATTCGACATGCTGTGTCCATCCTGAACACACAATAACACACAACCTGAATATTTAATTGTGTATGCTCAACTTCTGAAGGTGTTTACGTCTCCAACATGTCATATTTTGCACATTCAACTGCCTTGTTAAACATTTATGCCTCTGCCCCTCCTCCCCCCACCCCCAAAAAAAATTTCAAAAAAGTTTTTCCTCAGTTCACCTAAAGTTATTTACTAGGTACTGTAGTACAGCAAATTCCCCATATCCAGAATCTGGTAATGAAATTCATATACAGCTTTGATTGAAGCAAACTATTTGCAATCTGTCTTGCTATGAGTTTGTATGCCATGGCAAAAAATGCAAATCATTATTACATATGACTTGTAATTGGGGAGATTTTGCTTTTTTTTTTGTGGAATCAAAAGACCACTATTAATCATTCATTTGACAGCATTATGGAAAAATAAGGAGAAAGTGTTTTAAAACACATTAAGAAAATTTTGCATTTATTCTTCAATAGAATGTAGTCATTACTATTAAATATTAAGGATATATAAATTAGTTTTTTTTAATAAAGTGCTGCATGCTTTACATTTTAACCCGATCAGTGCGTTGTTTATGTTTGTTTCATGCTTGTAAACATTAAAAATGCTTCTGGAAAGTTGTTCTGACCAGCTGCTGCTGTAATATGTATATCTGCAAGGCCCACAGCTCTAACAAATGAGTTGGCGTTAAATGCTAACTTGGAAAAAGGAAAAATTAATAGGAATAACATTGCCAGTATTCATTTTTCTAAACTTTACAGTTTTGTGAATTTTTCTTTGTTCATCAAACTTTGAATATGCCATTTTAGAATTAAGTCCTTTGCAGAATTGTTTCAGTAGGGTTGCTAAGTTACACTGTTTATGACCATGCTTTTTATTCTTCCAGGAGCTCACTGCTGCAGTAGAACAGGATTTGGACAAAGCAGAATGTTACTGCCAAAGAGCCTATGCACACATATTACTTAAGAATTATGAAGGTAAGTTCAACAGCACTGTAAGGTTTTGATTGTACTCCATTTGCCAGGGTATTGGCAGAATTTTTTATTAAATTTAAAAAAAACACACTGATTTGCATTCGTTTTAGGGTCTGTATTTTGCATCCTGACTGCCTTTGCCTTTTCGGTTGGTAATTTTAGTGAGATTTTATGGATGTTTGTTCCCAGTGATCACATTAAGATACTGTCTTATTAAATCCTGCTTTGTTGTCTTGAATATCTCCGGCCTAATTTATGGCCGGACAGTTCATCCTTTTTTTCCTGGGAAAGCAAAGATTTGGAGCAATGTCAAGTGGATGGATGCTAGATGTCTTGGGATTCTGCTTCTTTCCCTGTTTCCTGTTTTTCTGTGCAAACAGGAATAATATCTCCTTAGATTTCTTTCGTGCAATAGAAGTAGCCAGTCAGTGTCATGTCATTGAAGTTCTGAGGGCTGCAAACCTGGAAAAAATTGTATTGCTTGTCGGTTTAAAATCATACTTTTGTATGTAATCATGGTGAGATTTGAAGAAGGTAATGCAGCTGGTATTTTTATGGACTTGCAAAAATATTTGTTGAGCCAAATGTTTAGAGACAGGAAAGACGAGAGTGATGCGAGCAGTTCTGTGCCAAACCTTAAGGTAGATACATTGGTCTAGAGTATGTGTAATCCTGAAAAGTCGAATTTCTATTCCTTGGATGCTGCCTAACCTGCTGTGCTTTAACCAGCAACACATTTTCAACTATGTGTAATCCAGGTTTACTAGAATTATATCTGGATTCAAGGGTCAAATTAAATGGAAGTTGGACAAACTAGTATCATACTCTGTGGAGTTTTGAAAGCCAAAGCATGATTTGATGAAAGCTCTCAAAATATTGAGGGAATGGGCAGGGTAGAAAGAATGAAACTTTTTTTTCTACAAAAGCTGTATTCTAGCATTGTGGCCATAATTTGAAAGTCAGTTCTAGACATTTTAAGAATGAAATGAGGAAATGCTACACACACACACACAATAGGTAGAAGTTTGGAATTCTCTTCTGCAAAAGACAATTGATGCTGGTTTAGTTGAAAATTTAAAACTGAGACATAATGAATGAAGGATGACCTCAACTTGAACAGTTCTTATGGTGGCACAGTGGTTAGCACTGCTGCCTTACAGCACCAGGGACCTGGGTTCGATTTTGAGCTTGGTTGACTATGGAGTTTGCATGTTCTTCCCTTGTGTGGATTTCTACTGGGTGCTCCGGTTTCCTCCCAAAGTCCAAAGATGAGCAATTTACGTGGTTTAGCAATGGGGTAAAACCCCATACAGGGTTAAAGGGATATTGTGAAGAATGGATCTGGGTAGGCCAGTCCTCACTGGTTGGAGACCTATCTAACACACAACCTGTGACAACCACAACCATCTTGTTAACTATTATCAATATCAGAACATCTCTGCAAGGCTTCCTCCGAGTAATGCCCTCAGCCCAATTTTCTTTGATCTTCTCTCCATGTCAGTAATGAGGATAGTCACTAATGATTGCATGGTGTTTGCAATTGTGACACTAGAGATACCGGGAATGCATAGGAATTTGTGGGCAACATCCAGACCTGGGTTGATGAGTGGCAAATAACATTTCTTCAGAAATGCCAGGCAATGACCATCTCAGACAAGAGAATTTAACTATTGATCCTTGACATTGTGGCATTACTGAAACTGAATCCTTCATGTCAACACAGACCTGAAATTGAACCAGAGCAGTTATATAAAATCTTACCATAAGAGCAGGTCAAAGACCAGGAATGTAAATGTTGTAGTGTTTAACTGACTCTTGATTCTCTATTGGCTGCCACAAAATTGGGCACAAGACAAGAGTATGATGGAATACTCAGCATTTTCCTTGGTGATTGCAGCTCAAACAACACTTTAAGCTTGACATCCTCAAGTATAAAGCAATCAGCTTGATTTGCCCAGCGTTCACCATTTACTCTTTTCTCCACAATGCAAATTGGTGGCAGTGTGTACCATCTAAAAGATGCACTGCAAGAACTTAGCAAAGCTCCTTCGACAGCACCTTCCAAATCTACAACCTTTAACTCCTAGAGGAGCAAGGCTGGGAAATGTGTGGGTTGAAACTGTTTTGTTCCTTTCTACTTTTGCTGAGTAAAACTTCTGGAACTGCCTTCATGACAACTGTGGGTAATGCTGCAATGCTTCAGGAAGGCCCCGCACCACCACCTTTTGTTGGGCAATTAGATTGGTCTCTAAATGTTGACCTAACCAGTGGGCAGTCACATCTCATACCTTGTTTCTATCTCAACAGCATCTCCAATCACTTGTTCCCTTGCTTCTAATCTTTGACTCCTCCAGATACATGTTTGTCTTCTCAGAATTCCTCTAAATTTTGTTTCTTTCACAGCCTGACAGTTTTGTTTTGACAGCAGGTATTCTCGCTGTACCTGTATCTTGTACCCTAACCAAAGTTTTCTTTTTAGGACATCTGGAACCATGGTGGTGAATGTTCATTTGGCTTTTACATTTGCCCAGTAATTGATGCTAATGGACTCTATTTGAATCCCCACATCTTCAACTTTACCAGTCTGGTTTAAAATTGCCATTTAATAGCTTAAGCTATAATTTCTGATTTCCTTCTTGGTATGAAGGTAGACACGTTTTGTTTGTTGACTTTGTCCTAATTTATTTTGAGAAATGTCAGCAGTCCACAAATCCTATCCAATAACGTCAGATTTGAAGGGGGGGTTGGGGGGAACCAGGATGAAGAGCTTTTTGGATATCTATCATGTGTCATGAAGGCACTTGGAGGGATTTAAATTAATTTAATAAATCAGGATTATAAACCTAGACTTAGTAAAAGTGAGCATGATAAGTCAGCATTGACCATCGGAGAAAAAAACTATCTGGTTCACTCCTATCCTTTTTTTTGAAAGTCCTTGCCTGGTTTATGTTGCTTCAAATCTACTGCAGTATAGTTTATCCTTTAACTGCCCTCTGAAATGGCCAAGCAAGCTACTGCAAGAGCATTAAGGATGGGCAACAAGTGCATGTCTTCCTGGTGGCACCTACATCCCATGAAATCATTAAAGGGTAAGATGAGTTCATTCTTTGCTATTTGTGAGGCATTATGTGCTTAGTTTGTTTAGTTATCCGGAATGTTCATCCAGAAATGTTCCTGCTAATCCTCTTGAAAATCCTGGTCTGATAATAATTGCACATCAAGAAGTGTTGTGTTGCTTTTGATATCATAATGTGCCATACTGTGTCGTTTTAAACCATCAGGTTATATCCTTTACAGACTTAAGACAAAGAGTAGGAATTTTGAAAGGGCTGTTGCAAGAAGAAAATGAATATGAAGCATAAGTTTATTTCTAAATAATGACCATGGATGCTAGTGAAGTTGCTCATTATTAAATCATAGATTTAGTTGATGAAGTCAATTATAAAATGAAAAATGTATTAAATTTGATTACATATTGCTCTCTTGCTTTATAGAGGTTGTAGAAGATGCCAACAAAGCCCTCCAGTTGAAACCCCACTGTGCTTTAGCTTATCTCAGAAAAGGGTGAGTATATTTATTCGGGTAAAAAATGAGGTCTGCAGATGCTGGAGATCACAGTTGAAAATGTGTTGCTGGTTAAAGCACAGCAGCCTGCTTGGCACACTCCCTTCATTCCTGATGAAGGGCTTATGCCCGAAACGTCGAATTTCCTATTCCTTGGATGCTGCCTAACCTGCTGTGCTTTAACCAGCAACACATTTTCAACTGAGTATATTTATTGTTTGCTTATGTGATTGATTAGTGCCTATTTGTCTTCTGTTTACATGCAATGAGCTGGAAACATGTCTTTGTTTTCTTCAAGAACTAATAGTGGTGATTTCATGCTCAGGATTAACTTTTCTAAGTACACATGAGATATAGAAATCAGAAGATTTGATCCAAGAATCAGAATTGTAACTGTTTGTTTGAGAAAGAAATTGATGTTGCCATTTAAACTTGCACAATAAATCTGAAGTCATCCAGAATCCTGACCTTTGGGAGTGATGCAACGTTAGACTTTGGATTTTGGATCTGCATTCTGTTTAATGTCTGAATATGGTACAGATTTGGCTTTACCATTATCAAAAATGTCTTGTGTTGGTCAATTCCAGTTTCCAAACAACCAGATTTTGGATGTCCAACTGTAATGAGCTGAACAAAAAAAAACTAAAGTTGGTTAGAAAACACTAAGCCTTGGGAACAGTGGTGAAAGCACATCTTTTAATCATTACATAATCTACCTAATGGTTTTTGCTTTAAAATTTTCATGAACTAAAATTAATTTTTCTTTGTTGCGTTTTTAAGCATTTGGTTCTGTTAAGAGGATTTTAGAGAGACAATCTGAAGAGTAGGTGGTGGATTCTTGAGGCATTCATTAATACTTGATTAAGTCGATGTGATCTTTTTCCAATTATTGTTAATAAAACATTTAAAAGTATAAGATCAGGTTTGATAAGGTGGCTTCCACACCATCGCAGTAATGTCTTTTGTTCCCTATATTCCTAACATGAGTTTGCAGATTTGGAAACATTGTATGAATGGATAGGGTAGAGACAGTTGGGTCATAGTCTATTTAGTGATGGTTCAGGAGAGGTATATGACACCTCCTATGCTGTGTTTCAAAGTTGCATAAACGTCCTAAAGAAACTTCATTTTATTTCATCTCATCAGAAAAAGCAATTCCAATCGTGAGTAGACTCAGGAGGAAACTTCCACGTTTATCAAGATTGTTCAGAATCTTAAACAGTTCAATGAAGGCACCCCTTTTTCTAAATTCGAGTAGAAACAAGCCCATCTTGACAACCCATTCTTGTTATCCCAATCACTCCATGTACCAATATAATAAACCACCTCTGAATCACTTAAAACGCATTTACAATCTTCCTTAAATAAGGAAATCAAATCTGTATATAGTATTTGAATTGTGATCTCACCAGTGCTCTGCCTAAAAGATTATGGCAGTTGTTCCAAACCTAGTTTCATAACTCATGTTTTAAATTATAACTTCTAGTTGCAGGAATTAAATTGTTGAATGAGATGATTGGATGCATCCAATTGAGAAACCAAAAAAAATTCTGAAGTTTTTGAGTTACTTAGAGTGAAGAGGTAACCAGTGTTTATCTAACAAGACTAGAGGTTGAGATGCAAAATACTTGAACAGTGAATGACCTTTTCTTGAACTCAAAAAGTATGGCCAACAACTCTCAATTTTTCTTCTTGGGTGGCACAGTGGCTCAGTGGTCAGCACTTCTCCCTCACAACGCCAGGGATCTGGGTTCCATGGGGTTTGTGCAAACTTCACACAGACATTCTTGCCGTGTCTGCGTGGGTTTCCTGAGTACTCTAGTTTCCTCCCACGGTCCAAAGATATGCAAGCAAGGTGGATTGGTCATGCTAAATTACCCATGGTGTCTAGGGATGTGCCAAATAGGTGGATTATTCGAGGGAAATGCAGGGTTACAGGGATGGGGTGGATTTGGGCAGGATGCTCTTTGGAGGGTCCGTGTGGACTTGATGGACCCAAGGGTCTCTTCCCATGCTAGGGATTCTATGATTGCTGGCTGAACTAAGAATTATTGCCCATCCTAGTTGCCTTTGAGAAGTTGGTGGTGAGCTGCTTCTCGAACTGCTATGGATGTTGCTAGGGGGGGACATTTCAGGTTTTTTGACCCAGTGGCACTAAAGGTACGGCCACATATTTCATAGTCAGATGGAGCGTGTCTTTGAGGTGAGCTTGCAGATGGAGGTGTGCCCATATTTTTGCAGTCCTGGTCCTTTTCAATCATGGTACTTATGGATTTGGTCGTTGCCATTTAAGTATTTTGATGGATTTCTCCAGTACACTTTTTATAGATGATATACACTACTGCTAACATGTCACTAGTGGCGGGATTGATTATTTGTCGGTGTTACTGATCAAGTGAGTTTCTTGTCCTTTGTGTCAACTTGTAGAATATTGTTAGAGCTGCCCTTATCCAGACAAGTGGGAAGCATTCTCTCTCCATTCTGGCTTGTGCCTCGTTTGATAGTTAACAGGCTGAGAGTAGATAACAAATATGCAAGTGAAAAGGAAGATATCCTTTGGAAAATGTTTTGATTATTTGAGAGCATTTTTCCCAGCATAGAATTATTGTTAATGATGTCAAACCTCTAAATTTTGCAATTATTTTAAGTTTCTGGTGGGCAATGGGGCATTCAACTTCATTTTACTTTTTCTGTTGTAAAAGAAGTTTTTAATTGGACGGCAAGTCAAATCTTTATAGGAGCTTTTAGTATTTCTAAACTTTTGTTTCAAAATGATTACTAAACAGTAAAAAGTTCAGAATTATATGGAGCTAATTCATTTTTATTAAAAGTTGTTTTAATGTATTACTTCTCTTTTAGAATTGCAGAGTATCGCTTAAAAATGTATCAGTCATCAATGGAATCCTTTACAAGAGGGCAGGAGTTAGATAGTAAGTGCTCTTAATTTCTTTTTTAAGTTGGAAACTGAATTTTAACTTAAACTGGTTATGGAAATATCTTATTGTACAGTAAATCCCTGCTTAAAATGAAACATCATTAATGAGTCAATGTTAATGAACTCATATCAATGCATCCGTTTAGGATTGCCAGCTTTACTTTAACATCGTTGACCACAAACCACCTCTTCTATGGCCTCTCCTGTGCACAGAACCTTCCTGCAGAGCGTGGAGGGTTTTTTTTCAACCTGGAGGCCTTTGACCAGTGGTGTGCCATGCGGATTGGTACTGGGTCCACTACTTTGTCATTTATGTAAACGATTTGGATATGAACATAAGTATAGTTAGTAAATTTGCTGATGCCGCAAATTGGAATGTAGTGGACAGCTAAGAAGGTTACCTCCGATTACAACGGGGTCTTGATCAGATGGGCCAATGCGCTGAGGGAGTGGCACATGGAGTTTGTTCGATAAATGCATTTTGGGAAAGCGAAGGTTTATACACTTAATGGTAAGGTCCGAGGGAGTGTTCCTGAGACCTTGGAATGCAGGTTCACAGCTCCTTGAAAGTAAAGTCACAGGAAGATAAGATAATGAAGACGACATTTGGTATGTTTTCCTTTATTGGTCACAGTATTGAGTATAGCAGTTCAGAGATCATCATGTGGCTGTACAGGACATTGGTTAGGCCACTTTTGGAATATCGCATGCCATTTTCGTCTCCTACCTATCTGAAAGATTTACGAGGATGTTGCCAGGGTTGGAGGATTTGAGCTATAGGGAGCGGCATGGTGGCACAGTGGTTAGCACTGCTGCCTCACAGCGCCAGAGACCCGGGTTCAATTCCCACCTCAGGCGACTGACTGTGTGGAGTTTGCACGTTCTCCCTGTGCTTCGGTTTCCTCCCACAGTCCAAAGATGTGCAGGTCAGGTGAATTGGCTATGCTAAATTGCCCGTAGTGTTAGGTAAGGGGCAAATGTAGGGATATGGATGGGTTGCGCTTCGGCGGGTTGGTGCGGACTTGTTGGGCCGAAGGGCCTGTTTTCACACTAAGTAATCTAATCCTGGGCTAGTTTTCCCTGGAGTGTCGAAGGCTGAGGGCCAACCTTATAGAGGTTTATAAAATCATTAGGGGCACAGATAGGATAATTAGACAGTCCTTTTCCCTGGGGTCAGGGAGTCCAGAACTGGAAGGCATAGGTTGAGGGTGAGAGGCAAAAGATATAAAATGAATCTGAGGGGCAACTTTTCATGCAGAGGGTGGTATGTGTATGGAATGAGCTGCCAGAGGGAGTGGTGGAGGCAGGTACAATTGCAACATTTTAAGAGGCATTTGGATGGGTTTGTGGAAAGGAGGGGTTTAGAGAGATATGGGCCAAGTACTGGCAAATGGGACTAGATTGGTTTCGGATATCTGGTCAGCATGGTCTGGTTGGACCAAAGAGTCTTTCCATGCTGTCCATTTCTATGGCACTTCTGTTTGCTGTTTATGCTGCTGCATAACTTGTCCATCAACCTTGCCAATTGTATTTCTTTTGTTTAGTGATATATTTTTATTTTGCATACTATTTTAGCAAGAAAGTTACAGTTTCTTGCATTTGATTATTCATGTATTTAAAATTTGAATTTTTCTGGGTAGAAAATGTCAAAAAGCTTTAATCTTGCCTCCAGTGCTAAGCTATAATTCATAAAAAAAATCGATTTCCAATCACAACTTTAAGTGAGGTCATCCTATTTTGTTGCAAGTAGTTGCATCTTTGCATCATAATACCTGCCTTTATTCAGTTTTTTTTTTGTCACGAGCCCATGATTGTTGATCGATTCTCATTACAAGCTTTAATGCCAGAAAAATTTTGAACATTTTAGTTTTATCCATTTATGTATCCCCATCACGACTACCACTAGTTTCCTTAAGGAAACTTGGTGATGGTTCCTACTTTTCATAACATTGCAATGTCTCCTGATATTGTGTTTCTGTTGAGGGATGAATAGTGAGAATTGAATTCACTTTGGCTTTGGTAGGATGGTGTTGAAATAATTTGAGGAAGGACAATTGGTGACCTGCAAATGACTGGCTTCTGGAATGCAGTATTGTAGGTGGATGCAAGCTAATAGAAAGCAAGGTAAATTCCCTCCTGTCCTCCAGGTGATGGTGTTAGGTGAGAAATGTAGACCTAATCTAGTGCCATAAATAAAGGCATTTGCAGTTGTGTATGAAGATGTTGTTTGAAATAGATTGGGAAACTGGGCAATAGTGGCAAACATTTAAGATACAGTTCATAGCTTGCTTTTGGGGATGCTCAGTGGCCAACTCTGTTAATGATAGCATCTGTGATAACCACTTTTTGAAGCGGGGGTGGGGAATCTCAATCTCCTTTTGGAACTTGGGCTAAATTCCACTGGTAAAAAGCAATGACCAAGAGTGAGTTGGAACTCCTCACCCAAGCTCTTTTTAAGGCACATGCAGCTCTCGGTGCCTTGTGAAAGAGGTGGGCACTGCACGGAATGCAGTGTTTTATTTACCCTGCCAACTCAGTTTTGATTTCGTCCCTTCCCCCTTATTGCTGCAAATCAACTGTGTTTTTACACAAAATTTGGTATTAAATTACAAAAATGCCACATGTCCTTAATCAGATAAACAGCAATAAAGTGGCAAAAGTTTGCAGAGGAAGAGAAACTCATTGGCAGATTTGAGTATGCTTGACTAAACGACGTGCACATCAAAGTGGTAAACCTTGATCAAGCCAGGCCCCAAATGGCGGATGGCTTTGGTTAGATAACCTTCCCTTTTAACAGTACATCATAATGAAGGACTAGTCTAAACTGTAGAAAAAGTCGAGGTAACCTTGCCCAGCTAACATGTCCAGTATTATCCTACAAAATTGGCTTTTTCTTTTAAAATCATCTTGGATTCCCAGAATGCAAAATAAATTCTTAACATTCCCTTTCCTTAGCAAATGTGTCACATGTAAGGCTACAAGCTTTCTTGGGCTGATTAATATTAAAATGTTTTGTGGAGACTTGATGGAAATGGTATTGTTCCGTATGCTGAGGTAAACATTGCTTGTAGCAGGGTCTGATAAAGTTTGGGAATGTAACGAATGACTTGAAAGGGTTGTTTTTAAATTTGGATACCTCAGAACTGCGATTTTGTGAATGAATGAAAGTGTTATAGTAAATAACTGATTTGTAAAGGTTTATGAATGAATGAGAACCCAGTACTCATTAATATTTTAATATTAATGAATAAATTGAGTGAATGAGTTAATAGCCTATAACACACTATCTCTCTCGTGCTTAGTCCACTCAAATATTTTCTCTTTCACTGTACAGCTTTTAGCACGTAGTGCTGTTATTTTAGTTCTGTGAACTTTGCAAATTGGGGATAACTAAAGAGTGCCAAAATTCATTTCATAAGCTCAGAGATATTGGAATAAAATGCTTCTGTTCACTTTTTGGGTTTGAATTCCGATCTCATAAGTAAACCATTGTGTGAAGTCCATCTCAGTGTGAGATGCTGTGACATTTTCATTTCTTTGTAATTCATCATAACTTATCTTCTATTTTGTAGGTGACAATCCCAGTTTTAGCACTTGGATCAAAACTTGTGAAGAAAGTCTGAAATGTAAGTTTAATTTTCTTCAAAAATAGAAACTCACCAAGTCTGGCAGCATCTGTGGGGAGAAAGCAGAGTTTGTTTAGAGTCTGGTGACACCTTTTTTATTAGAGATGTTAGCAGTGAGAGAAAAAATCGTTAAGGTACTAGGCATATATACTTTTTTCCCAGCTGCTTTTGACTTTTGATGAAATATCACCAGACTTGAAACATAAACTCTACTTCCTCTCCACAGATGTTGGCAGATCGATTGTTTTGTTTTCTCAGCAATTTCTGTTTTGGGTTTCGATCTCTAGCATGCACAGTTCAAGTTTTTGTTTTAGTATAATTTACTTCTCTGCTTTAAATATCCTTTTGTTCAAAATAATTGTTTTGTTATTGCACCTATCCTCTGAAAACCCAGAGCGATAAACTTTGGTAGTTTGAGCTAACTTTACTTGTGTGGTCCAGTGTTGTATTAGATCAATTATTCCGACACTGTTCCACAGATACTTTGCTTCAATGCTGTTTGAGTTTATTAGCACAGAGACAGGACCTATAACCTTTGCAAAAATGTAATTCATGTGATTTGGAGTTCAGTCCCAGACTGTCTTCATTGATAATTTAAAGTGAAGATAATCTGTTAAAATGGTAAGTTTACTTTTTCTTAATGCTGTCTCCTCACTTTTTTTTCCTGTTAAAGGTCATTTTGCTGCAAATATCATAGCTGTTCTTTGCCTAGTGCAGATATCCCCAATGATGTTTAAAGGTGTGGAATAAATCAAGTATTTAGATAGTGTTTTTAAGGTGGTGAGTGTTTTGGTGACTAAATACATTTAAATTGACCAAGAGATCAAAGTTGAAGATAGCAGTTAAAACATGTAAACTGCTGGAAATCAGTTTGCTAACCGGCCCTTCATTGTATTTTTTTCCTAATTTGGGCATAGTAAACAATAAATGAATGCAAATTTAATACGCAGTGAAGTTAATTATTTGGTGTCACTGTCTAACAAATATTCCGATTTTTATTTCAGCAGCCAGCCAGCAGGATGGAAAAGCTGAAGAGGTATACCCAAAATAGTTTAACTGAGACATTCATCCAAACATTTGGCAGCTATAAGTTTCTGAAAATTAAACTACAAAAAATTAATATTAATTTGCCTTTTACATTCTTTAAATTCCCAGCTTTTTGCCCCTGGAAGTGGAATCATCCATACATTGTTTGCTGGACTCCCTTCATTTTGACATGTTGCAATGTTTTTCTGTGAATGCTGGCTTCTCTTGTTTGCTTGAATCCTGATTAATTTACAAAGATAAAATACTATGGCTGCCAAAAATCTGCAGTTAAAAACAGCAACGTTAGAAATGCGTAGGTCAGACAGCAACCTGAAAGAGAGAAACATTACAGCTTTGAGAATTTTCCACCAGTCGGTGAAATTCTGACTTTCAAATGACATGGATCCCTGTGTACTGCCAAAACTAGTGCCCCCTCTTTATCCTGGGAAAGATGAAGCAGAAAAATAATTAAAAATCAGGTAGATAAAGTGGCATAGAAGGCAAATGGGATGTTTTCCTTCACAGAGGTTGGACACTGAATATAAAAGCAGAAATGTAATGCTGGAATTATATTAGGCCAGAGGTTACGTTTGTATACCTTTCTGGTGGCCACACTACTAGAAAGGCAAAATTGCTCTTGAAAGGGCACTGAAGAGATTTTTTTTAAAAAGTGGTGGCTTAGAGGTTGCAAGTATGACTCAAGCTGAGGTTTTCTTCTCTGAACAAAGGTAGCTATGGGGTGATGATACAAGTGCATTAAATAATGAGGGACATGGATAGAGTGGGCAGAGAATACCTGTTTATTTCAGTGTGGACGTCATTTGCCAGGTGGCACAGTTGAGGTAATTAGTTGAAGGTTTAAAAGAGAAATAATATTTAACACGTAGGGTGATGAGTGTCTTTAATTTGTTGCCCCGTTCGGTAGTTAAGACAGAAATCCTGAAAACACACACAAGGATATGGATCTTCACCTGAAGTGCTGTAATATGTAAAGCTGAGGGGTCTGGTGCTGGAAAATAAGATTAAAATAAACAGTTTATTTAGCTAGCACAGACTTGTGCTGAAAGGCATCTCTTATGCCATCTTTTGGGTGGCACAGTGGTTCAGTGGTTAGCGACTGTCTGTGTGGAGTTTGCACATTATCCCTGTGTCTGCATGGGTTCCTTCAGGTGCTCCAGTTTCCTCCCACAGTCCAAAGATGTGCAGGTCAGGTGAATTGGCCATGCTAAATTGCCCGTAGTGTAAGGTGTATTTAGTCAGGGGGAAATAGCTCTTCAGAGGGTCGGTGTGGACTGGTTGGGCCGAAGGGCCTGAATCCACACTGTAGGGAATCTAATCAAATCAAACTATGACATGGTTCTTTTTTTCCTAATAAGTTGTTTTCCTGACGTTCATCTTCTGTTGGTTGCAGTTGCCACCATTGTGTCAAAGTGGAAAAACCCTTTGTTATTAATGTGACAACGAATATGGCACACAGTTGCATGCTCCCTTCTGATGCAGAATGTTTCTTAAAATTTCAAAGCAGCACTGATATTCTGTGTTCTGTGTAATACTTAATTTCACATTCAAGCAAATGTTAATATTCCAAGCAAACTCTGCAATTCTCTAAATCCCAGAATTATTTTCAAATTTGGCATTACCTATTATTGCTACTGCACGCTGCTCGTGTGATTGTGCAGTAGTTCAATTTAGATAAGCTTAAGATCCATGTTGTTTGCCCTTTAGCCTGCTTTGGTAGCAGAGAATTAAAGATACTCTTTCTGCAAAAGTTAGCTTTCTTGGTTCAAGGTTTACATTTCAGAATTTTGCTTTTTTCAAGTTTTCTGCTTTTTCTGATACAGACATCAAATGTGAGTGCAGTCTACATTCATGAGCCAGATTAGATTTCTGTGTTGTCTTTGGTATGCTGTTATTTCTTGTGATGGGCCTCAATTAGGAGAAATGAATAGAACTGATATTGCTAAATGATAATTTAGGACTTAATTACTTGAAATAATGTGCTGTTTTGATTTTTCTCTCCATTGCAACATGCTGGGGGCCTGCAAGCAGATATGTACACAACAGAAGGCAGTACCAAAAGTGAAGTAAGTATGCCAGTATACATCACTACAACAAGCTTTTCTGATGGTTTTTGGAAATAAGAACATCCATTGAATAAAGTTAATTTTAAAAATGTTAATGTGCTTAATGTAAGTTCTGATACATGTGTTGAAATTGTTATCAGTGACCTAAAATCTGTTGTTCGGCAGATTGAAGTTGAGCCTTCATGCTGCTTCAGCTTTTTATTTTAATATATTTGTAAAAACCTTTAATGCAATCCTTGATGTTCTTTGCAATTTCTTGCTCCTGTTTTATTTTGTTGTCGTCCTTGCTACTTCATCTTATTTCCGTCCTAGTTCACGTTGCTGCCTCTCAACTTCACGTTTTTGTGTTTTATTTAATTTGGTTTTATAGCATCTCATTTGACCAAACCTGGACACTGCCACAAGTTCTTATTCTTTTGTGGTTATATGTGGGTCTGTGACTAAATATTTCACTAAACCACTTTACAGTTCATTGGTAGTTTTGCCACAGTTCACTGTAGTCAATTTTTACCTCTGCTTCAACCCCAGCCACAGCCCAATTTTAAACCTTGATTTGTCAATTGGTCCTGAGCTCCCAAGTGTCTAGTTTAGTGTCAGTGAACTTTGGGAAATGGAGTATATCTGTAGGAAGCTACCATGTTTACAAGAACCTTCATAATTTAGGTAGGATGCATTCATTACTCAATTTGGTCATCATCTCGTATGATTCTAATCAAATGTTTTGAGCTGAAGTGTCACTGTAGAAATTCATTCCAGTTATAACTGTAAAAATAAACTTGCAGCATGGAATAGAAGGAAAAACTGGTCTAAATGCTGTAAGTGATTCTAATGTTAAGAGAATTCAATTTAATGTTTAGGATTTGTGTTCCTTATAGAATCATACAGCACAGAAACAGACCCTTTATTCAAACTTGTCCATGCTGACCAAGTTTCCCAAACCAAACTAGTCCCACTTCCCTGCATATGCCCCATATTCCTCTAAACCCTTCCTATTTATGTACTTGTCCAAACAACTTTTAACTTTTGTAATTCTACCTGCATCAGCCACTTCTACTGGCAACTTACTCCATATACAAACTACCCTCCATGTGAAAAAAGTTGCCCTTGGATCCCTTTTTTAATCTCTTCCTCCTCCCTTTTTCTCCCCCCCCCCAAAAAAAACCTTAAAAATATACCCTGTTTGAACGCCCCCTACATTAAGGAAAGGACTTCAGCTCTTCGTATTATCAACACCCCCTTGATTTCTTGGACTTCTGAAGGTCATCCCTCAGCCTCTTAGGCTGCATTGAAAAGAAGTCCAGCCTATTTAACCTGTCCTTTTATACCTCAAATTGTACAGTTTTGGTAACATCCTCGTAAAACCTTTCTGTACCCTTCCCAATTTAATAATATCCTTCCTATAGCAGGATGACCACATTGTACACAGTACTTTTTGAAATAAGTGAATTTATGCCACAAGTTTACATTTCCTCTTTACAGCTGCTGAATATCCTGTTTTTCAGCAATTTCTACTTAACCTTGCAACAATAGAGGGGGGCATTCAGATTATTTCTGGTTGCCTGGTCTCTGTAGATCTCAGACGATCCCAGTGTATTATCTGGGAGGCAAAAGTAAGATTGAACTGCTTGAGAGGTTCTTGGGTAGATTGTCATGACCTCCACTGGAATGCTTTAAGGCTCGAGTCAGAAATCTACAAGTGTACCACTTTCACAAAACTGAAAGGTCAACCTGTTAAGTCAGGTGACCCTGTCAGAAATGTAACAAAAAAAAGTATTGTTTAGTTATGTCTGAGCTCCAGCAAAGTTTATAGAGGTACATAGTGTTTTGTTCTAAAATAGCTACTTGGTATGGATTATTTCACATGGATATTCAGTATTTATAATTGAGTTGGCAGTGAACTATTAGCTGCTTGTGTTGAGTGTCTGTTACAGTCTGAATTAAATAACTGATTCTGCATCATGAGTTGAGTCCATATTTATTAAAGGACTGTACATATTGAAGCTGAAAATGTGTTGCTGGAAAAGCGCAGCAGGTCAGGCAGCATCCAAGGAACAGGAAATTCGACGTTTCGGGCATAAGCCCTTCATCAGGAATGAGGAAAGTGTGTCCAGCAGGCTAAGATAAAAGGTAGGGAGGAGGGACTTGGGGGAGGGGCGATGGAGATGCGATAGGTGGAAGGAGGTCAAGGTGAGGTTGTTAGGCCGGAGTGGGGTGGGGGCGGAGAGATCAGTAAGAAGATTGCAGGTTAGGAGGGCCGTGCTGAGTTCGAGGGATTCAACTGAGACAAGGTGGGGGGAGGGGAAATGAGGAAACTGGAGAAATCCGAGTTCATTCCTTGTGGTTGGAGGGTTCCTAGGCGGAAGATGAGGCGCTCTTCCTCCAACTGTCGTGTTGCTATGGAGGAGTCCAAGGACCTGCATGTCCTTGGTGGAGTGGGAGGGGGAGTTGAGGTGTTGAGCCACGGGGTGGTTGGGTTGGTTGGTCCGGGTGTCCCAGAAGTGTTCTCTGAAACATTCCGCAAGTAGGCGGCCTGTCTCCCCAATATAGAGGAGGCCACATCGGGTGCAGAAGATGCAATAGATGATGTGTGTGGAGGTGCAGGTGAATTCGTGGCGGATATGGAAGGATCCCATGGGGCCTTGGAGAGAAGTAGAGGAGGAGGTGTGGATGCAAGTTTTGCATTTCTTGCGGTTGCAGGGGGAGGTGCCGGGAGTGGAGTTGGGTTGGGGGGTTGTGTGGACCTGACGAGGGAGTCCCGGAGGGAGTGGTCTTTTCGGAACGCTGATAGGGGAAGGGAGGGAATATATATCCCCGGTGGTGGGGTCCGTTTGGAGGTGGCGCAACTGACGGTGGATGATACGCTGTATACGGAGGTTGTTGGGGTGGTAGGTCAGTGGGGTTCTGTCCTGGTGGCGGTTGGAGGGGCGGGGCTCGAGGGCAGAGGAGCGGGAAGTGGAGGAGATGCGGTGGAGAGCATTGTCGATCGCGTCTGGGGAGAATCTGCAGTCCTTGAAGAAGGAGGCCATCTGGGCTGTACGGTATTGGTCAGGCAGCATCCAAGGAAATTCGGTGTTTCTGGCATAAGCCACACATTTCCAGCAACACACTTTCAGCTCTGATCTCCAGCATCTGCAGACCTCCCTTTCTCCTGTACATATTGAAATCGAGTATTATCACAAATTAAATGTATACTATTGTGCATATACAGCTTTTATTTTTCAAATGAATTTATTTTGCCATATTAATGTGCTGCTCTTTTAACTGCTTTGAAACATATATTAGCAAAGGAATACTGAATGCAGTTGTCCAAAAAGTTGTCTTCCTAATTATTTAAGCACCTTATCTCAATTCAATTTTCATGATGCTAGAACTGAAGCATACAATGCTGTTTTATACTCCTACAACATATTTTTCCCTTTTGATGAGGGATTTTATAGTTGATATGCATTGTTGTCACACCAGGTTTTCATTCTCCGTCCGATTTTGGCACAATGGCTCGACTGTCTGTGTGGAGTTTGCACCTTCTTCCTATGTCTGCGTGGGTTTCCTCCGGGTGCTCCGGTTTCCTCCCACAGTTCAAAAATGTGCAGGTTAGGTGAATTGGCCATGCTAAATTGCCCGTAGTGTTCAGTAAAGGGGTAAATGTAGGGGAATGGGTCTGGGTGGGTTGTGCTTCAGTGGGTCGGTGTAGACTTGTTGGGCCGAAGGGCCTGTTTCCACACTGTAATCTAATCAATTCCTAAAATATATCTGCGAGGTATCTTGGAGCTTTTCTTAATTTTGAAAATTACTGTAAAAATGTAAATTTATTTTCTGTTTTAAAAATGTTGAGCTGCATTTTAGTTCTAATGGTGAGCTCTTGGTAAGTATGCTACGTATGTATTTTCATGCTGATACATTTGCAGTTGCAGGACCATTTGTAGATCTGTAAAATTCTTAACTGGTATATGCTATTTTGAGCAAAAACATCATGCTATTTAGAGAGGAACCTTGATTATCAGGCATTCAGTTATCCAAACAAAATACTCCCCGCTCATGTCATTTGGATAACCGAGATTCCACTGTATGTATGTACGCAATATATATTTACAACTTCAACACAAGCAACGAATAAATTACCCCCTCAGAAATGCAGAATGACATTGCATTAAATTTACATTTTGACTGTTACAGCTGATTGAAGAAATGGCTAACTGCTCAGAAGCTGGCAATAACAAGTGATTAATGACAAAGAAAAGTTAGTGATTGAACACCAAGATGCACTTGTGTTCAAATGTCTACCTTTTGTAGTTTCAAATCTAAACTAAATTACTGGTTTACAGAGGAGCCTTGATTATCCAGCATTTGATTAACCAAACAAAATATTCTCCGCCTGTGTCCTTCAGATAATGGAGACTCCTCTATTTAATTTGGAGGAAGAAATAGGTAATTTGTGTTCTGAATATGTATTCTTTGTGGGCAGCAGAGAGTTCATAGGTAAATGCATAAAAATCTTATTTGCAAACTGACTTCAGTGACAAAATATTGAAGGAATTCTTGCCATTCTGCAATGTTTAGGTTGTTCTCTACTGCCTGTTGATGGAGCTGTTTCTCTTCAATTCATTTGCAGCACTCTAGTAAACTAAGCTGTTAATATTTGTACACTGCTTTCTCACAGCCAATAGTTGTGAAATGATTGTTTAGATATTTTGTGGGAAGTGTTGAAGGTACTCTTTGTTCCCTTAACAGGGATAATAGAATTTATTTACAGTTCGGTGTAGTAGCAACGCATTTAAATTGGATTGATTGAAAAATATTGATTTGTTATATTAAGCACAATATAAACCAATTATTAGTTTAAACAAGTCACCTGAATTATTGCTGAATAGCTTATGTTTGTGTTTGATTAGTCTGTAGTAGTTGATGGATTTATTGTGTTTTCAGTACAGAGGTGTGCAGTATTCTCTCAATTTTTTTGTTGTGCACAAAATTGAAACTTCATATCTGATGCTGCTTGAAGTTGTGCTAATGCAGTTAATCTTTGTTATCTGATCTATTCAACTTGACGTTAAAAGAGTGAGTATATGCCAGCTAACCCCTTGGGTGATCATACTTTTTTTGAAGATCCCACTTCAGCTGTCAAAAGCAACAGATTAAATCGGTGGTAATGTTTTCTTGGGGTTTGTACTGAATACAGATTATAGTTGTACACAGACTTAATTCTACAATTGATGACCATAGGCTGATGGACCCTGTTGACTACACAGTTGTTTTTTTTTAAATGATTTTTGTCTAAGACATGGATACTTTGCTGATCCATTGAAGATATTTCTGATGTAGCAGCATCTGACATTTGTATTGTGCCGTTTTGCTGCAAAATATCAGGCAATGAGCTAGAAGGGCAATTGGGAGAAGTGATGACCACCTTTTTAATGGTGGTGGAATGGGATGATAGGACAAGGGGAGCCAATGAAGGAGAAGCTGTGTGAAATTTAAGTTACCAACTTCCATCTTGTGGTGTACGTTGCCAAGAAGTAAGACTGCATTAGAAAATAGAGCTTTTTTTTAAATTAGATTCTCTACAGTGTAGAAACAGGCCCTTCGGCCCAACAAGTTCACACTGCCCCTCTGAAGAGAATCCCACCCAGACCCGTTTCCTCATATTTACCCCTGACTAATGCACCTAACACTGTGGACAATTTTTAGCATGGTCAATTCACCTGACTTGCACATCTTTGGATTGTGGGAGGAAACTGGAGCACCCGGAGGAAACCCAAGCAGACACTGGTAGAATATGCAAACTCCACACAGGCAGGAATCGAACTCAGGACCCTGGCGCTGAGAGGCAGCAGTGCTAACCACTGAGCCACCATGCTGCCCTAATTTGGTGAGACCTTTTATAGGAGGCCCTAACCAAGAATCAAATTATTGAAGTTTTACAAGAAGTTGAAAAGTAGGGTTAAAATTGAGGGATTTGAACACACAAGTCAGACTTGCAAATTTGAGAAATTGGTGAACAGTTGCCATTATAAGTTACTGACAGCTGATGTGTAAGAAGAATACTGGGGCAGGGTGGAATGTGAATTGTAGACCTATAGATGAGCATGTTTATGGAGGGTGGACAATGAAAAGCCTATGGAAAGGTACTTATTTTTCATTTATTCATCTACAGAATGTAAGTCTCAGCAGATGGACCAGCATTAATTAACTAATGTCCTTTACGGAAGGAAACTGCCATCCTTACCTGGTCTGACCAAAGTGTGACTCCAGATCCTTGCAGAGTGCTTGACTCTTAACTGCTTTCTGGGTAATTAGGGATGGCCTAGCCAACAGCACCCTCATTCTGTGAATGAATAAAATTGCTCACTAAACTTGGGTGATATCCATAATTGAAAATGTGTTGCTGGAAAAGCGCAGCAGGTCAGGCAGCATCCAAGGAACAGGAGATTCGATGATTCGGGCATAAGCCCTTCTTCAGGAATGACTTATGCCCGAAACGTCGAATCTCCTGTTCCTTGAATGCTGCCTGACCTGCTGCGCTTTTCCAGCAACACATTTTCAGCTCTGATCTCCAGCATTTGCAGACCTCACTTTCTCCTTGATGATATCCATAATTGCCTTCATGTGTTGGTGAAATCCCTTGTTGAAACAATGAAGTTCACTTGGTACATGCATAGTGCTTTTAAGATGCATATTTGGACTTGGTAACAGTGGAGGAATAGCTATATACAAGGGAACCTCGATTATCCGAATGTGATGGGTGGGCACTATTTCGTTCAGATGATCGATTATTCTGTTAATCGATTAAAATGCTTTTCCTCTGCATCTGTGAGTTTTTAAAGTCTGCTCTCTGTTCAGGATACTGAAAGCAGCGCATAAGGCCCTGCCCCCAGTACTGCCCTGGATGCTGCCTGACACTGCACCCACCCCCAACCCTGTACAACACTTTGCCCCAACCCCATGCAACACCTTGCCCTGCCCCAACACTGCACCCAATCCCATGCCACATCTGCCCCACCCCTAAAACCATTCCCTCATGCCCAACCCCATGCAACACCGTGCCCCAGTTCCCAACCCCATGCAACATCTCCCCCAACCTGCAAAACTGTCCCCTGTCCCCCAACCCCATGCAACACCTCGCCCCAACACCTTGTCCCCAGCCCATGCCACGCCTCCTCCAAAACTGTCCCCCCCAGCGCCCAATCCCATGCAACACCTCACCCTGCCCTGCCCCCCCCACCCCCAAAACGGTCTCCCCGCATCCAACATGGTCCAACATTGATCCCTGCCCCTAACACCCCCCTCCCCAATCCCGTGCAACACTGCTCACCCCACCCCCTCCGGGGAAGCTGGACTGGACACCAAACAACAAGACTGCTACAGTTGCCTTCGTGGGGTAAGTGTCCAAATAGCATGCGCACACGTGGCCCCACGCACGCAGCCCCCCACAACTTTTTGGCTGATTCCACCTTTGCCCTGTGCAGGACAATGTTGGAGAGATTATGCTGGGAAAGGAGGGTTTAGAGTGCATTCCTGTGTAGAACTCCATGGAAAGTGTGGGGAAAGAGGACAGGCA
The DNA here is from genome assembly GCF_020745735.1 of Hemiscyllium ocellatum. Lineage (NCBI taxonomy): Eukaryota > Metazoa > Chordata > Chondrichthyes > Orectolobiformes > Hemiscylliidae > Hemiscyllium > Hemiscyllium ocellatum. Next base: position 7,444,605 of record NC_083406.1, on the reverse strand, counting down.
GTCAGTAATTTGGAGAGCGTGCCTGTTTATTCACAGTAAAAGATGTGATCACTGTTGGAAACACATGTTTGATGTAATGTTTCCATCGGTGCCTCAAGATCTCCTTTAGATAATCCGATTTTCGGATAATTGGTATTCGGGTAATCGAGGTTCCTCTAGTTTTGATGTTAGGATGATACGTGGCTTTGATTGGAACCTGGAGGTTGTCTTCCCATCCATCTGTTCTCCTTGCTCTTCTAGACTGTAGAGGTCATCAGTTTGGAAGGTGCCATTCAGATTGGTGTTGCAGTGCAACTTGCAGTTTTTCTTGGGCCATGTTCATGTGATCGTAGAATTGTACAGTACAGAAGATGCCTTTGGCTCATGGAGTCTGTATTCCCCAAAGTACACTACTGCCAGCACTAATGCTACTTTTCTATTCCAGGCCCTATCTTTGAATGTTATGGTACTTCAAATGCTCATTCAAATATTTCAAAGGTTTCTGCTGCAATTGCCGTCCAGACAGTGCATTCCAGACCCCTATCACTGTCTCAGTGGAAAAGTTTTCCTCTAATCTCCTCCAAAACGCCTGCCTTTCATTTTAAAATTATGCCCAATTGTTATTGACCCTTCAACCAAGAGGAGAGCATCTATTTTCTATTTGTCCTGACCATGCCCTTCATAATTTTATATGCCTCCATCACATCCCCACTTAACTTCCTCTGTCCCAAAGACAACATAAGCTTATCTAGCTTGTCTTCATTGCTGAAAATGTTCATCCCAGGCACTATCCTGGTGAGTGTCCTTTACATCTTCCCCCTCTACCTCCAGTGTAGTTCCATCCTTCCTTTGGCCTGGTGATCAGAATTTTTAACTTTTTCACAGGATGTGGGCATCACAGGCTCGATCAGCATTTTTTATCCATCTCTAATTGTCCTGGGAACAGTTTTTTAAAAAAAGTGTGTTGTTACACTTGGGCCTGACCAGAGTAAAGATCACAATTTACATCATTTAAAGGGAATTAGTGAGCTAGTTGTATTTTTGTGACAATGGTGAAGGGTTATGTCCAAAACGTTGATTCTCCTGCTGCTTGAATGCTACCTGACCTGCTGTGCTTTTCCAGCGCCACACATTTGACTCTGATCTCCAGCATCTGCTCTCCTAGTAAGAGTGATACTCAAAGCTAGTGAATGAATAGAGAGAAAACAAGTTGGATGTGGTTGTGCAATTTCACTAGTTTTTGAATCAATATATATTTGAACAATTGTGAGCAACTACAGCCATAATCTTTAATGATTTTCATACTAAATAATAGTTATATGCTGTAATTTGCATGTCTGTCTTCAGTCAATACTGTAACTTTTCTCTGCTAGTATAGTCACTTCTATATGTTCCTACAAGTAACCATTTTATTTTGAAATGCAGATATGTGCATGAATCGGGAGCAGAGGTGCAGTTTTTAGTGTTTCCAGCCTGCTGTTCCATTCAACAGGATCATGGCAAATTTTGTGGCTTCAACTCTACATTTTACACCTATTCCCAATAACCATTGACTCCATTGTTAGTCAAGAATCTGTCTACCTCTGCCTTATATAAAAAAAAATTCAGACACCCATACCTCCATTGCTCTTGATGGAAAACAATTCCAAAGGCAATCACTCACTGAGGGGGGACTCAGTTTTTAATGTAAGACATTGATTTTTAAGCTGCAGTCCCTAGTTATTTCTTCCAGAAAAGAAAACACCCCTTCAGCATCCGCCCTGTCAAGTCTCCATTACATGTGTGGAGCAGTTGAAAAACTTTCAACAGCATTCGTTACAAACCTTTTTGCACAAAATTAACCCTATACAAAAAGCTGAAAGTTTGATCAGATTTCTTGGTATTTCAAGAAATAATGCAACCCATTTATAAACTATTGCTGTTTGTTAGTAATGACAAACTGAGGAGTGGTTTTTCATGAATGACAGATTAGCATAGATTCCAAAGTGGTTTATATTCTATTGTGTGAAATATTTCTGGTCCTTCAATTTGAATATAAATAATTGTGTGTCCTGAATGTTGGCATCTATTTACACATGCACATCTGAATATTTACACTGATTGCACAAGGAGAATGAAACTTCATTGTCAATATTGAGGATCTGGTACATAGCAACATTTGTTCTTTTTCAACAGTTGCCATTTAAAGTTTTTTTAATCCAATCTTTGTAAGTGGAATAGTTTTCAAAAATGAGAGTTTAAATGTTTGTTACAACTTTTCTGGGTATTCTGCTCAGCAATTAAAACTTGGACATTCCCAAGTTGTAGCCTGGAGACAAATTTGATTGTTGCTATTCAAAGTTACTTTTTTTTTGTGAAATGCTGGGTGAATTTGTTGTTAACTGTTATATAGTTAAACTCATCTTTTACTTGATCAACCCTGCCAGTTAAATGGCGATGTATAACAAAGCTGTCATACCTTGATTGTCAGTAGGGTAACTGTCATTGGCAGAGAATTTAAATAGAAACTAAGGGGCTACTTAATCTCTTTTAACTGTTAAATATAAATTGTTAATTTATTTTGAAGTTGATTTAAACGTATTTTTATTTTAGACATGATTGGTATCAGACAGATTCTCATGTTATCGTCACAATAATGATCAAAAATGCAAGCAAGGATACTGTGAATGTTGAGTTTGCAGAAAGAAATGTAAGTGTTCTTACTTATTGGCAAATGCTGCACTCGGAATCAACAAATGTCATCATGTGAACTCGGGGATGTATTCCAACTTAGACATTTTAAATAATGGTATGACACGTTGTTTTTGCATTGTCACGACACTCAGCATATTATACTTAAATCTTTTTTGTATTTATAATTTCTAACAAGTACAGTATTGCGTAAGAATTCTTTCAGTATTTAAAATTTTGTGGCTTTTACATCTAGAGCCATTAACACATTGTAATCAATCTTGAAACAACAGAAGAACTTTCTAAATTGCTTGTGGATGTGCTTTTGACAGATGCTTTTGATCTGTTTTGATTAAATCTGTTAATACAAATGGAACAAAGCTAATTAGCATTTATTACAATGGTCTGGAAGGTAAACGAAACGGAATAAACTCAACTCTTATCTCCCAGTATTGTGTTCTCCCTGCTCAGAGTAGGTAGAAGTGTTCTGTATTTGAGAAAAATCAGTGCAGTTAGATTTATTTTTCTATTTGTAGCAGCATCTACAGCTGCTTAAATATTAGGAGAGATTTATACTCATAATTTATTCTTTGGATTCTTCGCAGAGCCAGTCTCTGCATCCAAAGCTGGCTGTCTATGACTTCCTTATCTGGTTGCCATGAGCATGAAGGCCATTATTCTGACTGGAAACAGTTGGCCATTTAATGTTACCATCAACCTCGGACCTCTCCAGTTATGCTGGTTGCATCAAATTGCTCCATTTTCATCAGCGAATTGCTTGTTTCACTCTTATTTAAATATAATGTTGCTGTGTCAGTTATGCTGAAAATGCAATAAGATTTGCTGTGCTCTCAATCTAAAAATTAAATTTGAAAAGTTATCAATTTCACTAAGCCTTGTACTGTTTCTTTTAAACTCTATATTCTCTCGATTCAAGAGAAGCTAGCTGGTTTCACAGTTGAAATAGTTGCTAAAGCACATTGCCCTATTCACGTTGCATTTTCACCTGCTCCTGCTTCAGTTCCCTGAATTTAAAGCTACCAGGGTGCCTTTTTGAATCACCCAGCAGTCTCATCACTTTGTTGGAATTGAGGATTGAGTTTCTTTAGGACCCCACTGGAATACTAACTTCCAACTGAGCAAGGCAAGCACTTCTTATAATGAAACCTAACACTGGAAATAAAATCACTAAAAGGCAAATCTTAAAACTCTTCCTGGAGCTTGAAAGAGCCATCTGTTTGCAAGCCTTCCAAAGTATTCTTTGACTTTCATAACCCAGGACTTTCTAAATGCCACAAATTGTGAAAGCCAGTTGAAGCTTCAATAGATGGTGTTTTGATCGATTCATAACCCGCTGAGCAGTATTATTCCTTTTGCATAAAACAATTTCTTTTCTGTCCCAGTCTGACTCATTGTAATTAATTTTTAACTAATTGAAAGGGGAGCTGAGCTGGTGGTGTCATGAGATAAGCTTACTTGCAAACCACTTTAAAACTTGTGCATTGCAAAACAATAAGGACTAAAGTCTGTTGGTAATTATGGATCTATTTTAATATAGAAATAATGCACGGAATGCATACTTCCTAAATTGCTTCCAAAGAGAAAACAGGATTAACTTGAGTGAGTGATTGTCACTTATTTTTGTAGGTGAGTGCAACAGTGAAGCTTTCACCAGAAAATGATTACAATTTGAAACTCCATCTTCTACATCCTGTAGTACCTCAGCATTGTGGAGTCAAAGTGCTTGGAACAAAGGTATGATCCAACAGAAATTGAATTGGTGATACATTTTAAAAACTGTTGGAAATTTTATTAAATCGGTAGAATGGCTCTTTAAAGTAATAATTTATAATGTTCTGTTAAATTTTCTGGAGGATTTTTGCTTCTTAACTAGTATGTAATTATATTTTTGCCATGCTTGTGTATCAGTATGAATAATGCAGGAGCTTGAAGTAGATGATCCTTTATCACTTTCAGATAAGTGTATTAAGAGCAACATTGAACATTGGATAGTAATTAAATGGAAAGAGTTTGTTTCCTTATGGGCAACACAGTGATAAGATGGTTAGCACAGTGCCAGAGAGGGTTTAACTCCTACCTCTAGTGACTGCAGTTTACGCATTCTCCTTAGGAATTTCCTCCCACAATCCAAAGATGTGCAGGCTAGGTGGATTGGCTATGCTAAATTGCATGTAGTGTTCATAGATGTGTGGGTTAGATGGGTTAAACCTTGGTTAAAAACCCCATGCAGGGTTACAGGAGTCGAGGCTTTGTGGGTTGCTCTTCACAGGATTAGTGCAGACTCATTGTACCAAGTTGTCTATTCCATTATACGTATCTCCAGGTGGTAAATAGTGAATGACATTCTTCCTCACTCTGTATTGATTTTAATATGAAACCTACTGCTATTTCGATGTTATTTTTCAATTAAAACCGTCAACAGTGTGATGGTTCAACTTCGCTTTGATTTCACAATCATTAGGTTAAAAACCAACGGTGCCAGTGGGTAATTCTAAACATTTTATACTGTTTAGGGTCAATATATATAAAACTGAACTGTTGTGTTGCCTTTTATAAGAGACTATTTCCAAGTGCAGTTCATTTAAGGCCAACCAGCTTGGGGACGACGCACTTTTGAGAATCAGGACAAGATTTGGAGCAGAATGACTTCATTGGACTATTGGGTCAACTCTGCATTCGATCATGGCTGATATGCTTTTCATCCTCATTCTCTTGCCTTCTCTCCATTATAGGGCAGAAGTGAGTACTGGAGGTGAGTCAAGGTTAGAGTGGTACTGCAAAAGCACAGCAGGTCAGGCAGCATCCGAGGAGCAGGGAAATCGATGGTTTGGGCAAAAGCCCTTCAGGATGCTGCCTGACCTGCTGTGCTTTTCCAGCACTACTCTAATCTTGATTTCTCTCCATTACACTTGATCCCCATATTAATTAAATTAATTAAATTAATTAATTAATAACGTGTCTATTTCTGTCTTAAATGCACTTAATGACTTTGCTGCAGAAGGCTGTGGAAGCCGTGAGATTCGCCACCCTTTGGCTGAAGAACTACCTCTTCATCTCCATTCTAAAGAGTCATCCCTTCATTATGAGGCTGTACCCTTGGGCCCTACTAGTGGAAGCATCTTCTCCATGTTCACTCAATCCTTTCAAACAGGTGCTCCCTCATTCTTCTAAATAGTCTGTATTAAATTCAGAGCCCAAAATTGCTCTCAATGTTCCCAATGTGGTCTGATCAGGTTCTTATAAAGTCTCAGTAGTTCATCTCTGTTCTTGTATTCTAACCCTCATGAAATTAATGCTCATGATTCATTTGCTTTCCCAATTGTCACATGAGGTAAAAACAATGACTGCAGATGCTGGAAACCAGATTCTGGATTAGTGGTGCTGGAAGAGCACAGCATTTCAGGCAGCATCCAAAGTGCAGCCAAATCGATGTTTCGGGCAAAAGCCCTTCATTTTGCCCGAAACGTCGATTTCGCTGCACTTTGGATGCTGCCTGAACTGCTGTGCTCTTCCAGCACCGCTAATCCAGAATAATTGTCACATGAACCTGCATGTTAACCTGGAGAATTCTGAACCTGGACTTGCATATCCCTTTGTGCTTCAGATTTTGGATGCCTTTCTTAATTTAGAAAATAATCTAAACCTTTATTCTTTGCACCTAAGTGTGTAATTTCTCACTTTCCCCACATGGACTTCGTCTCCTGCTTCTTTGTCCCTCCTCCTAGTCTATTCAAGTCCTCTACAACCTCACTGCCTCCTCTACGCTACCTGTCTTCCAACTATCTTTTGTATTATTTTCAAACTTAACAACAATGCCATCAGTTCCTTTGTCCAGGTTATTACTGTATAACCTGAATACTAGTCCTAACACTGACCTCTGAGGAACTCCACTGGTCACTGACTCTATCCTGAAAAAGGCCCTTTTATCCCTGCTCACTGCTGCCTTTTAGCAGCCTCCTGTGAGGCACCTAGTCCAATGTCTTCTGGAAATTCAAATAGGTCATGTCCAATAGCTATCCTTTATCTAACTTGTTCATTACCTCTTAAAAAGATTCTAACAGGTTTGGGAGGCATGGCCTTCTCTTGATTGAAGCTGTGCTGACTTAGCCCAATTTTATCATGTACTTTCAAGGACTTTGCAGCAAGCTCTGTTTCTGTTCATTTTGTGGACCTGTTTTTCCAGCTGTCAGAAATTCCTTTGCTGAAATCCAATGTAGATTCTGGGTGTGAGTTATCTTGCTAAGAATTTTGCCTTGTTTTATGGAAATACAATCTTCCAGTTGCCATCCAGCAAATTTCTGGTCTGATTGTTACAATAAAAAAATTCACAGGTGGCAAAGTAGGAGAGCAAGACAGACGTAGGAACAGGAAAATAATCGAGACTTTGAAAGTGGGTTTTCTTCCATTCTGTGTCTTTGCTTGTCTCAAAATTTATTAATCACTTAATGCCTTTCTTGGTATGACTTTGAAAAATCCTGAACAGGTGACTAACAGATGATTTCCCCAATTACTGTGGCAATTATTGTGGAAATCCTGCCAATTGTAAACGTGATTCGTTTTATACATGCTTTTGCATGAATCAAATATTCAGAAGTCTCCCCCTCCCCCCCCCCCGCCATTCTGATTTCTCTGCTTACTCCCTCCTTTCCTCCCTCTCTCTCCTCTGTTTTCCCATGAACCCTTCCACACTGTCTAAATTGGCCAGGCAGATTACTCAGCACACTGGGCTGTATTAGACTGCGGATGTTCATTTAGTAACAGGATAGGACAGAGTCAGCAAGGATTTATGAAGGGGAAATCATGCTTGACTAATCTTGAATTTGTTTGAGGATGTAACTCTGAAGATGGGCGAGGGAGATCCCGTAGATGTAGCGTACCTGGGCTTTCAGAAAGCTTTTGATAAAGTCCCACACAGGAGGTTAGTGAGTAAAATTGGGGGGCAAAGTACTAGATTGGATTGAAAATTGGTTGGCTGATAGGAAACAAAGGGTAGTGATAAACGGCTCCATTTCGGAATGGCAGGCAGTGACCAGTGGGGTACCGTAGGGATCCGTGCTGGGACCGCAGCTTTTTACAATATATGTTGATAGTATTAATAGTAACATTAGCAAATTTGCTGATGATACAAAGCTGGGTGAAATGTGATGAGGATGTTAGGAGATTACAGGGTGACTTGGACAAGTTAGGTGAGTGGTTAGATGCAGTTTAATGTGGGTAAATGTATGGTTATCCACTTTGGTGGCAAGAACAGGAAGGCAGATTACCTAAATGGAATCAATTTAGATAAAGGGGCAGTACAGAGAGATCTGGGTGTTCTTGTACATCAGACAATGAAGGCAAGCATGCAGGTACAGAAGAAGGCTAATAGCATGCTGGCCTTCATAACAAGAGGAATTGAATATAGAAGCAAAGAGGTGCTTCTGCAGCTGTACAGGGCCCTGGTGAGACCATATCTGGAGTACGGTGTGCAGTTCTGGCCTCCAAATTTGAGGAAAGACAGTCTGGCTATTGAGGGAGTGCAGCGTAGGTTCATGAGGTCAATTCTTGGAATGGCGGGATTACCTTAGACTGAAAGACTGGAGCGACTGGGCTTGTATACCCTTGAGCTTAGAAGATTGAGAGGGGATCTGATTGAGACATATAAGATTATGAAAGGATTGGACATTCTGGCAGCAAGAAACATGTTTCTGCTGATGGGCGAGTGCCGAACCAGAGGATACAGCTTAAAAATACGGGGTAGATCATTTAGGACAGAGATGAGGAGAAACTTCTTCACCCAGAGACTGGTGGCTATGTGAAATGCTCTGCTCCAGAGGGCAATGGAAGCCCAGTCTCTGGATTCATTTAAGAAAGAGTTGGATAGAGCTCTCAAAGATGGTGGAATCAAGGGTTATGGAGATAAGGCAGGAAGAGGATACTAATTAGGAATGATCAGCCATGATCATATTGAATGGCGGTGCAGGCTCGAAGGGCAGAATGGCCTACTCCTGCACCTATTGTCTATTTGTGGAAGTAAACCACTTAGCTTTTTGTAGAACCTTCATGATGTTGAATTCTCATTGTTACAACTGCAAGTACCAATTAAACTTTTCAGGTTTCTGTTACTGAAGTTTATCTCTCATTAGTTAAACTGTGTTTGTTTCATATCTAACACCATCTCTTTGGTCCCTGCATGATAACTTTGACGGTGATGAAACTAGACTTAGTTGGCTTGTGGTTACCCAAGAAATCTTTGTGTAGTGCAGTGATAGATTAAGCTTTACTAAGTCAAATTGTGGTCACTAAAGAAAACATTTTTCAGAGTATTCTCAAATCGCATTTATTACAGATACCTGTAGCTCCTAGCATCATTCTTGATTTGTTTCTTCTTTGCCATAGATGCCAAGATTGCTAGCAGGAGTGTTGAGTAGTTCATGTTTGATCTGTTTTATCATGTCACGTATGAGAAATTTGTACTTGAAGCATTTGGAAGGCTCTCTCCCAAAAGTGTCTTTACTATTTGCTTTTAAATTAAATTTATAGTTTGGTTACGTTAAGAACTTTAGTGCGTATTCTAAGCATTGCTGATAAATGGAAGAATCCAGATTGCTATAAGCAAATAATTTAAACTTTAGATTGCTAATGCACAGGCAAATATTTTTGATTTCAGTTTTCTGTGGATGTATCTTAGTTCAGCTATAAAAAGGAAGTCAGGCTTAAAATGAGTGTCTTCCACAATCTCTGAATATCTGAAATGGTTCATGGTAAATAAAGTACGGATACATGATCGTTTATCCGAAATACTCAGGACCAGCTGTTTTTCAGGATTTGGAAATTTTCAGTTTTCAGAATGTGACCGCTTAATGGTGAAATTTGTTAAAATTTTACCAGAGAGACAGACCTCTAACGAATGGGCTTGACACACTCACTCTCGCATCTGAATGACTGACATAGAGGGATGTTGACTTGGGTTAACTGTTTGCTCACCAAACAACCTTGTTAATGAGAAAAAAAACCTTTGGATTTTGGAGCTTTGCGGTTTTTGGATGTTCAGCTGAAGGAACTTGTACCTGTACATAGTCATAGATGTACAGCACGGAAGAAGCTGTTTTTTTATATATAAAAAAAAATTTGACTGTGGGTGTCACTAACAAAACTGTTTATTGCTGATCTCTTGTTGCCCTTGAGGAAATCATTTCTTCTTAACTGCTATATCCATGTTGTGAACATGTTCCCACAGTACTGCTAGGTAGGGAGTTTAGGATTATGACCCAGCAAAATTTAAGAAATTACTATGTCCATGTCAGCATTGTAACTCTCTCATGAGTGAGAGTTAAGAACCAGTGATATTTACATGGATCTATTGCTGCTAAAGAGGTCAAGAGTTTGAGAGAGACCGTTGAGTGTTGGCGAGCATCCGGTGTGCCTTTTTGGAGTAGGGAATGGCTGAGCTGTGGTGTTGAATGAAGCAGTGGTCAGTATTTAGTCTTGGCAACTCGAAAGCTTTGTATATTGCTGTAATTGTACCTATCCATGCAAGTAGAATTTTTCCTCGCACTCCCTGATTTGGTTCAAAAATGTGGACATGAGCTGTTCACCAAACTTGTGACCTATTCTGTAACAGACTTGATGTTTTTGTAATTAGCCCAGTAGGATTACAGTCAGTGATATGACTTGAAGTATTGATTGGAGGTTTGCTGATGGTACCAAACAGAAAACAATAGCATGATGGCTGAGGTTAGCACTGCTGCGCCTCAGCACCAGGAACCCAGGTGGCTGCCTGTGTGGAGTTTGGATGTCCTCCCCATTTTTGCATGGCTTTCCTCCAAGTGCTCAGGTTTCTTCCCACAATTCAAAGATGTGCCTGTTGGGTGGAATGGCCATACTTAGTTGCCCATAATGTCCAAGGATGTGTAGGCGAGGCAGATTATCTCTGTAACCCTGCATTTCCTATGGCTAGTGAATGGGGTATTTCTGGGTGAGATACTCTTTGAAGGGTTGAGGTAGACCTGATGGGCCCAAATGTCTGGTTCCAATTGGTAGGGAGTCTGTGATTTAAACTGTCTTGCTGGAGGTGTTCATTGCTTGGCACTTGGTGCAAATGCTACTTGTCAACAGCCAATGTGATAAGATTTTGATGCATGCAAAGTGTCCTGGCAGTGATATAATGAGGGATGAGATGATTGGCATTTAGTAATCATAACTATCTTTTATGCAAAATATACTCCAGCCACAGAAGACTTTTCCCTTAAGCACCACCTACTTCAGTTTTATTTGGGCCTTTTGGCATTGCAGTTTTGAATTCTGCTGTAATGTTATGGCTGACACTTTGCAGTTTGCCAGGAATTTAGCCATTTTGTGCTTGTTCAGTTCAAAGCTTTAATATTGTTCTGGTGAAATTCGAACTGATTTTTAGTCTGTGAATAAGTACCATATGATATTCATTTCTGCTAACTCGATCCATTACTCTGATTTGGACTGATAATTGGTCGGTTGAATTTTAAATCATTGCTCACATCACTCCATGTGATGATATGTCGTCTTGTATCATTTATGTCCTGATGGTGCTGTTGCATCCACCATACACTCAGGAAGGAAATTTCAGGTTTTTGACCCAGCAACATTGAAGAATTTGTGATGCAAACTGGTGTGTGACATGGAAGGAAACTAAATATGGTGGACCTTGTGATAGATGGAAGGTCACTGATGAAGCAACTAAAAATGATTGAGCCTCTGTCACTAACCTGAGACTGCAGCAGTGTCTGGGGCTGAGATGATTGGCCTCCAACAAAAACAACTATCTTGCTTTATTCCAGTTACAGGAAGACCCTGGTTGCGAACGGGTTCCGTTCTGGAGTCCATTCGCAAGTCGATTTGTACTCAAGTCAGAACACAGTGCAGGTCAGTATTAAGGAGACGTTCGTAAGTATAGGAAATGTGTGTATATCTGGTCTTTAAAATTGCACCGCTGTATGAGATTGTGTTTATACCCCCCATGTATAACTCTAGCCAATGGAAAGTTGATCCTTCCCCCAATTCATGTTACTTCATTTTGCTCGGGCAATTTCATGCCACACTGTTAATTTTCCTTGATATCAAGGGCAGTTGCTTTTGTCTGTAATTTAGCTCATTTGGATAGAAGCTATAATGCCATACCTCCTCTCAACCTGCTATCGAAGGAAAGGTGTTAATGTGCCTGGGACTTGATAATTTTCAGGAGTTGTCGAAGCTCTTAAGGGAATCGCCATCCACTCTGTGGGATTCACTGAGATTTTATAGGGTTTGCTGCTTTATCTTTGGCACTTGGTTTCATTTTGAAGGTGCTGGCCAGGTGGACCTAGATTGCCACAAAAATAGACAAAATGTTTGTGAAGGATTTCCATTATGATCTGTCTCATCTGGACAAGCTTTTGAATGCAAACTTGTATCACCAGTCAGTCACGTGAAGTAAACTGCTTCTTACCTTCGGGCAACTTTGTGGATGTGTGGTCAGCAAGATTGACAAAAGCTGGAACTTGTAGTTTCAAAAAATCCATTCATATGCTATTGTATTACTGATTGCTTTTGCTGTTATCTTAGGTCATACTAACATTCAAGATGGCTTTTTAAATGTTCTGAGCAAAATTGTTCATGGGATGTAGGTACTAATTGCAAGGCCAGTCTTTGCTCATCCCTAATTCCCCTTGAGAAAGTGTTAAAATGCGCCTCCATTGGAAATAATGGCACTGATGTCCTTTGCTTAGCTTTGCATGCAGTGAGGTTATGTTTTGTTGTTAGTATGGAATTCATTCTGTATTATGTATACTCACTGCATTGAAGATCCATATTGGTGATTTAATACATTTGCGTTGATCTGTAGTCCTGACAGTAAAATAAAGTTTTTTTTAAAAAGTGTTATACTTTTGAAATATATTAATTTGAACCATTTTAAATAGCCTAGAAACAGCTCATAAAGTGCTGTAATTATGTTTTCTTGTCACCAAAAAATTTCAGACCTTCTCATCTTTGGCTACTCTTGACTCTGGGTGTAGTTGCGATCTTTTGTTTTCCACATGTGCAAAGCATGGATGTTGCAAGTTTCTGCCTCAACCCACTGAAAGCTTTTTGCTTTTAGACCACTTTAAAGTCAACACTTCAGTATTTCAAAAATGTGTTTCTTCTTTAAATACTTTGTGATCGACCCTCCACATCTTATGAGGGCGAGAATTCCAGGAATTCAGGCAAACTGTTCCCCACTTTGAGTCTCCCACTAGAGGAATCATCTCAGCATCTGCCCTGTCAAGCCACCTCAGAATCTTGTATTTTTCAATAAGATCATTCCTCTTTCTTCTGAACTCTAATGAATTAAGGCCCAACTATACAGGTTCTAGTGCAACCCCACATTTGAGAATGATGGTGCTTTAGCAGCAGTGCTTAGTGTTAGTTATGCAATCATGTTACAGCTGACTCACACTTTAAAAGTTCATGCTTTAGAAACATGTTCCCAATTCATTAATCATGTCAGCGAAACGCACATTATAGCGGAAGGAGCTGTTTAGCCATTCTGCATAAGTTAGCCCCTCCAACCGAGGAATTGGATCAGTGAATAATTTTTTTTGAACTGGCTGCAATATCAGCATATCCTTTCTTAAACACAGGTATCAAAATTCAATATACTACTCGAGGTGTGAGCTCTCAAACAGCTTGTACAGTTATAACTATTTTTGCTATTTTTAAATTTCAGTCCTTGAACAATAAAAGTCCAAAATTCCATTTGTCACCTTAATTACTTGCTACACCTGTATTGTAACTGTTTTTGAGTGTAATACTAAGATCCTTCTGTGCTGCATAGTTTGAGTCTTTCTCCACTTAAATATTTATCTGTGCTTTAATTCTTATTGAGATGCATGACCTCTATCAATTTCCTTACTAAATTCGATCTGCCAAGTTTTTGTCCACTGTTAACCTATGTTTATCCCTTGCAAACTTATGTCCTTAACACTACATGCCATCTAACTTATTTTTGTATCATAAAATATAAATGCATTATTCTTTGTCCCTTCCTCAAGTAGAGTAAATATTTGAGATATAGGACTTAATTATGTCTTTCCACCTGAAAAAAAGGAGGTATTAATCCTGGCTTTGTTTTCTATGACTTGGAGAAGCTGGTGTTGGACTGGGATGTACGAAGTTAAAAATTGCACAAGAAATTTCAAGAAAGCAAGTGCTTCCAAATAAACATGTTGGACTATAACCTGATGTTGTGATTTTTTAACTGTTTTCTGTATGTGAAATAGCATTTTCCAATTCATCATATCCAGCCCATACCTCATACCATCATAGTTTCCTTTATTTAGAACATAGAACATTTCAGCACAGTAGAGGCCCTTCAGCCCTTGATGTTGTGCCGACCTGTGGAACCAATCTGAAGTCCATATAACCTACACTATTCCATTCTCATCCATGTGCCTATCCAATGACAATTTAAATGCCCTTTAAAGTTGACGAGTCTACTACTGTTCCAGGCAGTGCGTTCCATGCCCCACGTACTGTGTAAAGAAACTACCTCTGACGTTTCTCTGATATCTATCACCCCTCAGTTTAAAGCTATGTCCCCTCGTGATAGCCATCGCCATCTGAGGAAAAAGGCTCTGTCCAATCTATCTAACCCTCTGATTATCTTATGTCTCAGTCTCAATCTCAATCTTCTTCTCATGCCTCTCAATCAACTTCTCTCTAACAAATTAGAGCCAGAACCGTAATATCAGAATCAGCTAAGTCACTCCTCTTCGTAGTGATTTTTGAGAACATTTTGTAGCTCAGGTTGAGAGTATGGATGTAAATTTGCTCAGAGCTAGAAGGTTTTTTTTTCAGATGTTTTGTCATCATGGCTAGGTAACATCAGTGAGAGCCTCCGGTGCTATGTCCCACCTCTGTATTGGTTTTGGCTTTTTAAGGTGGTTGATGTCATTTCTGGGTTTTTATTCGGGGCAGGTAGATGAGATCTCAATTGATAGGTTTACTTGATGGCATTCTGGTTAGAATGCTAGGCGTCTACGAATTCTCATGCGTGTCTTTGTTTCGCTTGTCCAAGGATATGAGTTGTTCCAGTCAAAGTGGTGTCCTTTGTATGTATGCAAACTAATGGTAGTGGGTTGTGTTTTGGTGGCTATTTGGTGTTCATGTATCCTGGTGGCAAGCTTCCTGCTCGTTTGTCGGATGTAGTGTTTGTTTTTAAGTTCTTGCATGATAGTTTGTAAATAGTTTTCCTCGTAGTATCTAATGGATCCTTCAGGTTCATTAGCCACTGTTTAAGGGTGTTGGTAGATGTTTGTGCTACTGTGATTCCAAAGGGTCTGAGTAGTCTGGAAGTCATTCCTGATAATGTCTTTGTAAGGTAATATGGCTAAATGTTTGTTTTTTGTTGGGTCGTGCCTACCTGTTTGTCTTTGTTTCTGAGGAATTGATGGATTGTGTTTATTGGGTAGCCATTAATTGAAAATGTTATGTAGGTATTTGGTCTGTGTTTTTGTTTTTCTGTAGATGCTGGTTTGAAGCGCTCTGCTTACTTTACCATTTGTAGATGTGACAGCTAAATGTATTCTGTTGTCGTTCTCCTCCTCTTGTGAATTTTATGCCTGTCAGGATATTGTTGATGTTGTAGGTTTTCTCTCATTTGTTCTGTTTTTTGTCATCCACATAGCGGACCTAAAGTTTGGGTTGGATGGATGGGAGGGCTGCTCGTTCTAATCTCTGCATTACTGCTTCCATTATGAGCTCTGATATTCATCCCATTGATGGTGAAGTGGATGGCGAGGCACAGGTCCACCAGCTTGAGGATGTTGTCTTTGCTGATGGAGTTGATGCTGTCTGGTATTTGTGGTCTTGGTTTTCCTCTGTGAGACGTCTGTTTCTTTGGCCAGGTTGATGTTAATTGATGTGGAAAGGGCTGTAACGTCAAAGGAGACCATTATTTCATCCTATTTTATCTTGGTGTCTTTGGTGTTCAGGAATTCTTGGGTGGAATGAATGGATTGTGTGACTCTTAAATTAGATGTCTTATTTTTTGGTGGAGTTCCTTGGCTAGTCTGTATGTTGGTGTATCAGGTAGAGAGACTGAGTCTGAGGGAGGCTCCTGGTTTTGTATTTTTGGTATTTCGTAGAAACATGGTGTGTTGGGTCTATCTGGTTTCATGTTTTGGAAGTCTGTCCTATTTAATTCTCCTAATTTTTGAAATCTTATTAGCAAGGATGAGATTAGATATTCCAGTTGTAGTATCTGATCTATTGCCACCTGCTGGTAAGTTCGGTGTCTACAAGCGGAGTATTTAACTTTTTAATATAGCTTGACTTATTTAGAATAACAGTCATGAGCCCTTTTGTCTGTAGGTAGGATTACAATGTTTTTGTCTTTAAGAGACTTTCTGGTGTATTGTTTCCTTTTTTCTGTGCATGATGTTCTTGGAACTGTTTGTCTGATGGTCTGCTGTGTTTCCTCCTGAGACGCTTGTTTTTAAATGTTGATTCACATGCTGCAAGGTGGTCCTTTTCTGTTCACATCTTTGTCATTGTAGTTTAACCTTCTGACTAGGACTGCCTTTTTCTATATCAGTTAATAGGCCATCTGAAAAACAGCCTTGAAAGAAAGTACCGAAAATGACATCACCCACCTTTTTTTTAAAAAAAACCAAGACCGATAAATAGAGGTGCGACATACTACCAGCGTTTCACTGGAGACACACGCTGATTCTGGAAAACAAACCTTCCAGCTCAGTGAACAAACTTGCATCCATATCACTCCTCTTAATGAAGAATTCTACTTTATTGTGGTGCCTCTACTCCAATGAGCCTTGCACAGCTGGATTGCTAATTGTTCATTTCTCATTACATAATAATCAACCTGTTCTCTAGTTGGTTCCTCAAGATGTTGATCCAGAAAACCATCTTGTGTACATTCTCAGAATTCTCTCCTTATGCACCCTTGTTATAGATTTGATCTAAAATCTGATTGAAGATTTGTAGTTCGGGTATCCGTTGTTGTGGTTCTGCTCGCCGAGCTGGAAGTTTTTGCTGCAAACGTTTCGTTCCCTGGCTAGGGAACATCATCATTGCTGTTGGAGCCTCGTGTGAAGCGCTGCTTTGATGTTTCTTCCGGTATTTATATTGATTTGTTCTTGCCGCTTCCGGGTGTCAGTTTCAGCTGTAGTGGTTTGTATATGGTGTCCAGGTCCATGTGTCTGTTGATGGAGTTTGGGGATGAATGCCATGCTTCTAGGAATTCTCTGGCTGTTCTCTGTCTGGCTTGTCCTATGATAGTGGTGTTTTCCCAGTCAAATTCATGTTGCTGGTTGTCTGAGTGTATGGCTACTAGAGATAGCTGGTCGTGTCGTTTTGTGGCTAGCTGATGTTCATGGATGCGGATTGTTAGCTGTCTTCCTGTTTGTCCTATATAGTGTTTTGTGCAGTCCTTGCATGGTATTTTGTAAACTACGTTAGTTTGGCTCATGCTGGGTATTGGGTCCTTTGTTCTAGTGAGTTGACACGACCAGCTATCTCTAGTAGCCATACACTCAGACAACCAGCAACATGAATTTGACTGGGAAAACACCACTATCATAGGACAAGCCAGACAGAGAACAGCCAGAGAATTCCTAGAAGCATGGCATTCATCCCCAAACTCCATCAACAGACACATTGACCTGGACACCATATACAAACCACTACAGCTGAAACTGACACCCGGAAACGGCAAGAACATCCATCAACAGACACATTGACCTGGACCCCACATACAAATCACTGCAGCTGAAACTGACACCCGGAAGCGGCAAGAACAAACCAATATAAATACTGGAAGAAACATCAAAGCAGCGCTTCACACGAGGCTCCAACAGCACTGATGATGTTCCCTAGCCAGGGAACGAAACGTTTGCAGCAAAAACTTCCAGCTCGGTGAGCAGAAACACAACAATAGATTTGATCTGTCCAATCTATATGCAGACAGTGCATAATTACAGCTATATTCTTTTTGCTTGCATCTGATTTTCTGTTTAATGACTTCCTTAATATTACTACCACTGTTGGAGTCTATCTACAACAAGATGCTTTTCATCTTTTTGTACTTGAACAGCTGTACCACATTTGTGGTTTTCCAATCTACTGCTGCAATCCTGAAATCAAGTCACTTCCATTAAAACCTCTATATAC
The DNA here is from genome assembly GCF_020745735.1 of Hemiscyllium ocellatum. NCBI lineage: Eukaryota > Metazoa > Chordata > Chondrichthyes > Orectolobiformes > Hemiscylliidae > Hemiscyllium > Hemiscyllium ocellatum. The sequence continues at coordinate 7,426,770 of NC_083406.1, read as the reverse complement.
ACCATCTGGTCCTGGTAACTTGTCTGCCTTCCGTCCCTTTACCTCATGGTGACGCATGAGTCTTTCGCACTTATCATAGTACTCTTAAAATGGAGTTTGCTTTTTGTGAACTCAGTGCCAACACATGTCAACTTGATCTCCCTAGTTGAGTGCGTGATAAATGTAACATCCTTGTGAGAATATGGTGATGGGATTTCTATCTTTAGTTGAAATAATTTCCTTTATTACATAAACTGATATGAAACAATACATTGGATATTCTTTTGGTCAGCTGTGTCACTGAAATGCTATTCATGTGTGGCTGCAGTTGCTGCTCCATTCAGCAAGCAATAGAAGAACCATCTTCTCAGTAGCTTTGAAATTGTTCAAAATTGAATCATGTATATATTTTGTCTATTGGTATGTTATGAATGGATTTGCTGTTTTTCAGTGCCCCTATAACTTAGCCAAATGCTGTAAAGTTTTAATGCCAAAGTCTTGAAAAAGAAGCAGCTTATGTAATTTTAGAAAGTTTTTTTAAAAGTCAAATGAATGACTAATGTGCTTTATGTTCTAAATATTAAGTACTTAGTTTTTATGTTTAGTTTCAACATGCATGTGACATTTCATTATTAACATCCCTTTCAATTAATAAGGGCTGTATTCCAAGCAGTAAATGCCATAGATATTCAGGTTAAAGAAACAGGTCAGTTATGAAATTTATTATGAAGCTCCTAATTAAGTATGCTGTTTGATGATGATCATTATAAGTGGTCTCATTAGCTTTTAGTTCATATTCTTCAATGATTGCTGATTTCTACTGCAGACACTGGAAGTCAACAATCAAAACAAAGTACTGTAGAAGCTCAGGTCTGATATTATCTATAGAGAAAGAAGCTGAGTTAATGTTTCAAATCCAGTATAACGTTATGGGACAGTCTGTCACACTGGACTTGAAATGATAATTGTATTCCCCCTCCACAGATGCTGCTCGCTTTGCTGAGTTTCAATAGCATTTTAAATGAGCATTTTTTACAGCCATAGTAGCTTTTAATATTCTGAAATGAAGAATAAATTTGATTCTTAAGTAAATGAACGATTACAGCCTAATTTCCCCCCCCCCCCCCCCCCCCCCCCCCCCCCGCCGCCCGATCTGCAGGTAATAGCTGATTCAACATTCCTTGTGTCTATTTTCCTGCGATTTCCTTCCTCATCAAGAATCTGTCTCTGCTTTAAATATGCACAAGGACTCTGCCTCCCAGCTCAAAGACAGTCAGTTATCTTGAGAGAAGGAATTCCTCCTCACCTTGGTCTTAAATTTGGCACTCCTTAATTCTGAGACTGTGCCCTCTGGCCCTCTATTCCCCAATTAGAGTAAACATCCTCTCAGCATTTACCTGGTCAAGCCCCTTAAGAATCCTATATGTTTCAGTGAGATTGAACATTACAGCCCTTCGGCCCTTGATGTTGCACTGACCTGTGAAACCAACTTGAAGCCCTTCTAACCTACACTATTCCATTATTATCCAAATGTTTATCCAGTGACCATTTAAAATGCCCTTAAAGTTGGCGAGTCTACTATTTTGCAGGCAGGGCCCCTCATTTTCCTAAACTCCAGTGAGTAGAGTCCCAATCTCTAGCTTTTGCTCAAGACCATGTAGGAGTAGAAAAGCCCAGTCTGCTCCATCATTTGGTCATTGCTGATAGGGTTCTCAACCCCCATTTCAAGAACCTCTGTCAGTCTTAATTACACTCAATGACCAGGCATTCACAGACCTCTGTGACAGTATGTTCCAGAGATTAACCACGATTTGGCTGAAGAGCTTTCTCTTCAGCTCAGTTCTAAAGGATCGTCCCTTTATTCTGAGGCTGTGTCCTTGAGTCTTAGTCTGTCCTGATGGAAACATCCTTTCCACATCCAATTTGGATAGGCCTCTGTGTCCTGTAAGTTTCAAAGTGACTGCCCATCATCCTCCTTTTCTCCAAGAGTAGATGAAGATCTTCAACTACTTTTTTGAAAAACTCTTCACCCCAAGGTCATCCTTGTAAACCTTCTCTAGACCTTCTCTTAGGCCAGCACATCCTTCATTATTACTGGACCCAAACTTGCTTGAAGTATTCCAAGCCAGAATCGTACATAGCCTGAATAGTACATCTCCGCTCCTGTATTCTCGCCCTGTTGAAATGAAGTTGACATTATATTTGTCTTCCTAACTGTCAACTGAGCCTGTTAACCTGAAGATAATCCTGGACTAGGACTACTAAGTCTCTTTGTGCTTCAGATTTCTGAATCCTCATCCCATTTAGAAAATAGCCTACTACACCTCTCTACATACTAAAGTGCATAACCTCACATTCTCCCATTGAATTTCAGGCGTCCGCTCTTTGCCCATTCTTTGTTTGCCCAAGTTCTTCTGCACCACCCCTGTTTCCTGAACACTACCTGTCCCTTTGTGTCACCTACAAACATAGCAACAATGCTGTCAGTTCCTTCGTCTGGGGTAATTAATGGATAATGTGAATAGCTGTGGTCCCATCACCATCCCCTGTGGCTCCCTCTTGTCATTGACTGCAATCCTGAAAAAGATTCATTTGCCCCTACACTTTCCCTTTTGCCAGTCATCCAATCGTCTTTCCATTCCAATACCTTGCCCCTAAAGCCATGAACTCTTGCTTCGTAAGCACCCTTCTCTGCAGCATTTTGTCAAATGCCCATACCAATCTTGTCCATTTTGGTAGGGTGATTTTTCTTGGATATTTAGTTCCAGCCCTGACTCCCTTGCAGCTACATTTGTGATACCCACAACATCATACCTGTCAATTTCCGTCTTAGCTACAAGTTTGTTTACCTTGTTTTGTATACTGAATGCATTTAAGTACAATGTCCTCAGTCCAATGTTGAGTGGCATCTTCTCATTGTCCCTTCTCTGCCTGAGGTTAGATTCTTGACTCTTGCCATTCTGTCCTACTATTTGTTCTGGAAACTTTAGTAACCTCTGCTTAGTTTTCTCTCTCCCCTTAGCTTTTTTACCCATAACTCATGTACCAGTTCTGTAATTCCACAGGACTCTGGTTGTACCATCCTATTGGAACAGCTCTCTCCCCCAGTACTGGTGCCAGTGTCCCATGATTTAGAACCTGTTTGTCCCCCACCAATCTTTTGAGCCATTTGTTCACTTCAGTCTTGCTGAACCTGTGAACTGCAGGTTCTGGGATTTAGATGTTTCAGTAAGAACAGAGAAATTGTAAAAGAGGGAGTGGGATGGCATTGTTTGTCAAGGGCAGTATTATATTTGCAGAAAAGATGTTTGAGGACTTGTCTACTGAGATAGTATGGGCTGAGGTTAGAAATAGGAAAGGAGAGGTCACCCTGTTCGGAGTTTTCTATACGCCTGCAAATAGTTCCAGAGATGTAGAGCATAGGATAGCAAAGATGATTCTTAGTGTGAGCATAAGTGACAGGGTACTTGTTAGGGGAGTTTTACCTTTCCAAATATTGACTGGGAATACTTTAGTTCAAGTACTTTAGGTGGGTCAGTTTTTGTCCAGTTGTGTACAGGTGCTTCCTGACACGTTGGCCTGTCTACATCAAGGGCGAGGCCCATTAGATTTGGTACTGGGTAATGAACCTGGCCAGGTGTTAGATTTGGAGGCAGATGAGCACGTTGGTGATAGTGACCACAGTTTAGTTATGTTTAATTTAATGATGGAAAGTGATAGGTGTATACTGCAGCGCAAGAATTATAACTGGGAGAAAGACAATTGCAGTGCGATTTGGGTGGGGAAGGAAATTGCAGGGGACGGGTACAATTGAAATGTAAAGCTTATTCCAGGAACAGCTATTGCGGATCCTTGACAAGTATGTACCTGTTGGGCAGGGAGGACGTTGTCGAGTGCGGGAGCTGTGGTTTACTGAAGAAGTTGAATCTCTTGACAAGGAAGAAGGCAGCTTATTAGGATGAGGTGTGATTGCTTGGTTAGGGTGCTTAAGAATTCAGGTTCTCCAGGAAAGACTTGGAGAGCGCTAAGAAGAGCCTGGTGGGGACATGAGAAGTCATTGGCAGATAGGATCAAGTAAAACCCGAAGGCTTTCTGTTTATCAAGAATAAAAGAATGAGTAGAGTAAGATTGGGACCAACCAAGGATAGTTGTGGGAAGTTGTGTGTGGAGACAGGAGATAGGGAAAGCACTTAATGAATATTTTTTCAGTATTCACACTAGAAAAAGACACTTGTCGAAGAGAATACTGAGATACAGGCTACTAGACCAGGTGAGATTGAGGCTCAGGAGAAGGTGTTAACAATTCTGGAAAGTATAAACATAAGTCCCCAAAACCAGTTGGGATTTATCCTTGGATTTTCTGGGAAGCCAGGGAGGAGATTGCTGAGCCTCTGGCTTTGATCTTTGTTGTCATTGTCTACAGGAATAGTGCTAGAAGACTGGAGGATAGCAAATGTTCCCTTCTTCAAGAAGAGGAATAGAGAGGTAATTATAGACCAGTGAGCCTTCCTTCAGTTGTGAATAAAGTGTTTGAAAGATTGACGAGAGGATTTAAAGTTACTCGGAAAGGAATGCGTTGATTAGGAATAGTCAGCATGGTTTTGTGAAAGGTAGGTCGTGCCTCTCAAACCTTGGAGTTCTTTGAGCAGGTGACCAAACAGGTGGTTGAGGGTAAAGTGGTTGATGTGTAGAAGGATTTCAGTGAGGCGTTTGATAAGGGTCCCCACAGCAGACTTGCATAAAAGTATGAAGTTGTGGGATTGAGGGTGATTTAGTGGTTTGGATCAGAAATTGGCTAGCAGAATGAAGAGACAGTGATGGTTGATGGGAAATATTCATCCTGGAGTTCAGTTACTGTGGGGTACTGCAAGGATCTGTTTTGGATCTGTTGATTGCAATTTTTATAAATGACCTGGATGAGGACATAGAAGGGTGGGCTAGTAAATTTGAGGATGACACGAAGGTCAATAAAGTTGTGGATTGTGACGAAGGAAGGACATAGGTAAGCTGTAGAGGTGGAAATGGAGCTTAATGAGAAGTGAAAGGGGGATTCACTTTGGAAGGAGTAACAGGAATGCAGAGTACTGGGCTAATGGTAAAATTCTTGGTAGTGTAAATAGGCAGAGGGATATTGGAGTCCAAGTACGTAGATCCTTGAAAGTTTCGACCCAGGTTGATAGGGTTGTTAAGAAGGCATACAGTGTGTTAGCTTTTAATAGCGGGATCGAATTTCAGACCCATGAGGTCATGCTGTAGCTGCACAAAACTCTGGTGTGGCAGCACTTGCGGTATTGTGTACAATTCTGGTCGCTGCGTAATAGGAAGGATGTGGAAGCTTGGAAAGGGTTCAAAGAGATTTTCTAGAATGTTGCTTGGCTTGCAGGGAAGGTCTTACAAGAAAAGGTTGACGGATTTGAAGCTCTTTTCGTTAGAGAGATGATGATTGCGAGGTGGCATAATTGAGACATATAAGATAATCAGAGGGTTAATCGGGTGGACAGTGAGAGCCTTTTTCCTCTGGCGATGGCTAGCAATAGGGGCCATAGCTTTAAGTTGAGGGGTGATAGATATAGGACAGATGTCAGTGATAGTTTCTTTACTCAGTAGTAGGGGCATGGAATGCACTGCCTGCAACAGCAGTAGACTCGCCAACTTGAAGGGCACTTAAGCGGTCATTGGGCAGGCATATGGACGAGACTGAAATAGTGTAGGTTAGATGGGTTTCAGATTGGTTTCACAGATTGGTGCAACATAAAGGGTTGAAGGGCCTGTACTGTGCTGTAATGTTCTATGCTATGGTCAGTTTTCTCATACTCCTTACAAACCCCCACTTTCAACCACACATGAAGCAAAAATCTGAACCTATTAAACATACTCCAGGGCTGAGGCTCCTTCAGTGCTACCTCCTGGATTCAACCATTTTCCCTCACTTGTCTCTGAGTTTGAGGTCATTAATCTGAGTGCTTCCTAAAATGGCATCCAGTTAATTCTCCCTATCCATGATGTATCATATTGTTCAAAGTTCAGACTCTAGTTCATTAATTCTGAGCCACAGTTCCTCCAGTAACTCAGCACTTGCTGCAGATATTGTCATTCTGAATTATAAATGATGTCCACCAGCTCCCACACCTTGCAGTAACAACAAATCGCGTGGCCCATCATCTCTATTGCTTAGTTTTAAATTTTATTTTTAAAAACTTGACTGGGATTTTAGTTTGTAGCCTATAAATATTTCTGTACTAACTTCAATCTGAAAGTAACCTGTTAAGTCGTTAACTTAGTAGCTGTCACTAACCAGTGACCATTTGGTTTAGCTGTAATGACACACTTTTTTTTGGTGCTGGGCCCTGATTCTGGGCTTCTATTTATCCTGTTTAAAACAGACCTTACAAAGGATGTTCCATAAAACAAAGCAAAAAACACTTTTCCCCTTGTGCAGTGAATTGCTGTGTTGCCTCCATATTCCCTGAACTATATATTCACTTGGGCTGTTTCTCACTCCGGATATGATCTCGTCCTGACCGTTTTAAATGGATTAGTAAGCTTTGCACAAAGTTCCCGGCACAGTAAAAAGGAAAATGACAAAATAGGAAATGCTGGAGCTACTCACATTTTGAGGAAGAGCTCCAGAGGATGGTGTTCTAAGTGCAGCTGTCATCAACTACTTCATCAGACACCTTCCCACTATAAGGAAGTCAGAAATGGAAGATGTTCTCTGGTAATTATGCAATACTTAGCACTACTCATGACTCAGATACTGAATCAGTCTGAATTCAAATGCAGCAAGACTTGGGCAACATCTAGGCAGATAACAAGATTTTGTGCCAGGCAGTGACTCATCCCAACAAGTGATTTAACCATATCCATTGATACCCTTTGACATCACTGACTGAATTGCCCATGATCCACTACCTGGGGCTTATTGATCAGAAACTGAACTGGACTAGCGATTTAAGTGTTGAGATTACAAGAGCAGGTCAGAGGCTGGGAACTCTGACTCACTGCCTGTCTACCATCTACAAACAGCAATTTGAAATATGATGGAAACCTTCCCACTTACCTGATGAGTGCATTTCCAGCAACAAAAATTGAAGCCTGAAGCCATTCAGAACAAAGTAACCCAATTGTTTGGTGCTGTTCATCTCAATGTAGTGCTGTGACAGATTCATTTGAGGCTCCTTAGACAGCACCTTCAAGCCATACAGATACTAAAATCTGGAAGGGCAAGAGCAGCAGATACTTGGAAACGCTACAACCTGCAAGTTCCTTGAAGCCACAGACTTGGAAATATATTGCCATTCCTTCGCTGTTGCGGAGTCAAATTTGCTTAACAGCATTGTGCCCAAATGAATAAAACAAATGGTTCAAAAGGCAGCTGCGTCACTACTTTGAGAGCATTTAGTGATGAGTAAAATGTTGAGGTTGCAAACAAAGCCAACGTCCCTGAATGAAAAAGGCACAGTGATGGGAAAAGGATGTTACAGGGGTGTGTGGGATGGGGCAGCAAAAAAGTGGTCTGATGAAGATTCATGATTTGTTATAATTTGTGTTTGGGAACCTTGTTCTAAGGTGGATGCAAAGTTTAATTTATAATTGATTGTAACTAGCTTAGCTTATTTTGAATATTGAGTTCAAAACAAAAGTAGTGTGATTTCAGCAAAATGAACCTTGGTGAGATGGTGAAGGTATTTATAGACTAACATAATCTCTAGAGAGGTGGTGATCATTTGAAATTATAGGATCCGTACGGTCTGGAAGTAGGCCATTTGGCCCAACAAGTCCACACTGACCCTCCAAAGAGCCACTCACCCAAAAAACACTATCCCCCTACCCTATCCTATCCTCCTATCCTATCCTATCCCTAAACCCTGCATCTTCTGTGGCTTATGTACTTATTGCCAGCATCTGTATGTTGCATATACAAGTAAAGAGAACATTTCTTGTCTAGAAATGGCTCTTTCAGGTGGTGGGAAATCTTCAAGCATGAGGGGTCAAAATAATGGCAGGTTGGCAAAATACTAACCAATTTTAGCGCACAAATCCTTTCTAAATGCTTTTACTCTTGTAAGTTTTCTGTGAATTTTTGTAAATTTGTGGTTTGTTCCAAAGTAGAATCAAGATGATAATACATTTTCAAGATTAAAGTTTTGCTGGCTGAAGCTTTAGTTATCTTTTTCAAAAAAAAACTACTCCCATGATTTACAAGTGTCTCCCTGTTCGACATACTGTGTTTAAATCAAATTTGCAGAAGGTCAGATGAAGGAACGCATTGGATGATAGCTAAATAGGAAGAATTATTATTGAAATTTATACCGTTCTGTGAATAATTAGATTAGACTGCATAGCTCGAGCACAAGGTTGTTCACATTCGGTGTTAGATTGAGATTTTGTGTAATGCTGCAGCTTTTCCTGCTGGTTGCCTGTAAAGGCAGCTTACACAAAGGTTTATCTGTTCAAAGGTCTAAATGGTTCCCTAGGTTAGGCTGGCAAGTACCAGTGACATGTCTTAACATGAAGTATTTATGCATACAATACAGATTAATGTGTACCAAGGTCACCATAAATCTTTGTTAAATTGAAAATCTATCCATGTTTTTGTTGAAATACATTTTTCCTTTTGATGGGGTAATGTTAGATTGCAAATTTAAGTTGAATAATGGAATGCACTGTTCTGTCCCTACTTTGTTTGATTTTCCTCCCCACCCTTTTGATTTCATTCTCCAGTATAGGGCTACTTTACAGGTACGAAACCACATTTTATTCGTTGTCTTTTTTGGGGGGGGTGGGGGGCTCCCTCCTTGCCTGAAGGAATGATTCATTACGTTTTTTTTTAAAAATATAAGCCAATAGCTCTACAAACATTAGTCACACAGCCTTTCTTCACAAACAGAGACTGAATTTTGACTGTTACTTGGCGAGTGCAGAGCTTCATGGGATACTTGTGTTCCTTCACAAAATCCACAACTTACAAATCTGACTCTTTTCTGATCTGCCTTGAACCTGGCATTATTGTTACATTCCTACAGTAATTTCAGCTGAAATTAAATGACACGCACAATGGGAATTGACTACTCACATTTGAGATTGTCATTTGCCAGTTAATGTTATCACAGGTCCTGAAAATACCTGTTTTCTGGAAGGAACATACTTTGTTTTTTTTTATTATTAAAGCATCATTCCTTATTCCTCAGTTTCCTAGAGCTGAACATTGGGGATAAATGAGTGCTGTTCTGCTTGGCAATCAGTAATTACTGGTGTGCCTCAGGGATTAGTGTTGGGACCACACTTATTCACAATTTATATAGATGGTTTGGAATTGAGGACCATGTGTGGTTAGTCAGTTTGCAGATGAGTGGCAGAGCAAAGTGTGCAGAGGACTGTGAAACTTTGCCGAGAAACGTAGATACTTTGAGTGGGCAAAGGTCTGGCAATTGAAAGTCATCCATTTTGGTCAGAGTAACAGTGAAAAGGATTATTACTTAAATAATAAAAAATTGCAGCATGCTGCAATGCAGAGGGGCCTGGGTGTCCTTGTGCATGAATCATGGAAGGTTGGTCTGCCGGTGCAAGTAATTAGGAAGGCAAATGGAATTTTGTCCTTCATTACTGAAAGCAGGAAGGTTATGTTGCAGCTATTTAGGATGCCGGTGAGGCCACACGTGGAATAATGCATGCTGTTTTGGTCTCCTTACTTAAAGGGTGTACTGGCACCAGAGTGGATGCAGAGGAAGTTCACTAAGTTGATTCTGGAGTTGAAGGAGTTAGCTTGCGAGGACAGACAAAGTAGACTGGAATTATATTCATTAGGTTTTAGAACAGGGAATTTAATAGAAATACATAAAGGGAATGGATAAGATAGACATAGAGAGGATGCTTCCACTGGCAGGTGAAACTAGGACAAGAGGACATTGCTTCAAAGTTAGTGGAGCAGATTTAAGACTGAATTGAGAAGGAACGTCTTCATCCAGAGCATTGGTTGATGCTACTTCAGTAAACTATTTTAAAGCTAAGATTTTTTTTTTGAACAGTAAAGGAATTAAAGATTATGGTGAGAGGGCAGTTAAGTGGAGCTGAGTCCATGAAAAAATCAGGTATGGTAGAGCAGACTCGAAGGATGGGCTCCTCCTATTCTTATGTTCTGTTCTATGCTGTGGTTTCAGACAGACAGAAAATTGAGTTCTGGATGCATCTTATCTAAATTAAATATTTCTCAGATAATCATCTAAAGATCTCCAATCATAACTTCAAAAGATGCAGACATTGAGAACAGTTGCTTAGCAACACAGCTTTATGGAATTGGGAAGTTAAATCTTGCTAACTGAAAAGGCAAAAATTATTCCCTCAAAGCTAGGTATAGGGGAACTTTGATTATCCGAGCGTAATGGGCGGGCACTGTTTCATTTGGATAATCAATTATTTGGCTAATCAATTTAAATGCCTTTCCTCTGGGGCTCGGAGCTTTTAAAGTCTGCTCCCTGGTGAGATGGCAGCAGCAGCACACAGCTCATGAGAACCTACCCCCAACACCACACCATCCCCCATATCCCCAACCCTGGCCAATACTGCTCCAACTTTTTACTGCAACTTTTTGACAGGTTCCATCTTTGCCCTGTACAGGACAATGTTGTAGAGATTATCTGGGGAAGGGGGGGTTTAGGGTACACTCCTGTGTGGAACTCCAGGGAAAACATGGAGAGGGAGAGAGAGAGAGAAGACGGGCAGACAGTCACTTGGAGATGGTGCCTGTTTAATCACTGTAAATAAAAGGCAAGATCACTGTTGGAAACACTTCTTTGATGTAATGTTTCCATTGGGACCTCAAGACCTTTTTCAGATAATCCAATTTTCAGATAATTGGTATTGGGATAATTGAGGTTCCTCTGACCTGTTCGTGCTGGAGATTTGAAATAAAAACAAATGCTGAGTCGTTGGACATGAAATGTTAACGCTTTCTCTCTGCAGGTGCTACCAAACCAACTGAGTTTCTCCAGCGCTTTCTGCTTTCCAGCCAGATTTATTGGTCATTCCTGTATTACTATTAAGTTTAATCACTTGAGCCCTCTCCATGTCAAAAATGCTGCTGTAAACAAAGGTATGCTAAGAAGAGCAATACTTTTCATAAGATAATTTTAACATTCAATTTGGTTGCTAACAGACTCACTGGACAAAATTACTACCCAGCAGGAGTACCGGATGAATTTTATGGCAGGGATAGCCAAAAAAAGCTAACTCCACAAAGGTGTAAGACATGGCTAGCTAAGAGTTATGTAAATTTGTTACTGATTTTAGATATGGAATGATGGAAACTGCAAATTATTAATGGGCAGCTTGTCAGATGAAAAACGGAACAAATTTTGCTAATTCATGCTACTTATTTGGAACATTTTCTGTCAGGGTCATCAAAAATTTGTAAACAAATCAAATTAAAAAAAACTCAAAGGTTTGGCAGCATTTATGGAGGAAAAGCAGTTCTGAAAGCCCAAAACATTAACCCTGTTTTCTCTCCACAGATGCTGCCAAAACTGCAGAGTATTTCCAACCGCTCTTGTCAGCTTCTGATTTCCACAGCTCTTTTGTTTCTTTTTCATGTCAGAAATTCATATATGTTGAACACTGCTTTTTCTAAAGTAAATGTGAACACATTCTCAGAAAATTGAGATACCAAAATTTCAACTGGCAACTTGTATTTCACTGAAACAATTTCCTTTAGTTGGAGTGTTGATTAATCCAGGCATTTGTTCTTTAGGAATAAAATCTGAACCAGACAGTTTAGTGATTTATGACTGATTTTAATTCTTGATATTATTAAACCCAGCAGAGAGAAAAATAGTAGCCTTTTCTTAAGGAAAGATTTTGTTGTAAACGAAATGGTAGATCATACTATAGATTCTAATCTTGAATTGTCAGTGTATGGTGGTGTGGGCTGTGATACCAGTGTCCAAGCTGACCTGAGAAGAGTGGGACTGTCAAATACATTGTCAAATTGTTCCTGTTTGTCTGCTATTTGAAAGTCAAGGAATGATTACTTTCTTCCATGTTCTTTTGGTTGATCATTTTGCAGTTACTGATTTTCTTCCAGAAGTGACCCTTTTTTTAAAAAAAAAACCTTGTATCAATAAGTTAAGGTTGCTTCTTCTTTGGTCTCGGACTACTGTTTCCAGCAAAAAAACTGAATGTATAAAAATATCAGATGAGAGATATGCACGTTAAGTAGATTGAGGCAGTTTAGCATGGCCAATGTAGGGAGTTGTGTAGGTTATGTGGATTAGCTATGGTAAATATAGGGCTAGGGTGGGGGTGTGTCTGAGTTGGGTTGTTGCAATTTGATGTGATGAATGGCCTCTCTGCACCTCAGGGATCATTGTAGCACTGCACTTCAAAGACAATTTCTTGCAGGGACATGGCAGTGACTGATTTTTTTCCCAGTGCAGATAACATGTTGCTCAGTTATGAATTGAGCTTCAGTTATGAATCGTCAGTGTTGATCCAAACTTCAAATTATTGAGCCGAAGTATTACTTGTATTAAGAAAAAAATCAATTATTTGTTTTGTAGATTGAAATAAAGCTGAAGAAAACTGAAGCCATTCGTTGGGAAAAGCTGGAAGGCTCTCTAACAGATGTAAAGCATTTTGTGCCAGGTGAGAGTTGGCTGAAGTAGTTTTATAGTGTACTTTTTAAACATAAATATGATCAGTTGTTCCACTGAGGAAGCATGTCAGGTTAATATATTTAAAGTGTCCTTCTAAGAATAAGAAAATATCAGTCATGTTCTTCCAATAACCTAATTCATTTCTACTTAGAAAACTATTTAACAGTTACTTTGATTCCATGGAATAATTTAAAAAAAACCACTGGGAAATTGCAACATGACCTTTGTCTGTAATCAATTTTTTTCAATTTACTCTCAATTGGAATTGAAATCATTTCAGATCATAGTGAGTGCTTCTTTCTATTCTTAAGTTTGTGATTTACTAGTCCGAAGACCAGTGGTTTATTTGTTTGCCCTGTATAATTAAGTCATTGTTGAAGAAAATTGCCTGAGGGTACTGTCTCTTGTTTTACGAACACATACCATATGCAGCAATTGCTCTCCACTTTTGCAATTCTGTTCTACTGTGGACTCAAGTTTTTTTTTGTTATGGTCCCAGTAGAAATGTTCTCAATTATAGAAATATTTAGGCAACTACTAATGACCTGAAATGTATTATTCCAATATTTTACAGTTTTAAGCTAAAACAGAATTTTGGTATATAAAAGAAGTTAAATTAAGTAAACACAACTACTTAACACACTACCTTTTTTATAAAAACAAATATCCCTTCCCCCAGTTGCTCCCTTATGTTTTTAATCAAACACTTGAAAGTTCGTTCACCTTCTTGAGACCAAACCATGGTGATGCTATGGGCCTCCAGAGTTCACTTCAACTTCTCATTTTCCAGCTACTCTGAGGTTTGAAATTTCATGTGTTTCTTTCCATTAGCACTTGATAATCCTCGAAACGTAAATAAGTTGTTCTTCTCAAACCTGAAGACTACTTTGATCAAATGTAGTTTAGATGATTCAGTGAGGTCTGGCACGTTTCTGTCATAACAATCTTTTGAGGACTGTAGGTTTGATCTGATAGTTAGCGAGTTTTGAGAAGATTTGTAGCTCAGGTTGAATTTCTAGATGTAAGTTTGCTCGCTGAGCTGGGAGGTTCATTTTCAGACATTGTGTCACCATACTAGATAACATCAGTGAGCCTCCAGTGAAGCACTGGTGTTAGTGACCCGCTTTCTATTTGTGTGTTTATAAACACATAAATAGAAAGTGGGTCACTAACACCAGTGCTTCACTGGAGGCACACTGATGATGTCTATCTAATAATTTTAAGATAAACAAATCTTCCAGATTCTTTCCTCCTCACTGAATTCAAACTGAGCTTGAATGCCTCCACTTAGACGCACCTGTTTAAGTGCAGGCGTGACTAATACTTGTCTCCTTCAGTTTCTCAAATGCATGAGCCATGACAACATAAGGGTGTTCTCAAAAGCAGAAAATGATCATTTTGTCTTCAAGACCACTCTTTGATTCTGTAACCCTTGTGAATAATTTATATCCCTAATAGAATGTTACTCTTACTCCAGGCACACAACAAGGAACTCTCTTTGCTCTCTTGTTGATGAGCTGTCTTTCTTTATTATCTAAGAACTGCTCATGCAATTTACATATTCTATTAAAATTGAGACCACCTGGCTGTGTTAACCAGCTGAGAGTGTCATCCAGTATTAAATTTTTACGCATTTACCTCCAACATTGCAAGATAAGCGCAGGATTATTCCCATGGAATCCATAGAATCTCTAAAGTGTGGGAACAAGCCCTTTGTCCCAACAAGTCTACACTGACCCTCTAAAAGAATATTCCACCCAAACATATTACTCTACCTTTTACCTCTGACTAATGCACATAACCTACACATCCCTGAATACTTTGGGTAATTTAGCATGGTTAGTTCTCCTAACCTGTACATCTTTGGATTGTGGGAGGAAACTGGAGCACCCATGTCGACACGGGGAGAATGTGCAGACTTCACACAGTTGCCAGAGGCTGGAATCGAACCTGGATACCTGTTGCTAATGACTGAGCCACCGTGCCACCCCAATAACTAATTTGAGTTTAATTGATTTATTTATGGATGCCTATCAGTTTCTGACTCCTATTGTTATCTATCATATGTTTAAAACATTTTCCTAAATCTTAATTATGCTCTTAAAACTACAAATTATAAACTAAATATTAGCAACATTTTTATCTTGGCAATAAGTGTGTTGTCTTCCACATCAGAAAAATTCATAACTTACATTCTTGATCATGCAGAGTAATTGACTGCAGTTCCTATATTTTTGTTTTACTGAAGAATTCTTCTGTTGCACCTTTGCATTGATAACCAAAAATATTATGTGACATAGTATAACATTAATATTGCCAAATCAGCAGCTAGGTCCTGAGCTCAATGTGTCAAATGTAAATAGATCACAATATGATCTTTACCTTCCCTCTAATTCTTCTGTTGGTCACTTTAAATCAGTCTAGTCACTAATCTCTCTGCTACTGAAAATAAGTTCCCCTATCCTTTCTGTCCAGGCTCCTTTCAACCATCTGCACTTCAATCAAATCTTCCCTCTGCTGCCTCTGTTCCAAAGAAATGAGCTCAACATATTCAGTCTTTCCTCGTAGTTTTAATTTGCAGTCTTAAAATGTTGTTAAGTAATCTTCTCTGTATATTCCCTAAATCCATTTGCATCCTTTCAGTAAAACGTTGACCAGAACTGCACACGAATACTCAAAGTTTATGCGAAGATTTGTAGCTCAGGTGCTCGTGGTTGTGTTCGCCGAGCTGGGAATTTGTGTT
Source organism: Hemiscyllium ocellatum (assembly GCF_020745735.1). Lineage (NCBI taxonomy): Eukaryota > Metazoa > Chordata > Chondrichthyes > Orectolobiformes > Hemiscylliidae > Hemiscyllium > Hemiscyllium ocellatum. The sequence goes on along the minus strand of NC_083406.1, from coordinate 7,411,398 downwards.
GCAGATGTTTTCGTCCCCTGTCTAGGTGACATCCTCAGTGCTTGGGAGCCTCCTTTGAAGCACTTCTGTGATCTTTCCTCCGGCATTTGTAGTAGTTTGAATCTGCCGCTTCCGGTTGTTAGTTCCAGCTGTCCGCTGCAGTGGCCAGTATATTGGCTCCAGGTTGATGTGCTTGTTGATTGAATCTGTGAATGAGTGCCATGCCTCTAGGAATTCCCTGGCTGTTCTCTGTTTGGCTTATCCTATAATAGTAGTTCTGATTTGTTTAACTCCAGTATTTCCCCTCTACCTTTGCATTATGCGCCTTGGCTAATAAAAGAAAATAGTTCATAGGTTGCCTTAATCATCCTGTTTTACTACCTTCAGTGATCTGTGAGCACGCCCTCCTAGATCCCCAACCTTTTCTAAGTGTCTGAGTATCTTCCTATTTGTTGTATATTCCTTTACTCATTTCACCTTCCCAAATGCACCACCTCTCTGGGTTGAATTCTATTTGACATTTGTCTGTAATCCCGACAAGTCTGTTAATATCTCCCTGCATCTTACAGCTTATAGCCTCACTATCAAGCATGTAGGAAATATTTCTCACCTTGAAGCTTCTTGACTATACTCTTTATTATTAATGATTTGGACTTAAATATCTAGCAGAGAATTTTGGGGACCATGTACTGTCCACTACAGACCTTCACAAGAAACATCTTTCCAATTGTAAAAAAAGTTATCAACATTACCTTTTGTTCCCTAATACTGTTTATCCAAAATGTGACATTTTTCAGGATTGTTCAGGCCTTTTTTAATTCCATAAGACCTTATCGAAAGCTTTGCTAAAACCCATGTATATCACATCAACTGCAGTACCCTCATCAATTCATCTTGTTACAAGCTCAAAAGATCAAAACCATGGTTAGTCAAACATACTTTTCATTGCTGCATTCAAGCTGACTGTCCTTGAGTACAGAATCAGCAGATTGCCCTGTCTCTAAGAATTGATTTCAATGTCATTATCAAGGTTAAATTAAAAAATCTCTCAACCCCAAGTTATAGTCCAAAGGTTTATTTGAAGTGCTAGCTTTTGGAGTGCTGCTCCTTCATCAGGTGGTTGTGGCAAATTAGATCATGATCACAATTTCTAGCCAAAGGAGTCCAGTGTCCCGGAAGTGTGAAACATTTTTAGATTAAATCTTTAAGTGAGAGAGAGCTTGTGTAGAGAGAATGTCTGCAAGGATGTGAGAGTACTAGGAGTGTGTGTATCGTGCAGTGAGGTCACCTGTAGTGTGACATGAACCCTAAGTCCTGATTGAGCCTATTCCCATTGGTACCAAACTTTGCTATCAACTTCTACTCAGCCACTCGGTTGCTTGTCCCGAAGTCTGCCTTGGAGGATGGTCACCCAAAGGTCCAAGGTCGAATGTCCCGGACCACTGAAGTGTACCCCGACTGGGAGGAAACAGTCCTGCCTGGTTCATCTGTTGTCGTAATATCTGCTTGGTCTTGCTAATGTACCATGCCTTAGGACATCCTTGCCTGCAGCGTATGAGATAGACCTCATTGGCCGAGTCGCATGAGTACTCACCGTGTACATAGTGGGAAGTGCCCACATCTGAAATGGTGTTATCCGTGTCGATACTTTGACATGTCTTGCAGCAGCTGTCACAACAGGGTTGTACTGTGGTGTTGTCCTGAAGGCTGGGCAGTTCTCAGTGCACAATGATCTGTTTAAGGTTTGGTGGTACCAAAACCTTTGGGTGACCACCCTCCAAGACAGACTTTGGGACAAGCAACAATGCAGAGTGGTTGAACAGAAGCTGATAGCAAAGTTTGGTACCCATGGGAATGGCTTCAATCGGGACCTTGGGTTCATGTCATACTACCGGTGACCCTTCTGTATGATTCTGTCATTCTCACCGTCACGCACAGTCCTCATACGCTCTCACCCATGCAGGCTGTTTCTCTCATATGCACGCATAGACACGCCCACACATGAACCCCCTCTCAGACGAAAACCTCATCTCTCACTCTCTCTCTCTGTCGCTCCTACACGCGCACATATAAAGTTTATGGGGTGAATTTGTTTTTGCAGAATTGCATTTTATTTTGCTCCAACTGCATGAATCCATGTAAAACTCTGTGGACTTAAGCAGAGGGCTTGTCGGTTTGGCTAAACATTGGGACACAGTCTGCACACCTATTGTTAGAAAAGTAGACCTATCTTGAGAATGTAATTTAAAAGAAGTTCTGGGATTTACGTATCAAAGAACAGAAAACAGAATGTCCAATTTTAAAGATGCAAGACTTAAATCTTTTTAATGTATCATATCTCTGTGACACTGGACTCAGTTGGCGATAAATTGTGATAATGATCTTCACAATCACCTGGTGAAGGAGTGGTGCTCTGAAAACAAGTGTTTGCAAATAAACCTGTTCGACTATTACCTGGTGTTGTGATTTTTAACTTTGTCCATCCCAGTCCAACGTCGGCACCTCCAACTCATGTTCATCAAGGTTAGATTGACTGATCTGTAGTTATTCAGGTTATCCCTCACTCCCTTTTTAAAACAAAGTTCAATGTTAGCCATCCTGCACTCCTCCAACACCATACCTAATCCAAAATTAGAAGGTATAGGGTTAAGGTGAGGGGTAGGATTTAACAGACCTGAGGAGGATGTTTTCAGAGTGATGTGTATGGAAAAAAAAACTGCCAGAGGAGATGGTGGAGGCAGGTACAGTTGTGCAACATTTAAAAGGCATCTGGCTGTGAATAGGAAGGGTTTAGAGGGATATGGATCACATGCTGGTAAATGGGGATATATCAGTTTGGGATATCTGGTCAGTGTAGACGAGTTGGACCAAAGGATCTGTTTTCCATACTGTACTACTGTGAATCAATTTGTTGACCCTTGTTTTCCTAATTTTTGTTTGTAACAAACTGCCCTTATAATTCTCTTCGCTTTCTGTAATTTTGCATTTGTGGTGTCTGATAAAAGCTTTTTTTTTCCCCTGTTGCCACATCTCTCCTCCATGTCAAGAAGCTTTCAGGCTGCTCCTAATGTATACCCACCTTTTTTTGTTTTTAGGTACATATTTACTCTGAATTCCCTGAAGCTTCCCTTTTGAATGCTTCCTACTACTCCAACGTGAGATTTATCTTCAAGTAGCTTTTCCCAATCCACCTTTTATTAAATCTGCTAAACAAAACTAACCTTTGCTCGGTTTAAAGATCTTAACTCTGCTGACTCTTGGTCTTTTCTATAATTCAATTAACACTCACTGAATTGTAATCAATAGCATCAAAATGCCAGTGCCACACCATCTATCTGTCCAGCGTTATTTCCTAAACACAAGACCAGAACCATATCCCTTTGCTGGACTTGCTATGTAGAAGCCAAATTAAGTTCTTATGAGTGCATCTCAAGAATTCTGTTCCCTCTGACTACTTAGATCTAAAATGTCCTGTTTATTATTGGGATAATTAAAATCCCCTACAACCCTATGGTCAATTGTCAACAGTTGGCAGATGTAATTTTGGATGGAAGTTATAGCAAGTGTCACAATAATACTCTGTCAGAATCTTCTGTGATGTTCGGTTTTGGTTTTGCCGGTGCCATTCGGCTTCTGACTTAATTACAGCCATGGTGCAAACATGGACCAAAAAGCTGAATCCAGGAGATGAGCGGAGAGTATGTTTGATATCACAGCAGCATTTGATTGAATGTAGCATTAAGGAGCCCGAGCGAAACTGGAATTGGTGGGAATCAGGAAACTCCGCTGGCTTAACGTCATACCTAACACGCAATATCATTAAGCTTTTTGTAGGCCAGTCATCTTGGGCCCAGAACATCACTGCATATGTACCTCATGGGCTCCAGGCTCAACCATCTTATCTTGCTTTGCCATTTACTTTCCCTTTGTTATTAAGTCAAAAGTAGAATGTTAGCTGATGATTTTGTCGCATACAGTGCCATTTGCAACTCTTAAGATAATGAGCAAAGCAAATCAAATCCATATACAGTGTAACTTGAACAACATTTGGGGTTTTGAATAAGTAGTAGTAAATGATATTGCCTGGAATTTTTGTGGCATGAATAACATCCCCAACAGGTAAAAATCTAGCCACCTCCACTTCACATTCATTACATTATCTTCACTGAAACATCCTCAGTGTCCTGGGATTACCATTGATCAGAAGCTGAACTTAGTAAAAACAATGACTGCTAATGCTGGAAACCAGATTCTGGATTAGTGGTGCTGGAAAAGCACAGCAGTTCAAGCAGCATCCGAGGAGCAGGAGAATCGACATTTCGGGCAAAAGCCCTTCAGGAATACCTGGTATTCCTGAAGAAGGGCTTCTGCCCAAAACGTCGATTCTCCTGCTTGGATGCTGCCTGAACTGCTGTGCTTTTCCATCACTACTCTAATCCAGAAGCTGAACTTGATCAACCACACAAATACTGTGAATACAAGAACGCGTCAGGAATAAGGAGTTCTGTACAAATTAACAACACACAACTGCCCAAAAATTGTCCATATTGTGAGCGTGATGTGTCAGGAGTGTGATGAAATGCTCTCAACTTGCTTGGATGAATGTAACTCCAACTGCACTCCAGAAGCTCAGTGCCATCCAGGACAAAGCTTAATTAGCATCCTGTGCAACCCTTAAGTGGCAATATTATGTGCCATCAGCAAGATGTACTATAGCATCTTGCCTTCTGTGAAAGTACCCTCTCAACCATGGACTCTACCACAGAGGAGGATGAATGCAGCCAATTATGGGAACACCACCTCCTGTAAATTCTTCTCCAAAGCTACCTACTATCTTGTACTTTCTAAATGGCATTGCAGATACTCACCAGAAAAGTTTTTGAGTACCTACCACACCCATAACCACTTCCATCCAGAAGAAGGGCAGCAGATACATTACAGTACCACCACCTCCAAGTTTCCCTGCAAGCCACTCCACTTTCAAACTTACAAATATATTGATAGTGCTCCATTCTTACTGGATCGACATGCTGGAATCCCTTCTTTAACAGAATTGTGGATCTATCTACAGGACATGGACTGCATCTGTTCAAGAAAGCAGTTCACACTTTCTCAAAGACTCTATCCAGCCAGTGGCTCTTATGTCCCACAAATGATTTTTTTTCCAAATAACCACCAACGATGCAGGCTTGAGACTATATTGCTGTTCCTTCATTTTAGGTGGGATAAACTCCCGGGACTGCAGCAGTTAAAATAGATGGCCATGCCACCATCTCAAATGCAGTTAAGGACAAGCAACAAATAGTAGACTTTACAATGATAATCTTACTTCGTGAAAGATTTTTTTAAAAAAAACTGGGTACTTCCCCTGTGGCTTGATGTTGTGCTTTATTTCATAATACCCAAGTATTGCAAATTTTTCACTGTCAATCATCTGATCTTTAGTATATGATTAACAGAAGCTCTAGTTCTTTTCAACCAAACATTACTATCTCAAAGCCAAACTTTTTGCCTTCCTACGTTAACACAGGAAGCAGAAAAAGGGAATATAATGAAAGGATGGTGAAATTCCAAAATATAGATTTGAGAAAAATATTTGAATTCTTGTGTGCAACAGCTGAAGAAAGTTAGCTTTGAAATTTTGTGTTTAAACAGATTCGGCAATGGCTGATTTTTGGATAGCATTTTTACATGAACTTGTTTGGTATTTTGGAACAGTAATGAATTTATGGAGCTTCATGAAAATAATTTGGATTTGGTGTTCCTATGCACTATTTGGAAACAAGTGATGAAATCAGAGCAGTATAGCTTGTTGAAGTTACTGGTAATTTTCAGTTCATGTTGGTATATTTAACTGAAGCTGCTTCTAGAGATTTCTGTAATATTGATCCTTAATGTACTTTTGAATGCATTTATTGAAGGTGGTAGTGTTTTGATTATTCAGACGGCTGGATGTTCTTGCTAATGTCTCTTCAATTTATTTTGTATAATTTTAGTACAGCCGCAGCGGTATCCATCTTCATCTCACTGCACAAAGAATTGGGATAAACTAGTAATGGAAATTAAACAAGAGGAAAATGATGAAAAACCTGAGGGAGATGCTGCTCTAAACCAACTCTTTCAGAAAATCTATGCTGATGGGTCTGATGAAGTGAAGCGTGCTATGAACAAGTCATTTGTAAGTATTGAAAGTATTATTTTTCTTGGGTGTTTATTTCTAATGTATTTGTGTCAGTATATGCCAGTAAATAAAGCAAACCTTGTCAGGCAAAATAAAATAATTTTCTACTTTGCTTTATCTTTCTTTAGTCATTGAACCCTGCAAAAATAAATAATTTTGTGTATGTGTATGTTTGGCTTGGTGATACTTTCTTATCGCAAGCAATGATAGATCTACATGCCAGGCTAAAAGTATACATTCTTTCTCACCCCACAGATGCTGCATTTTAAAGCTCTTTGTAATTCTTGTGCTAAAATTGGTTTTATAATTGTTTCCCAAAGGCAACTTGTCCTTTTTGCTTCTATCCCTTTTGTTTATTTTGTTACCCAGAATTAGGTCAAATTCTGGCTATTTACTTATTGGGATGCATAACAATTCTGAATATACTGTCTTGACACAAGAAACATTTATACATCATTTAACGTATGCATTAAATTATCTGATATTTTAATGCTTGCCTGTTTTAAATGTTTTACATCATTCCTTTTCCAGTGTCTGATTATATTGTTCGCTTATATTACTGGAAGTACATTATAAACCGATTATCCGAACATTGATTATCTGATCAAAATGCACCCCACACATGTTGAGATAATCTAGGTTGTCCTGTACTTGCAATTCATCAGCCCAATCCAATGGGTTTTCAAATTGGGTCACTTTCTAATTTAGTGCATCTGCTCTCTTCAGCTTGCTACTTCTCCCACTGTTTCCCTTCCTGTAGTATTCATACTTAGGAAGGTGCATTTGCAAGTCCTAAACTGGCTGCAGCCATCTCTTGGTTGCCATTATCATTGTGTTCAGTTAATGTGTCTGGTTTCTTTGTTTTAGTTCATGCATCTAGTACATTAATATCTATATTTTTCAGTTTGAATGTCCACATTTTTATCATACATTAGAATGGAGTGTTTTGCTATCATTTGCTGCTTAACCTCTTACTCTGCATAACTACTAAAGGCTACTTGCTCTTCAAGCTTGCCTGCTTTGCGCATATATTGATTTTGGTCTCATTTTGTTTATAGCTTGCTGCTCCTTTAGACCCTCAGCCTTTGAGTACTGTATCATGGATGATTTGAACCACATTTTCATCCATCTGACTTTGCCGATACTGACAGGATATAGATCAGTTTTGGAGGGTTACTCAACTTGAAATGTCGACTCTGATTTCTCTCTACAGATGCTGCCAGGCTACTTAGCATTTCCAGCAATTTCTATGCTTGATTTACAGCATCTGTAATTCTGTGTTTTTATTTAGGATACAGATCATGCTGTTTCCTGCATGATTGCTTCTGATAACCATACATATTTGGTTGATTCATCTCTCTTGCCAAGTGCTTATGCACATACAAGTTTATGATCATTCTTGACACCCGTGATGCTACATACCCTTGCTTAATGTGTAGCTAAGGGTAAAAATATTCTTTTCAAGGGCACTTGCGATTTATCTTGAAGGCTCTATTTTTAGGTTCAGGGTTCCTCTTTGTTTTTTTTCCCACAGACTCCATGACACTTACTTTGTTTCATCTCATGCACAAAGCTGTTACTACCCTTAGTGTATTAGGGCACTGACAATACACAAAATCCCTGATATATCAAGTCTAACTTTTTGAAAGAGCTAATGAACTCATCATTATAAAGTAGCTTTACAGAGACCACTCAGTTGCAATATATTACAAATAATGACCCAATAAATGTAAAATGGCTGAGAAAGATATTGAAAATTTTAAAGGGGGTGTCAATTCAGAGCCAGTAGAATTTTGTATAAACTTTGAAAAATGACATCGGCCTAGATTTTATTAATCTGGAGCAGTGGGAAGCAGATACTATTAATTCCAACCCCCCCCCCCCCCCCACCTCCCCCCCCCCCCCCCCCCCAATGATGCGCTCTCAGAAACTCTTCTTCCCAATCATTTATATGCCTTTTACCTTAGGCTTCAAATTCTCTCTCCATCCACTCCATGGCTGATTCCCAGCCCCAATGGAAACTTATGGCTAGGTCTGGACAATAGAGGGTCAAAAATCAAAGAGATCTGGGGGAGTCTAGCTGCCGTTCCTAGAGAGCATTGGGATTGACAGAAGCATAAATGATGCAATAATGATGTTAGAATCACACGATTAAGCCCAGAGAGAAGCTTAAACCTCCCATGGGCAATAAATAAGTTGTAAATCTATAATGCTTGCTAAAGGTTCTCCGAACTTGAGTACTGTTCCTTTGTGCCTAAACAGTTCTAAAACTGAAAGTACACAGCGTAACCATTCCTCTGTCAGTCCAGTTCAGTCATTCTGCCTCTGGTTCAGAATGGGTTCCCTGAGGGTGTTTTGCTCGCTGGTCCCCATGGTCATGACTTGAACTGTCTTACAGCCTGTCTGCATTATGCTTCTGAGAAGTTGGTTGAGTGGCAGGTGACAAAATATGGATAATGGGTGTTCGTTGGCAGAATATGGCCAATGGTGTGCCACAAGAATCTGTTTTAGACCCTTAATTATTCATATTATTTATTAAAAACTTGGATAATGGCATAGAAAGTCAAATATCCAAATTCAATGATGCATAGGTAGGAAACATTGCAGACAGTATAAAATTGGCCCATCTGGTCCAGATCCTGTTGCAATGCGCTGAGAAGTGGCAGATGGAGTTTAATTCAGATAAATGTGAGGTGCTGCATTTTGGGAAAGCAAATCTTAGCAGGACTTATACACTGCTGAAAATGTGTTGCTGGTTAAAGCACAGCAGGTCAGGCAGCATCCAAGGAACAGGAAATTCGACGTTTCGGGCCAGAGCCCTTCATCAGGAAAGAGGAGAGGGTGCCTGCCAGGCACCAAGATAAAAGGTAGGGAGGAGGGACTTGGGGGAGGGGCGATGGATATGTGACAGGTGGAATGAGGTCAAGGTGAGGGTGATAGGCCGGAGAGGTCAGGAAGAAGATTGCAGGTTAGGAGGGCGGTGCTGAGTTCAAGGGAATCGACTGAGACGAGGTGGGGGGGAGGGGAAATGAGGAAACTGGAGAAATCTGAGTTCATGTCCTGGTTGGGTCCAAATTTTGTTGGTTGGAATGTAGTCCGGAGTCCGTGCGGGATCAGTCGGTTCCGTAGGCAGGTGCTGAGGAAGGAGAGTGGCTGTGGAAACGAGTCTGTTTTGAGAACGTGGACTTATACACTTAATGGTAAGGTCCTAGAGAATGTTGCTGAACAAAGAGACCTTGGAGTATAGGTTCATAGCTCTTTGAAAGTGGAGTCGCAGGTAGATAGGATAATGAAGGAGTTTGATATGCTTTCCTTTATTGGACAGAATATTGAATACAGGAGTTGGGACGTCACGTTGTGGCTGTACAGGACATTGGTTAGGCCACTTTTGGAATATTGCATGCAATTCTGGTCTCCTTCCTATCGGAAGGATGTGAAACTTTTGAAAGGGTTCAGAAAAGATTTACACGGATGTTGTCAGGCTTGGAGGATTTGAGCTACAGGGAGAGGCTGAACAGGCTGTTTTCCCTGGAGCGTAGGAGGCTGAGGGGTGACCTTATCGAGGTTTACAAAATTGAGGGGCATGGATAGGATAAATAAACATTCTTTTCCCTGGCGTCGGGGAGTCTAGAACTAGAGGGCATAGGTTTAGGGTGAGGGGAAAGAGAGAAGAGACCTAAGGGGCAACTTTTTCATGCGCAGGGTGGCATGTGTATGGAATGAGCTGCCAGAGGATGTGGTGGAGGCTGGTAGAATTGCAACATTTAAGAGGCATTTGAATGGATATATGAATAGGAAGGGTTTGGAGGGATATGGGCTGGGTGCTGGCAGGTGGGACTAGATTGGGTTGGGATATCTGGTCAGTGTGGATAGGTTGGACTGAAGGGTCTGTTTCCATGCTGTACATCTCTATGGCTGTTGGCAGACTAAGTGAATGGGCAAAACTGGTAGATGGAATTTAATGTAAACAAGAGTGAGGTTATCCATTTTGGACCCAAAAAGGATAGATTGGGATATGAAGTCAAATTCAGTGCATTAGCTAAGTGGGGATTGAGGTGGCTAGTTCTTCAAAATATCACATCACAAAGGTGCATGAACAAATCAAGAAAGCTAATGGAATATTGGCCTTAATATCTAAAGGGCTGGAGTGCAAGGATGCAAACAGTATGCTGATAAAACCCTAGTTAGACATCACTTGGAGTACTGAGTGCAGATCAAGGTACCACATTTTAGGAAGGATCTTTTGGCTTTGTAACAAGAATAATACCTGGATGTTAGGTGTTGTGGTTCTATTCGCCGAGCTGGGAGTTTGTGTTGCAAACGTTTCATCCCCTTTCTAGGTGACATCCTCAGTGCTTGGGAGCTTCCTGTGAAGTGCTTCTGTGGTGCTTCCTCCAGCACTTATAGTGGCTTGTCTCTGCCGCTTCCGGTTGTCAGTTGTTGTCCGCTGCAGTGGCCGGTATATTGGGTCCAGGTCGATGTGTTTGTTGATAGAATCTGTGGATGAGTCCCATGCCTCTAGGAATTCCCTGGCTGTTCTGTTTGGCTTGCCCTATAATAGTAGTGTTGTCCCAGTTGAATTCATGTTGGTTGTCATCTGCGTGTGTGGCTCCTAAGGATAGCTGGTCGTGTCGTTTCGTGGCTAGTTGGTGTTCATGGATGCAGGTTATTAGCTGTATATCCTGTTTGTCCTATGTAGTGTTTTGTGCAGTCCTTGCGTGGGATTTTGTACACTACATTAGTTTTGCTCATGTTAAACTATTATAGGGCAAGCCAAACCGAACAGCCAGGGAATTCCTAGAGGCATGGCACTCATCCACAGATTCTATCAAAAACACATCGACCTGGACCCAATATACCGGCCACTGCAGTGGACAGCAACTGACAACTGGAAGCGGCAGAGACAAGCCACTATAAATGCCGGAGGGAACATCACAGAAATGCTTCACAGGAGGCTCCCAAGCACTGTGGATGTCACCTAGAAAGGAGACAACGTTTGCAACACAAACTCCCAGCTCGGTGAACAGAACCACAACAACGAGCACCCGAGCTACAAATCTTCTCTCAAACTCTGGATGTTAGGTGTTAAGTCATGAGAAAATAATTCACACGTTAAGCCAATTTTCTCTGGAATTTAGACGGGTTGAATGGTGACCTGATGGAAGCCTTCTCAATATTAGCAGGAAAAAAATCAGTCTAAATAAAGATAACTGTCCACTGTCTAATACCCACTAGAACTAGAGGGTATTATCTGAGAATTGGGACCAGACTTAGAGAAATGCTAAGAAACACTACTTCTACCCACAGTGATAGATGTTTGGAATACTCTTCCACAAATGGTAGTGGATGCTGGACTAGTTTTAAATTTGGCATGAAGTTTTATTAGTACAGTTGAGGGATTTGGATCAAAGCAAGCTTTATGGACTTAAGGCCACAGATCAGCCGCATCTCATTGAGTCATGGAATGTGCTTGAGCTGAATGGACGACCCTGGCATAATAGCATAGAAAGTCCAAACCAAATGCTGCATGGTTTCTGCAGATGTGCTCGATAGTGATATGCAGTTGAGCCTGTTGGAAAGCATTGCTGGAAACGGCCTGAGATTGGAAAAGCACCTGCTCAAAGATTCTGTTTCTCTGAATGGTGTTAAGTAGGCTTTTGGGGATTCTGAAGGCCAGTCACCTGTAGATCCCAAGTGTTATGAGCACTGATATTTGCATTCAGAAACAGTCAATTACTTTCAATTATTTATTTTGCCACTATCACTGAATTGTTTTTTTGACTGTCTTCACACTGCACTTAATAGAGAGCTCCTTCAAAGTACACCAAGATAATTTTGAGTAAATGTTTGTAGCAGTAATAGCCTCAGCATCTTAATTTCCTTTTCTTCCTCCCATCAACATGGCGTTAATCAATTTATGTTTACTCTTCCATTTTCCTAAATTGTTTCTTGACCATGCGCAATACAAGAATTGTTTGTACATGGGTTTCGTTCTGGAATCCATTCATGAGTTGATTTGAACACCAATTGGAACATCTTGCATGTCACTGTAGAAGAGCCTTTCGTAAGACAGGGAGTGTTCATTTGTCAAGTTTGTAAAATTGACCTCCTGAGTTCACATTTGTAAGTCAGAAGTTGGTAAGTGGGAGATCCCAAGAAATGGAGGCATATCTACTAATATTCTTCAATTCAGCAAATTTGAGTTGTGACTGAAAGTAGCCAGAGTATTTGCTCGGTGTTTCTTTGATTTGGGAACTCTTACAATGCAGGAGCCCTGCCATGCAGCAACATCTGGACAATATACATTGTAACTGTTTTGCATTTGTTAATTTTTACTATACAAAATAGAGAATAAGAACTGCTGGTGCTAGAGATCAGTAGAGTGTGGTGCTGCCAAAGCTCAGCCAGTCGAGCAGCATCCGAGAAGCAGGAGAATCGGCATTTCGAGCATGAGCATTCCTGATGAAGGGCTTATGCTCAAAACGTTGATTCCGCTGCTCCTTGGATGCTGCCTGATTGGCTGTGCTTTTCCAGCACCACTCTCTTCAATTATACAAAATATACTGATTATACCATGCATCCAAATTGTCAACAAAAATTTGGATCATGACAAGTGATTGTTATTTTGGGCTAGCAATTAAGATTCATTCATGGTTTTAAAATTTTTTTTGCAGACTGAATCTGGAGGCACGGTTCTGAGCACAAATTGGTCTGAGGTGGGCAAAAAAACAGTGGCTGTGAATCCTCCAGATGACATGGAATGGAAGAAACTTTGATATATAATTTTAGTGCTGTTTTCTTCACATTCAACTGTACAAGCAGCTTATGAACTTTTTCTTCTGTTCCAACTGATTATGTACTAAACTATGCCTTAGTCTTGAATAACCTTTTGCATGGATTTGATGCATTCTTTTGTCTGACATTAATGTTCAGATTTCTTTTCCCCAGTTAAACATATCTTAATTTTCAAGTGTCAGCAGTTTCCACCCATGAAATAAATTGGGTATCCTTACCTTTATGGTGGTGTTTCATGTGTGAGTAGTTTGATATCAATCCTTGTTTGCATTTCCATTGATTGAGCCCACTTAATGATTTGCTGTTGTCATGTTGATTTTAAAAAGTATCATACAAACATGTGACATCTAACTTGCTTTTATTTCTAGTTATGAAACACACGATCATATATTGAAATGACATTAGCATGAAATATTTGGTACCATTTTTGAGAAATGCTTTATGAACTAATGAAGGGCAATTAAACAACACATAATGTCGGAACAAAGTTTTGTTCTCCCTGCAAGTAAATATTTCTGTTTTCCTATTGAGTTTTGTTAAATTAAACGTTTTTTGTTTTAGCTGCTCATGTTCCTTTGGTTTCATGTTTGAATTTTGAACAGTTGTAAATGCAGTCTTTATTTATTCAACATTGTTTTGGAGTATTTTTCAAGTATGCATTTGTGACAAAGTTTGAGATCTTTACAGTAGGTTCTAGACATAGATATCTCTTAATCAGTCTGTTCAGATCTTATGGTGTACCTCTGTATGCAGGTCTGTGGCCCAGAAGTAGAACATTATGACTATGCCTTAACAGCCCCTTAGCTCACTACACAACATCCTCTGCAAAATGTAGGTGGGATTTGAACCCAGTCCTTCTGGCTGAAAGATAGGAACACTGCACCCAGCAACCCTTGGGTTTTATTCATGTAATAAAAGTCATTTATTTAATATTACTGTTTGCCATAGATTCTGATGTCAGTCAGAAGAGGAGCATGGGAATTTGAAGAAAAGGAATCTTCTGAAATAAGAAAATGTTAAGAAATGCTGCATTCTCTGCCTGATTTAAAATACTGCAAATTACTTGGCTATTTATTCAGGTCTAACTGTCTATTCAGTGGTTTGTGAGGGAGAGGGTGTTTAGCAAACTTCCTTGGATGCTATGAAGTTAACTGTGAGCAAGGGTCATTTTATTAGTCATCAAGTATGCATTTTTATTAGGCAAGGAATTATAAGCTCCTTGTTTTTCCGATTTGTTAAAAATCGGACTTGAAATGTGAAGGATCATCTTAACTCTGTTTGAGAAATCAAGGTTTGTGTTGTCTGGTGCCCCCAGGGCTCTATCAACAAATAGTTGAGCCCAAGTCCCTTTATATTGTTAGCACAAAGACAGTTGAACCAAATGAGCCTTTCTACCCCTGTAAAATTAAACTGAAGGTCCCTGATAATTACTCCAATTGTCCCTAACCAGACTGTGACCAGCCCCAGACTGAATAGTTCTTGATGCTGGTTTTGTATCTTAAACAAAAGAGTTAATGATGTATTAAATATGCCTATACTTTAAACCTAAAGCATCTGTTTTCAGCCCTGATTCACATGAAAGACAGACAAGTACAGTTAAGGGTCAATAACAGAAAATAATGAAACACACTGAAATGGTTTTCATAGTGTTGTTTCACAGGCAGTACATATGGTTCCTTTCAAACTCAGAACCAATTCTCAGGTTACTGGCCTTATTAAAAGTCCCCTTTTGGTCTCTGTTTAAACATAATGCTCTTCCCAGGGTCACTGGGTCTGTAGGAAGACCCAGTTTGGAAGTAGCCTGCCAGCCTGACCCACTAACAAAAATTGCTTGTTTGATCTGTTCTCCTTTTACTACAAGCTGTTTCAAAAACTATGAAGTCACCTTTAGGTCACAACCAAAATTGATAAAACAATACAAATGTTGAAAAATCAGCAAGAGTTCTAACAACATCCTATCTTGGCTATGATAACTCAATAGAATCTTGCTGTAAGACGATAAAAAGCCTATTCTTAGAACAAAAATGTAGGTCTCAAAACCCAGATGCGATTAAGTTTTACTGCACACCTGTTAGAGAAGCATTTCTACCTCCAACATGATTCAATCCTTACCCAAGTATTTGGAACATTTTAACGTTGAAACTAAGTAAACTGAAAGCTGTGACAAAATCCCAGACCAGTTCACGAATTTTTAAGCAAACCTTTATGCCTTCTATAAAATTCTGTAGAGATTTGTTTCCTTTTAAATTTCAAACACACTATAGGCAAGAAATGTTTTTTCCATCCTGGCAAGATGGTGCTTTCTCTCATGGAGTCAAATAACATGATTTCACAGTACTTAGATTGGTCTTCTATCAAAGCCTGATTTCTCATGGAATTCAACAAAAATGTTTCCAAGAGTTGGATGTAGCAGGCATTCCAGGGCATATGTAGTGCCAGTAAAAGAACATAAATGCTCCAATTATTAAGGTCACTAAATACTGATTCACGTACTGGTGTTGGGTCTAGACATATACGTATGCCCATGCACCTAGACTGTGATTTATAAACTGCTGCAATTGAGTGATCTGTTTCCTTCAGTAGTACAATGCTGAAGAGGCAAGCATTCTCAGTGAGTACAGGGCAATGCATTTCTTTCAACCCACAGGCCCTGTATGATCTTTGCAAATGTGATTGTATTATTCACTGTGTAAGTGGGAAAATGTGTCCAAAAGCAGCCATAACAATTCACCTAGCTTTGGACCAATTCCTGTGTGTAGAACAGGTTATAAATAAGTTTTTGTGGAGGGGCATCATTTTCTGTGTCTTGAGCATAGGATGAAATCTTGTTTATTATCCAACATTTTGCTGCTGTTAAAAGTCCAGCAAGCATTCTTCACGTTTAATGTTTTTAATTTTGTTTAAGATTGAACAGATGAACGTGTGCACCTTAATTGTTGGAAGAAAGTGAAGGCTGGAGATCAGTTGAGAGTGGGGTGCTGGAACAGCAGGTCAGGTTAGCATCCAAGGGGCAGGAGAATCAGTGCTTTGGGCATAAACCCTTCAGAAATTATTTGATGCCCTTGTTGAGAAATTACCTCGGAGGTTCTCCACTGTGGTCTGCTACAAGTTGACCTTCACTGATTTAAATTTGATTCCCTACAGTGTGGGAGCAGGCCATTTGGCCCAACAAGTCCACACCAACCCTTCAAAGAGTAATCCACCCATACCCATGTCCCTACGTTTACCTCTGACAAATGCACCTAACACTATGGGTATTTTACCATGACTGCTATGCTGCCCATGACTGCAGGATGAAACCAAAGGAAACCCACATAAGCCACAGGGAGGATGTCAAATTCCACAGTCATCAAAGGCTGGAATTGAACCTGGGTCCTTGGTGTTGTGAGGCAGCAGTGCTAACCACTCAGCTACCAAGGTGCCACTGATCATTATAACCTTTGGAGCTCCTACAGTTCCCCATGTGATAAGGTGGACCTCATTGGCAACCTTCTAAGCAGGCCTCAAATCATTACCTGTACAAATAGGGTATTGAAGCAGGGCTCAAGACCTGTTATGTCATTGCCTTGGGAGTCAATTATGAGTTTGCAATCACTGCTGGTCTTGAAGAGTCCAAATTGCCTTGGAAGAGTAAGGCATTTGAAAGTTTTGAGCAATGCTGTTGTATACTCCCACAAAAGGTGTCTACTATAAACAGGATGCTGACTTGAAACCAAAAAGATGTTCTGACTATTGTGTTAATAAATAATGTATCATCTGAATTTCAGCCCTGGTCTAATTCCACATATCCACACCATACCATAGATAGTTATTAAATAGTATATCTACATGGCTGTTTGCAACAAGCAACCAGCTCCCACTTGCAAAACCTATCTAATGCTGAATACATACTGTGTGTGTGTGTGTGTATATATATCTATCTATCAATATATATATATATATATATATATATATACTAGAATTGGATGAAACTTGATGGATAATTTTGAAAAGGAATTAAACTGACAAATAGTTTAAGATTGCCAGTCAGGTTTGCAATGTCATGCAGTTGTGTGTTCTTGAAGTTACATGCAGTAACACAGGATTCTGTTCTTAAAAAGTGTGCACACTAAATGTGAGTAGCTGAAAACCCTGCACTTGTAGCTCTGCCAGAATTGAACAATGACTATTTCTGGGCGTATAGGCAGTCCTGACGAAAGCTCAGACCACAATGAAAGGCCTGGATTTTGGATAAACCTTGCTGGTACAACCAGAGAGGATGTTATGGAGCTTTGATCATGGTGGGGTGCCTCACATAGGCTTAGGGGATACTAATGGTTCTCCCTTTCCTGTCCAACAGCAGTCTTTGGTTAAGGCAGCTAAGCTAGCCACCTTATTGCAGTCTTCACCTGTCATACTTAAAATAGTGGCAGTCGTGGGTTGAGATGTTAACTGGCTGTTAATTGGACACACAAGGGACTCCAAATGCAACAGGACAGGTGGGTTTTCAGACACCTTTCCTGCCCACTATCATACAGGAGAATGTTCAGAAGTGGTCAGGAACATGGTTAAGAGGGATCCGATCATTTTGTTTAATGTGTACCCAGAACAAAGAAGGAATGGGGGACATTAAATCCAGCTAGTCCTGCTAGTATTATTATCACTTTTCTGCTTATGTACTTGAAAGGAATTCTAAACCCAGGAGTTAGTATTAAAAGCATGAAGAGATCTGCAACTTTCATATATTGTCTTGCGTAAATATTTAATATCTTAATATATCTCAAACATTGTAAAATTGTACATTTAAGACATCACTGGACAAGCATATGGACGTACATGGAATAGTGTAGGTTAGATGGGCTTCAGGTTGGTATGATAGGTCGGCGCAACATTGAGGGCCGAAGGGCCTGTACTGCGCTGTAATGTTCTATTGTAAAATGTCTTGATGGGAAGTCATTCTTTGCTTCTACCTGTTTTAAAGAACTCTTAATTATGGATTAAGCAACAATTTCAATAATGTTGCCGCTTAAAGTTGAAATCTGACAACATTTGTGCTCCATTTACAAGACAGACATATTGACAGCTACAAAACACAAAAGAGGGTATCTACAACTGTAATATATTTCGGTTAGTTTTGCTGAAAAACTGATCAGTAAGGAAGGAGATTCATTGTGATCAACACAATGTTTTGCAGATCTTCATTAGAGTATTCCAATGGCCTCCGACATCTGAGGATATTCTGTTACATGAGACAATTATTAATATTATTTTGGACAACATTTTGAATGTGTTGTGTTCTGCTTCTTGATTACCCTCCAGCTGGAACATGCTTCACAAAGCAAAAATGCATCTTTCCCTTCAGGCTAAAAAATGTGTGAAGGTAGGAGTTTTGATTTGTATCACTTCTGATTTATTTAGAAAAGGGTTGTAATCCTTTTGGACTTTTACCCAAGGTATTGTCTTAGGTTCTGTACAGCCATATACTTCTGCGATGGGACCCCTCACATCAGTGATCTGAGTATAGCTCTTTCTACCCAATATCCTGGTAGGCAAAAATGGGGCACAGAAATTGTGATTGCATGCAAGCTTTAGGAATGGATAATGTCATCAGCAAATCCTGTCTCTTCAAGCAGCTCCAATACGCAAACAACTCTTGGGTAATGTGTTGGGCATTTTTGATACAGAAAATAATTAATTGTATTTCTGTACATAGTACTTGACAGAAGATATAAAGACCATCTTTAAGTTGTTACCGGTGCTCATTTTTATACTACACCAAATTATCTGTCAAGTTTTCAAAATGTGCAGAGCACATCTAATAAAAAATGCAGTTCACCATTGTGCTAAAGTGATTTTATTAACAACTAGCAACTGCAAATCAGAGATAAATTAATTACATGCAGTTATGATTTTGCAGTTCTACACTGAAGGTAATGTGTAGATCATATCTTTATTACCTTTTATTTTTGATTCTGGACTAAAATGAGAAAAAAAAGTTTTGAAAACCAAGGGATTTGGAAGAAATTACTGCACTTGTAATGAGTTCTAATTAATGTTTTTTTTAAAGTTGTTTAAACTTGCTTAAGAAGTGAAGGAATGGAGATAATATTCCACAACACCTATGTGTATGTATAGGGTGGCAGAACATCTCTAAACCAGAAGAAGCAGGTTCTGTCTCTACATCTCTGTAGCAAAATACTGAAGCCTGGAGAGTCAGATATTCTTTCACTGGTTGCTCTAAGCAGGTTCCTCTAACCACTGACTGTGAAATTGAACATTGAATGTGTAAATGTTCTGATGGAGAGTCACCTGGCTCAAAACATTAACTCTGTTTTCTTCCTAAAGATGCTGCTAGACCTGCTAGGTTTTGACAGCAATTTCTGCTTTTGTTTGAGAGTAGTTTTCTGATTCCTGAGGCATCCTATATGGAAGCCTTCATAGGAAATCCAGCACTGTGCTGAAAGTTTGAAAATAAAAATTAGAACATAAAACATTACTCCTGCTCTCAATCTGTAATTCATGATGCCCCATCCATGTCAGTCCATGGCAATCAATACACTATACCTTCCTTCCTGGCCCTTATACCCCCATTAACAACCTTTTCTGCATGTCTCCTCATTTAACCTATGACAATAGTGCACACTCAAACTCTCCTATAGCCCTTCACACATCCAATCACCAATCTTCCCTCTGTCTTTTATGGCCCTATGTCAACTCATAACTCATACCAATCCCAGTTACCACCTATGAATTTTTCCTTTCCAGACTAGATTCTGCCAGTCACTCTCAACTCCTACCCTTTATAAAAGTCTTAAGAACTGAACTCCTGACTTGAGAATGACTGCCCTTAACATCAAGGCAGCATTTAACTGAGTATGGCGTCAAGGAGCCCTGACCAAAACTGAAGTCAGTGGGAATCAGGTGGAAAACCTTCCTCTGTTTGGTGTTATACATAGCATAAACACAGATGGTTGTGATAATTAGATATCAATCATCTCCGTCTTGGTATATCACTGTAGGAGTTCCTCAGGGTAGTGCCTAGGTCTGCTCCAAGTATCTTTTGTTGCTTTATCAATAGCCCTCCCTTCATCCATCAGGTCGGAAGTAGATATGTTTGCTGCTGACGACAAAAATATTCAATGTCATCTCAAATACTGAAGCAGCTGCAAATGTGTTGCTGGTCAAAGCACAGCAGGCCAGGCAGAATCTCAGGAATAGCTCCTCCCTACCTTTTATCTTAGCCTGCTTGGCTCTCTCTCTCTTATTCCTGATGAAGGGCTTATGCTCGAAACACGTTCTCAAATACTGAAGCAGCCCATATCCATATGCAGAGAAATCTAGATAACATATTAGCTTGGCAAGTAACACCTATCATAGCAGGTGCCAGGCAGTGACTATTTCCAATAAGAGAGAATCTAACCACTTCCTCTTGAATTTCAATGACTTTGTCTTTGCTGAGCCCTTTACTGTCAATAATCTAAGGTTTATGCTTGATCAGGAGTCGTCTAGATCAGCCAAATATATACAGTGGACATAACAGCTGGTCACAGATTGGAATTCAGTTTCTTCATTTTTTTTATGCATAGTGTGGTACCAGTGTGTACCATCTACAAAATGCACTGCAGTAACTCACCAAGGCTCCTTTCCAAGCACCTTCTAAATCTATGACTGCTACCATTTAAGAGGATAAAAATCAAGGATGTGTGACACCACCAGCAGCTGCAAATTGCCCTCCCAATTACACACCATCTTGAATTGGAAGCACTTTGTTGTTTCTTCACTGTCATTGGATCAAAACCCTGCATGCCCTTCCTAACAGCTCCCAGGTGTTCTGATGTACTGATGATTACGGTTGTTCACGTAAACAGCTAATTGCCACTTTCTCAAAGTTAATTAGAGATGGACAATAAATGTGGCCATAGATTTACAAAGTGTTTTGAAAGGGGCTTTGGTGAGTTACTGCCTGCAATGCAGTAAGGATTTTGAAAAGATCATCCATAATCCCAAAGGATTACTTCAAAGGGCAGTTTCCACCAAAGATGTTGCAGAAACAGAATCAAAGGATACCTTACCTTCTTCAAAGAAGTACCTGGTTATTCAAAAGAAAAATGCATTGAGAACAGATTAGAAGATGAATCCCTACAGTGTAGAAATAGGCCATTTGACCCAAGTCCACACCGACCCTTCGAAGAGCATCCCACCCAGACCCATTCACCTCTGCGTCTACATTTCCCATGACTAATACACCTAATCCCTGAATGCTATGGATGATTTAGCATGGTCAATTCATTTAATCTGTATATCTTTGGGCAGAATTCAGAGCACCCAGAGGAAACCAACGCAGATACAGGGAGAATGTGCAAACTCTACACAGACAGTCACACGAGGCTGATGTCAAATCCAGGTCCTTGGTACTGTGAAGCAGCAGTGCTAATCACTGAGCCACTGTTCCACCCGATTCCTGCTCTTCCCTGGTCTAATGTACACATTCCACGCTGCAGAAATCCCATGTCACTGGAGGCAGCTAATGATTTAACTGATTGCTGCATTCAAGGAAAATGGCTTGCCCCCAATTTTGCTCCTGCAAAAATGTGAGATCCCAGGTTGGAGGTGGGCCTTCTGTTTCCTACCTTCATCTGATATTTCTGATGCAACAGAAAAGCTGTCTGTCATGGTAAAAATCTGGGACTGACAGTCTGAAAACGATTACTTCACCAGTCATTGGACCACAATGAGCAACCAAAGGCCTCTAGTCTAATCGACAACTCAAGGGAAATGAACTGCATATGGAAATCAGACCAATGTCCACAAATCCACGACATAGTCTAAGAGCCCAGATTATTGTCATAAAAATAAACAACTTCCAATTAAAAGTAATTCCTTGATTTAGAAATCCAGGACACTACATGGAAGACCATCATTACTGCAAAACATGAGCTATTTTCCAGGAAGCAAATTGAAACTTAATGGCCTCCAAATAAGGTGATGGATCAACGTCAAGCTGGGAACCAAAGCAATAGTGAGAAAACAGAAAAGGCTGAGGCTGGTACAGTAGAGAAGGGGAGCAAGTCAAATAGTCAAAGCAGATAAAAACTTGGTAGAGGACAAGGTGAGACTGATAAACCGCATTTACTTCAATGCATGAGGCCTGCCAGATAAGGAAGATGAACTTAGAGCGTGGGACTGGAATGTCATAGCTATTACAGAAACATGGCTTAGGGGATAGACAGGACTGGCAGCTTAATGTTCCAGTGTATAGATGCTATAGGAAGGATAGAAAGGGAGGGAAGAGGGGAGGGTGAATGGCATGGATGAGTTGAACCAAAGGGTCTGTTTCCATGCTGTATAACACTATGACTTTTCTGAACCCTTTCGAGTTTAAAAACGTCCTTCCTATAGTAATGTACAAGACTTTGGAACACTGCATGCAATTCTGGTCTACTGTGGAGAAAGACATGGAAGTTAGGGAACTTGGGGAAGTAAATAATGATGTTTTAAAAACAGTTCATGATATAGAGGAAGAGTTGCTGGAGATCTTAAAACAGGTAAAGGTAATTAAATCCCTAGGACCTGGTCAGGTATATTCCAGAAGTCTGTTGGATGCTCAGGAAGAGATTGCTGGGTCCCTGCTAAGTTTTTTGTATCATCGATAGTCGTGGGTGAGGTGCCGAAAGACTGGAGGTTGGCTGACATGATGCCTTTATTTAGGAAGGGTGGTAAGGAAGCATTGAAATCTGCAGATTGGTTAGTCTTACATCCGTGGTGGGTAAGCTGTGAGAGGGATTTCTGAGGGATAACATTTACATGCATTTGCAAAGTCGAGGATTGATTAGGGACAGTTAACATGGCTTTGTACATGGGAGATTGTGTCTCATTAACTTCATTAAGTTTTTTGAAGAGGTGACAAAGAAGATGGATGAATGCAGAGCAGTAGATGTTGTCTATATGGACTTCAGCAAAGTGTTCAACAAGGTTCCACATGGTAGACCTAATGGTAAGATTAGATCACATGAGATTAATGGGAAACTAGCTAACTGGATACAAAATTGGCTTGAAGGTTGGAGACAGAGGGTGGTGGTAGAAAGTTGCTTTTTGGACTTGAGCCTTGTGTCCAACAATGTGCCACATGGATCGATGCTGACACAACTGCTTTTCATCATTTATAGAAATGATTTGGTTGTGAATTTAGGAGGTATGATTAGTAAGTTTATAGATGACACTAAAATGAGTGGTGTTGTGGATAATGAAGAAGTTGATCCCTGAGTACAACAAGGCCTTGAACAGATGGGCCAATGGGCTGAGGAGTGGTGGATGGAGTTTAATTTAGATAAATATGAAGTGCTGCATTTTGGAAAGGTAAATCAGGGCAGGAATTATACACTTAATGGTAGGTCCTGGGGAGTGTTGCAGGTGCATGGTTCCTTGAAAATGGAGTCACAGGTAGACAGGGTGGTGATGAAAGCATTTGGTTCACTTGTCTTCATTGGGCACTGCATTGAATATCGGAGTTGGGTTATCATACTGCATCTGCATAGCACATTGATAGCCACTTTTGGAATACTGCTTTCAATTCTGGTCTCCCTCCTATCGAAAGGATGTTGTTAAACTCACAAGACTTCAGAAAAGATTTACAAGGATGTTGCTGGGATTGGAGGATTTGAGCTATAGGAGAAGCTGAACAGCTGTTGTTTTTTTCCCATGAACTCTGAGGCTGAGGGGTGACCTTATAGAGATTTATAAAATCAGGACAGGCATGGACAGGATGAATAGCCAAGGTCTTTTTCCCAGGGTGGGGGAGTACAAAACTAGAGGGCGTAGGTTTAAAGTGAGAGAGGAAAGATTTAAAAAGGACTCAAGGAGTACCTTTTTCACACACAGGGCGGTGGGTGTGTGGAATCAGCTGCAAGAGGAAGTGGTGAAGGATAGTACAATTACAGCATTTAAAAGGCATCTGAATCAATATATAAGTAAGAAGGGTTAGATGGATGTGGGCCAAATGCTGGCAAATGGGACTAGGTTAGATTGGGATGTCTGGTTGGACACGTTGGACCAAAGGGTCAGTTTCCATGTTGTATGACTCTGAGTCTACAACAACATATTCAAGGAACAACATCCTCCACAAGAGGTATGCAAAACAAAGAAGATTCTCCAGTGAACAGGTCATCCACAGATTAGAACTAATGTCAACAGTTCTTAAACAGTTGACCAATTATTCATCCATGTCCAAAGAAAGAATATTCTGAGATAACTGAAACATACGGATTTACCTACATTTGTGAGGCCAGTGACTTGGTGAAGTTGTAGGTTTTAGTGTCAAAGAGTCATGGAGTTACACAGCACAGAAACAGACCCATTGGTCCATGCCAAAAGGCTATTCGAAACTGATCTATTTCCATTTGCCAGTTGTGTTTGCAAACAAAGTTGCCACCAAGTGGAGCATTGTCTGTGCCTGGACAGAATTAGAACATTCCAGAGTTATGCCACTACCATGCTACAGTGCAAATAAAGATGGTGCTGCCCATATGTTTCCAGGGCAAAGGGTCCAGAGTGCCTTCGGCAATTTTAAAGATTCTGATTAAAAATGTTAATCCTCTGGAAAGTGAGTATGGAGTCCATCAGCCATCATGGTAGTGAATATTGCATCATGCGAACCAAATATTAAAGTTTCACTCAACTGCCACTACCAGGTTGGTAGAAAGATCAATGAATAAATTTTAGGCATAAAGTCGCAGAGATGTACAGCACGGAAACAGACCCTTTGGTCCAACGTATCCGCGCTGACCAGATATCCCAACCCAATCTAGTTCCACCTGCCAGCACCTGGCCCATATCTTCCAAACCCTTCCTATTCATATACCCATTCAAATGCCTCTTAAATGTTGCAATTGTACCAGCCTCCACCTCCTCCTCTGGCAGTTCATTCCATACACGCCACTCTCTGTGTGAAAAAGTTGCCCCTTAGGTCTGTTTTATATCTTAAACTATGCTCTCTTGTACTGAACTCCCTCAGCCCAGGGAAGAGACTTTGTCTATTTATCCTATCCATGCCCCTCATGATTTTATGAACCTCTATAAGGTTACCCCTCATCCTCTGATGGTCCAGGGAAAATGGCTCCAGCCTATTCAACCATTCCCTACAGCTCAAATCATCCAACCCTGGCAACATCCTTGTAAATCTTTTTTGAACCCTTTCAAGTTTCACAACATCTTTCTGATAGGAAGGAGAGCAGAATTGCACACAATATTCCAACAGTGGCCTAACCAATGTCCTGTACAGCTGCAATATGACCTCCCAACTCCTGTACTTAATACTCTGACCAATAAAGGAAAGCATATCAAACTCCTTCTTCACTATCCTATCTACCTGCGACTCCACTTTCAAGGAGCCGGGAACCTGCACTCCAATGTCTCTTTGTTTAACATTCCCTAGGACATTACCATTAAGTGTATAAGTCCTGGTAAGATTTGCTTTCCTAAAATACAGCACCTCGCATTTATCTAAATTAAACTCTATCTGCCACTTCTCGGCCCATTGGCCCATCTGGTCTAGATTTAGTGTTAGATTGAACTAAGCCAGAAATGGTTTTGTACCAAGATGGAGTATTAATGCCTCAAAAGAACTTTGTTTTTTTTAATAATATATTTTATTAAGAAAAAAATGATTTTTAAATATTTCAACAAATACAAAATGATGCAATTCAAAACAGGAACAAAAATAGTACAAAGCCAAACCTAAATAATAAAAAAAATCCCCAACCCACCCTCCTATACGAATGTATAAACATATATAAAGAAGTACAAAATTAAAAAAAACTAAACAAGCTATTTAATTAACTAAATAAATACCTAACAACAAACAAATAAATAGTAATAACTCAGCCCTGCCAAACAAAGCACTCATACATTCACAGTTCCTTCTCCCTGGATATTAGACTCATGAAACACAATCGTTATGGCTATATAAAAGCCCTTGTTAGTGTGGCAGATAAATCTGTGTCCAGGTATTTCAAAAAGGGTTGCCATGTCTTGTAAAAATTCTCAGTTTTGTGGTGTACCATATTTGTGAGAAAATCCAGGGGAATTTCCTCCATAACAATCTTCTGCCAACCCGACAGGCCTGGGGGGTTTTCTGATATCCAACCTGGCAAGATATTCTTCCCTGCACAGAATGTAAGACTATTGAAAAGTTTTGCCTTATGCGAGTCTGCAGGAAATACAATGGGTAGGCCTAAAAGGAGTGAAATAGGGTCCTTCTCCACCCCTACACCTACAACTCTCTCCATTGCACCCACCAAAGTGCTCCAATATGTTTGAAGCCTGTCAGAAGACCAAAGACAAAGGGTAAGAGTACCCGTACAGACCTTGCACTTGGGACATGCTGAAGATACCCCTGGTTTAAATTTTGACAAACGGTCTGGGGCTAAGTGGACCCTGTGGAGAATCTTCAACTGTAAAGCATGGGCCCTATTGCAAATTGATATCTTCCTTGCATTCTCCCAAATATCCTCCCATGCCTCTGAAGAAACTTCAACACCCAGCTCTCTTTCCCACATCTTGCAGAGTCGATCAAGTCCATCTGAGGTGGCACCCCCCAATTGGTGATATAGAGTACTGACAGAGAGTGGACTCTTAGCCCTTAGTACCCCTCTTTTTATGTCCAATTTGTAGGGATCAGTCAAAAGTGTGGTCCTTTTTTGAATAAAATCCCTAACTTGAAAAAAACGAAAGAGGTCTCTATTAGGTAACTCGTACTTTCGTACTAACTGATCGAAGGACATCACTACATCTCCCTCAAATAAATCACCCATGCAAGATATACCTCTAGCTGCCCAAGATCTTTGTTATTTTAAGTTTCTGATAGTTAACTATACCATGTTTTAGTATACTAGTCAGATGCCTTAGAGTTATAAATGTGTATGGGCCATACTGAGCCAGTGAACATTAATTTAGAGTCTCAGCTCATTCTTGACTGTCCGTGATGTCATTGCATTTGCACAGGGGCATAACAGCAACTGAGATTCTTGATTCTTGACAGCTGTCAGTGAGCATCTTTAACAATGACATATACAGGAACACACACTCTTTAAGATCACTATGAAATGCAGAGAGTTTTTCTTACACAGCACGTTGTTATGGTTGGAACATATTTCTTGGAAAGGTGTTGGACAAAGCCTCAAATAACTGAGACATAAACACTGATCTTTGCAACACTCTGCAAAGTACAGCTGCTAAATTAAAAATAGCTAATCTATTCCTGTTGCCTTCTCTGATAATCAGTCCTCAGTTCATAGTAATACATTGCCCTTAATTTTGTGGACCCTAATTCTGTGTGATAACTTCTGATGAATGCTTTGTGAAAATCCAAAAACATGACAATGACTAATTCCCTCCATGCTCTAAGTAATAACAACACCCCAGTGGTTCCTGTGCAGCTGCTTTTACTCATATAACTATCTTTCAAAGGCAAGGCAGAAAACATCTGAACCACATCTCGGGGATAATTAGCATGCAGAGGGTTCATTTGAAAACGTTCCTTTACCAGGTAATTAAATGTCAGACTCTAAAATGTATTATTATTCACACAACTCAATGTCAATTTGGCCTCATCATGTACTCTATCCCATGGGATACATTCATCAATGATGCATGGAAAAGTGGCCAAGGACACAAACAGACCTGTGAGTTACACAAAACAACTGCTCTTCTCAGTTATATAATGTGAACTGATTGCACATGAACAGTGGTGTACAGGCAACTGAGATTCCTGATGTGGGAGGTCACTGTCATCTGGGTGCCTGCACACAACCAGTTACCCTCACTGCCCTGTCAGTGAGGTATTTTACTGAGGCTTCCCAGTTGCCATCTATGGATTACAGTATGACCTTGTCACTAAGCCCAGGTTGATAATTACATTATCAATTACCGTTGGCCAATACCTGAGTGAAGCCTCAATATAAGGGTCAGAGAAAACATTTAAAATGATGTTCAGCTGAGTTCAGGAAAACTATCTTGGAACAGAACTTCTGCAAGGAAGAAGGAAATGGTTAGATCTGGGGCGCAGTATCAGAGGAGAGATGGCATTGGGTTGGAGATAGTGGGGAGGTGTCATGGGCCTTTGAGGGTATTGGAGTGTTAAGTCCAATGTTGGGGAGGTGTGTTAGCTGGGGGATTTGGAAGGGGTGGGGACAGAATCAATAAAGAGTCTGATGACATAGAGGGGCAGTTGGGGTAAGGTGTTAGAACCAGGATTATCAGTAGCAGTTATCAGTGGTGCATTTGGAAGTCAATTTAAAAGCCATCCTGGAGTAGAACAGCTTTTAATTAATCTAACCTTACATTACTCCGTAACTAAAGGTTAGCTTAGAGTTAAGAACATTGTCAGAGTATTCCAAATGGTGGCCAATCGCCTTAAGAAAATTTAAACTTCCCAGACAATTTCCATGGAATCAGCTATAGGATGGTTGGAACTATTAGATTAGAAAGGAAGAGGAACCTTAACATAACTGGAACTCCATGGATGAATAAGGACACAGAAATGTCTGATGATTAGGAAAGAGATAGACATAAAGTAAACAGACAGCATAAAATGAAAAAGGATAAGATGAAATTAGATGAGAAACTAGAAAACAATAACGAAGACAAAGAGGAATAATGAAGTTGTATTATTAAGGAATGTTAACTAAAATAAAGAAATATTCCACAGGGTAATCAATAAAACAAACAGGCCATGATGGGAATAGAACCATTACACAATTGACAGGATAATATCACAGGTAACAATACTACAAGCGGAAATAATAAACAATTATTTGTTTTGGTGTTTGTCAGAAAAATAGAACACAAAGATGTGACATTGAATAATGATGCGAGCAAAGAGATAGGGTTATATTGAATAAACTGATCAAATGTAAAAAAAAAATCAGCTTGTGAGAAAATACATAGCTGGGAGTCTTCAATATAAGATGGTAAACCTAGAAATCCAATAACCGAATTTGGAAGAAATATTTTCTGAAGAAGAGTCATTGATGCAAAATGATAACATCTGTTCCTCTCTCTCCAGATGCTACCCAGTCTGCAGAGTTCCTCCACAATCTCTAATTTTACCATTGGAGTAGGTTGCTTCCAACAGCAAGACAAACAAAACCTCAGAGGTTTCATTTTTATTTATTCATGCGCTGTGGGTGTTGCTGGCAGGGCTGTCCTTGAGAAGGTGGTGATAAGCTACCTTCTTGGATTGCTGCTGACCCTGTCCTGTTGAGAAACCCACAATGCCCGTGGTGAGGGAATCCCAAGATTTTGATTAGAGACCGTGGAGGAATGACGATAGTATTTCAAGTCAGAATGGTGAGTGGTTCAGAGGGGAATTTGGAGGTTAGTGGTGTTCCTATGATTCTTTCTTCCCTGTGCTTCCAGGTGGTGGTGGTCATCAGTTTGGAAGATGCTATCTGAGAAAGCTTGATGATTAGTACCCTCAGCCCTCCTGTAGATGCGGTTTTGCTGTCTAGATTACTTGGGTGGTATCTTTCTGATAACCACCTGCCAGGTTCTATTGAATGGTCACAATCTGTTTCATCCTTTTAGGAACATAAGGAATATGACCACTAGTAAGCCATCTGGCCCTTCAAGTCTGCTCTGCCATTCAATATGATCATGGCTGATCATTTTAGGGACTCAGTTCTACTGATCTGCCCGCTCACCATTACCCTTGATTCCTTTATTGCTCAAAAATCTATCGAGTTTTGCCTTAAAAACATTCAACAAGATAGCCTCAACTGCTTCCATAGATTCACAACCTCTTGGCTGAAGAAGTTCCTCCTCAACACAGTCCTAAATTTGCTCCTCCTTATTTTGAAACTATGCCAAACACGTCTTGTGACCCTTGAAGATGCAGACAGTTGATGGAAGGATTCCAACAGAGTAATTCCAACAAGGAGCAGTACCTGTTAATCCTGCATATTCATTGTAGTCAGTATTGGAATACAGCTGACTGAGATTAAAAAGGTTTCTATCTAAGCAGTTTTTAATACTCACACTGTAGGTGAATTGATGTTTTATGAGGTAAATAGCTACCGTCAGATTGTAAATAGTACAGGGGCTATCACACAACTTTGCTTGGACACAAGTTCAGATTTTGAAAGCAACTTTTTCCGATCTCCTACTCAAAGACAGTTACGATCATATCATCGTGAATCATTTGCATAATTACGATGAAGTTTTTTGGTCATACAAATCCCCGAACCACAATCCTCAGAGCCTCATGATTTACTGAATCAAATGTTTGATCAGGTCGATGAATTCAATGAAGAGTTGTTCTCAATATTTTTCTTTGATTAGTCAAACAATTAAGAGCATGGGAAACACCATCCTGTGAATGAAGTTTTAGATTACTTACAGTGAGGAAACAGGCCCTTCAGCCCAACAAGTCCACACCGACCCGCCGAAGCGCAACCCACCCATACCCCTACATTTACCCCCTACCTAACACTACGGGCAATTTAGCATGGCCAATTCACCTGACCTGCACATCTTTGGACTGTGGGAGGAAACCGGAGCACCCGGAGGAAACCCACGCAGACACGGGGAGAATGTGCAAACTCCACACAGTCAGTCGCCTGAGTCGGGAATTGAACCCATGTCTCAGGCGCTGTGAGACAGCAGTGCTAACCACTGTGCCACCGTGCCGCCCACAAAGTTGAGTTTATCTGTTTGACTTTGGTTTTAAGACAGCATCAAAAAAAAATCCCTGGTAATGATGGTCACTATATTATTGAATCTATTTTTTTCCTTCCCACCACTTGTGTTTTATTTCTCTTGGTTTGCCTTTGGATGTCAGTCTTGAGTTGTTGGAATGTTGTCTTCTTGATTTGCAGCCTTGAGCTTTTCTGTCAGCCAATTGTTGTTGTTCCAGGAGGCCACATCTCTCTGCGACATTTTTGTTGATCCAGTCCTGGTGGTGATGTTATTTAAACCAGAAGTTTGGACATTTAATTAATTGCACTATTCTGAAAATGAGTTTGAAATGTGAAAATCTTCTCGAATAACTGTGTGCTGTATTTGAATTCTTCTGTTTAGTCAGACTGCTTTCGGATTGAAACATTGACTGTCTTTCTGTTGGACTTTGGATTCTTGCTATTTCTTGGAGCTAAGCAAAATGTTCAGTACCCCCTGAACAAATCAATGATCTGACCAGTAGGCAGCAAGTTCCCTCATGTGTTGTGAAACACAGACTTCACTCAGAGCAGCGACTCAAATAATAACTTAATTCCAGAGGAGTCTGTACTTTCGTTTTTGATTTTTTTAAAAGCGATATACGATGCTTGTTATGCAACGTGTACTCTGAGCTGTTTAACACAATTAGCCTTTTCAATTTCTTAATGTGTTTTCCTTAACACTTAACATATTCTGAGCAAGGTACCAATTTGTGGCTCTTTACTTGAGAATTTTCCTCGGGTTATTACAAGCAATAAGGAATATATTTAACGAAAAAAACATACTATATTTGTCACAAAGGTACAGCAACCAAGCTTGGCACATATTGTTCAGCAGATACTGTTCCTGGATATTTCCATTTGAACTTGGCATAGATTTTTAAAATTTGGGTTGGCATACATTTGTCAAATGATATTGTCTTCAACTGTCATTATTCAGTTTGTTAATATATTGTTCATAGGTACACAACAGTATGTGTGTGTGTTTTGTAAGTATGTACTTGAGAGCATCTTAATCAACTTTAAATTGATTTGCTTCAGTTAGAGTATAATATCAATCATGGAAGATGCATTAATCTGTCTTCATGGTTGCTGCTTCTAGATAGATTATAACGTTGTTTTGCAAACACATGCATGAAATGTCAAAATTAATACATATTGCAATCTGTTGTGACCATATACCATTAAACACATGAACTGTTTATCTTGGTATCTGCCTTTCTTTGCAAGTGCTCTTCAATATGAAACAGATTGGGCAAAGTGGAATTAAAATGAAAACAGCATATTGGCAGCAAATAATGCCAGGGATTATGATGAATAAGGTCAGCGGGCTCCTGGTGATTAGATTCCCTACAGTGTGGAAACAGGCCCTTCAGCCCAACAAGTCCGCACTGACCATCCGAAGAGTAACCTATGCAGACTCATTCCCCGATCCTATATTTACCACTGACTAATGCACCTAACACTAATGCACTGAGCATGGCCAATTCACCTGACCTGTATGTCTTTGGATTGCCATCGTTAGTGATGATAGTAGACTGGACTGTGCTGAGCCTTTCTGTTCCCCCCAGCATGTGGCTACATTGAGCTGAGTGAGTTGTCGCAGGGTACAAGTATATGATTCCACCACTGAATAGACTGGTTTTGGGTTGGTTGGCCCAGCCTAGGCTGATGTAGACTCTGTATCGCTGTTATGGACAGCTACAGTTAAATGTTAAATAAATGCAAACCATTGTGGATGCTGGAAATCTAAAATAGAAACAAAGTGCTGCAGGAACCCAGCAGGCCTGGGGTTATTCGTGGAGAGAGAAACAGTATTAATGATTCGAGTCCAATAGCTCTTCTTCAGAGCTCAGTGAAGTGTTTACTGTCTCATTGTGGAATTTGGAAAAAGTGTAATGTGGCTCAGTCGTGGGAGGTAGGAGACCTGAATGGCTGCTGGCCACAGTGTGCTCACCAACTGTTCTACCATTCTGCTGGGTTCTGGTTCCAAATCTCTCATGGCTTAAAGAGTGATCAAGAACTGTATCATTTATAAGTTGAAGGAAGGAACATGTTTTTCAAAGTTAATCATCTGGTAGAAGTCAAAGATGACAATGAGAAGGTACAGACCTAAAAATGATAACTCTGGGACTTTGCAGCATCCTTGAACAGGGGGAGATCCCAGAGGACTGGAGAATTGCTAATCTCCCCTTGTTTAAGAAGAGTAGCAGGGATGATCCAGTTAATTGTAGACCTGTGAGCCTGACGTCAGTGGTAGGGAAGCGACTGGAGAAGATACTAAGTGATAGGATATGTAGCCATTAGAAAGAAACTGGGCTTATCAAACCTAACAGGATTCTTTGAAGAGGTGACAAAGTTGATTGATGAGGGAAGGGATGTAGATGTCATCCACATGGACTTCAGTATGGTGTTTGATAAGGTTCCCCATGGTAGGCTATTGAAGAAGTGAAGTCACATTGGGTCTATGGTGTGCTAGCTAGATAGATATAGAACTGGTTGAGCAACAAGAGGCAGAGAATAGTAGTGGAAGGGAGCTTCTCAAAATGGAGACCTGTGACCGGTGGTGTCCCACAGGGATCCATGCTGGGACCACTGTTGTTTGTGATATACATAAATGATTTAGAGGAAGGTGTAGGTAGCCTCACTAAGATTGGTAGAGTAGCAGATAGTGAGACAATACAGCAGAATATAGATAGATTGGAGAGTTGGCTGGAGAAACAGCAGATGGAGTTCAATCTGGACAAATGCATTTTGGAAGATCCAATTCAAGAGTGAACTATATAGTAAATGGAAAAGTCCTGGGGAAAATTGATGTACAGAGAGATCTGTGTGTTCGGGTCCATTGTTCCCTGAAGGTGGCAATGCAGGTCAGTAGAGTGGTCAAGAAGGCATATGACATGGTTTCCTTCATTGGACGGGGTATTGAGTACAAGAGTTGGCAGGTCATGTTACAGTTGTATAAGACTTTGATTCGGCCACATGTGGAATACTGCATATAGTTCTGATCGTCACATTACCAAGAGAATGTGGATGCTTTGGACAGGGTGCAGAGAAGGTTCACCAAGACGTTGCCTGGTATGAAGGATGCTAGCTATGAGGAGAGGTTGAGTAGATTAGGATTATTTTCCTTGGAAAGAAGGAGGTTGAGGGGGGACCTGATTGAGGCCTACAAAATCATGAGAGGTATAGACAGGGTGGATAGCAAGAAACTTTTTACCAGAGTGGGGGACTCAATTACTAGGGGTCATGAGTTCAAAGTGAAAGGGGAAAGGTTTAAGCGAGATACACCTGGAAAGTTCTTCACGCAGAGGGTGGTGGGTGCTTGGAATGCGTTGCCAGCAGAGGTAGTAGGGGCGGGAATGATAGTGTCATTTAAGATGTTTCTAGGCAGATACATGAATGGGCAGGGAGCAAAGGGATACAGATCCTTAGAAAATATGTGGCAGGTTTAGACAGAGGATCTGGATCGGTGCAGGGTGAAGGGCCATAGGGCCTGTTCCTGTGCTGTAATGTTCTTCATTCTTTTGGTTTTTTTTCCATAAGAGAGTAATAATGCTATTGGAGAATGGTTGGAAGTGTATGGCATGCTACCAAATCATCTCAACCCCAATATGTGCGTCATTCAAAATAACCAATTCCAAGTTGGAGGAACATTTCAGCCCTAAACCACTAGAGATGGTAGAAAACGACAAATTTGGAACAAGAACCCAGCAAAATGGTTTCTGTGTGGACTGTGCAATGAAGAACTTATCATTGCATTACAACTTTGGTGTATTCCTGCACCGTGCATTATGAGACAGATTTGTGCATGGAATGTGACAAAAAAATCTAATCAAAGTTACTGAACATACAAAATCTTAAAGTTGAAGATTGCTTTTCGTATGGAGATGACATTTAGAATGTTGGGGAAGCTCCATTCTGTTCATAATGTTAAGGCTTCCAACAAATCTAAAGTAGGCAGGGTTTAGCTAAAGGAGCATTTGTGATAGTGGCTTAGTAACTTGTTATTACTGTTTTCCCAATGCAGTTTCAAACCTACAATTGACATGACCTTTTCAGTTTAACAGCTTCAAGGTGCTGTGAACAAAGAAGACCTCCATATCCTTGCATTCAGTGTTGTCTCTATAGCATCCGACCTTGTAAAGTAAGAAATCTATTTCAGCTCTGGAGAAGATTGGCTGCCTGCTGAACCTGCTCAGTGTGAGCTCCGCTAACCATTTACAAATGTATCCCTGTACAAAATGTTCATTTCAGTGTGTGGTCACATATCATCATCATCTCAGTGATGATCTGTGTACAGCCTCCATTTGTCACCTCTCAAACCTTACATGCTGAATGGGAAGTACAATATTTTCTGTTATTTTCTATCGCCAACTCCCTGGTCTGCTTTGCCAGACTTGGTTTGCTCTCTCGCAAGTTTCCTTTGCATCATGTAATGCAACGTTGGATGAACAATTCCTCAGACCACGATGTCAGCCTCGATTGCCCTCATTCCCTCACTAACCACTTGTGCATTTCTCTCCAGGGTATCTAATGTGGGTCTTCTTCCTCACTCACTTCCTTCTCCAGTCTTCCTCGCTGTCTTCAGGCTCCAGTGCCAGACCCCTTCACAGTGCATGGGCCAAGCTAAAATTACGTAGGACAGGTGCGTACTATAACGCCTCACCCTGAATGATGTAGTCAGATGACTAGCTCAGTCAGACTCCATGTGTGTTGCTAGCTTTTTATTTCTTCAATGGGCTGTTGTCATGGACTATGAACGGACACCTCCTCAAGGGATACCCTTATCCCCAAGTATCAGTGCAGATAGATGGAACAATCGAGGCAGACTTCTATAAAATAAAGAAGTAATGGCGTATACATTCAAAGGCAGAAAGTTTTCCTGCTTATGTACTGATTTGCATTCTGTGTAGGAGAATATACCCATATTCAAACACACCTTGCACTTATAGAAAGCTGACTATGATGCAAAGCCTATCGATCATGTGTGGGTGATGATAGAGGTGAAGTTGGCCACCCAGGTCACTGTGTGGATTCACCCCCGTGCAGCTGCTTGTGAGATGCTATACAAGTCAGCTGCAGAGCCTTGGAATGGTCGAGTTGCTAGAAAGTTCATGGCTGTGGCAATCCTCAGGGCACCTGGCACAGTGTGTCTCAGATGCTCCCTTCCCTGCAACTTGTTGGAGGTGTAGTGGACAGCGAAGAGGGTTACCTCAGATTACAACAGGATCTGGACCAGATGGGCCAATGGGCTGAGAAGTGGCAGATGGAGTTTAATTCAGATAAATGCGAGGTGCTGCATCTTGTGAAAGCAAATCTTAGCAGGGCTTTTACACTTAATGGTAAGGTCCTGGGGAGTGTTGCTGAACAAAGAGACCTTGGAGTGCAGGTTCATAGCTCCTTGAAAGTGGAATCGCAGATAGATAGGATAGTGAAGAAGGCATTTGGTATACTTTCCTGTATTGGTCAGAGTATTGAGTACAGGAGTTGGGAGGTCATGTTGGGGCTGTACAGGACATTGGTTAGACTACTGTTGGAATATTGCATGCAATTCTGGTCTCCTTCCTATCAGAAAGATGTTGTGAAACTTGAAAGGGTTCAGAAAAGATTTACAAGGATGTTGCCAGGGTTGGAGGATTTGAGCTATAGGGAGAGGCTGAACAGGCTGGGGCTGTTTTCCCTGGAGCGTCGGAGGCTGAGGGGTGACCTTATCGAGGTTTACAAAATTGAGGGGCATGGATAGGGTAAATAGACAGTCTTTTCCCTGGAGTCGGGGAGTCTAGAAGTAGAGGGCATTGGTTTAGGGTGAGAGGGGAAAGATATAAAAGAGACCTGAGGGACAACTTTTTCACGCAGAGGGTGGTACGTGAATGGAATGAGCTGCCAGAGGATGTGGTGGTGGCTGGTACAATTGCAACATTTAAGAGGCTTTTGGATGGGTATATGAATAGGAAGGGTTTGGAGGGATATGGGCCAGGTGCTAGCAGGTGGGACCAGATTGGGTTGGGATATCTGGTCGGCATGGACAGGTTGGACCGAAGGGTCTGCTTCCATGCTGTACATCTCTATGACTCTATGACTAGAGTTCACAATTCGTTGAGATTTCTCTGGAGAACTGCAGTCTCTTGCTGCATTGTTTCTTGCGCATGGCATGTAAGTGACCCTGTTGTCATAAACATTGCCACCCTCTGGCATTGAGGTCCCTGCTGCCTATGATCCCCTGCATGTTGCAGATGGTGAATCAGAGCATCAATGATGGTGCTTGTAGGTGCCCTGGTGAAGTATTATGGCTCATGGGGTCATTTTAAAGGGAGTAGTTAGTTGCTACAGGCCTTGAGCAGTGAAGCCTTGTTGCTGACAGATGGGGAGGTGGACTGAGTGTAGCCTCTACAGACATCTCTCCTTTTCCCTCCCTAACAATGAATTTCCTTGCTGGCCTTCCAGAGGTATTCCCAACACAATGGAAGGTATATGGTTTAGAAACTTCCAAAATGCACATAAACAGAGGAAAATAACATGGACAGGGAGAGGAGGTAATACTTATTTACTCTGCCTCATACAATGGCAGCCCCCTGTTCTGCAGGTACATCTGCAAAGCCACAGCCTTAGCTGGAGCTGATCTGCAAAATAAACATCAGGAAGACTCAGGAAATTCCAAATCAGAGCAGGCAAGGGAGCGTTTTTATCATTCCTCACCATATTCCTGCCTCCACAATGAGAAAGAAATTCTACCCTGAAATGTCAACTTCAATCACATCAACTGTTCTTGATTATGAAGCTCAACTTATTTGCTTTTCAGTATTGAAGTTGTATGCTTAGTGAAAAAAAAATTCTGTAGAATGGTCACTGGACCCAAAATGTTAACTCTGCTTTTCCTCTACAAATTCTACCAGACCTGCTGAGTTTTTCCAGCTATTTCTGATTTTGTTAAAGACAAAATCAGATTTACAGTATCTAATGCTTCATGAGTATAGATTTTAATGCACAGATATAATTTTGTGCCAATAATCTCAGAAAAGTGAGTGTCCTCTAGCAAGTTATTGACATGAAATCCATTGCTACATTTCCCTAAAACCTATGTTTTCTTGGCCTAAGACAAACTAGTACAAGCTCCCTGAGATACACAGCCAGTATTGTTTAAATGAAGAATCAAATTAAAAATCTCTAACATGACACTGTGAAACACTCACACTATTTTGAGAACCAAATGCTTGTGGGTCTAGGATCTACATCTACCCAGAGCCAACGGCTTTTAATGAATTAACCTTGCCATGCCAATGCTCAAACTATAATGGCTCAGATTTTATTATCAGATAATCATTGTTATTGAAGTGTAAACTGAAATTGCATGGAGGACCATGATGAGGTTGACTTCACTGAAATTGTCCAGGACCTTGAAACTCCTTGCAGCTGGGGCAGGAGGTGAAATTGAAGGAGGGCATCTAGAAAGGGGATCCAGAATGGAAGGGATCCAGAAAGGAGGGGATCTAGAAAGGAGGGGAACTAGAAAGGACAGGATCGAGAAAGGAAGGAATCTAGAATGTCTCTGTGGAACCTCCATCAAGGAAAGGGTGCCTTTGTCAGGCTGCGTATGGAGCAGAAGGCTTTGGGGAAAGAGATAGTGAGGACTGCAGCTGCTGGAGAGGCCATCCCACCTACCTTTCCTCTAGCCTCAACCACCTCCCAATTTATTATTCAGCCCCCCTCCCTCTCCCCAGTCCTGAAGCAGTGTTATGCCCAAAACACCGACTCCCTTGCTCCTCAGATGCTGCCCGACCTGTTGCGCTTTTTCCAGTGCCACACTTTATTGACTTGGAGAGAGTCTGCCAGCCAAGTACAAAGCATCCCTCAGATCAGGCTGTAACCACAGGCTTAGTGCAACATTCATACTCTTTATTCCTACTTGTAGCCTTAATTTCCCTTGACCTTTGTAAAGACTTGATGCCGGTAGAATAAAAAAAACCCTGCTCATAGTTTGTGGATGGTTCTTGTACTTAAATCCCCTATTACACTCTAGAGAATATCTACTGGGATCTGGAACCCACCAAAAGGATCACTGCAAGTGCCTTTGACATTAATGTATACATAAAAAATATGACAAGACCTTGTCTCATTACAGCCACTCATTGACGAGCCATCTTTGGAATTCAATTCCTAAACAAGTTCCTCTTCCTCTCTGGCTTGTTTTGAAAGGAATACAGCTTTAATTGAGCATCTATTTAATGAACAAACAAATTAAGATATAGAGATTGACTTATGAGGAAAATTGCTTCAGATTCATCACTGGCAAATTCATCAATCCTGATGAACCAGCTGTCAGGACGGTGGCCTCGGCATCTAGAGTAGAAGACAGCAGAATTTGGAGCTGGCTTGTCAATGTTTCCATGTTTACTTTGACAATACTGTTGCTTGATGGTTTGGGAGATTAGAAAAGACTGGTTGTGTGATATATAAGGAGAGAGAGTAAGACAGTGTAGGAAATTGACGATCATGTCCTCTCTTGCACAGTATTGTGGCAACATGAAGCCACAGTAATTTATTTACTTGTGGGGACATGACTATTGCTGGTTGGCCAGCAGTAATTTCCCATTCCTAGCTGCCCTTAAACTGAATGGTTTGCTGGGCTATTTCACAGGCAATTAAGAGTCATACACATTGCTGTGGGTCTGGAATCATATATAAGCCAGACCACTTGACGATCATAGAATTCCTACAGTGTAGAAGCAGGCCATTCAGCCCATTGAGTCCACACTGACCTTCCAAAGAGCATCCCACACAGACCCATAATCAATGCACATCCCTGGACACTATAGGGAATTAGCATGGCCAATCCACCTAATTTGCACATCTTAGGACTGAGGGAGGAAACCAGAGCACCCAGAGGAAACCCACGCAGACATGGGGAGAATGTGCAAACTCCACACAATCGCTCGAGACTGGAGTTGAACCCGGGTCCCTGGTGCTGTGAGGCAGCAGGACTAACCACTGAGCACCAGTTGGCAGATTTCCTTTCATGAAGGACATTAGGGAAGAGGTTTCTTGAATAAAGTTAATGGTTTCTTTACCTCAGCAGATTCAGTAAGTAATTTTTGGAAGTA
Organism: Hemiscyllium ocellatum; assembly: GCF_020745735.1. Classification (NCBI taxonomy): domain Eukaryota; kingdom Metazoa; phylum Chordata; class Chondrichthyes; order Orectolobiformes; family Hemiscylliidae; genus Hemiscyllium; species Hemiscyllium ocellatum. The sequence goes on along the minus strand of NC_083406.1, from coordinate 7,371,655 downwards.
CAATCAGATGAAGAATGTTATATAGTGGCAGCATGCCAAACAATAAGTGCATAAAAATCTGTCATTATTGGAAAGGTTCAAGCAGGTCATAGGGTCCAATGAAGTAAAAATGCTGCTGACTTGGAATCAAAGATTGACACATTACCGTTCTGCTCCTGGCCTCACTGCAAATGACATTTGCTTCATTTCAGGATAGAACATAGAACAGTACAGCATGGGAACAGGCCTTTCGGCCCACAATGTCATGCAAAATGGTAGAATAGTGCAATATGCTGTCTTTTCCAGGACTGTAAGTAAACATAAAAATTTAACTTTACAACTAAACTTTAAAATTATGGTTGCAGAAAGGACTGGTGTATTGAGGTAGAATGGACTGAGATTAGAAACAGGAAGGAGAGGTTACGCTGTTGGGAGTTTTCTAACTTTCCAAACATTGACTTATAATTCAAGTATTTTAGATGGGGCAGTTTTTGTCCAGTGTGTGTGCAGAAGAGTTTCTTGACACAGCATGTAGACAGGCCAACAGAGGGAGAGGTCACATTAGATTTGGTACTGGGTAATGAACCCGGCCAGTTGTTAGATCTGGAGGTAGGTGAGCACTTTGGTGAAAGTGACCACAATTCAGCTATGGAAAGGGATAGGTGTATACCACAGGGTAAGAGTTATAGCTGGGGGAAAGGCAATTACAATGCGATGAGGCAAGATTTAGGATGCATAGGATAGGGAAGGAAACTGCAGGGGGTGGACACAATTGAAATGTGGAGCTTATTCAAGGAAAAGCTACCGCTGGTCCTTGATAAGTATGTACCTGTCAGGCTGGGAGGAAGTTGCCGAGAGTGGGAGCTGTGATTTACTAAGGAAGTTGAATTTTTTGTCAAGAAAAAGAAGAAGGCTTATGTTAGGATCAGATGTGATGGCTCTATCAGGGTGCTTGAGAGTTAAAAGTTAGCCAGGAAAGACCTAATGAGAGAACTAGGAAGAGTGAGGAGGGGACATGAAATGTCATTGATGGATAGAATCAAGGAAAACCATAAGGCTTTCTATAGGTATATCAGGAATAAAAGAATGACTAGTATGATTAGGTATAGTAGTGGGAAGCATAATAGTGGGAAGTTTTGCATGGAGGCAGAGGAGATAGAGGAAGCACTAAATGAATACTTTTCATCAGTATTCACATTTGAAAAATACAATGTTGTCGAGGAGAATACTGGGATACAGGCTACTAGACTAGATGGGATTGTGATTCACAAGGAGGAGGTGGTAGCAATTCTGGAAAGTGTAAAAATGGATAAGTCCCCTGGGCCGGATGGGATTTATCCTCGGATTCTTGGGGAAGGCAAGGAGGAGATTGCCGAGCCTTTGGCTTTGATCTTTATGTTTTCATTGTCTACAGGAATAGTGCCAGAAGACTGGAGGATAGTAAATGTTGTTCCCTTGTTCAGGAAGGGGAATAAAAACAACCCTGGGAATTATAGAGCAGAGAGCCTTACTTCAGTTGTGGATAAAGTGTTGGACAACGTTATAAAAGATAGGAGTTATAATCATCTAGAGAGGAATAAGTTGATTAGGGATAGTCAACATGGTTTGTGAAGGGTAGTTGTGCCTCACAAGCCTTACTGAGTTCTTTGAGAAGGTGACCAAACAGGTGAATGATTGCAAAGTGGTTGATATAGTGTATATGGATTTCAGTAAGGCGTTTGATAAGGTTCCCCACAGTAGGCTATTGTGCAAAGTATGGAGGCATGGGATTGAGCGTGATTTAGTGGTTTGGATTAGAAATTGGCTCGCTGAAAGAAGACAGAGGGTGGTGGTTGATGGGAAATATTCATCCTGGAGTTCTACTAGTGTGGTAGCGCAAGGATCTGTTTTGGGTCCACTGTTGTTTGTCATTTATATAAATGACCTGGATGAGGGCGTTAGTAAATTTGTGACTGACGCTAAGGTCGGTAGAGTTATGGATAGCGACAAAGGATGTTGTAGGTTACAGAGGGACATAGTTAAGCTGCAGAGCTGGCTTGAGAGGTGGAAATGGAGCTTAATATAGAAAAGTGTGACGTGATTCACTTTGGAAGGAGTAACAGGAATGCAGAGTACTGGGCTAATAGGAAGATTCTTGGTACCGTAGATGAGCAGAGTGATCTTCATGTTGAAGTACATAGATCCTTGAAAGTTGCCACCCAGGTTGATAGGGTTTTAAGAAAGCATATGGTGTGTTAGCTTTTATTGGTAGAGGGATTGTGTTTTGGAACCATGAGATCATGCTGCAGCTGTACAAAACTCTGGTGCGGCCACATTTGGAGTATTACATACAGTTCTGGTCAGAACATTATAGGAAGGATGTGGAAGCTTTGGAAAGGGTTCAGAGGAGATGTATTAAGATGTTGCCTGGTATAGAGGGAAGGTCTTACAAGGAAAGGCTGTGGGACTTGAAGCTGTTTTCGTTAGAGAGAAGAAGGTTGAGAGGTGACTCAATTGAGACATATAAGATAATCAGAAGGTTAGGTAGGTTGGACAGTGAGAGCCTTTTTCCTCAGATGGTGATGGCTGGTACAAGGGACATAGCTTGAAATTGAGGGGTGATAGATATAAGACAGATGTTAGAGGTAGTTTCTTTACTCCAAGAGTAGAAGGGGCGTAGAACGCACTGCCTGCAACAATAGTGGACTCGCCAACTTTAAGGCCATTTAAACAGTCATTAGATAAGCATATGGATGATAATGGTATAGTGTAGGATAGATGGGCTTCAGATTGGTTTCACAGGTCGGTGCACCATCAAGGGCCAAAGGGCCTTTGATGCGATGTAATGTTCTATGTTCTAACCTTAAAGCCTTTAGCCTGACAATATCAGAAACAAGGCAAAAGTGAGGACTGCAGATGCTGGAAATCAGAGTCTACATTAGAGTGGTGCTGGAAAAACACAGCTGGTCAGGCAGCATCCGAGGAGCAGGAAAATCGACATTTCGGACAAAAGCCCTTCATCAGGACTTTTCCAGTCCCACTCTAATCTAGACTCCAATATCAGAGACAAAACATTCCTCAAACCAAGATGTGCAACTGCAGGAATCATCAGACATTAATATTTTAATTTTAAGTCCCATAAACTGCTCAGGGATGCAAATGATGTCCTTGATGATTTTAGTTGTGAGTGTATAAATAGGTTGTGACAAACATAATGCCTGAAAGCACAGAGCCGCCTGTGACCCTTTACAATTAGCCTTCTGTCTGTTGCTTCAGCTTCACAATAATAAACTCCAGAGTTCCAGTGGGGTGAGTCAGCCATCTTGCCTCATCTGCAGTGGCGCTAATAACCTAAATTTCTTTCGGTTCTCCCCCTCTGTAGCAAGGTAAAGTTAACGTAGGTCTCCTGCTCACTTGTTAGAGAGAAACAGCAGGTGGTGGTTTAACCTAAGGGTTACTATGCCTCAGGTGAGGAGAGAGGTTGTGAGGGCGATTTCTTTCTGGCAACCTCATTTAGTGTGGGAATTGAATCCAGGCTGTTACATAGCAAACCAGTTCTCTAGCCAACTGAGCTAAATCAACTGCCTTATGCTGTATTTTATATATATGTATATACATACCTCTAACAGTTAAATCAGCAGAAAATGCTGAAAATACTCAGAAGATCCGACACCGTCTGTGGCAAGAGAAACAGAGTTCATTGAGTAGGTGTTGAGTCAAAGCCTACCTCTGCATTGTTCGCATGTCCTGCTTTTATTTTGCAAGCCATAGGTCTTAATTATTAGAAGCAAGACTTACAACACCATCTGAGAGAAGGTTTTGCCTCACGGAGGTGCAGAAGTACAGAACCTGCAGCACCACAAGAAACATGGTACTGCCAACACAGCACCAAGAGCATTGAGGGAGCATTCAGCACTGGAATGACTCTCCAGTAATTCTGGGATTTCACTACCTGACTACCTGACAGGGTCCAGCACAGTCAGGTTTCAGAAGGGACATGTTGGACAGGGCAGGTTTAGGGTGGACATGGGGTTGGGAAGGTGTGGAAGACGACCTCTGATTAGTGCTGGGGACACAGAGAGGAATTACACCTCCATCCATTTTCATTGGTTATCAGAGCAGCAATGACTTTCATTGCCCACATACAAGTCTCAAATGGGTTATGGGCAAGCAGCCTACTGGACACTTCCCCCACTACTTGTAAAATCAATAGCAGGCATGGTGCCAATGGCACAGTGACTGACTATACAGGTCCACTTGCCTGCTTGTTTACCTGCAGATGGTCAGTCAAATCCAACCCATTTAATCGTTAATGTTGATGGTCTTTTGTGAGAGCTGATTGCATTAACTATTCATGGGTTTTAATACATACATCACACAAAGGATCAGCAATCTGAAATTATAATGCCTTATTTCATCATTGCATGCTGCTTCATTTGCTGTGTAATTCCCTTTCTCATTCAAATTTCCAACTTTGACAATATTCCATCACAAACAATCCCCTGTCAATCCCCATCAGCAGCTATTCATTCTCCCAGGCTGACCATTACCCATTTCTTTGTCACACAGCTGCTTTTTTTTCTCTCTGGGCTCCATCACCATCTATCATTTAATCCTCCTCCCCTCCTCCCACCCCACCTTCAGAACATGTACCAACCTTTTCCAAGCTCCAATCAGTCCTGAAGAAAGGTCCCTGGACTTAAACTTCAACCCTGCTTCTTCTACACAGGTGCTGCCAGACCTGCTGAATTTCTCCAGCAATTTCTGCTTTTGTTTCTAATTTACTTGAAGCTGTAGGTTGAGAAATCTTTTCCTGGGCAGCCCCAAGAGTGTTGAAGCTGTGTTCATCCAAACAAGAGAGGAACATTCTAACACTGTCCTGACTTTTGCTTTGTCAATGGTCATTTGGGGAATAAGAATAGGTTACTTCCAGAGCCCCCAGCCTCTGCTCAGCTCTTAAAAACACAGTATTTACGTTTTTGATCAATGATGATCTATAAAGGTGTTGATGGTGGCAGGTTCAGGCTGGAAGATTTGATTAATCGACCTGTTGTTTCATTTCTCAATGTCCCAGGTAAAGGGAGAAGTCATTTTGCACTACTGTTTACACTGAAAAGAGATAAGTTGGATCACCTCAGAGGATAGAAGTTATTGTATCACCAATTGATTTATACAGTTAAAAACCCCATGGATTGGTAATGTTAACAGTTTATATATTAAACTTGTTTGTGGTAAGTATTTTTAATATCCCATCAATTCAAACTTACCCAGAACACTTATTTATCTTTCCATATTTCAATGTGCAAGTATCTTGTAATAAAGAACAGTACACTTCTCTTTCTATTTTATTACCTACTGGAAGTTTCTCAAATTAAATATTCCTTTGCATGCTCTCTTCATTTCAAGGACCATGCCCAGTTCCCAATCCAGCAACTTTTAAAATTATTTGATTCTTTACAAGACATTCTTTGATTCTTTACACATGGCTCAAGAGACCAATAATTCACCGCTCTCCACAATCTGTGCTCTTTGACTCTTTTTTGTTATAAAATCAGATCTTCCAGCATCAGCGGATAGGATTCCTGAGGTATCAATCGATCCTACAGAGTAAGGGTCACTTTCTATACATCAGTATCTCATTATTCTGAAGCATCTCTCTCATGACACGGTCTCCACAGTATTTCCTTGCAGCATGTACATTTTAATGATTAACTTCTGATGTAGTGATTTTCTGATGTTGTTACCTCATCTGTAATATTTATCTTTTGCTTGGAAATTGTATTAAGCATTCTCTGCATTCTGCCTACTTAACTTTGATGTCTGCTTTGCTCCATTAAGTGTATTGAAGCATGGAAGATGTGGATAGATGAATCGTACAGAGAAATAAAAGGAGTAGATGGAAAACGCAGGAGTAGAAAACTTGGAAGAACTAGCAAAGAGAATGATTGTAAGAAATGGTTGCATTAAGGTTAGTGGTATATTTTATAATTATCAAAACTAAATGCATATAAACAAACAAATGATGTTACATTCTAGACTAACAACCAGATTAATATTGTGTGCATTATAATCAAGAGGCTTGAATTAATAATCCAAAGTGGAGTGGGAATCCAAATGCTAATATAGCAGTTTAGGAAGATGAATCTCTGAATTAGAGACAACATTGAACATTAAAAAAAAACCTCGCATCATTAAACAAGAGCACAGTGTTGTCAGATTAACATAAAAGCTCAAAAATTTTGTTTTTGTTTTAAGGAAGGATCTCTATCATCTTGAACAATAGGAGCCTGATTTAGCCTACACACATATAGTCAAATTGCCGTCTATAATAAATGCTGATTATGCCAGTGAAATACCTGCACAGAGGCCCATATCCTATTACCAAGTCACCCTTTGTTTACATGTGCACAGTCCACTAGCTGTGGCCAGTTTGGAGTCAATCCCTGCAGTGACATTCTGACTCTCCTGTTTATAACTGTCAGCCAGGGCTCCCTGATCTTACAAGATTAACAACCCCAATCAGTGATCCCGTCATCAATAAAACCCACCTGGTTCCAATCACCACAGATTGAGATGCCTACAGCTGAAGAACAAAGCTCTAAAATGTCATCATCATGTTTTCAGGAATTTACATTTGCAGAAAACAAAACCCAAACATTTGTTTAAGACCCATTGCATGAATTTGGGTCAACATAATGAAATCTGAACATTTAAGATTTAGAGTTTGGATGATTGAGAAACAATAGTGTTGGGACAGTATGAGAACAGAACAATTAACTTATTCTTTAAAATTGATTTAGCTAGAGTGGATCAGGATAGTTTCAAAACATGAGTAAAGGCTAGTTATGTACTCTAAGTTCAAGGCAATTTGCAGCTGACAAATGAATCCAGTCATCAATATAAAATGGATATTCGCTATTGTTAGACTGGAATAAAAACATCCAAACAAGACTTATACCTGCATTTTACTATAGTTTGTTTTCCTATAGACTTTTTTGATTTAAATTTCCTCTTCTCCCTGTTGGATCTTCATTATTAAGGAGATGCCGTGCTGTGAATTTGAAAAGAGCAGTTATTATTTGGGCTATCCACAAGATTAGAAGACCCTGCTGTCTTAGAATCTACTGACACATGTGAAGTAAGGCAATGAGGAGCAATAATAGATAGATGCTCACCAGATCATGACTGTGCCAGAGGCAGATAGTGTACGCCCTACTTCATTAAGTTAAAAATCACACAACCCCAGGTTCTAGAGTAACCAGTTTAATTGGAAGCACTAGCTTTTGGAGCTCTGCTCCTTCATCAGGTGGCTGTGCAGCTAGTGTTGTGTGATTTTTTTACTCTGCACACCTCAATCCAACACCAGCTCCTCCAAATCATTCTACTTCACACTCATAAGCAGAATCAGTCATCAGGGAAATGTTTGCACATGTCTTAAATTACCAACCAGACAATGATAAGCAAAAGCAAAAATTGCTGGAGAAACTCAGCAGAACTGTGAAGGGAAAGTAGAATTAATGTTTCAGATCCAGTGACCCTTCTTCAGAGTCTGTCACAAGGAAACTCACAGCTTAATCACAATATACTGGCACAGTTAATGATGCTATCAATTATAATCTCAATTTCACAGCCTCGATTTCATTTCAGCATATTTTAAAGCTGTCCTGTAGGAAGCTGCTCCTATAGTAAATAGAACCTATGGTGTTCAGGAAGCAGGGAGTCTCGGACAGGAAGGAAGGCCAGTTCCAGTGATGTCGAACATAGGGTAGTACCTTGTGTCTGTGGCTTCAGGTCCTATATATGGGTCGAAAGAAGATTTCCAGACAGTGGGAGCCATGTTACTGCTTCAAGATGTGAGAAAGTGACTGAGGGAGGACCCAGGCTGATGATACATAACCGGCCGCCACGAGGGGACCAAGCTAGACTAGGGATGTGTCCCTAAATTGTTCCGCAACTGCAAGTTATCAGTTAGTCTGTTAAGTAATCCATTTCCCAATTTGGTATGAGATTAAGATTAACCCAGTGTTGTGTTTAGGGATAGGGCCCAGCGAAGCAATTGAGGATAACTTGTTGAATGTTTTTAAGGCAAAGAGAGATAGATTTTTGAACAATAAGGGGTTTAATGGTTATGGTGAGTGGGCGAGTGAGTGAAGCTGAGTCCATGAAAAGATCAGCCATGATCTTATTGAATGGCGGAGCAGGCTCGAAGGGCTGGACGGTCTACTCCTGCTTGTAGTTCGTATGGTCTTATGTAGCACAGCACAAGATACAACACAATGGTCAGTGGTGATTTTGCTTAAAAATAAATGAAGGCAGTAATCTGAACTTTACAACCAGAGGCAAAGGTCTCAGATAAGTCCTGAAGCAGTGCAGGAGTTATGTTCTATCAATACCCCAGAGGGAGAGAAAGCCACTGTACAAGCTCTGCTGGTGAAATGGTGAGTACTTGATTTGTCAGCTGGCCAGATTCATGGTCCACTTGGATGATGACTCAGTTCCAATTTGGGCTGTAGAAACTGCAGAGCCGTTGAGACGACTTTGAGTTCCAACTCTGCACATAAAAAAGTATGCTGAATAAAAGGCTTCAGTCACAGCCAGAGCAGCAGAGGGACAAATTTAAAAACAGCTAATATAGTACGGCAGCTGCACTGCTGAATTTCCACATGGTGTAGCCTTATAAACTAACGACTGTAAGTTTCTTAAACGTTGATAACGTTTGCAAAAAAAACAGGGAACATCAGAAAAGTAACTCTGAAAAATAAATTGCAAGACCACAGATATCCTATCTCTAGCATTGGAAAGGAACAACGTTGCAGGGTAATTAGACTGATTTCATAGAATTCCCACAGCATAGAAACGGACCATTCAGCCCAGCACGTCCACACTATCCCATTGCAAAGCATCCCACTCAGATCCATCCTGACCCTATCCCTGCATTTCCCATGACTAACCCAGCATATGTACATATCCCTGAACATTATGGGTAATTTAGCATTGCCAATCCACCTAACTTGTACATCTTTGGTCGCAGCACATACAGCTGACCTATATGCAAGATTGAAAGTTTCACATACTCTGTGTTGAGCAGCGATCCATTCATATCTTACTGACAAATGCTCCAAATGGGGCAATGACCAGCAATGCCCTGGTTGTAGAAGCTGCTCCGATCGCAGCCTCAGGGGGATGATAACCAACTGAGTGTGACCTCATGGGTTGCCTGATGTTGGAAATGTACAAATGATGTCTAACCCTTCGACCCTCCACATGTCAGAGTGCACAGAGGTTGATGCAATTGATGATCATGAATTGACATATGAAATGGCATTCCCATAGGACAACCTGCAGCCCCAATGCTCACAGCTGACATAAAGGCAATTTGCTGACTGATACTTCCAACTACCTGAGAGGACCTGGTGGCCTGAGGTCTAGAAGCCTTCATTATAGTCCTCCCATGCTGGAGGAGATAGAGGTATTAACAGAGGAGAGCTGGAGAAGCAGAGTACCCTTGGGGAAGTTCTGGGGTGCAATCCTCTGACTGCCTTTCCAATCCTTCTCTCCTCCTCCACATGCGATGATTCTTTGAGGAGAAGGGGCATCAGGAGATTGATGTACCTCATCTCCCTCTCATCGTGCCTAAAGTGCTGGGAAACATTAGTTTGGGTCAGATCTCTGAAGTTTGAGCTGACTATGTCCTCCAACACAGTTACCACACTTTCCATGAAGACAGTCAAGAGTGTGGTGCCGGAAAGGCCCAACACGTTCAGGGACATGAAGGGAGGCAAGTCTGTGCATGTGGGAACCGTGTTGGTATTCATCATGTGGACATACCCCTCTAGCTTTTATTCAAATATATGGTGCCACCTTAATCAGATGGAGAGGGTCTCAGATGCCTTCTCTGGTAATCAGGACCTGCTGCCTTTTCAGAACAACCTGTGGTCAAACTTTAGGAAAAAGTGAGGATTGCAGATGCTGAAGATCAGAGTCGAACCATGTGATGCTGGAAAAGCACAGCAGGTCAGGCAGCATCCACAGAGTGGGAGAATCAACATTTCAGGCATAAGCCCTTCATCAGGGTCAAACATTGCTAATTATGGGATCACTCTCCTACTGCAGTGTGACGATCTGCTGGAGAGGAGAGCTGACAAGAGATGCAGAAGTCCAAAAGATGAACAGGTGAAGAGCATATATCAGTCGCAATGGAATCAAACATGCCAGATGTTCATTGAAGGTCTTGACTTTCCAGGAATGAACATCCATCCAGGTTATCTTTACATGTGGCTCCCAGATTTTTGACTCTGTCAGATGTCAGTGGAGACTTTGACTTCTGCTCTGCAGGTAGATTCATCAAGCTCAGCACATGTGTAGATCGAATTCGCTCATCTCCATAATTGTGACCTGCCTACAAGTAAAAGTGGCTGTTATTTCCAGTCCCACCACAAAACTTTGATTGTTGAACAGAAGTTTTTGCTTTTTGTTTCTTTTCTCTTTACTTTCCCAGGCTTCTACTTACACAATAAGATTTTACTCAGTGTTCCATTTTATATTCTAACTGATTGATCTTAGACAGGCAATAATCCTTTACTCAAAACTGTCATCTATGTGCCTTATCCCTGGTGCTATCAGTTCAGTCTATCAGCTCTCTGGATTGACATTTTAGTTACCAACTGCAGAACCGCAGCTCTGCATGTGCGGCTGCAAAGGTAGTTGCATTATACTGTGGAACCCACAGTCTTAAATTTAATTGCCCTTTTATACGAGGAAAGGAAAATTCCAGACATGAACTCTTTTTCGAATGACAAAGCTCTTGATAATCCATTTATTTCAGACAGTAGCATAACCACACACTGTGCACAGCAGTTACAATTTTCATGACTGTAATTCTCACATAAATTGCATGCATTGTGGATAATTGCACAGATTTAAATATCTTAAATACCATCTAAGATGAACATTCGCTACATTACAAGTTAGAAATGATATTTTGAAAAGAATCATTAACTTCATTTTCTCTCTCTCTTCTCAGCCTGTCCCCTGAAGGAATAAGTAATGTTCAGTTTTTATTGGCGAAATAGATTATAAAAATTTTATCTTACCTTTCGTAATGTTATTTAAGAAGTTTAATTCAATTTACATTCTTCGCAAGTTTCATATTGTCAGCTCAATTTTCTTTTTGTTTATGTTTTTGTACTGCAACTTTTTTTCTCAAACTTAGTTTTGTTTTGTCACCATGAAATGATTTGCCTGCTTTCCCTGACAGTTGCTTCATGCTTAAACTGGGTTTTCTCATTTACAACCACTGGTTGATTGGAGCTTTTAACTTATGACTACATATGTTGTGTTTTATTTGTAGAGAACTGTGTATCTAGTGCTGTATATTATCTCCTGTTCCTTTATTTCTCACCTGTTGTATCAGTCACAGGTTTGAAATCTTATCAAAACATAACACACTTTTCCAGTCAATCTTGTCAAAAATCCTTTGAAATACACCAACAGGTTGGACACTAAATTAAGAATGATATTTAATGAATGGGACAGATTTTTTATTTGGAACATAAATGTCAACACATACTGACCTTATTTTCAACACATCTTATTAAAAAAACAATTTGGATTTTTATACTACTGAAAATATGTAAGAGATATTCCAAAATAAATTCCCGCTGGTAACTTATTTTCTCAATTTTAAAAAACTTAACGTCAACTAAATTTTGCAGAATAGGTTGCTTTGGTCAGACCTAGCCTTGTTTATTCTATTCAGTTGTGGAAATCAAGACAATGAAGAAACAACAACACTGTGGGTGCGATTGGAATAAAGACCTGTATGCTGATCAGTGGCATTAAAGATATGAGTTCTAAGCAAATTTCAGAAAGTCATGCAAGAGATCTCCAGAACATGTGTAAAATACTGTAATCTTCAAATAGGAAAGCTTACTGCATAGCTCCCTGCTCTACCTGAATGCTTGATGTATTTGTGTGAGGGATAGAAGGAAGCACAACATGTTACTCCAGGCAGTAGCTACATCAAGTTATGGGAACCACAATTTAAACAATAAGTGAGGAAGGGAATATTGTAGAGATGGGTTTCCTAAATGACAAAGCTCCTGAAAATCTTGGGTTCTACTTCTGCTCCCCATGAATTGTGTACAAGCCGCTGAATAGGAAATCGGTGCAAATTTGGATTTATGCCATCTTCTCCAACTTAGAGATACTCTAAAATAACTTTCCAGTTATTGAAGTAGTTTTGAACTGCAGTCAGCTGTGCATTGTAGAAAACATGGTCGTTGATTTCCACACCAATGTCCCATTTGGAGCAATGACCAGCTTTAGTGGGAATTGAAGGATAAAATATACACAAAAAACTAGGAAAACTGCCTGGCTTCTCTTTGAATAGTGCCATGGAATCTTTTCCACCTGAGACAGTACAGCACCTGCTTGATTCTGCACTGGAATTTCATCCTAGATAGAGTCATAGAGATGTACACCATGGAAATAGACCCTTCAGTAAAATTTGTCCATGCCGACCAGATATCCTAAATTAATCTAGTCCCATTTGGAAGCACTTGACCCATATCCCTCTAAACCCTTCCTATTCATGTACCTATCCAGATGCATCTTACATGTTGTAGTTTTACCAGCTTCCACCACTTCCTCTGGCAGCTCAAACCATACATGCGCCACCTTCTGCATGAAAAGGTTGCCCCTTATGTCCCTTTTAAATTTTTCTCCTCTCACCCTAAACCCATGCCCTCTAGTTCTAGAGTCCCCCACACCAGGGAAAAGAATTTGCCAATTTATCCTATCCTATAAACCTCTATAAGGTCACCTTTCAGCCTCTGTTACTCCAGGAAAAGCAGCTCCAGTCTATTCAGCCTCTCCCTATAGCACAAACCCTCCAACCCTGGCAGCATCCTTGTAAATCTTTTCTGAACCCGTTCAAGTTCCACAGCATCCTTCTGGTAGGAGGTAGGCCAGAACTTCACACAATATTCTAAAAATAGCTGAACCAATGACATGTACAGCCACAGCATGACCTCCCAACTGCTGTACTCAATGCTCTAAGATTTGATTCCATAACCTTGTGATTTACATCTGATAGTAAATTAGATCCAGACTGACCAATAATTATATTATAATACACTATATAAGCACAAATAACTTTACATGCAATAATGGATTGTGGATAATCCTGGTATGTACAAAGGTGTCCTTTGGGCATGTTCACTGTACAGCCTTGGTGGGGTCAGGTGCCTTTTGGGAGAAATAGGTTTCCTTTTGGGATTACTAAAAGCAAACATGAATGGTGTAAAAACTCATTAGAACTGTCAAGAAGAGCTGTCAATCTGTCAAGGCATTCGAAACTCCTGCCCTTTAAATCTTAGGGAAAGTAAGTATAGATTTTAAAAAGACAATGCTTGCTAATTGACTTTGTTGACATAAGGTTGAAGGGCTCCTCTATTGAATTAGTGCAAATGTCACTGTAAGTGCCTGCCTTCTGACAGTTTGATTGACAACTCCAGGTAGTAGTCTCAGATTCTTTGACCTGGGACTATGAATTCTAATGCTGTTGTTATAAGGGAATATACAGCTGAATGAAATGTTAGTGGCTATACAAGATTATGCAGTTTAAGGAAGCTAAATGCGGTGACCTTTTTGGTGAATTTGATTTTTAAAAAAATATAATGAAGTCCATAATAGACACTTTGAACTTCATTTATCTCACCCCTGCATTAGTCATGAAAGCTGCTTATTGTTTCCATGGTGGATACACAGTGAGTTAACGTGGGAGGTATAAAAGTGATAGGTGGGAGTATGAGTTGGTATAAATTGACACTAAGTTGACATGGAGCTGGGCAGGGGTCACAGGTTGAAATGAGGTCATTGCAGCACCTTGGGAGCTGGGCAGAGCATTGGAGGTGACATGGGTTGGCCTAATTAGGCCATGGAGAGTGTTTGTGAGGTGGAGGAGTTAGAGCTGAAAGTGGGTTTTTGTCTTTTTTTCCAAGAAATCTTCAACACAGCGCTGGAGCACTGCAGTAAGTGTTGTATGTTTATGTATGTTGGACTGTTACTTTAAGAGTCCAATCACATGACATTATGACTCTGTCATCAGCCATTTTGAAGGGAAATAGTTCAGTCTAACCTTGTTGCTGAAGATTGAACATCTTCCTTCATAAATCTCCTGATGTTGTTTAAACACTTTGGCCTTGTATTCCTTCTTCTATGTAACAGTGAGCCTTCAACTCAGCCTGCCTCAGGACCGACAGCCTCTGCACTCATTCCAGTGTTTCTCATGGTGGTCCAGACCCAGGGAACTCTGCCATCCCAGAAAGCAAGTCCCAAAATCCACAGCATCTTCTCCTGGGTCAACTTAGCAGAGCCAATGTCCTGACTCCAGACCTTTTTTTTCTCATTTGAGGTCTGGAAACTTTTAAAAATTGCAAACTTTTAAGGATGAGAGAAAGCATGTTAGTTGGAACATAACCCTTAGCAGCGAGTAATAAACTGTCTCCAGTGTTGAGTAGTCCCTGTGCCAATAATTTTGATCAATAAATACTAAAACTGCAACAAACAGTGAAGAAATGGGCACGTAATATGAGAATCCAAATCTGTCACCACTTACTTTGTAACAAGTTATTTTTGCTGTTTGATCTGTATTTTTAGACAGCCTTCAAGGAACATTCACACTCCTGGGATTAGGTAGGAAGAATAATGCTAGTAAAGAAGGTGTCTCTCAAGAAATTAAACCAAGATTGTAAAGAATTCTGAATCATATTTTCAAGCAGACTCAAATGACAAATTGGGCCATGTCAGATCGACCTGGTGGAGAAAATGCATTTTGACTGTGTTTGAAAAATCCAGTAAAATGCTCCATATACATGTTGGAACAAATACCTATTTCTGTTTTATAACAACCTTTTTATAGTGGAGTTGGCAAGTTTTTGTTTTGTAGAGCTATAGGGAGAGGCTGAACAGCCTGGGGCTGTTTTCCCTGGAGCGTCGGAGGCTGAGGGGTGACCTTATAGAAGTTTACAAAATTATGAGGGGCACGGATAGGGTAAATTAGCAAAGTCTTTTCCCTGGGGTCAGGGAGTCCAGAACTAGAGGGCATAGGTTTAGGGTGAGAAGGGAAAGATATAAAAGAAACCTAAGGGGAAACTTTTTCACACAGAGGGTGGTACGAGTATGGAATGAGCTGCCAGAGGAAGTGGTGGAGGCTGGTACAATTACAACATTTAAGAGACATTTGGATAGGTATACGAATAGGAAGGGTTTGGAGGGATAAGGGCTGAGTGTTGGCAGTTGGGACTAGATTGGGTTGGGATATCTGGTCAGCATGGATGGGTTGGACCGAAGGGTTTGTTTCCATGCTGCACATCTCTATGACTCTATCCTGTTGTGTATGAGTCACTACAAGTAAGGGAGCAAGAAATGGGACAAATATTTTCAGAAGGTTTAGGATCTAAAATGAAGTGTCCAAATTTGTTCAGTAATTATCTATTTCCTTATGATGCATAGAGGTTTAGTGTGTGATCCTTGACAGAGAATTCAATATAGTCTCACCAACCAAGTAATGCACCTATCTTCCAAAAGCAACTGCAATTTATTATTACACCACTGACCCTCCTTTCCCTTGTTCATTCTCAAAACCTGTAAACCAAATTAGCCTAGTAATTTTCTGTTGGAGCTGCTGTTTATTTGTGTTGAATACTGTTTCACCATTGCAATAATAGTTAAATAATAAAAATATTCAATTTTTGTTTATTTCATTAAATAAATCTAAATAAGTCAGGCAGTGATCCATGTTGGGAAGATGTATGTTTTGATTTTAAGTGATAGTTCAAAATAGTGAATCAGAAGTCCATTTTAAATCCAGTGGGCGAGTGTGAAATATCCGCTAAGTTGCTGTCATCAATTTTAAATTGTCACATAATGTCATTACTACTGCTACTTCAAATATTGAGGATAAAATTCAGTTTATTACCAACACTTCCACTATATTAAAACATAGCTTAATATTATCTGTTTCGATGTGATTGATTATAAATAGACTTTATTCCATGGTGCTTCCAACTGATACAAACCAATTCTCCTGGTAATTGAAATAGATGAGACCTATTGGAATGTGGGAGATTGTAACATTTGACGAAAAATATGTTTTGTCAATGTCTGAACATTTTGTTGCCCTCCTGATGCTTTTTTCAGAGGTGGCTTCCTGGAATAACTTTAATCCACCTCAGGAAGAATGGGCTTTCCATATTCGCTGTAGTGGAGGTTCACTAAACCAATTCCCAGAATGCTGGACTGCCCAGTGAGGACAATTTGAAACATGGGGGCCTACTATTGTCTGGAGTTGAGGAGAATGAGTCTGAAATAGCTCCATAGAGGCTGATATCTGGTCGCCAGGGCACCTTTTATTTACATGTGGACAGTCCATGACACTGATCCAACTCCCTCAGAGCCAGCTGTCAAGGTGTCTGACATCCTAGTTCTTACCAATCAGCCAGTGGTCTCTGATTGGACCAGATTAACAGCCCCAATCAGGGAACTCATACTTTATGAGATCAACTTGGCAGACTTTGTTACAGTCACTACAGAGACCATCCCTTTGAAACTTATGCAATTCTTAAAGGGCTGGACAGGGTGAATGCAGAAAGGGTATTGATCCAGGTTAGGGAGTCTGGAATGAGGGAACACAGTCAAAGATTAAATGAAAAACCATTTAGAACTGAGGCGAACAAGAGTTTCTTCACTCAGAAGGTAGTGAATTTTTGGAATTCTCTACGCCAGTGATAGAGGTGGATACATTTCTAATTGCTACTAACATCAAGGGATCAGAGGTTAGCACAGGAAAGTAAGGTCAATGATCAACCATGTTCTCTTGAATGGTGGCTCCACTTGAAGGACAAATGGCCTGCTCCCATTTGTATGTATCTGTGCTACACAGTGCCTGTATGCCACAAGGGAAAGCATTCGTTAACTGGGCAACTAACAACAAATATACGATGTAATTTTGATACCATCAGGATGTTCTAATTGAAGTTCAGAAAAGGTGATTGCACCAGTGGAAATTTGAAGCAGTGTGCACATAAAATGTAATCTTCCTGTTTAATGATCCAAATCTGAGGTATCCACCGGCAGAGGCTAGCTATTGCAAAAGCAGCTTCTGGAGACTATTCTCACCGATGGTGCTCAGGAGGCAGCGATGGTTACTGTTTACTCAGACTTTTCCAGCAGCTATTTCACCTTTTCCTCTTTTGAAGTATTTGACTCAGCTGCATGCTCATGCTAAAGTGCTGTGAAGGATGCTGGTGAACTGATTGAGCCTCTCTTTCTTTTCAACTTCAAAGCGTCCCTAAGGCAACAAATCAAGAGGCAACTGACTTAATTGGCTACATTTCAGAAAATTGATTGGAATGCTGTTCAGACAGCCGCAACACAGCCAAAACTACTCTAAACCCAAAACGTTAAGCCCCTTTCCCATTTCACTTGTTTTGTTTATGCAGCCCCAGCCAGTACACTTGCACAGTATCATCAGTGTTTCATTGCAAGTTTAATGTCATGTACCAAAGCTTTATGATCTGTAATTCATTTATTCACACATTTATATTTTCCTGCCTTTAGGCAGCATATCAACTATATGAACTTTATCTTTTATGATTTGTGCTATATTTCTTTGTGTTCATTCACAGTAATATTTCCACGGTGTACATAATTCGAACAATACTGTTCCCGTACTAATTCATTTCTGAAAATTTTGAGCAATAACCCACTTGGTGTGTGTGTGTGTGTGTGTCAGCCTCAAGCGTACTCTTACCTCTGTCTCCAAAATGTGTGGCCTCAAGTATTTGCATCAAGACTCGAGAAAGCAAAACGGACGCTCCATTGTGGTATTGAGGGTGTGCCATATTGTTGAAGGTACTGTCTTTTAGCTGAAATATTTAATGAAGGCTGCGTCTGCCCTTTAAGGTGGACCTATTGCACTATTTCAATGAGTTACCCCTGCTGTCTGAGACAACATTTACCCTGAGTCAGCATCATAAAAATAGATTCTCTGGTCATTATTACATTTCTATTTGAGAGAATTTACTGCAATCAAATTGACTGCCACAATTCCCACACTGTATAACTTTAAAAGTAATTATTTGGCTGTAAAGTACATTAAAGCATCCCGTGTTGCTGAAAGGCACTATATAAGTTTCTCTTTAGCAATTTAAAAAATTTTCTGGTTGGTTTGATAAGGCATTCAACTTTCAAAAATATTGAATGAACCTATGTGAGAGTTCAAACTGAGGGGGCATTTTTTTAGGTGAGAGGAGAAGGACTTAAAAAGGACGAGGGACAACTTTTTTACACAGAGAGTGGTTAAAGTGGGGAATGAACCGCCAGAGGAAGTCATGAATGCAGGTACAGCTACAATGTTTAAAAGACATTTAGATAAGGATATGAATAGAAAAGGGAGATGGGCCAAGCACAGCAGGTGGGATGGTTATAGTTTGGGAACATAGTGGATGTGGACTAGTTGAACTGAAGGGTCACTTTCCATGTTGTATGACTCTATGACTCCATTTTCAGAGGATTTTGAGGATTTAGAAAATGTAGAAATCTTAAGAATTGACTTGAAGATTTATTGACTGGGGCAAAATTACCCCAGAGTTTAAGATCATTCAGCCTGTATCAGTGGTTATTCCTTCCTGCATTATCTCGTTCAGTTTATTCTGTTATTTGCCCCATGCCCTTAAATATTTAATTTTCCCTTTCTAATTCCCATTAAGGAGATTTATTCACTCTGCTTTAGCAATAGTCTGTAGCAGTGAATTTTGTATTATAATTATCCCATGTAAAGAATTTTTCTTATCTGCGCTTCATCTCATTTTATCTTAAATTTGCATACTTTTCTTACTGTCTTACTGACCAATGGAAAAAAAAAGTGTCACCATTTATACTTGAATAATCTGCCATAATTTAGAAGTGTTTATCAGGTGATCTCTTAACCTGCTCAGCATCAGTGAAAGATAATACCTTTTCATAACGCTAGTATTGAATCCCTGAAATACCCCTGTGAGTCTATATTCCATCTATCTCATTGCTCTTAAATCTTTTATGTAATGTATGACCAAAAATAATGTACAGTGCTTCAAAAGTTTAAGGTCTTATACACTTTAATATTAGCTCTCTACATATGTCTTACAACACAGTGATGAGAGAGTACTGCACAGTCAAAGGTGCCATTTTTAAGGTATAATTTAAGGTTTTAATGTTTAAAGGTCATAGCATATCAGCAAAGGTTGTGGGGAGTGAGATGCTGCAGACTGATCGAGGCGAGAGCAATTCAATTACATGGCGAGATGCAGAGTAGTTTGGCAGGCCACGGGAAATATTTCTGTTTCCTTTTGGCTCACAGGCCTTTTACAGCTGAATCCAACTACTTCTGTCTCCTTCCAGATCCTAGAAATCTAGCAGGGAACACCATTCTCTAATAGTCTTCATCAAAATTCAAAAAGGGGGTTAGTGGTCTGGTCGCTGACCTCTGAAATTTTAACCCTTCACTACATTTAGCCCCGTTCCATTCTGGGAGGGTTTAAAATTGATCCCACTGGATAAGTAAAGCATACATGATTGAAAAATTGCAAAGATTAGAACTTTTACTTTGGTGTTTCTTCCCTTTTGCACAACTATTTTGAATCTTTTTTTCTGTTTACATATATAAGGGAAATAAATTGATAATTCAGATATAAGTCAGGAAAAGTTAAAATCTAAAAATAATCTTAAGTTAACTGCTGTGTTCAATAGATTGCGGTAAGGCTGTAAAATTGACTTCTGTGTCACTAGAAGAAAAATATCCACAGTTCTCAATTAAAGTTGTTTGTATTCTGACAATTACCACTTTAAAATTGAATGACTTTAGGTGAAGCAATAGTTCCCAAATAAACCAATATTAAAACTGTATTTTGGTTCTGTAGGATCTTCATTATGAGAAAAAATGACAAATAACATAAAGTTATACTCTCTAAGTTGAAATATTTTACATTGCTCAATCTTTGCTTGAGAAAATGTGACAACTTTGCTGAATCTTTACTTTGGAAATGTAATACCCTCTAGAATAAAATAAGTTTAAAAGCATGAAAGGAGAACGTAGCTAGCTATGTAAAATATCCCCTTTTTTGTTGGCAATTTTGCTTCCTGAACTTCCTGCTTCCTGAACTTCCTGCTTCCTGAGCTTCCTGCTTCCTGAGCTTCCTGCTTCCTGATCCTTCTGGTTGCTGTGGATCTTCCAAGTTCCTTGATCCGCAGGATTGTGAACTTGCATTATTCCCCGCTCCTCTGAGATGTATCCTTTTTCCACCTGTCAGCTCCAAGTTGTGGCCTGCCCTCTTGCTGTATCCTTTTTCTGAACTTGTGTTTTCATTCAAGATCCAGATCTAGGCCAAAGCTGCAGCTCCAATGTTGTGAAGGCATAAGTCCTGGAGTCTTGGAGGGACTGGGGCTATTACAGAGAGGGAGGAAAGTAGTCAGCAGCCAGAAGTTTGGAAAGGGGAGAGACTGCGAATCAGAGATTGGAAAAGAGGGAAGTCCACAAATAGAGAGTCTGGAAGTCGAGGGAGGCACCACAGGTCACACCAGACATGCTGCTAAACCAAATATTCGAATGTTGAATGAGATTACAGATTCCATTAACACGGCAACATTAAAGTGGAAATTGTTGGAATAGCTTAGACGGTCTGGCAGCATCTGAGGAGAAAAAGTGAGTTGCTGGAAAAGCGCAGCAGTTCAGGCAGCATCCGAGGCGCAGAAAAATCAACGTTTCAGGCAAAAGCCCTTCATCAGCACAGGAGACACAGGCTATGGGAACCCAGAAAACCTGGTGAGGGAGGAGCAGGTGCAAATCCTTTTTTCTTAGAGAGTGCAGAACTGAATATGCGCTGCCTCAAGAACAGGGGGAGGGCATAGCAACATAGCAACACCCTCATTCTTGGTCTTGAGGACTCTACATCGAGTACATGATAGCGCACAGATAAAAAACAAAAACAGAAATTGCTGGAAAGAACCAGCAGGTTAGACAGCACCTGTGAAGGGAAATCAGAGCTAATGCTTCAGTCCAGTGACCCTTCTTCAGAACTGGTGACGTGGCTGTGGAGATGTGTTTTGAAAATGCCATGTAAAACACCAGGAGCAACGGCAAAATTAATGATGGTGAGCAAGAGAAAGGATTAGAACTAAAATCCCGTTGGAGAGAGGTGCACAATGTCTTCACGGTGGGCTTACCAGGGAATTGGAAATCCTTCTTCTTAACAGAAGATTCATTTCTGAAGAAGGGCCAGTGGACTTGGACACAGGGTAACTGGTCAGACAGAGGTGCTGAGCTTTTCCAGCAATTTCAGTTTTCGTTTCTGATTTTCAGCATCCGCAGTTCTTTCAGATTTTTGTTTAGCTCAGAGATAAAGCTCCTTTGAAGACTGGGCCACAGCGAACATCAGAATGCCGCACAGTTTATTGAGGGAGAGAAACAGCCTGAAAAGAGGAAGGTCAGGGCTGACTAAGCTGGTTGCCTCAGAGCAGGCGAACCTTGCTGTGATATGTACTCAACTTTGTGTTACAATCTTCTCAAAGCAAGTGTTGATTCAATATAATTAAGCAATTCTGTGTGGGGAGGGGGCGGATTAAAATCAAGCTCATTATCTCATAATCTTTCAATCTTCAATTCCTAATTCAGCATGTGAGAAAAAAAGGATTTATTCTCATTTAATGAAGTTGCTGGTTGTAACATTTTCAATGTGTTTCCTGAACATTTGCTCTGAATTCAGGCACACTGTGGTTAGAAGGGAGAAGAATGGTTGAGTGAAGTATTTCATAAGTGGCTGATAGTTTATTTTATTTTGGCTGATGGCTTTGATTGCATTGAACAGCAGCAGTATAGAACCATCAAGGGCACATGACAATGAAGTATTCAACTTGTGCCCTGCAGTTCGAAAGCTCTGCTGAGAGAAGCTAGAGATTAAACGTAGGAGTTAACTCTTCATGTACCATCCCAGAGGTGGCTGTGCAATTTGATGCTATCTTACATGTCTAAGTTGGGAGGGTAGGTGAGGAAGAAGTTCCTCAACCCGGGGATTAATGTCAATGTAAAGTCATTAATGGTTTTCTACCGCAAATTAACTCAATGCTATAAAGCGTGCACTGAGCATAGTGGAGACCTATTACACTGATCCTTTGATAATAGGTAATAGATTTGATTTGATTTGGTTAATTACTGTCACATATAATCAGATGCAGTGAAACTATTTTGCATACTATCCAGACAAAACATACCTTACTTAAGTACATCAGAGAAATAGAACAGAATGCAGAGTATAGTATTACAGCTACAGCAAAGATGGAGAGAAAGAACAACGTTAATGCATGAGAGCTCTGTACATAAGTCTGATAAAAGCAGGGCAGAAGCAGGAAATGCAATTTAGTGAAAAGGATAGGCTGTGATGATTATATTTAATTTAAGATTTTGGGTGCGTATGTACAAATAAATGAATTAGAGGCAGAATTAGGCAATTCAGCCCCTTAGCTATTCTACCATAGTGATGGAAAAGAATAGGCCAGATCTAAAAGTTGAACTTCTAAATTGGAGAAAGGCCAATTTTGACAGTATTAAGCAAGAACCTTCAAAAGCTGACTGGGGACTGATGTTCGCAGGTAAAGGGACGGCTGGAAAATGGGAAGCCTTCAGAAACGAGCGTCCAGGCATAGCATATTCCTGTTAGGGTGAAAGGAAAGACTGGTAGGTACAGGAAATGCTGGATGACTAAAGAAATTGAGGGTTAGGTTAAGAAAAAGAAGAAAGCATATGTCAGGTACAGACAGGATAGATCGAGTGAATCCTTAGAAGAAAGAGTACAAAGGTATAAAATAGAAATACACTTAAGAGAGAAATCAGGAGGACAAAAAGGTGACATGTGATAGATTTGGCAAATAGAGTTAAGGAGAATCCAAAGGGTTTTTACAAATACATAAAGGACACAAGGGTAACTAGGGAGAGAATAGGGCCCCTCAAAGATCAGCAAGGCAGCCTTTGTGTGGAGCCGCAGGAGATGGGTGAGATACTAAATGTGTATTTTGCATCTGTATTTACTGTGGAAAAGGATATAGAAGACATAGAATGTAGGGAAATAGATGGTGACATCTTGAAAAATGTCCATATTACAGAAGAGGAAGTGCTGGATGTCTTGAAATGCATTAAAGTGGATAAATCCGCAGGACCTCATCACTCTGTGGGAAGCTGGAGAAGTGATTGCTGAGCCTCTTGCTGAGATATTTGTATCATCGATAGCCACAGGTGAGGTACCAGAAGACTGGAGGTTGGCTGACGTGGTGCCACTGTTTAAGAAAGGTGGTAAGGACAATCCAGGGAACTATAGACCAGTGAGCCTGACATGGGTTGTGGGCAAATTGTTGGAGGGAATCCTGAGAGACAGGATGTACATGTATTTGGAAAGGCAAGGACTGATTAGGGATAGTCAACATGGCTCTGTGTGTGGGAAATCATGTCTCACAAGCTTGATTGAGTTTTTTGAAGAAGTAATAAAGAGGATTTATTAGGACAAAGTAGTAAACATGATCTATATGGACTTCTGTAAGGCGTTCAACAAGGTTCCCCATGGGAGACTGATTAGCAAGGTTAGATCTCATAGAATACAGGAAGAACTAGCCATTTGAACTGGCTCAAAGGTAGAAAACAGAGGGTGGTGATGGAGGGTTGTTTTTCAGACTGGAGGCCTGTGACCAGTGGAGTGCCACAAGGATCGGTGCTGGGTCCTTGACTTTTTGTCATTTATGTAAATGATTTGGATGCAAGCATAAGAGGTACAATTAGTAAGTTTGCAGATGACACCAAAATTGGAGGTGTAGTGGACAGTGAAGAGGGTTACCTCAGATTAGAATGGGATCTTGATCAGATGGGTCAATGGGCTGAGAAGTGGCAGAAGGAGTTTAATTCAGATAAATGTGAGATGCTGCAGTTTGGGAAAGCAAATGTTAGCAGGACTTATATACTTAATGGTAAGGCCCTAGGGAGTGTTGCTGAACAAAGAGACCTTGGAGTGCAGGTTCATAGCTCCTTGAAAGTAGAGTTGCAGGTAGGTAGGATAGTGAAGAAGGCGTTTGGTATGCTTTCTTTTATTGGTCAGAGTATTGAGTACAGGAGTTGGGAGGTCATGTTGTGGCTGTACAGGACGTTGGTTGGAATATTGTGTGGAATTCTGGTCTCCTTCCTATCAGAAAGATATTGTGAAACTTGAAGGTGTTCAAAAAAGATTTACAAGGGTGTTGCCAGGGTTAAAGAATTTGAGTGATAGAGAGAGATTGAATAGACTCGGGCTGTTTTCCCTGGAGCATCGGAGGCTGAGGGGTGACCTTATAGAGATTTGTAAAATCATGAGGGGCATGGATAGGATAAATAGACAAAGTCTTTCCCCTGGGGTGGGGGAGTCCAGAACTAGAGGGCATAGGTTTAGAGTGAGAGGAAAAATATAAAAGAGACCTACAGGGCAACCTTTTCATGCAGAGGGTGATACGGGTATGGAATGAGATGCCAGATGGTGGAGGCTGTACAATTACAACATTTAAAAGGCATCTGGATGGATATGTGAATAGGAAGGGTTTGGAGTGATTTGGGCCGGGTGCTGGCGGGTGGGACTAGATTGGGTTGGGATATCTGGTCAGCATGGACAGGTTGGACCTAAAGGTCTGTATCCATTCTGTACATCTCTATGACTCTATAATTCTATGATTCTATGAATAAAGTCATGGTTGATTTGAATGTAACCTCAAAACTGCATTCCCACCTATCCTGATAACCTTACGCCCCATGCATGGTGAGAATCCAATTACCTGTGCCTTAAAAATATTTGAGGACTCTGCTTCCATCACGTTTTCAGAGAGAGGCAATTCCAAAAACTCATGACCCTCTGAGAAAAAATCGGCAACTCCTGATTTTTAAACAATGATACCTAGTTATAAAATCTCCCACGAGGAACGATCCTCCCCAAATCAGCCCTGTCAAGACTTCTCAGGATCGTATGTTTTAATCAAGTCACCCCTGTTCCCTTTCTCTGGAAAATTGCCTTCTCCAGCTTTCCATCAAAGTAGGAATAAAGAAATGGCACGGTGGCTCAGTGGTTAGCACTGCTGCCTCACAGCACCAGGGTCCCGGGTTCAATTCCAGCCTCGGGTGACTGTCTGTGTGGAGTTTGCACATTCTCCCTGTGTCTGCGTGGGTTTCCTCCAGGTGCTCCGGTTTCCTCCCACAGTCCAAAGATGTGCAAGTTAGGTGAATTGGCCATGCTAAATTGCCCGTCGTGTTAGATGCATTTGTCAGAGGGAAATGGGTTTGGATGGGTTACTCTTCGGAGGGTCGGTGTGGACTTGCTGGGCCGAATGGCCTATTTCCACACTGTAGGGAATCTAATCTGAAAAAAACACATTCAGAATTGCTGAAACGAATAATATTCAGGCACACAGAACAAAGAAAGACCATTTGACCAAACAAGCAAGCAGTGAACTAAACACTGATCGTCACTGCAAATAACTTCAAGGCATCAGTGAAGAAAGGAAAAGGATTGTGGAATGAATCCATCAAGTTTTGTGATCTTGGTTGAGTGATTCAACACTGTTGTTCCTCTGACACCTTTTTTTGCCTTCCACTTACAATATTGATGTTTTGTCTTTATCTTTCTCTTTGGTGTGTCTGGATGCACATATGGGAGTTTAAAGGGAGTCAAATTCAGATACATAAAGTAGAAATCCTGTTCTTTTACTGTTCTTGTTAAGAAGTATTAATAGTTAAGACCGTTTCAACAACTGGTTATATTTATTTGTTCCTAAAGAACCCTGATGTGGTTTCCTTTTCAATCCTCAATCACAGTGCAGCATGCATTTGGGATTCATTTCAGTTTCATTAAATTTTAACTTTTGTTGTGACTGGGAATAGTGAGGCTTAATTTCAAGTACGTGACTCCAGTGGGTCACGACAAGATTAAAACCTTTTCCAATTATCTCTGTGCTTTTCTGGCAAGCTGTCATTATTTATTATACTCCACCCTCCCATACGGTTTCGGTTAGGAACCTGTACACCACACCTACAAGGCGTTGTACCTTTATCATTTTTACTCAACTTGTTTCCACAGCTTGGTTTCCTGAACTTCACCTTCTCTGTCACGATAACACCATCAGGAACGAGGAGAACCGCCCCTCTACATTTCTTAGTTTCCTTCCATACCTAAATGTCCTGTACCCTTTAAGATTCATGTTCAAATCCAGCAGCCATACCTTTATGCACGCACAGTTCATTGGTTTGCTTTAAATTCTACAGGTCATATATGTATTATCCCACATATCTCTCCGTTGAACTTGATTTGACACCTCTCCACCCACTTGCCTATGTTATTCTGAAGTTCTACAGTGTGCTTCATTCACATGAATTCGCTGTAATGCTGAATTAGAATTATAGCGCAAACTTTTAAAATGTTTGTTGGCTGTAGCAAGATTACATCGCCAAAACTTTAAACGTTGCTTCTAAAATGTGATTTTTCTTCAGCAGAGGATTGCCATTGCTTTATCGAAAACACCTGGATGTGCATTCAAAACTCCCTGAATGTTTTGAATGCACTGAAAGAAACATTCAGTGCACAGATCTACAAGATCCATACATCTGCCAGCCAACTGTCAGTAGCGATACCTTGAAGGAATGTCAGAGTGGTTTTGTGGCTGTGCAGCTGAGAGGGTTCATGGAGTCTCTAGTTTTATCCTTTTACTTTTCTTACAAATTCAAATATTATCTACTGGTTGACTATCATGATTGATCATTTCCTGTATTAATACCTTTCTCTTTGGCCTTGACTCTACTCTGTAATTTGTCATAGTTGATACCTTTTCACTGTCAATTAGTTTAAAATCTACTCTACTTCCCAGTTATGCGATCAGCAAGAACACTGGCCCCCAGCACAGTCCAGGAGTAGATCATCGATACAGATCCCCAGTACCCTGCTGCCAGTATGTTATGGACCAGAATACGTTTTTTTACATCTTTACAGTATGTGACAGTCTCTGTAACCTGAATTGTCCTTTGCTAATTTGGACATGGCTAAGGTAATACTGCAGAGAGTATGGCCTTTCAGGTTTTGCTTTTTCAGTTTATATCCTTTATTCTATGTTGTCTGTTCATATTCTTCCGACCAAAATGCATTACCTCACACACCTCTCTATTGAACTTGATCTGACACCTCTCCACCCATTTGCTTATGTTATTCTGAAGTTCTACAGTGAGCAGTTCTGGTTGCCATGTTAAGGGTATTTTTTTCTGTTTATAGGAGAGGTCTAATCAAGTTTGAAAGGGTTCAGAAAAGATTTACCAGAATGTTCCCGGTTTAAGTTAAAACGGGAGGCTGGGACTTTTTTCATTGGAGTGTAGGATGTTAAGAGGTGACCTCACAGAGGTTTATAAAATTGTGAGGGGTTTGGGTAAGATTAATGACAGGTGTCTTTTCCCTATAGGGATTTCAGGAGTAGGGGGCATAATTTTAAGGTGAGAGGAGAAAGGTTTAAAAAATACATGAGAAGTAACTTCTTTTAATAGACAGTGGTTAGTGTATGGAATGAACTTTCAGGGGAAGCGATGGATGTGGGTATAGTTAAAATATTCATAAGACATTTGAATAAGTACATGAATAAGAAATGTTTGGGATTATGATCAGCATGGACTGGTTGGACCAAAAGGTGTGTTTCAGTGCTGTATGACTCTATGACTCTACAACTATGCTTTATATATTTCCAAATTTTGTGTGTCTGCAAATTTTGAAATTGTATCCTGTAGCCGAAGACTATGAGGAAAAGCATCCCACAACTGACCCCTGGGAACTCCACTATAAACATGTTGCTAACTTGAAAAAGTATCTAAAGGGAACTATGGAGTTATGAGGGAGGAGCTGGCCAAAGTTCAATGGTGCAATACCTTAGCAGGGATGACAGTGGAGGAACAATGGCAGATATTTCTGTGTATAATGCAGAAGATGCAGGATCAGTTCATTCCAAAAGGAAGAAAGATCGTAGGAGGAGGCAGGGGTGGCCAAGGCTGATGAGGGAAGTTAAGAAACATATAAAGTTAAAAGAGAAAATGTATAACATCGCAAAGATAAGTGGGAAAACAGAGGACTGGGAAGCTTTTAAAGAACAACAGCAGATTACTAAGAAGGAAATACGCAGAGAAAAAATGAGGTACGAAGGTAAACTGGTCAAGAATACAAAGGAGGATAGTAAAAGCTTTTTTAGGTATGTGAAAGGCAAAAAAATGGTTAAGACTAAAATTAAAAACTAAAAACTAAAGACAGAAACAGGGGAATATATTACGGGGATCAAAGAAATGGCAGAAGAGTTGAATTGGTACTTCAGATCTGTGTTCACTGGGGAAGACACAAGCAACCTCCCAGAGGTAACAGTGGCTGAAGGACCTGAACTGAAGGGAATTTACATTTGCCAGGAATTGGTGTTGGAGAGACTGTTAGGTCTAAAGGTTGATAAGTCTCCAGGGCCTGATGGTCTACATCCCAGGGTACTGAAGGAGCTGGCTCAAGAAATCATGGATGCGTTGGTGATTATTTTCTAGAGTTCGATAAATTTGTGATCAGTTCCTATGGATTGGAGGGTGGCTAATGTTGTACCACTTTTTAAGAAAGGTGGGAGAGAGAAAGCAGGAAATTATAGACCAGTTAGTCTGACCTCAGTGATGGGAAAGATGCTGGAGTCTATTATAAAGGATGAAATTATGACACATCTGGATAGTAGTAACAGGATAGGTCAGAGTCAGCATGGATTTATGAAGGGGAAATCGTGCTTGACTAATCTTCTGGAATTTTTTGAGGATATAACTCTGAAGATGGATGAGGCAGATCCAGTAGATGTAGTGTATCTGGACTTTCAGAAAGCTTTTGATAAAGTCCCACATAGGAGGTTAGTGAGCAAAATTAGGGCGCATGGTATTAGGGGCAAAGTACTGACTTGGATTGAAAGTTGGTTGGCTGACAGGAAACAAAGAGTAGTGATAAATGGCTCCATTTTGGAATGGCAGACAGTGACCAGTGGGGTACCGCAGGGATCTGTGCTGGGACCACAGCTTTTTACAATATATATTAATGACATAGAAGATGGTATTAGTAATAACATTAGCAATTTTGCTGATGAGACTAAGCTGGATGGGAAGGTGAAATTTGAGGAGAATGTTAAGAGATTACAAGGTGACCTGGACAGGTTAGGTGAGTGGTCAGGTGCATGGCAGATGCAGTTTAATGTGGATAAATGTATGCTTATCCACTTTGGTGGCAAGAACAGGAAGGCAGATTACTACCTAAATGGAATCAATTTAGGTAAAGGGGCAGTACAAAGAGATCTGGGTGTTCTTGTGCACCAGTCAATGAAGGTAAGCATGCAGGTACAGCAGGCAGTGAAGAAGGCTAATAGCATGCTGGCCTTCATAACGAGAGGGATTGAGTATAGAAACAAAGAGGTTCTTCTGCAGCTGTATAGGGCCCTGGTGAGACCACACCTGGAATATTGTGTGCAGTTCTGGTCTCCAAATTTGAGGAAAGACATTCTGGCTATTGAGGGAGTGCAGCGTAGGTTCACGAGGTCAATTCCTGGAATAGCGGGACCTACCTTATGGTGAAAGACTGGAGCGACTGGGCTTGTATACCCTTGAGTTTAGAAGACTGAGAGGGGATCTGATTGAGACATATAAGATTATTAAAGGATTGGACACTCAGGAGGCAGAAACATGTTTCCGCTGATGGATGAGTGCCGAACCAGAGGACACAGCTTAAAAATATGGGGTAGACCATTTAGGACAGAGATGAGGAGAAACTTCTTCACCCAGAGAGTGGTGGGTGTGTGGAATGCTCTGCCCCAGAAGGCAGTGGAGGTCCAGTCTCTGGATTCATTTAAGAAAGAGTTGGATAGAGCTCTCAAGGACAGTGGAATCAAGGGTTACGGAGATAAGGCAGGAATAGGATACTGATTAAGGATGATCAGCCATGATCATATTGAATGGTGGTGCAGGCTTGAAGGGCAGAATGGCCTACTCCTGCATCTGTTGTCTATTAGCTATTCACTTTGCTCAGATGTTTGTTGTGCAGCACTATGTCAAATGTCTTTTGATCAAAAGTTAAAGTTACAGGTACTAGAAACATGCGAGATTGATGTTACCTATATGAGTAGAAGATCAAGTTCTTGCAATGCCAAAACACAGCTGTGCTCTATAGTGGGAAATAATGCAACAAAGATAATGAAGATGCAGCTATGCTAAAATGACAAAAAAAACCTATTTTGAACTTTCAAACATAATTGACTCAAATCGTTCAGTCTCTGGATCAGAGGAAAATCGGTCTCACAATGCTCTCACAGTTCTGACAGTGTTACATGGAGGAAATTTGGCAAATTTTAAATTCTGATGTGCAATCCCCTTACTCCTTAGGACACTCAGCGCATGTCCCTGACTCTGAGTTAGTTTTGGAGAGTTTGGACAGATCAGCAGTACTTACTCATTCCCGAAGAAGGGCTTATGCCCGAAACATCGATTCTCCTGTACCTTGGATGCTGCCTGACCTGCTGCACTTTTCCAGCAACACATTTTTAAGCTCTGATCTCCAGCATCTGCAGTCCTCACTTTCTCCTCGTACTTACTCTGACCCTCCCACTAACCTCTGATGCACTGACTACTCCCTAACCTAACTGACCCCCAAATCTCCCCCAACCTGACTACCCTCCACATCTGACCTGACGACCCTCCCCAACACAATCTGTCAAATTGCTGGCCTGACCTGATTAGTCCTCTGAACCTGGCTTCCTAAATACTGTCCTATTGATCTCACCTACCTTAACTACTGCTTCTACCCAACGCATTACCCATCTCACCCACTCATTTATGAAATCCCACCTTACCCACAATCCCACTCCTGATCTCATGCACATCCCTACCCTCACACCTACCCATTCACTCTCTCACCCCATTCATTCATCCATTCATGAAAAACTGGACCTTTGAACTTACCATTTGGAAGTTGCTGCTGTAAAAAGAGTGCATGTCTAATCTCCCCTCAAACACAACACTACTGTAATGGCTTTCCCAAATAGACGCTGCAAGGTGAATGGGCAAAACAAAGGCAAATAGAATATAACGTACCAAAAAGTAAGATTATCTATTTTAGTAGGAGAGTACTTTGTAAATGGTAAGATGTGTAATTGTCTCAAGGGATCTAGATCCTTGTCAATAAGTCACCAAGGGCTAACATGCAGGTGCAACAAGTTATTACGCTGGCTAAAGGAATATTAGTCTTTAATGCAAGTGAATTTGAGTAAAGGACTAGAGAGGTCTTGCCACAATTGTATGGGAGTTTGGTTAGACTGTATCTGGTATTTTGGTCTCTGTTTTAGAAGTGATAAGATGCGAGAGAGGAAGCTCTGCAGGATTGTCAGATAAAAAGAAATTAGTCATGTTGTGCCTGCATTGGGATGTCACTGAAACTTATAAAATACTTAAAGGGAAATACATAGGATGTATGCAGGTAAAATGTTTTCTCTGTTTGGGAAATTAATTTCAAATTAAAGGGGATTCTGCTGGGGTCCAAAGTAAGGAGACTAAGTAAACTCAGCGAGCTATGGACATTTGGAATTCTCTATCCCAAAGGGCTGTGAAAACTTAGAGAGGATACTTAAGGTAGATATTGAGATATTTTTGATTACTGGTGCCATACAAGGATATGAGGATGGGGTGATGAAAACCCATTGAAGTGTTCAATCAGCCATGATCATACTGAATGGTGTGGCAGGCGTGAAGGCTGAATGGCCTATTCCTGCTCTTATGTTCCATTGCATATTGCTATGAAGGTCAGATCCCATAAGAAATGTGCAGCAAGGCAAGTCAGGAAAATTGACAAGCACAGGGGCAATTTGCTTGATTTTACTGCTAAGCAGAAGATGATAGGCCAATATTGATAGATGCAAAGTCCTAATTTGTTTCATCAAGGCCAGATTGAGTGAAACATTCTAGCATTATGTATTTCATGTAGCAATAGAGAAGCTAGAATTAGGTTTCTGAAAATCTAGGGCCTGCTGACCACATCGATCAAGCATTTCTTACTTGATGCAATGAAAGGTTCTCACAGTTTGTAAGGGTCTTACTCTGTGACTACACCCTCATTAATCCAGCCTCACTGATGCTGATTTATCATTACAAACTTTTCTCCAATGATAGCTTTATTTGCCTTTGGAAATTACGGTTAGATATCCATTATGAGGGCAACATTAAAGCCTAAGAAGTGCTGTGAGTAGAGTTCCATTTACATAGAATGGCGGGACTATCTTACATTGAAAGATTGGAGCAACTGGGCTTGTATACCCTTGAGTTTAGAAGGCTGAGAGGGAATCTGATTGAGATGTTTGAGATTATTAAAGGATTGGACACTCTGGAGGCAGGAAGCAAGTTTCCGTTGATGGGTGAATCCTGAACCAGAGGACACAGTTTAAAAATAAGGGATAGGCCATTTAGAACAGATTTGAGTAGAAACTTCTTCACCCAGAGATTGGTCGGTGTATGGAATGCTCTGCCCCAGAAGGCTGTGGAGGCCAAGTTCTCTGGATACTTTCAAAAAAGAGTTGGATAGAGCTCTTAAGGATAGTGGGATCAAGGGTTATGGGGATAAGGCAGGAACAGGATACTGATTGAGGATGATCAGCCATGATTGTAATGAATGGTGATGCTGGCTTGAAGGACAGAAAGGCCTACTCCTGCACCTATTGTCTATTGTCTAACATAAGATCATAAGAACTTGGAACAAGAGTAGGTCCTTCAAGCCTCCTCCGCTATTCAATAAGATCATGGCTGATCTTTTCATGGACTCAGATCCACTTACCTGTGCTCTCAACGTATCCCATTAACTCCTTTATTTTTTGAAAAAGTATCTACCCTAGCTTTAAAAGCGATTAATGAAGTAGCATCAATGAGTTCCCTGGGCAAGGAATTCCATAGATTAACAACCCTCTGGTTGTTAGCGTGTGTTCAGAGAATGAATCACTCATAGAGTCTGAATTACAATGAATTTGTTGAGCTCTATGTAGAGCAGAGCTCATTGTTTCCTGAAGTACATTTCTTACATTCACGTTGGACCTTGCTGACTGGAGAAGCATTTATTTCCCATTATTATCTGTCACAGAGTCATAGAGTCATAGAGATGTACAACATGGAAACAGACACTTCGGTCCAACCTGTCCATGCCGACCAGATATCCCAACCTAATCTAGTCCCACCTGTCAGCATCCAGCCCATATCCCTCCAAACCCTTCCTATTCATATACCCATCCAAATGCCTCTTAAATGTTGCAATCATACCAGCCTCACCACATCCTCTGGCAACTCATTCCTTACACGTACCATCCTCTGTGTGAAAAAATTACCCCTTAGGTCTCTTTTATATCTTTCCCCTCTCACCCTAAACCTATGCCCTGTGCCACAAGGATCAGTGCTGGGTCTTCTACTTTTTGTTATTTACATAAATGATTTGAATGCGAGCATAAGAGGTACAGTTAGTAAGTTTGCAGATGATACCAAAATTGGAGGTGTAGTGGACATTGAAGAGGGTTACCTCAGATTGCAACAGGATCTTGTCCTTGAGAAGGTGGTGCTGAGCTGGTCCAGTGACAATGAGGGAACAATAATATATTCCCATGTCAGGATAGTGTGTTTGGAGGGTAACATTCTGATGGTGAGGTCCTTGCCTTTCTAGACGGTAGTCGTCTTGGGTTTGAAGGGTGCTGACTAAGAAGCCTTGGTGAATTTCTGCAGTGAATCTTTAGGTGGGACACATTGCTGCTACTACTGTGTGTCCAGCAGTGGTGAGAGTGAAAATTTGTGGGTCTGGTGCCAATCAGGCAAGTTACTCTGGGATGGTGCTAAGCTTTTGAGCTTAGCTCATTGTTAGAGCTACACCCATTCACACGGGCAGAGAGTGTTCTATCACAATCCTGATTTATGCCTTGTAGATGGCAGACATGCTTTTGGGAGCCAGGAGGTGATTACTCACTGCAATATTCCTAGCCTCTGACCTGCTAATGTAGCCACTTTATTAATAAGGTGAGACCAGTTCACTTTTTGTTCAATGGTCATCCCAGGATGTTGATGTTATTGGGGGATTCGGAGATGGTAATACCATTGATTGTCAAGGAGTATTGGTTAGATGTCTGTTATTGTAGCTGGCCATTGCCTGGCACTTGTGTGGCATGATTGTTACTTGACACTTTGAAGCCTGAATATTGTCCAGGTGGAGCTGCAATTGGACATGGACTGCTTCAGTATGGAGCAGTATGGAGTTGTGAATGATGTTGAACATTGTACAAATATCAGCAAACATGTCTTTAGATTTTTGATCTTATGTTGGAGGGAAAGTAATTGCTGAGGCAACTGAAGATGATTGGGGACTAGGACACTAGCCTGAGGATCTCCTACAGAGATATCCTTGAGCTGAGATAACTGACCTCCAAAAAACCACATTGTCCTATGTGACAGATATGACTTCAACCAAATGTCTCTAACTTCAACTTAAATATCTTTACTCAGATTAATATCATGTTGAAAATATTTACCATGAAAAAATCCAAACATTGAATTACTTTAAGGTCAGCAAAAACATTTTCCTGCCATTGATCTCATTTTACCTCAGGGGATTCTGTTTGCAGTCAATGATAAACAAAAGAACATCTTTTCTTCATTCTATGTGGCCACACATAAACTACATGAACAACATAACCCCTGGAGTTAATATTACTTTTACTAAGATTAGGATTGGCAAACGGAACATTCACTGATCTTGAACAATTGAAATGAAAGAAGCACTCAAACATCAGTTGCAAAATTCCATTTTCATTACATTACTATTCTCTATCTTGTTGTTCATTTTAGAGCTACAACTGAGAAAAGAAATCTTGTTTCTGATCATACAGCAATTCTCCTGCGGTGAACAAAAATCTAAAGAACTGTGGATGATGGAAATCAGAAACAGGAACAAAAATTGCTGGAAAAACTCAGCAGGTCTGGCAGCATCTGTGGAGAGAAAGCAGAGCTCTGAAGAAGGCTCATAGGACCTAAGACATTATCTTTGCTTTCTCACTACAGATACTGCCAGAACCTGCTGAGTTTTTCCAGCAAATTTTGTTTTCATCCTACACTGAGGCCTGGCAGGGATACATTAATCCCTTGTGAAATTTTAATGGGCCTATTATGTATGTTGATAAGTAAGAGAAAATAAGCATTTTATCTAACCAACCATGGGATCACCCTATTGAATCTTAACATTCAAATGCAGAAAATCCAAACTCTGCACCTTGTTAATCTTAAATTCACAGCTAATCATGTCTGATTTGCAATTCAACACTTCCCATCTGCCCATGAATCCATGAACATTCCTGTCACTGAGATCAGTAACAAATGCTTGATTAGAATTTTCACCAAGCATCACTTATTTACTCTTGTTAGACTTTGGAATCACTTCAAAAAGAATCGCTGCAAGCTCTCTGCAGATACCGACTTGTTAATTTAATAGTATACATTCTAGGAGTTTAATCATTTGCCTCTTCCCAAATCTTGTGAGTTCAATGAAGTGGAACCCTTCATTTGCAGTTCTTTATAGTAATACAGACAGCCTTGCGGAGTGGCTACCTTGAATCCTTAAATCTTGCAGAAGAATCTTTCAGAACATATTTGATAACATGTCAGAGCGGGTTGATTAAAATAGCTACAGCAGGAGGCAGAAATTTTCTACAGGCTGCCACCAGGGTTTAGTACAAGCTGGAGAACCCTATTGTGTGGAAATAGTCAAGCATTCGTGATTTGTTCAATGAACAGCTAGGGAGCAGTCACACGGTGAATTTCTTCCATTATTATTGTCTTGGGATCTAAGCCTCATTGATAAGGGCAACATTTGTTGACAGTCTCTAATTGTTCCTGGACTGACTGACCATTTCAGAGCGCAGTTCAGAGCCATTGTTTTGGGTCTGGAGGACATATGGGTCATGTAAGTCATAAGGGCAGCATATTTCCTTTGCTGAAGGACATTGATGAAATTTACAATAATCAACAGTAGCATCATGGTCACCATTAGTGAGACTAATTTTCAATTCCACGTTTCTGGATTGGTTAATTATGCTAAATTTGGCCAGCTGCTGTTG
The DNA here is from genome assembly GCF_020745735.1 of Hemiscyllium ocellatum. Taxonomy (NCBI): domain Eukaryota; kingdom Metazoa; phylum Chordata; class Chondrichthyes; order Orectolobiformes; family Hemiscylliidae; genus Hemiscyllium; species Hemiscyllium ocellatum. The sequence goes on along the minus strand of NC_083406.1, from coordinate 7,335,445 downwards.
TCCATGATCACAGAGCATTAGCCTCCAAACCCTGGTCCCTTGTTCTTCTGGATGGTAGATGTCAGAGGCTTGGAAGGTGAGTTACAGCAGCGTTTCTCATAGATAACACATATTGCTGTCAATGTACATCAGTGATGGAGAGAGTGAATGTTTAATGTGTTGGTGGGTGGGGTGTTGCCAATTCAAAGGGATGCTTTGTTTTGGATGGATTCAAGCTTCTTGTGTGCTGTTGGAGCATAAGTCACCTTGGCAATTAAAGGGCATCACTCCACATTTTTTGACTTTCATCTTGTGGATGATAGACAGGCATTGGAAATTCCCAGCCCTGACCTTCTTTTATAGACTCTATTTATAGCACTGGTCCTGTTCAATTCCTGGTAAATGGTCAGGATAATAACAATGAGGGATTCATTGATAACAACACCACTGAACATCAATGAGCAATGGTTATAGTCCCTTTTGTTGGGGATGGGCATTGCTTAGCATTTGTGTGGTATGAATGTTATTTGCACCATATCAAGCCAGGTCCGGATATTGTCCAGATCCATTAACATTCACTCTCTTTCATCAATGTTTAACAGTAACATTGTGCTCCATCTACAAGAAGCTCTGCAGAAATTCACTAAGGCATCTTGCACAGCACCTTCCATTCCTGATTAAAGTCTTTTGCCTAAAATGTCAATTCACCTGCTCCTCGGATGCTGCCTGACCTGCTGTGCTTTTCCAGCGCCACACTTTTTGACTCTGATCTCCAACATCTGTAGTCCTCACTTTCTCCCACCTTCCAAATCCAGTTCCATTTACATCCAGAAGGCCAAGGTACTTAGGAACACCACCACCTGCAAATTCCCTCCAAGTCACCTAGCATCCAGTCTTGGAAAAATATCACAGTTTCTTCGGTGACACTGGGCCAACATCCTGGATCACTTTCCCTAATAGCAAATGGGTCAATAGACACCCAATGGAGAGCAGTGATTCAACAAGACAACTCACTATGAGTTTTACAAAAACAAGTATAGCTCTAGTACGTCAGATGGATCAATCTTTGTCCAATGTGTACAGGAGGGTTTCCTTACACAGTATGTCGAAGGGCCGACAAGAGGGGAGGCCACATTGGATCTGGTGCTTGGTAATGAACCAGGCCAGGTGTTTGATTTAGTTGTAGGCGAGCACTTTGGAGAGAGTGACCATAATTCAGTTATGTTTAGTTGAGCGATGGAAAGGGATAGGTACATGCCACAGCTGCAAATGTGTTGCTGGTCAAAGCACAGCAGGTTAGGCAGCATCTCAGGAATAGAGAATTCGACGTTTCGAGCATAAGCCCTTCATCAGGAATAAGAGAGAGAGAGCCAAGCAGGCTGAGATAAAAGGTAGGGAGGAGGGACTAGGGGGAGGGGCGATGGAGGTGGGATAGGTGGAAGGAGGTCAAGGTGAGGGTGATAGGCCGGAGTGGGGTGGGGGCGGAGAGGTCAGGAAGAGGATTGCAGGTTAGGAGGGCGGTGCTGAGTTGAGGGAACCGACTGAGACAAGGTGGGGGGAGGGGAAATGAGGAAGCTGGAGAAATCTGAATTCATACCTTGTGGTTGGAGGGTTCCCAGGCGGAAGATGAGGCGCTCCTCCTCCAGCCGTCGTGTAGTTGTGTTCTGCCGGTGGAGGAGTCCAAGGACCTGCATGTCCTCGGTGGAGTGGGAGGGGGAGTTAAAGTGTTGAGCCACGGGGTGATTGGGTTGGTTGGTTCGGGCGGTCCAGAGGTGTTCTCTGAAGCGTTCCGCAAGTAAGCGGCCTGTCTCACCAATATAGAGGAGGCCACATCGGGTGCAGCGGATGCAATAGATCCTGTCTCACCAATATAGAGACAGGTCAAGAGTTATCGATGGGGCAAGGGCAATTATAATACAATTAGGCAGAAATTAGGATGCATAGAATGGGGTAGCAAAATGCAGGGGATGTAGACAATGGAAATGTGGAGCTGGTTTAAGGAACAGCTAATGTGTGTCCCTGATAGGTATGTCCCTGTCAGGCAGGGAGGAAGTGATAAGGTAAGGGAACCGTGGTTTACAACAGAAATTGCATCTCTTGTTACGAAGAAGAAGGAGGCTTATGTGTTGATGAGGCAAGATGGCTCAGATAAGGTGATGGAGAGTTACAGAGCAGCTAGGAAGGATTTAAAGAGAGAGTTACGAAGAGCGAAGAGAGGAAATGAGCAGTCTTTAGCAAATAGAAAAACGGAGAACTCTAAAGCTTTCTATAGGTATGTAAGGAATAAAAGGATAATTAGGGTCGGAATAGGGGCCGTCAAAGACAGAAGTGAGAAGTTGAGTATGGACCCTGTTGAGATCGGAGAGGCGTTAAATGAACATTTCTCATTGGTTTTAACTCTGGAAAAGGACAATATTGTAGAGGAGATGAATGAGGTATGAGATATTAGACTAGAAAGGAATGAGGCTAGTTACGAACAGGTGTTATCAATTCTGGAAGGAGTGAAAGTAGACAAGTCCTCTGGGCTGGATGGGATTTATCCGAGGATTCTCTGGGAAGCTAGGGAGGAGTTCGCAGAGCCTTTGGCTTTGATATTTGAGTCATCATGTCTACAGGTTCGGTGCCAGAGGACTAGAGGATTGCAAATGTTGTGCCCTTGTTCAAGAGGGGCAGTAGAGATAACCCAGGTAATTATAGACCAGTGAGCCTTACTTTTGTAGTTGGAAAGGATTATAAGAGATAACATTTAATATCATCAAGAAAACAACAATTTGATTTCAGACAGTCAACATGATTTTGTCAAGGGCAGGTCGTGTTGCACAAACCTCATTGAGTTTTTTGAGAAGGTGACCAAGCATGTAGATGAGGGTAAGGCAGTTGGTGTGGTATACTTAGACTTCAATAAAGCCTTTGATAAGGTTCCACATGATAGGCTGTTGGAGAAAATGCAGAGGCATGGAATTGAGGGTGATTTAGCAGTTTGGATTAGAAACTGGCTTTCTGAAATAAGGCAGCGAGTGGTGGTTGATGGAAAATATTCAGCTTGGATTCCAGTCACTACTGGTGTGCCACAAGGATCTGTTTTGGGACCACTGCTGTTTGTCATTTTTATAAATGACTTAGATGCAGGCATCGGTGGATGGGTTAGTAAATTTGCAGATGACAGTAAAGTCGGTAGAGTAGTTAACAGTGTTGAAGAATGTTGCAGGTTGTATGGGGACTTGGATAAACTGCAGAATTGGGCTGAGAGGTGACAAATGGAGTTCAAGCAGCTAAATGTGAGGTGATGCACTTGGGGAAGAAAAACAGGAAGGCAGAGTACTTGGTCAATGGAAAGATTCTTGGCAGAAGTGGATGTACAGAGGGATCTTGGAGTCCCTATGCATTGATCTCTGAAAGTTGCTACCCAGGTGGATAGTGCTATTAAGAAGGCATACGATGTGTTAGGTTTCACTCGTAGAGGGATTGAGTTCCGGAGCTGCAATATCATGCTGCAACTATACAAAATGCTGGTGCGGCCACACTTGGAATATTGTGTACAGTTCTGGTTGCCCCATTACAGGAAGAATGTGGAAGCATTGGAAAAGGTGCAGAGGAGATTTACCAGGATGTTGCCTGGTCTGGAGGGAAGGCCTTATAAAGAAAGGCTGAGAGACTAGAACCTGTTCTCATTGGCAAGCAGAAGGCTAAGAGGGGATTTGATAGGAACATACAAGATGATCAGAGGATTACAAAGTTAAAAATCACACAACACCAGGTTATAGTCCAACAGGTTGAATTGGAAGCAGACTAGCTTTCCGAGTGATGCTCCTTCATCAGGTCGCTCCAAAAGCTAGTGTGCTTCCAATTAAACCTATTGGATTATAACCTGGTGTTGTGTGATTTTTAACTTTGTACACCCCAGTCCAACACCGGCATCTCCAAATCATCAGAGGATTAGGTAGGGTAGACAGTGAAACTTTTTCCTAGGATGATGACGTCAACGTGTACAAGGGGGCACAACTACAAATTGAAGGGTGATAGGTTCTTTACACAGAGAGTGGTAAGGGCGTGGAATGCCCTACCTCTTTGCATTTAATGGGTGGCACAGTGGCTCAGTGGTTAGCACTGCTGCCTCACAGCAACAGGGTCCCAGGTTCGATCTGAGTCTCGGGTGACTGTCTGGGTGGAGCTTGCACATTCTCCCTGTGTCTGCATGGGTTTCCTCCAGGTGCCCCGGTTTCCTCTCACAGTCCAAAGATGTGCAGGTCAGGTGACTTGGCTATGCTAAATTGCCCATAGTGTTAGGTGCATCAGTCAGAGGGAAATGGGTTTGGGTGGGTTACTCTTTAGAGGGTCGGTGTGGACTGGTTGGGCCAAAGGGCCTGTTTCCACACTGTAGGGAATCTAATCTACCTGCTAATGTAGGCAACTCAGCCACATTAGGGAGATTTAAACAATCCTTAGATAAGCACATGGATGATTTTGGGATAGTGTAGGGGTCGAGCTGAGAATAGTTCACAGGTTGGCGCAACATCGAGGGTCGAAGGGTTTGTTCTGCGTTGTATTCTTCTATGTTCTATATTCTAAGTAGGTGTGGACATGAGTGCTGGCTCAACCAATGGCAGTTATATCCCAATTATAAATCCCATATATTTTGGGGCGGCACGTTGGCTCAGTGGTTAGTACTGCTACCTCACAGTACCAGAATCCCAGGTTCGATTCCAGCCTTGGGCGACGGTCTGTGTGGAGTTTGCACATTCTCCCCGTGTCTGTGTGGGTTTCCTCCGGGTGCTCCAGTTTCCTCCCACAGTCCAAAGAAATGCAGGTCAGGTGAATTGGCCATGCTAAACTGTCCATAGTGTTAGGTGCATTAGTCAGAGGGAAGTGAGTCTGGATGGGTCACTCTTCGAAGGGTCGGTGTGGACTTGTTGGGTTGAGGGGCCTGTTTCCACACTGGAGGGAATCTGATCTAATAAATGTTTTAAAAGATGCTATGACATTTTCAATGTTTTGGTTGAAACTTAGATGAGGATAGGGATAATTATGGAGTTTCCTCCTTCTGTTAATTGTTTAATTGTTTGACAGAATCTAGATGTGATCCATTTCTTGTGGGTTCTTTTAATTCTGATGTTGTTTTCACTGTTTGGAATGTAGTAATCCTATTTTGGAGCTTCTTCACCCGATCAACACCTTCGTTGTGCCTGGCCCACCCTCCTGTACTTTTCATTGAACCAATGTTGATCTCTTGGCTTGATGAAAATACCAGAGTGGGGGATACGACAGGCCATTATTATATAGATTATGGTTGAACATAATTCTGCTGTTTCTGCACTTTATAAAGACATAGGTTTGACTTCCTAGATTTAGCACAGTGCTCCTAATACACAGTGCAATAAAAGATATCATCAACGTGAAGATAAGAATTCATCCCCACAATGATTGTACCTTCAGGCACAAATATGTCTGTGACAAATAGATTTTTGAGAGCAAAGTAAAGAACGTTTTCTCTACTCATTCCCTCGCCATCTGCTGCAGACTCAGTCTAAAATTCATGACCTTTCACATTTGACCTTTTTTCAGTAGTAGTGATGCCAAGCCAGTTTTGAGGATGGATTGAAATCTTCAACTTGGAATACATTCTGTGCCCTTTCCATCCTCAGTGCATCCATCAAGGCGTGTTCAATATGGAGGAGTACTGTTTCATTAACTGCTGGGGGATGTGGCTGGCGGTAGGCATCAGGAAATTTCATGCTTGACCTTATGCCATGGGACTTCATAGAATTGGAAATGATGATGAAGACTCCTATATCTCCCTCCTGACTGTGTATGACTGTGCTTCCATTTCTGGTGGATCTGTCCTGCTGGTGTAACAGGGCACAACCAAAGATGGTGATGTTGTTGTATGCGACATTGTCTGTAAGGCATGATTCCATGTGTATAGTTATGTCAGGTTGTGGTTGATTAATTCTATGAGGAATTTATTCAGGCAGAGGATGGTGAATGTTTAAAAATAAAAAGGGGAGAGCATGGTAGCTCAAAGGTTAACACTGCTGCCTCACAGACCCAGGTACCCAGGTTCGATTCCATTCTTGATGTGGAGTTTGAACATTTTCCCTGTGTCTGTGTTGGTTTCCTCCCACAATCCAAACATGTGCAGGTTAGGTGGACTGACCATGCTATAGTTCACATGGATGTGTGGGTTAGGTGGATGAGCCATAGAGTTGGGAGTTGAGTCTAGGATGTTCTTTGGAGGGTCAGTGTGGACTTGATGGGCCAAATGGCCTGTTTCCACACTATCTATGTGGATTCTATTCTAATTTGTGGGACAGCTTTCCCAATTCTGGCACAAGAGCCCAAATGTTAGTAAGGAGGACTCTGCGTGATTGACCAACTAGGTTCGATGTTGTCACTTCTAGTACCTAAGTTGATGCCTGATAAGACAAGGAAAGAAGAAAGCAGGGAGACTATTGGTGCTGCAACAGCTCTGAGCTGGGAGTTAAGTTGGGAAAAACTTATTAAGACTACAAAGCTGTGATCAATCCAGCGAACCTGTTAAAGCAAACCCAAATCTTTATTAAATTTGCAAGACAACGTGCATTGTTCAAAATCTGTGGATTAGGGAAGCTATCTAGGAATAGCAAATAACGAAAAGAAACACAATTATTTCCAATATATGTTCATGCCATGGATGACAGAAGCAAATGTACAATCAATAAGGTTGCAGATAACACAAAAATAGTCAGGAAGACCAATGGTGAGGATGACACAAAAGAGTCTGCAGATGGTGATAGACAGATGATGTGAATGGGCAAAAGCTTGGCATATGGAAGCTAATTTGAGAAACTGTGAGATTACGTACTTCGGCAGGAGTAATAAAAGAGCTGGATATTATTCACATGGAAGAAGAGTGAAGAAATCTGCAACTTTGGGAGTCCTCGTGCATGAATCACAAAAAGGTTAGCATACAACCTCAGGGGGTATTGGAGAAGGAAAATGGAATGTCGGCCTTTATTTCAAAGCGAATGGAGTATAAAAATAGGGAGGACTTGCTAAAACTATACCAGGCACTAGTCGCACCACAGCTGGCATACTATGCATGGTTTTATCTCAGGATACATAGACTAGCATTGGAAGGAGTTCCGAGAAGGTTCACTACACTGACTGCAGGTATGGAGGATCATCTTATGAGAGCTTGAGTAAGTTGAGCATGTTGTCATTGCGATTAGAAGAGTGAAAGGAAACGTTATTGAAGGATGAAAGATTGATAGGGGGAGAGCAGATGCAGAGACAGTATTTCACCTTGTGAGAGAATATAGGACCAGAAGGCTATAATCTCAGAGTATGAGGTCACCTAGTTAGGACAGGGATGAGGAGATATTTCCTCTTTCAGAGGGTAGTGAATCTGCGGAATTATGTCCCACAGAGAACTGTTGAGGTTGAGTTACATAGAAATGTAACCAATAAAGGAATCAACAGTACGAGGAAATGGCAAGAAAGTAGACTGAAGGATTTTCAGATCAGCCATAATCCTATTGAATGGTAGAGAAGACTCATTTGGCTGATTGGCCTTTATCTGCTCCTACATTTTACAGACATATGTTTATATTTAGCACAGAAATACTTAAATTACATTAAAACAAATTATTATTTTTCTTTGGCTCTAATATGTGAGGAAGTCTTCCAGCATTTGCTGTTGGATTTCCACAGTCATAGCTAGGCAACCTCAGAAGTAATTAGAATAAAAATATTACCCAAACTCTGTGCCTTTGAACTCTATACAGAAAAAACATTCTAAATATTCAGACAACAACAAAAGTGTTAATTATGGAAAATACAAGAGTTTGCCAAAAATTGAACTTGATCAACATATCACAGGCTGCAGGCAACTGTTTGTCTCATATTTTGCAAATGCAAACAGATAATTTTATAGATGTAGAAAATTCAAGCCACAGCAATTGAAGGAATTCTCTGGTTTAATTGAAAGGAAGGAATATATTGTATGAAGACACAATGTGATCAGGTGACTTTCTCTATGTCAGCTATTGTCAGATTGATGAAAAGCTGAAAACCCATGATAAGCAATGTAAGTGAGAACAGAATTGAGAGTGTGGTGCTGGAAAAGTATGGCAGGGCAGGCAGCATTTGAGGAGCAGGAGAATCGATGATTCGGCATAAACCCTTCGTCAGGAATGAGGCTTGTGTGCCAGGGGACTGAGAGATAAATGGGAGGCGGGGTGGGGCTGGGAAAAAGGTAACTGGGAAAGTGATAGGTTGATGAAGGTGGGGGTGAAGGTGATAGGTTGGACAGGCGGGTAGAGCGGATAGGTGGGAAAGTCAGTGGACAGATCAAGAGGGCTGTGCTGAGTTGGAGGCTTGGGACTGGGATAAGGTGGGGGAAAGGGAAAAGGGAAAGCGGTGAAATCCACATTAATCCTGTGTGGTTGCAGGGTCCCAAGGTGGAAGATGAGGCATTCCTCCTCCAGGTGTCGGTTTGGTGATGGAGGAGGCCCAGGATTTGCATGTCCTTGGTGAAGTGGGAGGGGGAGTTGAAGTGTTCAGCTACAGGGCGGTGCGGTTGACTTGAAGATCATTTCAGAGAACATCTCTGGGAAACCTGCACCAACCAACCCCACTGCTCCATGGATGAACACTTCAACTCTCCCTCCCACTCCAACAAGGACATAAAGGTCCTGGGCCTCCTCTATTTCCAAACCCTAATCACCCAAAGCCTGAAGGAAGAACGCATCATCTTCCACCTTGGGACCCTAAAACCACACGGGATTAATGTGGATTTCCCATCTATCTGCTCCTTAGCTCCATCCTTTCACCTTATCCCCCACCTCCACCTACCTATTGCATTCCCAGTTACCTTCCCTCAGCCCCACCCCCTCCCATTTATCTCTCAGTCCCCCAGCCCAAAAGCCTCATTCCTGATGAAGGGCTTATGCCCGAAGCAACGATTCTCCTGCTCGTTGGACGCTGCCTGATCTGCTCTGCTTTTCCAGCACTACACTCTTGACTCTGATCTCCAGCGTCTGCAGTCCTCACTTTCTCCTGTAAGTGAGAACAGTGGGCATCAATACACCAGAGAAGCATTTTGGGGAAAGGTGGGGGGAGGGGGGGAGGGGAACAGGGTTGCCAATCCAGCGCCTGAGCTTTATTTTTTGCAACAACACTCTTGGACTATAATTAAGCTTTGGAGGCAAAATCATTCAGCATTCTGAGCATGAACTCCAAGTTCTGAAGTTTCTAATCATTTTCCTGCCTCTCTACCTTGCTCATCTTGTCATTGAGACAGTCCTTAAAATCTGCCTCTTCAATTAAGCTTTTCCCATCAACCCTAATGTCTTCTTTTGTGTCATACCCAATAATGATCCTGGGAAACACCTTGTGACATATAATTATTTAAGGATACTCTATACACTGTGGCTGTTTTGTAAGCATCATGATTAGGGACTTGATACAGAATATGCTACCTTGACTCATATTAACCGACAGACTAAAAATTAATACCAGATATGTCAGGAAGATATGAGTGAGACTTTTCGACTTGTCACAAAACTCATGAAGTACTTGAGTGACAGATATGAATTGCCTGAAAACAGTTTTCACAGCTGAAGGTCCAAATTAGCCTTGCAAATCCTGTGCCCTTTGAAAAGTTTTGCAGTGGTATTCAAGTGTGGAATTTTGAAGAGTTTGACATGGATGGGTTGTGTGAAGAAACTGGCATTGTGTAAAGTGTTATATCCTCCCCTGAGATGAATCACTGTTCGACCAGTGAGGAGAGGTGCCTGAAAACCTTCCGCAAAGCTCATGAAAATAAAAATTACAAGTACAAAGAAAACCAGCCCTTCGCTATTCTCCATCCTTTGCTGCAATAATTGTACAGAATGCATTTTCTTCAAATTGATTGCCAGTTGGAGAAATGAGTGAAACAGGCAATGCGAAACCAGAGCTCAGACCCACGTCAATATAATCAGAAGAACTGAGGTCATGTACAATGTGTTGTCATGGAACAGAAAACTTCAGACTGCCACTCGGGATAGACAAAAGTATAACCACTAGTCATCCCATGCAATGGTCAGTACTTTAGCTTCAATTGTTGACATTGTTATAGTATATATTAGTTATATCTCATATATTAGTTTGTACAGTTATTATTTGTAATCATTACTTCAACATCATCAAGAAAATTTTGGCCGAGGGTTTCATTAGTAACAGAGCAGCTGCCAAAATAAATGGGCAGCAGGGTGGCTCAGTTGTTAGCGCTGCAGCCTCACAGTGTCAGGGACCTGGGTTCGATTCCACCCTTGGGTGACTGTCTGTGTGGAGTTTGCACATTCTCCCTGTGTCTGCATAGGTTTCCTTCAGGTGCTCCAGTTTCCTCTGACAGTCCAAAGATGTGCAGGTTAGGTGGACTGGCTTTGCTAAATTGCCCCATAGTGCCCAGGGATGTGCAGGATAAATGGATTAGCATGTGGATGATTAGCTGCAGGATGGAGTGTCTGGGTGGGATGATCTTCAGAGAGCTGGTGTGGACCCAGACTGAATGGCCTGCTTCCACATTGTAGAGATTCTATGAAAATGGCTCATGCAGTTGCAACAGCATTGCTTTGTGCCCACTCTGATTAATTATGTTGGCAGGCTTTAGCTCATAGTGATTATTATGAGTGCACATTCACGTTGGATGGTGAGCTGGGTGATGTATAGTCAATGCCCAGTGTGTTGAACCTTTGCCAACTAGCACCCTGGAACTAGCCCCCTATCCCTTGGCCTGCTGATTGAATGCACTGGGGAAGCAGAGCTATTTTCCACTGTGCCCAGGGACCTGGGATGCTCAACTGGAAAATCCTAGGCACAGAGTTTCACCAGGATAACAGCTGCACTGTCAGGCCAAAAATAGCAATAGTAGCCAAAAAATGTATGTGTTGCCCAAAAATGCATTACCGATTTTTTCAGGAGAAGAAATAGGAGCAGGCTATGTATTGCACATAGGTGTTTTATGGAGTTATTCAATCACTTGATTCACCTTCAGCCTTCTCTGAAATAACCACTGAATTTGAAACCTTAAAATCATTTAAAGGATCAATCGGTGACCTGGCATTTGCTGCGGGTATTCCTGCTGCTCCAACCATCTCATCTTTTGGATAATGACCCAGGATATGATGGAGCTGAGGAACTGGCGTGCAGGCTGGTACTCAAACTCCTGTGTCTACTTACTTCCATTCCAGTGGCTAGCAGGGGCTAAAGGTCCGACCTAAGAATTTTTTTTATGACGCCTATTTGCGTTATTCCTTTTATCAATTATTTGTTCTTTTTTCTCTTTTGTCCCTGACAGGTAATCTGTGCTTTCCTTCTGCCTTTTCAATAGAACGAACTAGACCTGAGATGTTATAATCCATCACAACATGTTTTGGTTTCATTTTTAGCTTTGGGACTACTTGACAGTTATAACTCAGATATTTCACTCCACAGTGAGAACCATCCGTTCATGTGGCTGAGTAGGCAATTGGCTGATAACATATACTCACAGTCAACCACAGTCAGTAAAGCTTGATGCTGAAAGGAGCTTAAGGGTGTAGTAATTGTAGTGAGGTTAGCCATGTGGACCTCACAGAGTTCCCTGATTGGAGCTGTTAATCTGGATGACAGATAAAAACAAGAGTGCCTGCATGTTGGTCTATTAGTTCAGATGGTTAGAGTGTGGCATTAATAATACCAAGGTCATGGGTTCAATCACCATACTAACCAAGTCTGCAGACTTCCAATCACAAACATAATAATGTGTATTTTAATTTTATCAGGTCTTGCTTATTAATGGTTCACTATCCAAATGGGTGTTTTTCCTGGTGGTGGAAATATTGAATAAAGTTCTTGCACACTGAGTCACCATGCACACTCAAACATGGGTGTTGTGCAGAAATATAAGCACTATTGTTGCGCAGTGGTAGTGCGGGGGGAGGGGTGGGAAGAGAAAAGGATAAAGAGAGCAGGAGTGTCCTGGGTTCTGTTCACTCCGAGAGCTGATTCTGAGGGAGTTGGATCAGTGTTAAGGACTCTCCACGTGTAAATAAAGGGGGATTTGGTGATCCGTATCAGCCTCTGTGAAGTTATTTCAAAGGGCAACCTTTTGTGTCTCCAAAGGTTCATTTTCCTTTCTGGCCTCAACCATTTTCTTTTATTAATATAAAGCAATGCAGCTGATATCAAGAGCTGAGCACCCCAGAGAAAACAAAACTCGCCATCACTGCACACTTCAATAAACACTTTCTTTTTGTTACCAACAGTCAAAGTGAAAAACTTTACATTTTGATTTATTTCCCAAAAATAAGCAAGTGTTGATTCTTTTTTCTTTTGAATATTTACGCTGCACATAGTGGAGAAAGTTGAATTTAACTGAAAACCAACACACGACAATGCATGACATTCTTTAATAATTGGAATTGAAAATTTTAGAAACTTAATAACAAAAAGCATTTAACAGTCCTAGTCAGCTAGTTCTATTGTATTCATTGGCCTTTTTAATCTTAGAGTTACATATACACCACCAATGGATCATATTATCTGTACAGATAAGGATCTAAGCACACATACATGTTGCTGCATGCTTTATTGCACAATTTCTAATGTCTGTACAATGTTCTAAATAAACAGGATCATTTTAAGTAATTATACTTTTGGTCTAACCACATGTAGCTTTACACAATTTAGATGGGTTTGGAATATTTCAATTTTTAAACCAAACTCTATAAACATTACATCTGCAGAAAATATGTGGTCAGACACTGAGGTGCATTAATGGATAGTTTTTAACAAAGGCACTTTAAATTGCAACTCTTCTCAGAAATTCCTTCCAACAATAATCATGTATGAAAATTCATAGCCAATAATTATTATCCATTGGGTTCCACTTTCAAAAATGGGGCTCCTTCAGCAGCTTATACCAAACCAAGTATGCGTCCTACCCACCAGGAGCATGGCATGATTAATCTACAAACAACACGGCAACCTCGATAATTATAAGGCCAGGGGATGTAGCCACGCAAGGGTTCACATATGCGCTGGCAATGTGAATAACTGCGCCTGCACTCAGCACAACAGATTCCGTTGTGATCCAGCATAGGGTCAAAGGTCATGGTGCCACTCTCACCTTCTAAGATTCGCTGAAAAAGCAAGAAAGACATTTTAGTATTGCTTGTGTTCAGAATCCTTTTTTCTTCTAAACTAGAGCTTTTGGTAAAGCAAGACATCATAACAACAGCCACATGTTAACATTTTCAGAAGGGTAAACACGAGGAAAGACACTGTGCAGAAGCCTCCCCTTCCTAAAAACAATGGAGAAAGTGCCAGAAGAAGAAGATCATACAGTGATTAGTACTGGGGAAATCCATGGCACCTCTGTGTATCACAAGAATTATGTTCGAAGTGCAAAGGTTTTAATGCCTTGCTATCAATTGAGACTCTTAAGTGGACAATAACCAATTAAAGATCTCTTCGTGCCACCACTCTGATTAACTTTATTCCCAACATGCAAGAACACTGGCAGCCTTCTTGGTTGGTACAATTAAGAGACCTGTCCTTTAGGTTTGGTGAGGGAGAACCTTGACCTATTCCAATTTTGGGTTGATAAGAGGCAAATGTAGGAGCAGGAAGCTGGCAGTTAAAAGCTAATCCTTCTGACTCCCCACCCTCTCCATGTGTGCCTCATCCAATCTCCCATCCCCATCCCCTGAATCTAGCTCTGCCCGTTGCCCCTGAACGTCCAGTCACTGTACCGTGAGCAGCTGTGACATCTTATTCAGTGCTCCAACTCTCACGCTGGTAGCAAGCCTGTGATTGGCTCAGGAGGGACAGCACATTGGTGTCCCATGAAGTATATCTCGTAGAAAGACCATTGGGTGACCATGTACGTGCCTGACAGACACATGGTCTGGTGGGTTCTGGTGAAAGACCTCTCACTCATTTTCACATGGACCATCACACTTAGAACAAATAATGGAAGGTTCTGCCCATTGCATCTGATTTCAGAATTGCTTCGTTATAAAACAAAATTAATGTACACAAACAGGCACCAAATTTGTTAGTCTGTTAGCCCATGTCTCATAAGTTGACTGCACTTAAAAAATTACAAAGTTGTTGAGTATTGTCAGGAAAGTCATTGGGTGCAAAACTTCGCCAATGCAGCTCAACATCATAACAGCACAAGATTAAGACCATAAGAAATAGGAACAAGTGCAGGCCATTTGGTCCCTCAAGCCTGATCTGCCATTCCACTCGACTGGCTGAGCCGAAATTCCTGATGAAGGGCTCTGGCCTGAAACGTCGAATTTCCTGTTCCTTGGATGCTGCCTAGCCTGCTGTGCTTTAAACAGCAACACATTTTCAGCCGAAATTCTTTATGTTCACTTTCTGAACTTTCCCATAAGCCATGATTCCCTGACTGATCAAGGATCTATCTATTTCAGCCTTAAGTAAATAGAAGAATTCTGCCCACGTGTTCCAAAGACACTCAATCCTCTGAGAGAAGAAATGCCTCCTCACTTCAGTCTTAAACTGGTGCTCCTTTATCCTGGAATCATGCTTTCTGGTTCTAGACTTTCCCATGAAGGAAAACATCATCTTAGCATTTACCCAGTTGAACCCCTTAAGATTCACATATGTTTCAATGAGATCGCCTCTCATTCTTCTGAACTCCAGTGAGTTAAGTCATAACCTGTTTAGCCTATGCTCATTTAAAAATGTTTTCTTCTGAGCTTCATGTGTAGGATCTTTAATCAGCCTGATCCATTGTTCTACAACTTTTGAAATCTGGATTGTCCAACATATGTTCTGTTCGGCACAGTCTGACCTGCCAAAGGTTTGTATCAGCCCATTAGTTGCCTGGTGAGCCCTTTGAAAATGAGAAGTACCATATTGTCAAACGTGAATTTCTGTGAGGATCTGAGAATTGCCCCATGGCCTAGCACAGTCTGTAACCCCAACAGGAACTGGGGAGCAGAAATGTCCAGAATGTGGCTGTCACCATGAAGAAAGCAGTGAGTGTTAGAGGATGGGAGGGAGGAAACCAAGGAAAGGGAGGGGTAGAGAGAAGAGAAGGATGCAATCAGTAGAGAGAAAGGGAGATTGTGGAGAGAGAGAGGGAGGGGGGATATGGGTGGGGAGATGAAGAGTGAGTAAGAGAGAGACAAGGAGACAGGGACAGAGTGAGAAGGAGAAGTGAGGAAAATGAGGTATGGCAGTGTGAGAGAGATTGGGGGGAGAGCAATTGTAGGGCTTGAGGGAGATATGAAGAGATAGATGTGAAAGAGAGAGAAGAGAGGGTTGGGCTGAGAAAGAAAGAGGTGTGTGGGGTAGAGAGATAGGGAGGGATGAGGGAAGAGACATCATCAAAGAGAAGAGAATGAATGTCACTCTCATCCATGTGACTTTTCACTCATCTTGACTCATCAACAGACTCTTGTCCCTCCTTTCCTTAGATCTACAGTCTCATTCTAATGTCGAAATTAGCAACTTGTTTGTCTCAAGCAGGTTGGCTGTTCTTAGCCCCTAAACCATCTCCAATAAAATCTGATTTGGATATTATGGACCTGTATTTCAGATTTCTAACACTTCAACCTTAACCTGACCAAAACCCGCCCAGTTTCAGAAAAAGACTTCATCTGTTTCAAAGTGGAGTAAAAAATCAAATCAAAATAATAACTGAGTAGAATTTCAGTAATTCTTACAATTAATAGCTTTCATGTGAAGCTTGTGTTGCACTTTGAGTAGTGTACTTGTAAAATTCTGATGAAGCAAACTTGCATGGGAGTTTCTCCCGTTCATCCTTCACAGTTTTTGGGCATTTGTCTCATAATTTCTGACTACTTATTTGCCAATTCTGATGAATGAATCAGAGACTGTCTGAGAAAATTCACTTAACACCATGAGGAAATTTATGATGATGGTGTTATGTCAATTTTTAAAGCATTGGTATTAAATTCCTTATGCTGCTACTTAGACAGAGGTAGCAGACGATTAAATCACCATATATTAACATTCCCATGAGTAATTTCTACCCTCGTGTATTAATTGTATTTAATGGAAGAAAAAGCATTTGTTTGATTGGCAGCTAGGGTGTAAGATTTACATAATTGTTTTTAGAAAGCTACTAATTAGCTTTCAGAGAAAAAATGTCTTGGGGAGAATATCTACCACATTCACCTCTGTGGCTCGACTGTGCTCTACTTGTTAACAGGGTCTTCTTTGTTACTTCCCCAGCATCGCATGACAGTTGTAATTCCAATACAGTTAGCATCAGAAGGTGAAAATTTACAGTTTTCTCCACAGAAGTTGCTTTCATAGTGATGGTCCCAAAAGATTTTATTGAAAGGTTTATGAAAAATGTAACCGTTGGCAAGTCTTCGTGGTATGTCTCCTGAGATTGAGATTACAGTTCATTCAGCTGAAAACTTAAATCAATCACTGCACCGCTAACATGCACCCCCATTAACTCCTCATAAAAGGTTCACAAAATGTCAAGATCAACAAAGTTGAAGGGCATGTTCAGAATTGTTACAATATTCTGTGATATCAACTTTTATGGGCAAAAAAAAATGAAATACTTTAAAAGTTACAAAGAGCTTTGATGGAGTGGAAAGGCAGAAAAAAGCTTTCAGTGATTATGAGGGTCAGTAGACAAGTCACACCAGGTTTAAGACAAATGGCAAATTGGACGGGAGACATAGTCTAACAGGGTGGGGGAAGCAAATTCAATGGTAAATTTCCAAACAAATATTGCTAAATATTTGAAAAGAAAAAAAATAACTTGTAGCACTATGAGTAGAAAAGAGAGACTTAACAAATAACTCTTTCAAAGAGCTGACTTAATGATTCCTTTATCGATGTTATAATATTCTTTGATCTTGAATTTGTGACCAGCATGCAGTGACAATAAAACTTGAGGGAACAAACATATGGCTATCTTGCAGCTCCTGCTACTGGGATTTCATACCAAGTACAAGACAATAATAATAATAATCTGATCTGGTGATTTATAGGTTCAGAAACATTTCCTCAAGTGCTTAATTCTTATTCTGTAGCCAACATGTCATGTAATACCACACGTGTATGGATGGTACTGAGTAGAGCGTCAATCTGTGAACATGTACTTTGCCTCAGTGGACAGCACGGCTGTCTACAGTGTGGTTCACACTGCTTCAATGAGCTAACATCGTCAAGCAGGGAAACAGGTTTATTAATGTAGCCTTTCAAAGAGGCAGAATATCTGATTTCCTAATATACTAGCATGGCTTATATTTTATTATTATAAAATTTCATAGAATAGAAGGAGGCTATTTGACTGATCATGTCAGTACTAGCTCCTGAAAGAGCTATCCAGCTAGTCCCGTTCTCCAGCCCTATCTCTGTAGTCATCTAAACTCATCACTTTCAAACACATAACCATCTCTTTTCTGAAACTGTTTATGGAATGCATCTCCAACACTTTCCCAGGCACGTCATTTCAAACCTTAACAACACTGAGTAAAGAAGTTTCCCCTCATCACACTCTGAGCTGTGGTGTTGATAATCTTGAAATTATGAACTCCAGCTACTGTCATACCAACTACTGCAAGCAAATTATTTGTCTTTATCCTGTCAAAACGAATCTAAGGTCACCTTGTAATCTTCTCTGCTCGACAAAGAATAAGCCTAATTTCTTTAACCTTTTCTTATGTCTAAGATCACTCACTTCAGATATCATTCTAGTAAATCTCCTTTGCATTCTCTTCGGGATTTTAAACATCCTTCCTTCAATTAAATAAATAAATAACCGAACACAATATAGTACAACCTCGGTTATCCTAACATCAATTATCCGAATTTTGGATTATCTGAACAAGATCTCAAGGTCCTGTAAAAATGGCATTAGGCAACTCAGCATTCACTTATCAGTTAAACAGCATTGTGGTGTGCACTGCCGGATAACCAAGAAATGTTTGGCTAATTGGCACTCATAAATTACCGCTTGTTTTCGATCAGATTGGTTACCTGTTCAATCAATTATCTGAAAGAAAAATTCCCCGCCCATCTCGTTTGGATAATTGACATGCAACTGTATTCTACATGTGGTCTCACCAATGATTTGTAGAGGTGTAGCATCATTTCCTTGTTTTTATACTCTTATGCCTCTAGTTATAAAGGATCCTAAAAGCCTTCTTAGCATGTTTCAATTTTCTTGGTCACCTTCAGAGAATTGTGCACTTGAACTTTTGAAGTCCCTCTGCTTCTGTAGTCCCTTCACAGTTGTACCATTGAACCTGTATCATTTCTCCGTGATTCATCTACCAAAGTGCATTACCTCACATTTCTCTGCATTGATAGAGTCATAGAGATGTACAGCACAGAAACAGGCCCCTTGGTCCAAATCGTCATAGCCAACCAGATATCCCAACCCAATCTAGTCCCACTTGCCAGCATCCGGCCGATATCCCTCCAAACCCTTCCTATTCATATACCCATCCAGATGCCTTTTAAATGTTGTAATTATACCAGCCTCCACCACATCATCTGGCAGTTCATTCCACACACATACCACCCTGTGTGAAAAAGTTGCCCCTTAGGTCTTTTTTATATTTTTCCCCTCTCACCCTAAACTGATGCCCTCTAGTTCTGGACTCCCCCACCCCAGGTAAAAGACTTTGTCTATTTACCCTATCCATGCCCCTCATGATTTTATAAACCTCTAAGGTCACCCCTCAGCCTCTGACGCTCCAGAGAAAACACCCCCAGGCTATTCTTCCTCTCTCTATAGCTCAAATCCTTCAACCTTGACAACATCCTTGTAAATTTTTTCTGAACCCTCTCAAGTTTCACAACATCCTTTCGATAGGAGACCAGAATTGCATGCAATATTCCAAAAAATTCCAAATTCATATTTTACATTAAAATCACATGTCAAATGAATACTTGAATATGAAGAGACCTACAAAATAATAAGCCTTTGGAAATGACCAGAAAATTTGTATTATTAGATTACTTACAGTGTGGAAACAGGCCCTTCGGCCCAACAAGTCCACACCGACCCACCGAAGCGCAACCCATCCATACCTCTACATTTACCCTTTACCGAACACTACGGGCAATTTAGCATGGCCAATTCACCTGACCCGCACATCTTTGGACTGTGGGAGGAAACCAGAGCACCCAGAGGAAACCCACGCAGACACGGGGAGAACGTGCAAACTCCACACAGTCTGTCGCCTGAGTCGGGAATTGAACCCGGGTCTCAGGCGCTGTGAGGCAGCAGTGCTAACCACTGTGCCACCGTGCCGCCCACAATTAATTCTTAAAATTGGGATCATTCTGTAATCTCAATAGACATGAATTCCCCCTATTTCACTACTGTCCCTGAGTTCACAGACTTGCAATGGGTCTTGGTCTAAACTCCTCCATGACCATGCCCAAACCCCATCTCTGTAATCTTCCTGAAATATTTGCGCACCATTAATTCTAGTATCTTATGCAACTCCAATTTTAATTACTCAACTGGGAGTGGCTTTGCATCCAGCTGATCAGGCTAACCTTCCTACACCTCTCTGGTTCTCCACTACCTTGCTTTCCACCTTTATGACCGTTCTTTAAATGTATCTCTTTGATTAAGCTGTTGTGAGTGTATCTCCTTACATGCCTTAGTATCATATTTTGATTTATAACAATCCTGTGGGGCACCTTGAAGTAGTTCATTGCATTAAAAGTGCTAAAATACACATTGCCATTGTGAGATATTTAAACATTTCTGCCCTCTAAAACATGGTGATTTATAATTGCTATCCAGTGTCACTACTTTAGTATGGTGAATAATGAATTATGGTACTTGGCAATTAACTTAGTAGATCATTAGTTCAAACTCTACCATGATGGTCTGAAATGAACACTAGGGTCAGCATAAGTGATGAAGAGATTGTCAGATAGATCTGGCCTGTGGGACAAATAAGGCTGACTCTGAGGTGGCCCACAAAGTTGTATAAAACTATTACAAAGAATACAGGCTGCACCCCACAACCACCTTCTTCGAGTAAGCAGAAACAGATAATATATTACAGCAATGTTCACAACCTGAAATTGATTGATGAGTAACTATACTTCATACCAATAAATTGTCCCGTAAATGGTCTATGTACAAACACTTCTAAAAGAAAATCAGTTTTGGACGTAAAGTGTTAGATTATCTGAGATTTGCTTCCAGCTCTAAATCTGCCCAAACTGGGTTCATTAATTCTTCTTTATGGCTAATGGTCTACTTCAACTAAGTATATTCAAAAGCCCAACAAGTGTCAATGTCAGTATTGCTGCAAAAGGCACATTTTGTTACATCTTTTGATCTTTTACTCATCAAAATAATTTGCAAGAAATACCAAAGTAAATGAAACCATTTACACTGTGCTAGAGGAGACCGATGATTGACCAGTAAGTATGCTCTGATTGATAGAGGCGTTACCTTGGAGAATGTACTGATTAACGATCACTGATAATTAACTGCCAGAATTTATTTAAATTTTAACCAAGACTTTGTTTGGTCAAGCCATTGCTCTGAGAAATGATTCAAAGAATAGCTGTTACCTCATTTCTTGCATTAAAATAAGAGCAGTGTTGGTATGTGTTCTTTCCATTTGCAAAGAAGGCCCTGTGTATTAATATATACTTCAATTTAAATAAATATTGCTACCAGATTAGCAATGAATAGAATTATGGTATTGCTCGACCAGTCAAGCCTTTTTACTAGTTTAGATATGATTATTATAATTAGGATATTCAGTTCCAAGCATAGATAAACAGTCCAAGGTAATAAAAACATCCTCAGCTAATTTAAATAATAGATAAAATATGGAGAGAAACTTTAACTGACATAAGGAATGCATGCTACGTCTACATGAATATTCATCGTTTTACCTGAAACTTTATTGTAAGTTATCATACTAAATGTGCACTATTCCACCAAAAAGTAATTTTTCTGTCATGTGTACTAACTCTTAATAATAACTATCTGACTCTAGATTTGCCAGATTAAAGTATTTTCAAGTCAATCAATCAATTCTAATGCATGACACATTTAAGATGGACAGTATTGAGTGCCGTCGAAGAGTGTGGTGCTGAAAAAGCAAATCCAGTCAGGCAGCATCCAAGAAGCAGGAGAGTCGACATTTTGAGCATATGCCCTTCATCATCAGGAATAGCATAATACAGTGTTTTTAAAAATGCTCGAAATTTTTATCCTTTTCCTGCTGCATTCTTCTTCAGGTCTTTTTTTTAAAAGAATGGGATGTGGTCAGTGGCACCAATGCTAATGAGTGTCATCATTCCACTCCTTAATTAATTGACCCAGGACGTTTTCTTCAACATCATGTGGGTAATAATACGTTCATCAAACCTTTAGAAGTAGATAAGTAATGAAAGAACGGTGGATGCTAGGAATCAGAAACAAAAACAGAATTTGCTGGAAAAGCTCAACAGATCTGGTAGCATCTTGTGGAGAGATATCAGAGTTAACATTTCGGGTCTAGTGACCACTTCCTCAAAACATCTGTTGTGAGTGGATCTGTTGTTGGTTCTTTGTGAACAGATGTATAATTTTATGATGCAGAGCATAAGTCAAAAATCTTCCTCCACAGGTGCCTTTAAACTTCGTAGGAAGGCTCCAGTCTTCTGTCAATTTTCCTTTCATTCCTCAGGCATCCAGACAGACAGAAATAAAAGTCATCCTTTATGAGAATTTTGAATTGGTACTTTAGTCAGGAAATAGAGTAATACATGTAAACTAAAAAGTAATATCTAGTATTTAGAAAGAATAGTCGAGGTTAATTAGAGATATGACCCTGAATTAGTTTGGAAGTGGAGCACTGCAGTATTAGCATATCATAAATGATATTTCACCCACATTGTTCCATATTATCACAGAGCAATTCATCTGACAGATTGGGGGAAATGTTCAGCAATCTCAATAGGTAGCACCTTATATAAGTAGAATGTAGTGGCATCCATTCAGGGGACAGTGATGTGAGAGGTTCCATTCTTCTGGTGTGTCTGGCTCGTGTAAGTGTGGAAAGTATGTGCATGTTCAGCTACTGACAGAGCATATTGCAGCACTGATGAAAGAACTCGAGGACCTTAGGCTCATCCGAGAGAACGAGATCTTTCTGGACAAGACCTTCAGCGAGGTTATTACACCAACCATACCAGAAGAGAGCAGACGAGGAGGAAGACAGAGAGGAGACAGGTGCAAGAGACCCCAGGGGAAGTACCTGTCAGGAACAAGTTGAATCTTTTGGAAACAGTAGAAACAGATAACACTGCCAGTCCGTGAGGCGGCCAGGTCTGTCAATCAAAAGTTGGCGTGGAGGCAGAGCAGAAGAGTCGGACATCGCACAGAGCCGTGGTAATGGGAGACTCCATAGTGAGAGGAACTGACTGGGATTTTTGTGGCAGCAGGTGGGACTTCAGGATGGTGTGTTGCCTTCCTGGTGCCAGGGTTAAAGACATCACAGACAAAGTGCAGGAAATGCTCCAGGGCGAAGGTGAAGAGCCAGAGGTGGTGGTACATGTCGGCACAAATGATGTCGGGAAGAAGAGGAGGAACATACTACAGCGGGACTTCGGAGAACTTGGAGGAAGGCTGAAAAGCAGGACGTCCAGGGTGGTTATCTCCAGTTTGCTTCCAGTTCCTCGGGCTGGAGAGGCCAGGACCAGGGAGATAATGGACTTGAACGTGTGGCTGGGGAACTGGTGCAGGAAGCAAGGATTTAAATTCTTGGATCACTGGGGTATGTTTTGTGGTAAGCATAAATTATACAGAGAGATGATTTGCACCTTAATAGGTTGGGGAGACTGCAACACAGCTGCGGTTAAACTAAGTAGTGGGGGGGAGGGGACACACTGGAAGTTTAAGAAGGAAATTGAAGGGAAAGTTAGAACAAGGGAAGTAAAGAAAGACAACGGTATCAATGGAGCAGAAAACTCAAAAAGGAATCATGCTGTAAGGTTGAGTGAAATAGGAGTTGATGGGAAGGGTGAGGGCAGTAACAAATTAAAAACACTATACATCAATGCACGAATCATTAGAAATACGATGGATGAGCTTGAGGCTTATTTGGAAATTGGCAGATACGATACAGTGGGGATAACTGAGACGTGGCTTCAAGTGGACAGGGCCTGGGAAATGAATATTCAAGGCTACACATGCTATTGTAAGGACAGACAGATGGGCAGAGGGGGTGGGGTGGCCATGTTGGTAAGGGATGATATTCAGTCCCTTGTGTGGGAGACCTAGAATCAGGGGATGTAGAGTCAGTATGGATACAGCTGAAAGGGAATTATCTACGGGCCCCCAAACAGTAGTCTGGATGTCGGATTTAAGTTAAATCAGGAGCTGAAATTGGCCTGTCGCAAAGATGTTACTCCAGTTGTTATGGGGATTTCAACACGCAGGTAGACTGGGAGAATCAGGATGGTATTGGATCTCAGGAAAGAGACTTTGTGGAGTGCCTCCGAGATGGATTCTTAGAACAGCTGGTGCTGGAGCCGACCAGGGAGAAGGCAATTCTGGATCTGGTATTGTGCAACGAACCAGAATTGTTCAGGGACCTCGAAGTGAAGGAGCCATTAGGAGGTAGTGACCATAATACAATAAGCTTCAATCTGCAATTTGAGAGGGAGAGGGTACAATTGGAAGTGACAATAAAGGGAACTATGGAGTTATGAGGGAGGAGCTGGCCAAAGTTCAATGGTGCAATACCTTAGCAGGGATGACAGTGGAGGAACAATGGCAGATATTTCTGAGTATAATGCAGAAGATGCAGGATCAGTTCATTCCAAAAAGGAAGAAAGATCCTAGGAGGAGGCATGGGTGGTCGTGGCTGATGAGGGAAGTTAAGGAACATATAAAGTTAAAAGAGAAAAAGTATAACATAGCAAAGATAAGTGGGAAAACAGAGGACTGGGAAGCTTTTAAAGAACAACAGCAGATTACTAAGAAGGAAATACGCACAGAAAAAATTAGGTATGAAGGTAAACTGGCCAAAAATATAAAGGAGGATAGTAAAAGCTTTTTTAGCTATGTGAAAGGCAAAAAAATGGTTAAGACTAAAATTGGGCCCTTGAAGACAGAAACAGGGGAATATATTACGGGGAACAAATAAATGGCAGAGGAATTAAATTGGTACTTCAGATCTGTGTTCACTGGGGAAGACATAAGCAATCTCCCTGAGGTAACAGTGACTGAAGGACCTGAACTGAAGGGAATTTATATTTGCCAGGAATTGGTGCTGGAGTGACTGTTAGGTCTGAAGGTTGATAAGTCCCTGGGGCCTGATGGTCTACATCCCTGAGTACTGAAGGAGGTGGCTCAAGAAATCATGGATGCATTGGTGATTATTCTCTAGAATTCGATAGATTCGGGATCAGTACCTGCGGATTGGAGGGTGGTTAATGTTGTACCACTTTTTAAGAAAGGTGGGAGAGAGAAAGCAGGAAATTATAGACCAGTTAGTCTGACCTCAGTGGTGGGAAAGATGCTGGAGTCTATTATAAAGGATGAAATTACGACACATCTGGATAGTAGTAACAGGATTGGTCAAAGTTAGCATGGATTTATGAAGGGGAAATCATGCTTGACTAATCTTCTGGAATTTTTTGAGGATGTAACTCTGAAGATGGACGAGGGAGATCCAGTAGATGTAGTGTACCTGGACTTTCAGAAAGCTTTTGATAAAGTCCAATATAGGAGGTTAGTGAGCAAAATTAGGGTGCATGGTATTGGGGGCAAAGTACTAACTTGGATTGAAAGTTGGTTGGCTGAAAGGGAACAAAGAGTAGTGATAAACGGCTCCATTTCGGAATGGCAGGCAGTGACCAGTGGGGTACCGCAGGGATCAGTGCTGGGACCGCAGCTTTTTACAATATATATTAATGATATAGAAGATGGTATTAGTAATAACATTAGCAAATTTGCTGATGATACTAAGCTGGGTGGCAGGGTGAAATGTGAGGAGGATGTTAGGAGATTACAGGGTGACCTGGACAGGTTAGGTGAGTGGTCAGATGCATGGCAGATGTAGATTAATGTGGATAAATGTATGGTTATCCACTTGGTGGGAAGAACAGGAAGGCAGATTACTACCTAAATGGAATCAATTCAGGTAAAGGGGCAATCCAAAGAGATCTGAGTGTTCTTGTACACCAGTCAATGAAGGTAAGCATGCAGGTACGGCAAGTAGTGAAGAAGGCCAATAGCATGCTGGCCTTCTAACAAGAGGGATTGAGTATAGAAGCAAAGAGGTTCTTCTGCAGCTGTACAGGGCCCTGGTGAGACCACACCTGGAGTACTGTGTGCAGTTCTGGTCTCCAAATTTGAGGAAAGACATTCTGGCTATTGAGGGAGTGCAGCATAGGTTCATGAGATCAATTCCTGGAATGGCGGGATTACCTTACACTGAAAGACTGGAGTGACTGGGCTTGTATAACCTTGAGTTTAGAAGACTGAGAGGGGATCTGATTGAGACATGTAAGATTATTAAAGGATTGGACACTCTGGAGTCAGGAAACATGTCTCCGCTGATGGGTGAGTGCCGAACCAGAGGACACAGCTTAAAAATATGGGGTAGACCATTTAGGACAGAGATGAGGAGAAACCTCTTCACCCAGAGAGTGGTGGCTGTGTGGAATGCTCTGCATTTAAGGAAGAGTTGGATAGAGCTCTCAAGGACAGTGGAATCAAGGGTTATGGAGATAAGGTAGGAACAGGATACTGATTAAGGATGATCAGCCATGATCATATTGAATGGTGGTGCAGGCTTGAAGGGGAGAATGGCCTACTCCTGCACCTATTGTCTATTGTCTCACCATTATTATTTCATCTCATTTTTGCTACAATTGTTAGTGCGTGTTATCAGCATTTACACTTCTGGTATTATTAACACAAAGGCAGGGATGTTTCTCACTGGGCCACATGATCTCCTACACACCTGCACCAACATCTAAAACAAATTCAGGACTGACAGAAACCCTAACAAAGGCTTTGGGAGCAGATACATCCTACCTTGAAAGTGGTGGTGAAAGCGGCGTTTGGAACACTTGTTTTCACCAGTTATTGATTTTCCAAAATTCCATGGATTTTGGAAAGGTACCAGCGGATTGGAAACATGCTAATGTGGCACCCATATTCAAAAAAGGAGACAGGAAAAAAGTGGGAATCTATAGACCAATTAGTTTGATCTCTGTAGAGGGGGCATTGCTGGACTCAATCATAACGGAGGAGATAACTGAACATTTGGTAAAACAAAGCTCAATTCACCACTGTCAGCACAGTTTCAAACTTACTGGAGTTCTTTAAAGATGTAATCAGTAAGGTCGATAATGGGGATCCAATGGATGTGGTACATCTAGACTTCCAGAAGACATTTGATAAGGTACTACACAAAAGATTGATCCAGAATGTTAGATCCCAGGGGATTAGAGTACTGGCTTGGTTAGAGGATGGGGTGACTGATAGGAAGCAGAGAGTCGGGATAAATGTGACGAAATATAACTAGTGGGGTGTCGCAAGGTTCAATTCTTGGAAACTAACTAATTACAATATATATTTATAAATGATCTGCAAAGAGGGACCGAGTGTAACACAGCAAAATTCACTGGCGATATTAAAACAGATGGGAAAGCAGGCAGTGATGAGGAGATGAAGAGTTTACAAATGGATATTGATAAGCTAGGAGGATGCAGAATCTGGCAAGTGGATGTCATGTAAGTGTGAGGTTGTCCATTTTGGCTGGAAAAACAACAGGACAAGTTATTATTTAAATGGGAAGCAGATTCAAAGTATATCAGTGCAGAGGGATTTGGGAATCTTTGTATATGAATTGCAGAAAATAGGTAAGCAAGTTTAACATAAAATAAGGCAGGAAAATGGAATCCTGGCATTTATTGTCAATGGATTGGAATTATGGCCGTAAAGAAGTGTTGTTAAAAAATACATAAGGCACTGGTGAGACCCCATCTGGAATGTGTCCAGTTCTGGTCTCCTTACTTGATAAAGTATGCAGTGGCACTGTAAGCAGTTCAGAGGAATTTCACAAGACAGGTCGCAGGGATAAAGAGCTGTTGTATGAGGAGCGGTTGAATAGCGTGGGCTTATACTCACTGGAGTTCAGAAGAATGTTGGAGGGATCTGATTGAGGTACATGAAGTGCTAAAGGAACTGACAAGGTAGACATGGAACAATCTTGAATAAGAGAGCATAGGTATAGAGTAAGAGAAGATAGGTTCAAACCTGGGAGGAGGAGAAATGACTTCTCTCAGAGGGTTGTGAATCTGTGCAACGCACTACCTTGGAATGTAGTGAAGGTAGAATCATATAATAGATTCAAGAAAGAAAAAGATATGTTTCCAATGAAAAATGGATAAAGAACTATGAGAAGCAGGGAGGTAAGGGCTGTTGAGACCAGAATAAGATCAGTCATGATCATGTTAAATGATGGAAATGGCTCGAAGGATTGAATTGCCAAATCCCGCTCCTAATTCCTAAGTTCCTATTGGTCAGAGCATTGACTACAGAAGTTGGGACATCATGTTATGGCTGTACAAGACATTGGTTGGTCCACATTTAGAAAACTGTATATAATTCTGGTCAGCCTGCTGTTGGAATAAACCAGGGAGGGTGCAAAAAAGATTTCCAGAGATGTTACCAAGACTGGAGGGTTCAAGTAATGAGGAGAGTTTGGATAGCTGGGACTGTTTTCCTGAAGCATAGGAGGTTGAGGGGTGACCTTGTATAAGTTTTATAAAATCATGAGAAGCAGAGATAAAGTAAACAGCCAACGCCCTTTCCTCAGGGGAGGGGATTGTAAAACTAGAGGGCATAGGTTTAAGGTGAGAGAGGAAAGATTTACAAAGGGACTTAGGAGCAGCTTTTTCATGCAGAGGGTGGTATGTACACAGAACAAGCTGGCAGAGAAAGTGGTAGAGGTGAGTACAATTACAATTGAAAAGGCATTTGGACAGGTACTTGGATAGCAAAGGTTTAAGAGAGATATGGGCCAAACACAGGCAAATGGGACTAGTCCAGTTTAGAAACCGTGGCTGGCATGGACAATTTGGGTCATAGGGTATGCTGTATGACTCCCCAGGGCCATGCCAATACTTGTAAAAAATATTTTTTTGATCACTATCAAAAATATTTATAGTTACATTGCACCCATATTTTCAGGGCTATGGATGGCCTCGAGGTGTTGAAATAGGATCCTCACTGTCTGTACATATTGTTAATGAGACCCCTATCAAATTCCATTTGAGACAGGTCACTACTGTGGGAGCTGGGAGCAGCAGAGGTATGGTGTGGCAGATTGTGGTGTCTGTCAGCATGCACATGGATTTCATGGCAGCCACTTTTAGATTCAACATTTCAACTAATGTCTTATTTTCATCACATATATAAACATGTATTCATGGAGCCTGCTGAGTTCATAAGTGTGGAAGATTGTGCAACTGTCTAAACTTCTAAGGGAGCAATGAGTTGTGAAGTAAATGCTATGATACTGACTTTGAAAATTCTGCTCAGACTATTTAGTCTTTGTCTTGGCTGATGCAGTCAGATTGAACAGTGATGGAAGGTATTGTTAATTGTGCAGGCAAGAGGCACTTGCAAAGGAATAATCTGATCACTGATGTTCAGTTTGGGTTCCAGCATGTGAACTCATTACAGAATTAGCTCAATAGGAACAAAAGAGCTAAATTCCAGAGTGAAGTGAGAATGACTCCCTCGACTGGAAGGCAACATTTGACTGATTGTGGTATCAAGCAGCACCAGCCAAACTCGAATAAATGAGAAAGTGAGGACTGCAGATGCTGGAGATTAGAGGCAAGTGTGTGTGGTGCTGGAAAAGCACAGCAGGTCAGGCAGCATCTGAGGAGTAGGAGAATCAGGCAAAAGCCCAGAAAGTCAATTCTCCTGCACCTCGGATATTGTCTGACCTGCTATGCTTTTCCAGCACCACACTCTCAAATCCAGTAAATGGGACTCAGGAAAAACTGTCTATTGTTTTTAGTCACAAGGAAGATGGTTATGCTTATTGAATATCAATCACCTCAACCACACAATATCTCTGCAGGAGGTCTCAGGCAGTATCTAAGTTTCACCCATCTTCAACGGCTTCAGAAATGACCTTCCATCCATCATAAGGTCGGAAGTGGGATGTTCATTGATAACTGCAAAATATTCAATGCCATTCACAACTCCTCAGATACTGGTGCAGTCTATATCCAAATGCAGCAAAACCTAGACAACATTCAGGTTTAGACTGATAAGTCACAAGTAACATTCATGACACACATTTGGTTATCACCAACCGAGAGAATCTAACCACTGCTCCTTGATTTTCAATGGTATTATCATAATGAAATCCCCGCTATCAATTCCTTGGGGTTACCATTGACCAGAAACTGAACTGGACTAGCCATATACAGATTGTGCTTACAGGAGTAGGTTAGAGGCTAGGAACTTCACAGCAAGAAACTCACCTCCTACCCTTTAAAGCTTATCCATCATCTGCAAAGGACAAGGCAGGAGTGTGATGGAATACTCCCCACTTGTTAAAACAAAAAGCTGATATGGAAAGTTAGGTTCTGATTTTCACTGTTGCAGAAGGTGTCTCTGTTGTGGAAAGTTATTATGGATCATAAGTCCCATCTCAAACCCAGAATTTCTGGGGCTGCCATTCCTTCCCCAACTGCAATCAGATTTGATACTCTCTGAAGCCTGGAATATGGAGTGTGGAGGTTAGACCAATTAAGAGCAGGTCTATTCTCAATGCATATCTTTCGGATAGACAAGGTACCCCTTTGGAGAGCCGAGGTACTTCAGGTATGGTCCCAGTTAGATAAATCTAACTGCTTGTTGAATCAAAATGCTTGGTGATATGAGAGATAAAGCACTTGATTGGCAGATATGTTTACGTAAGGGATTTGTTAAAGTAATTTCAATATTGGATGCTTCTTTGTGTCAGTGACAGTATTTTTTTCATTAGTGTCATTATCAATTAACTGGTGACTTTTTTTTTGTCAGGATTCCTTGACCACTGACCATGTTGGATAAAGGTGAATTGGCAGGAAGAGGAAAGAGATAAGGAATGTTGTTGGTAGAGTATGAGTTGGCACTATGTTAGAATTGGGCTCTAAAAGTCTATGAGAATGATATGGGGCATACGAGATACAGGAGATCAAGTAGTGGATTTACTTGGGGATGTGAGGGGCCATGGGAGATAGCTACAGGAGCAGAGATTGGCATGGGAGCATGATGGATCATGGGAATAGGTACAGGAAATAAGGTGACTGAGGCATGGAGACTGAGTGGAGTTAGGAGATTACAGCAGGAAGAGTGTTCTCTGTTTTAATTTCTATGTTTAAACTTAGAACAAGGTACAACAGCCCCAGGGCAGGCCACCGAGAGAACTGGCAGCCTCCTTCCAACCTCACCCAACCCAGAGAGTGGTAATCATGGAGCTGTGATTTTTCAAAACTCAAAAACCTAATAGAAAATAATATAAAGGCTAATTGAATATTCACTTTATACAGAGAGAAACAAAATGCAAGGTGGTAGAAATCATGGGGTCACAAAGTTATACAGCTCAGAAACAGATCCTTCAGTTCAAGTCATCCATGCCAGATATCCCAGACAAATCTCATCCCATTTGCCAGCATTCGCCCTTACCTCTCTAAACCCTCCTTATTCATGTATCCATCCAAATGCCCTTTTAATGTTGCAATTGTACCGGCCTCCATCACTTTCTCTGGCAGCTCATTCCATACTTGCACCACTTTCTGTGTGCAAGAGTCACCCCTTAGGTCATGCTTAACTTCTCCAAAGCTCATAATGAGTCTTCATTAGGAGAACAAAGAGTGATTCTGGGCATAATGTCTGAGAAAAGATATTTTGAACTTAAAGGAAGCGCAAGATATATCCAGCAGAATGACATCTGAACTGTAACATTTCCATTTCAAGGAGGAATTACATAAACTAGGGCTGTGATCCCTAATTTAGAAAATTAATGGGTAATCTGAACACATTTCCAAAAGGTAGAAGGGAGTAAATGAGTTAGACAGAATGGTATTGTTTCCAGCCCTAGAGAGTCGGGGAATAAGGGACACATTAAAATTAGAGTCAGGCACTTCAGGAATAAAATTGGGGAATATTTCTATACACCAAGTGTAGAAGGAACTTGGGGCATCCTTCTGCAATGACAATTGATCCTAGAATGAATACATCAATTTGAAATTTGCGTCTAATAGATCTTTCTTTTCCAGCACTACGACGAAATATAGGAAGAAAACACCAAATATGTGGAGCTAGGTTATAACAGCTGTGATCTCACTGAGCTGTGGTACAAGGTCAAGCAGCGAAATGATCAATTCCTGTTCTTTGTTTTTAGACTAGATTCCCTACAGTGTGGAAACAGGCCCATTCGGCCCAACAAGTCCACACCAACCCTCTGAAGGGTAACCCACTCAGATCCTATTCCCCTACCATATATTTACCCCTGACTAACGCAGCTAAAACTACAGGCAATTTACACTGGCCAAATCACCTGACCTGCACATCTTTGGATTGTGGGAGGAAACCGGAGCACCTGGAGGAAACCCACGCAGACACAGGGAGAATGTGCAAACTCCACGCAGGCGCCCGAGGTGGGAATTGAAGCTGGGTCCTTAGTGCTGTGAGGCAGCAGTGCTAACCACTGAGCCACCATGCCGCCCATTCTTAGACATGGCATCATCCAACAATGATACTAGTGAATACAACCCCATTGGCCCATCCCAGCCCTGCCGAGTTTTTACCATTCCTCTTGACCTCCCCCTCACTGAGGACGAACAATCAGTCCTCAGCAAAGGCCCTACCTTTATCCCCCTCCGCCCATGCATCGATGAATTTAATACACGCTGTGACGTCGAACACTTCTTCCTCCACCTCCGTGCTTACTCTTACAATCAGGACTCCTGCCCACCTTCCGAAGATCCCTTCATCTGCCTCCAACACACTCCATCCACCTGGACACCCCACACTGGCCTATTACCCGCCTTTGATCTCTTCATTTCCAACTGCCGCCAGGACATTAACCGCCTCAACCTGTCTACCCCCCTCCCTCACTCCAACCTCTCACCCTCACAACGTGCAGCCCTCCACTGCCTCTGCTCCAATCCCAACCTCACCATCAAAGGGGGTGCAGTGGTAGTTTGGCGCACTGACCTCTGAAGCCAGATGCCAACTCAAAGTCACCTCCTTCTACTGCCCCCTCGACCATGATCCCACCCCCCATCATCAAACCATTATCTCCTACACTATACAGAACCTCATCACCTCAGGAGATCTCCCACCCACGGCTTCCAACCTCATAGTCTGGATACCCCACACTGCCTGGTTCTACCTCCTTCCCAAGATCCACAAGCCGGACCACCCTGGCCGACCCATTATCTCAACATGCTCCTGCCCCACCAAACTCATCACCACCTACCGTGACACTTTCCTATCCCCCCAGGAACTCTCCACATACATTCGAGACACCACCCATGCCCTCCACCTCCTCCAAGACTTCCCTTTCCCCCCAATGCCTCATCTTCACCATGGATATCCAATCCCTCTACACCTCCATCTGCCAAGACCAGGAACTCCAAGTCCTCTTTTTCTTCCTTTCAAGACATCCCACCAGTACCCTTCCACCGACACTCTCATTCGTTTGGCTGAAATGGGCCTCACCCTTAACAATTTCTCCTTTGAATCCTCCCACTTCTTTCAGACCAAAGGGGTAGCCATGGGTACACGTATGAGCCCCAGCTATGCCGGTCTCTTTGTTGGCTATGTAGAACAGTCCATCTTCCGTGGCACCACTCCCCACCTCTTCCTTCACTACATTGATGACTGCATTGGCACCACTTCGTGTTCCCGCGAGGAGATTGAGCAATTCATCAACTTCACCAACACATTCCACCCTGGCTTTAAATTCACCTGGACCATCTTTGACACCTCCCTCCCCTTCCTGGACCTCTCCATCTCTATTAATAACGACCGACTTGACACTGACATTTTTTACAAACTCACCAATTCCCACAGCTCCTGATTACACCTCTTTCCACCCTACTTCCTGCAAAAATGCCATCCTGCATTCCCAATTCCTCTGCCTCCACAGTATCTGCTCCCAGGAGGACCAGTTCCACCACAGAACACACCAGATGGCCTCCTTCTTTAGAGACAAATTCCCTTCCCATGTGGTTAAAGATGCCCTCCAATGCATCTCGTCCAACATCCCGCCCCTCCGCCCTCAGACCCCACCCCTCCAACCGTAACAAGGACAGAACCCCCCCGGTGCTCACCTTCCACCCTACCAACCTTCGCATAAACCAAATCATTCGCCGACATTTCCTCTATCTTCAAACGGACCCCACCACCAGGGATATATTTCCTTCCCCACCCATTTCCACTTTCCGCAAAGACCGTTCCCTCCGTGACTACCTGGTCAGGTCCACGCCCCCCTACAACCCACCCTCCCTTCCTGGCACCCTCCCATGCCACTGCAGGAACTGTAAAACCTGTGCCCACACCTCCTCCCTCACCTCCATCCAAGGCCCTAAAGAAGCCTTCCACATCCATCAAAGTTTTACCTGCACATCCACCAATATCATTTATTGTGTACGTTGCTCCCGATGTGGTCTCCTCTCGATTGGGGAGACTGGACGCCTCCTAACAGAGCACTTTAGGGAATATCTCCGGGACACCCGCAACAATCAACCACACCGCCCCGTGGCCCAACATTTCAACTCCCCCTCCCACTCTTCCGAGGACATGCAGGTCCTGGGCCTCCTCCACCACCGCTCCCTCACTACCAGACGCTGGGAGGAAGAATGCCTCATCATCCGCATTGGAACACTTCAACCCCAGGGCATCAATGTGGATTTCACCAGTTTCCTCATTTCCCCTTCCCCCACCTTACCCCAGCTCCAACCTTCCAGCTCAGCACCGCCCTCATGACCTGTTCTACCTGCCTATCTTCTTTCCACCCTCCTCTCTGACCTATCACCTCCATCCCCACCCCCATTCACCTATTGTACTCTATGCTACTTTCTCCCCACTCCCACCACCCTCTCATTCATCTCTGCACTCTGCAGACACTTGCCTCTATTCCTGATGAAGGGTTTTGACCGAAACGTTGATTTTCCTGCTTCTCAGATGCTGCCTGACCTGCTGCGCTTTTCCAGCACCACTCTAATCTAGACTCTGGTTTTCAGCATCTGCAGTCCTTGTTTTACCATTCACCAATAGTCCCACTCCGTACCTTCTCACTTGTCACCATCACAGCTGGACCATGAACATACAAAAAAAGTCACCACAGAACATTCCAAACTGACTTTATAAATCAAACATCTAATATTCCATATTGAAGTCATAGAGTCACAGAGATGTACAGCATGGGAACAGATCCTTCGGTCCAACCTGTCCACGCCGACCACATATGTCAACCTAATCTAGTCCCACCTGCCAGCACCTGGCCCATATCCCTCCAAACCCTTCCTATTCATATACCTATCCAAATGCCTCTTAACTGTTGCAATTGTACCAGCCTCCACCACATCCTCTGGCAGCTCATTCCATACACATACCACCCTGTGTGTGAAAAAGTTGCCCCTTAGGTCACTTTTATATCTTTCCCCTCTCACCCTAAACCTATGCCCTCTAGTTCTGGACTCCCCGACCCCAGGGAAAAGACTTTGTCTATTTATCATATCCATGCCTCTCATAATTTTGTAAACATCTATAAGGTGACCCTTCAGCCTCTGACGCTCCAGGGAAAACAGCCACAGCCTGTACAGCCTCTCCCAATAGCTCAAATCCCCCAACCCTGGCAACATCTATGTAAATCTTTTCGGAACCCTTTCAAGTTTCACAACATCTTTTCAATGGGAAGGAGACCAGAATTGCACGCAATATTCCAACAGTGGCCTAACCAATGTCCTGTACAGCCGCAACATGACCTCCCAACTCCTGTACTCAATACTCTGACCAATAAAGGAAACCATACCAAACGCCTTTTCGCTATCCTATCTACCTCGAATCCACTTTCAAGGAGCTATGAATCTGCACTCCAAGGTCTATTTGTTCAGCCACACTCCCTAGGACCTTACTATTAAGTGTATAAGTCCTGCTAAGATTTGCTTTCCCAAAATGCAGCACCTTGCATTTATCTGAATTAAACTCCTTCTGCCATTTCTCAGCCCATTGGCCCATCTGATCAAGATCCTGTTGTAATCTGAGGGAACCCTCTTCACTGTCCACTACACCTCCAATTTTGGTGTCATCTGCAAACTTACTAACTATACCTCTTATGCTTGCATCCAAATCATTTAAGTAAATGACAAAAAGTAGAGGGCCCAGCACCGATCCTTGTGGCACTCCATTGGCCACAGGCCTCCAATCTGAAAAACAACCCTCTACCACTACCCTCTGTCTTCTACCTTTCAGCCAGTTCTGTATCCAAATGGCTAGGTCTCCCTGTATTCCATGAGATCTAACCTTGCTAATCAGTCTCCCACGGGGAACCTTATCGAACGCCTTACTGAAGTCCACATAGATCACATCTACTGCTCTGCCCTCATCAATCTTCTTTGTTACTTTTTCAAAAAAGCACGGTGGCACAGTGGTTAGCACTGCTGCCTCACAGCACCAGGGACCTGGGTTCAATTCCCGCCTCAGGTGACTGACTGTGTGGAGTTTGCACATTCTCCCCGTGTCTGCGTGGGTTTCCTCCGGGTGCTCCGGTTTCCTCCCACAGTCCAAAGATGTGCGTGTCAGGTGAATTGGCCATGCTAAATTGCCCATAGTGTTAGGTAAGGGGTATATGTTGGGGTATGGGTGGGTGGCGCTTCGACGGGTCGGTGTGGACTTGTTGGGCCGAAGGGCCTGTTTCCACACTGTAAGTAATCTAATCTAACTCAATCAAGTTTGTGAGACATGATTTCCCACGTACAAAGCCATGTTGACTATCCCTATTCAGTCCTTGCCTTTCCAAATACATGTACATCCTGTCCCTCAGGATTCCCTCCAACAAGTCAATTAATCATTTTCTGCACTTCTTTAATATTAGCCTTCCTGGTTCCTTCACCTGGCTACAGCACCCTTGTGAGCTAGCTGGGGAAGGGTGGGGGGGGGGGGGTGATTTTCAGGGAATGAGATCATAGCTGACCTCACACAAGCACAACTTCAAGCAGCTCTGACACTACAGCTTCTGGGTTTGGATTATACCACCATGGTAAAGGTGATAATCACAAAACCAGGGCACTGACAGAACTGCAGTGATTGTTGGGTGAACACTGTCAACCTTAGAAAGCACAACAGGTTTGTTCTCCCCAAATTCACATCATTCTCTTGGGCTAGTGCCCCAGTAATCTTAGTGAACTGCCAACAAAAGTTTGCTGAAATCTGTCAAGCTGAAAATGTGTTGCTGGTTAAAGCACAGCAGGTTAGGCAGCATCCAAGGAACAGGAAATTCGACGTTTCGGGCCAGAGCCCTTCATCAGGAATAAAGGCAGAGAGCCTGAAGGGTGGAGAGATAAGCTAGAGGAGGGTGAGGGTGGGGAGAAAGTAGCATGGAGTACAATAGATGAGTGGGGGAGGGGATGAAGGTGATAGGTCAGGGAGGAGGGTGGAGTGGATAGGTGGAAAAGGAGATAGGCAGGTAGGACAAGTCATGGGGACAGTCCTGAGCTGGAAGTTTGGAACTAGGGTGAGGTGAGGGAAGGGGAAATGAGGAAACTGTTGGAGTCCACATTGATGCCCTGGGGTTGAAGTGTTCCAAGGCGTTCTTCCTCTGGTGGTGAGGGAGCGGCGGTAAAGGAGGCCCAGGATCTCGATGTCCTCGGCAGAGTGGGAGGGCGAGTTGAAATGTTGGGCCACAGGCCGGTGTGGTTGATTGGTGCGGATGTCCCGGAGATGTTCCTTAAAGCGCTCTGCTAGGAGGCGTCCAGTCCCCCCAATGTAGAGGAGACCGTATCGGGAGCAGGCTGTCTGAAGTAAGGCTTCATCTGCAGCTCAACTGTGCCCTCTGATGGAGGTTGGCACATGTGTTATCTTTTCTCCTGCCTTGGTCACTCATGCTAAGTGTTTCATCACGTGCTGACACTGCCTCTAAACTATCCTTACCTCATACACAGTTGTGACCATGAGCAAGAGAGTTCCTTCATTGTCATGCTTTCTGCTCATCCACCTGTATGGTAACATTGCAGTTACTGGTTCTCTGAGATGAACGGCACAAGGGATTGGTCTTGTAGAGTCGGGCGATGGGGGTAGAGGAGCTGCAAGCATTTGCCGTTTGCAAATTAGAGTAACTTGTGCAAGCAATGGGAAGTTGGAACAGGAGAAATGGTTTACGTCACCTTTAGATTTCACCCCTGCTGTTGTCCATGGTCTCAGTTACAGCTGCTCCAATAATAGTCAGCACCATCTCCTCCAACAGAGTAAGGATAATCAGCTATTCATGATCCTACCAGGTAGATTCTACTGTCTGTGCATATCCATGAAGTTGTAAAGTTCAGCAAACAAAATGAGTGTTGTTGGAGCTGCACTCACTCAGACAACTGGGGAAATTTCCGTCACATTCCTAACAGTGCTTTGTAGATAGTGGACAAAATCAGAAGTCACATGAGAACAGATTATAGTCCAATAAGTTTACTTGAAATCACAAGCTTTCATAGTGCTGCTCCTTCATCAGTTGAACTGATGTCACCTGATGAATGGACAGTGCTGCAAAAGCTTGTGAAACCTGTTGGACTACAATCTGATGTTGCATGCCTTCTGACTTTGTCCACCCCAGTCCGACACTGGCACATCCACATTGTAAATAGTGGACAAGCTTTGAGGAATCAGGAGATGAGTTACTTGCCACAGAATTCTAACTGGCCCTTATAGCTACCTATGACTGGTCCAGTCCACAGTATCTGAGGAGTTACAAAAGGGGCCGCACAGTTTGCAATCGCAATGAACATTCCCACTTCTGACTTAATGATGGGGGCGAAGGTCATGGATGAAGCAGCCAAAGACAATTGGGCCTTTGCCAGTACCCTAATGAACTCCTGAAGAGATGTCCTATGGCTGAGATGATTAACTTCCACACAGTGGAGGGATTTCCCTTGATTCCCATCCAGTTTTGCTAAGGCTCTTTCTTGCTACACTCAATCAAATGCTGCCTTCATGGCGAAGGCAGTCACCTTCTTGAGTTCAGTTCTTTTGTCGATGTTTGGCATGAGGGTAGGAGCTTATGGACCTGTCAGAACTCAAACTGAGCATCAGTAACCAAATTATTGCTGAACAAATGACAATTGACAGCACTGTCAATGACAAGTTTCATCACTCTATGGCCAATCTAGAGTAGACTGACGGAGTGTTAATTAGTCCTACCTTTTATGGACAACACGTACCTCAGTCATTTTCCATATGGCCAGACAGATGCAAGTGGTCTAACCATACTGGCACACTTCGCTAGGAGAGCAGCCAGGCCTGGAGCACCAGCTCTCAGTATTATTGCTGGAATATTGATGTGGAAGTGCCAGCGTTGGACTGGGGACTATAACTTGGTGTTATGTGACTTTTAACTTTGCTGAGATATTGTCAAGGCTCATAGCCTTTGCAGTATTAAATGCCTTCAGTTATTTCTTGATATCACATGGAGTGAATCACATTGGCTGAATGCTCACATCTGTGGTACCAAGCACCTCTGGAGGCATCCACGATGATAATATAAACAAAGGACTGCGGATGCTTGAAATTTAAAACCAAAACAGAAATTGCTGGAAAGGCACAGCAGACCTGGCAGCATCTGTGGAGAGGAATTGGAGTTAATACTTCAGGTCCAGTGATGTTAACTTTACTTTCTCTCCACTGATGGCACCAGACTTGCTGATTTTCTCCAGCAATGTCTATTTTTGATGTGGGCATCCATGATAGATCTTCCACTCGGCATGTCTGGCTGAAGATACCCATAAATGCTTCAGGTATGTGCAAAATGCTTTTCCAATGGGCTCTTTCATTATTGAGGATGGGGATATTTGTGGGGCTTCCTCCTCCAGTGAGTTGCTGAATTGTCCACCACTATTCCTGACTAAACATGGAAGGACTGCCAAGCTTAGATCTGACCCATTGGTTGTGGGATTAATGAAAGATCACAGCATGTTCCCAAAATTGAAAAAATAATGAGTTGTTTAATTGCACCCACAGAACCACAGAGTGAAGGGGGCTATTTGGATCAGCTTGTCCACGCTGACCCAAAGACACCAGTTGCTTTGTTTATAGTTAAACATTTTCTGTTCACAGAATCACAGACATGTTATAGTGCAGAAAGTGGCCATTCAGTCCATTGCATCTGCACTGATTCTCTGAATGAGAATCATGACTTAGTGCCATTCTCCTCTGTCCGTCATGCCTTTGCACATCAATGTAACATCAGTGATACTCTAACATTAGGAATTATGATAAAGTACAATTGTTTGTGAACTTTTGCACAAGATGCTAATAACATTCTCAGTGCGTTGGACTGAGCATTGGAGTCTGGTTCAATTACAATAATGTTTCTCCTATACTTTGATTCTGAGCCATGGTGAGGGTTTGATGTTTATGAGTGTTGATATTGCCTCTGGAAATGTTACTAAGAATGATTTGCATTGTAGACTTACTGATATTGTGTGCATTTAGCTTCCAGATAAACAGTTCAAATATTTTTGTAAGTAAAATTTTGAGCATTTCAGATATTGTTTGTTGTTGATCGTATAAAGTGATTTGTAAGAACGATTTGTATCATTTGATTGAGTGTAATGTTAAAAACAATCCCTGCTTTTTTGACACATTTCCTCCTCGTAGATCTCTTACTTTTTACAATTGTTTATCCATTGTTATTTTAACTATTTCCTATATCAGAGTAGTTCACCTGACTGCTGTGAAGTACTGACGGTAATCTCCAGGATGAACAAACTCTTGGACTGTCACCATTGATAAAAATCAACTTGAAATATGATAACACTGGGTATGTCAGTTATTGTATATCAAAAAACACGCTTTTTTCCAAAAGCTTAGCATTACGAGGGTGTGGGAGTTGGAGAAGCATGTATTAGCTTCAATTTGTTTTCAGTTCCATGTTTTCCAACTTTTGATCTTATTCTGTGAGCATCTCATTATGGAGTCAGGAATCCACGATGGAAGATTAGAAATTGATCTCTAACAAATGTTACCAATTTTTGCAATATTTGTCAGCCAGATCCTACATAATGCTTCTTTTGACTCAAAAAACAATCAAAAGCAGCAGAATTGTGAGTCCTATTCATTTGAGAAACTGTGACTCCATGAAAAAAGAGGTTGTGAGAAATGAATACACACACTAGTTTTGCCATCTTTAACGCTGAAAGAATGGCCCATTATTACTGGCTCGAATCTTCCATTTTTATACCAAAACCAAACATTCTAATGATTTGCTATTGTTCCATCAGAACAATGTTTACTTAATTTCTACCCATTTGATGTTGGCTACTACACGTTTTATTGGAGGTGGAACATTCTTTAAATTAGATTAGATTCCCTACAGTGTGGAGACAGGCCATTTGGCCCAACAAGTCCACACCAACCCTTTTGAAGAGTAACCCAACCAGACCCACATCCCTACATTTACCCCTGACTAATGTACCTAATGCTACGGGCAATTCAGCACTTGCCCTGAACATCTTTGGACTGTGGGAGGTAACAGGAGGAAACCCACGCAGACATGGAGTGAATGTGCAAACTCCACACAGATGGTTGCCGAGGCTGGAATCGAACCATGGTCCCTAGCACTGAGAGGCAGCAGTGTGAACCACTGAGCCACCATGCCACCCTTTTATAAACATTACAGGTGCTAACCCTGACACCTATTAATTTGATTGTAACTATTATTATCTTTGTAGTCACCTCCTGGGAGAAGGCCCTCATCATTTGCTCTAATTTTGCTTGGAATTCAGGTTGAGGTGGCTGATTGTCAAATGCACATATTATTGTTCCCCAGAATCTATAGCTAATATCTGAATTCCACGCAGTTTGCACGAGAATGTAACTTAGCACTTTATACATTTCAAGCAACGTCATGACTTATGAATATTTACAGTAACAATGAAGTTTGTGGAGAAGGTGCAGAAACTGGATTATGGGATACAAAAACTCAACAAGCACAAAGAATTCCATGTTTAGGAGGAAAGAATCATTAAATGATTCAGCACAGGAGGGCATTTGACCATTTGCTGGCATTTTGCATGAGTCATCCAAATAATCACATTCTTTCATCATCACAAACTGCAAACTTTTCCTGTCCAAAAATTTATCCAATTTCACTTTGAAAGTCATTATTGACTTTCCTTTCACTCATTGTGCAAGCAGTTCAATCCAAATCTTCAATTTTGGTACTTTTTCTTTATTCATATGGCCTCTGGTTTTTCTGCTAACTGATATATAGAGGGATCTTGGCATCCATGTTCATAAATAGCAAGTTGCCATCCAAGTTGATAAGGTTGTTAAGAAGGCATATGGTGTGTTGGCTTTCATTAGCAGGGGGACTGACTTTAAGAGCTGTGAGATTATGCTGCAGCTCTGTAGAGCCCTGGTTAGACCACACTTAGAATGTTGTGTTCATTTCTGGTCACCTCATTATAGGAAGGATGTGGAAGCTTTAGAGAGAGGGTAGAGGAGAGTTACCAGGATGCTGCCTGTGCTGGAGGGCACATCTTATGAAGAAAAGTGGAGGGAGCTAGAGCTTTCTCATTGGAGTGAAGAAGGATGACAGTTGACTTGATAGAGGTGTACAAGATGATGAAAGGTGTAGACAGAGTGGATAGCCAGAGAATATTTTCTCAGAGTGGAAATGACTTCACAAGGGGGCATAATTTTAAGGTGATTGGAGGAAGGTTTGGGGGGGGGGATGTCAGAGGTCGGTTCTTTACCCAGAGAGTGGTGGGTGCATGGGATGCAATGCCACAGTGGTAGTAGAGTCAGAGACATTAGAGACATTTATACAACTCTTGGACATGGATGATAGTAAAACGAATGGGTATGTAGGTTTGTTTGATCTTAGAATAGGATAAAAGGTCAGCACAACATTGAGGGCCAACGAACCTGCAATGCTCTATGTGCTGTTATGTGGCTTTCCTTTAAGGTAGTTCACATCAAAGGGTTCCTTTGCGTGTATGTATACAGTTCTGCTTTGATGACTCTGGCTGGTGGGTTAGTCTGCTTTGGGGCTTGCAAGCTGCACAACCAGAAATCAGATCATGTTATGTCATGCCTGATAAAGTTGTAACGTGTTTCACTGTTAAAACAAACCGACCCATAGTGTTAATCAAAACCAGACAAACAATTGATTATTTATCGTTATCATTGAAAGGACATGATTAACAGCAGTGGAAAATGTTGCATTGAACAGTCAGCAAGCTAGTGAATGTTCAGGTGAAAAACATGGTTGACATTAATAAAATGCTCAAGTGCATGAGACAAGCTTCAATACTATTGTTCTTCACGATGTTGGAGAGTGTTGAAAACAGTTTCCTGGTAAGCAGACAAATCCCTATCAAGAGGCTAATTTAATTCATTTGAAAAAGACAAGTGATCAACTGTGTCTACACAGACACAATACATCAAGATTAATAGCTGAACAGCTAAAAGATCCCTGAAAAGATACGAAGCACTTTAGGAGATCAATTTAGAGCCAGATTAAATTTCCATTTTAATCGACTAGAACTGATATAATTCAGATAGGAGCCATAGACTACTTTGTGAGCAGATTCAGAAAAGAAATGGGGGCATTATGTGATTTTCATGTGAGGAGTTAGCAAACAGAATCCTTGAATTGGTGTTTGCATCTGTGTATGGAAACTTTCAAGAGAGATTTGTTCGACAATCCAAGAATTACAGTAGCAAAGAGCTTCTATGTACCTAAAAATGAAATGGTCTTTGTGGGGTGATGGAGCTTACAGGTGCAAAGTACAAATTCGATAGCTAACACAAGAATTAGAACAGCCTTCTGCATTCACCAAGAAAATGTGCAGCTTACAATTAATTTTGTGTGGCACATGGCAGAAAAAAAGTCATTTGCTAAAAAAGGCCATTTGGCAGGAGCAGTGTACCAAAGCAAAGGCTGATGCAGCTACAAAGATCTGTGACCCAAACATACCGCACAGAAAGCATCTGTTCCAACTCCAATTAAGGAAACCTCTTATCCTGCCAACAGTCGTAGACATGAACTGATTGAAAAGCCAGAATCTGACGACATACATGACGAGACACAATGCAGTGAACTTGTTTCACCCCTTTAATCTTGTTGAAAATGTCAATGTCATCACACCATGTGAAATGTTTGCAAAAATTCAAACAATCTGTCCTCAGAAAACTTTGTAATTGGCTAAGATTAACGAAGGTATCAATATACAGTTTCTGGGAATTTAAATTTAAAAACTCAACCCCACAGGGAGTGGAAGCCACGATTAAATCTACAACCTTCAGCGTGCAACATATCATCAACCTCAGTGTGCAGGATCAGTCATACTGCAACTCAAGTATACTCTACTTAGACACTGCAATTACTCTAGATTGTAGACACTGCAGAGCCAATGGTCCACCAGCATCCTGTGACCGAAAACCAGTCACAATCCAAGGAATCCATCAGACATCATACAACAATTCAAGATCTAACATCGAAATATCCAAAACGTTTGGATAAAATTGGCAGATTCAAGGGAACTGCAGCATTGAACTTGAAAAAGGAGGCAAACCTCCTCTGATAAGTGCGATGTCCATTTAGAAGACAAACTGAAGATTGTTAGACGAGATAGTCATCAAAATGATACAGATGCATGTCGACTAATGTAGCTCAATCAGAAGGATGGATTATTGAGATTGGACATCAATCCACAACACCTAAATGCATCTCTGAAACAATGCCCTTTAAATATACTCTCATTAGAAAAGCTAGATCCAAGCTTTTCAGGTATGAAATTCTTTT
This sequence comes from Hemiscyllium ocellatum, assembly GCF_020745735.1. Lineage (NCBI taxonomy): Eukaryota > Metazoa > Chordata > Chondrichthyes > Orectolobiformes > Hemiscylliidae > Hemiscyllium > Hemiscyllium ocellatum. Next base: position 7,291,418 of record NC_083406.1, on the reverse strand, counting down.
TGAAGCTTGATGCTTAAGCATGGTTACTGGTCAGTACATTCCCAGTGGAGTTCTAACAGCTCACTATAGTGCACTCCCCACTGAAACAATGCCATTTTCAATTACTCCCCTTCGGGCTTTGTGCTGCACTGGGATTTTTCAAGCTCACATCAACCTGGTCACATCCAATGAACCATGAAGTATCTGTATCGCTGATGGCATTGTTGACATAGGAAGAACAAAGCAAGAGCAGAACCATAATCTGCACTTATTGCTGCACATGGAAGATTGTTTTCACCAGTCAAAAATTTCACATCAGCATTTCGGATCAATGCTTATACTCGCGTTTATTCCAGGATGGCCATATGTCTCGATCCAATTAAACTAGAGGACTCAAAACCAAGGCAACTCATTAACAGAAGTACAGTCTTTGTAGATGCCTTATTCTCTTTAATTCTTGCTACCATACATTCCCAATCATTACTCAAAAGTCATTAACACCAAGGGAATGATTAAGCATGAATGTGCCTTTCCTGTGGAATGAGAATCACCAGTGCCTCTTTGAAGCACTGAATCAGTCATTATTGGAAACAGCAAACTGACAATGACATTAACTTAGGAAATCAATACCTTGGAAATCAATGCCTCACAGAAAGGTTCGGAAGTGTGCATCCTCCAAAAAAAGCAAACTGATTCGATCATAGTTCAACTACTCAAGTGCTGAATGGGAGACATTAGCTTTAGCTTTTGGAGTCATGTGTTTTCAGAAAAACCCATTCAGGAAAATGGTTTGTAGCAGAGGCTGACCACAAATCATTGCAGAAGGTTTGGTGAAAAATCATTGATAAATGCAGCTCCAAGTTTGCAGCATCTCCTCATAGAGATCCAATAACAATGCGATTAGGTACAAAAACAGGTCACTTTGCAGGTGACTCAACCCAGTGAAAATAAAAGACACACACTTACATCTTCAAAACGACTTCATTAACACTGAACTTGAGGGGCAGTATGGTGGCTCAGTGGTTAGCACTGCTGCCTCACAGCACCAGGGTCCCAGGTTCAATTCCAGCCTTGGGCAACTGTATGGTGTTTGTACATTCTCCCTGTGTCTATCTGGGTGCTCTGATCTCCTTCTGCAGTTCAAAGTTCAAGGGGGAGAAGTAAAGAAATTCGGATTTGAAATATACTTTCAATAACACTGAACTTGAAGATGTTTTCCAACTTGCACTGGTATATTTCAGACCATGTAAATGTCAGTGACTGTAAGAAGGAACTCACTAGAGAATCAAATATTAGCCAGTGACATCAGCAGTGACATCGAAATCCTTGTTATAAGCCATGTTGCATGTGAAGATTGTATAAGACAGCACCAAAGTACCATGCATACTGCAAAGTCCATGCCCATCCTTTGTCTAAAATCATACTTGGCCTTTATCAGGTCCATGGAAGTGACTATATCCTCATCATTAACTACTTTACCATGTCCTTCCTCATTCATTGATTTCATTATATTACAAACACAACTGTTGCAGATACTCTAAACTCATTTTTAATTCATTCAGCATCGCTAAAGAGATAATTAAGGATAGGACATATATGAGAAAGAGCGTATCAATCACATTATGTTTTCTCTACGTTGTCCTGGGTCCAAACATCTAACTGAACTCATCATGCACAGGTTCAAAAATCTAATGCTCAGAGGTTGGCAATCTAATCAAGATCGACACATTTGCACACTGCAATGAGAGAAACACCCCTGCATGTTATCATTCTAATTCAGCGGAACTCTGGCAGATCATTGCACATGAAATTTTAAAATTCTAAACCAAAGCACTCCTTTTGGAATTTGAGAGTAGCTTGTAAACCTGCAAGAGAAAGTGACCACAATGCGCAACAAAAAGATACAGAACTGTCAAAATTACAAATGGGGCATTCAGGACCCCATAGAAGTTACAGGGCTATTGGTAGAAGCCGCAAGAATGTGCTCAGAACAGAGATCCAGTGAGATCCATCCATGTGGTGGCACAATAGTGAGACTAAACATAGGAACAAAGAAAACAATCAAACCATCGAACCTGCACTGTACGGTCATAGCTGATCAATGCCTTTTGTCCCCATCACCATAACCCTTTCTGCCATTGATAATTAAATATGTATTAATCTCTACATTAAATATACTTAGAGATTGAGCTTTCACAGCTTTAGAAGGTAGAGAATTCCAAAGATTCACCACCCTATGAGTGGAAAAAAAAAGTCTCTTTACCTTGGTCCTAAATGGCATTCCATTATTTTCAAATAGTGTCCCTGGTTCGGGATTCTCCAACAGGGAAACATCTCACCTCAACAGGGAAACATCTACCTTTTAGTAATTTGAAGGTTTCAATGGGATCATGTCTCATCTTCCAAACTCAAAAGAATACAATAGACAATAGGTGCAGGAGTAGGCCATTCGGCCCTTCGAGCCAGCACCACCATTCATTATGATCATGACTGATCAGGTCCAGTTTGACTCATGCCTCCTTATAGTGCAATCCTCCCATCCCAGGAACAAGTCTGGTGAACTATTTTTGCACTCCCTCAATGATTATATCTTTACTGAGATGCTCAGTGCTCCAGATGTGTCCTAACAAAGCTCTGACAGATTTAAAGCAAAACTTCACTACTCCTGTACTAACGTTCTCTTTTGTTAACAGCTAACATTTCATTAGCCATTCTAATAGTTTTCCGCACTTGCGTGGTAGCCTTCAATGACTCATTGACAAAGACACACAAGTCCGTATGCATATCTATACTTTCCAACCTCTCATCATTTAAGTAATAACCTGCACGTGTTCTTCCAACCAAAGCAGATAGCCTCACATCTTCTCACATTACATTCCATCCGACATACTCTTTCACAATCACTAAGCCTGTCTAAATCCTTTTGAAAACACTGTCCATCTTTCTCACAGCACAAATCCCAGCTTAGGTGTATAATAGATTTGTCATGCTACTGCGGATGAATCAGGTTTTGTAACGGTTTCCCAACCACCGCCCAGTTCGGTTGTGATTCTAGATCCTTAATATACACAGAAAGAACAGACAGAACAGAAAGAACTTCACCAACAACTACAGGCAATCAACAGCCCCTCCAGACATAGTAATATCTGAGGAGAAGGTGATTCCTAATGAAGAGCTTATGTTGGAAATGTTGACTCTTCTGCTCCTCGGATGCTGCCTGACCGGCTGTGCTCTTCCAGCACCACTAATCCAAAATCTGGTTTCCAACATCTGCAGTCATTGTTTTTCCCCAGCTGTGCTTTTCCAGTACTACATTCTCGACTCTGATCATAATATCTGAACCTGATAGTAAAGTACCTATATGTTCCAGGGACTCAGGCAGTATAGTGTGAAACTGTAAATCTCCTGGATGCTTGTAGTTCTTTTATGCATTATTTAAAATGTTAAATTAGTTTCTGGCACAGTAACCCATGCTCATCAAGGCTCTGCTATTTCATTAACTGCCGCATACAAGCCTTGTAAAATAATCCTGAATGCCTCAAGGGTAATCAATACTTACATGATAGGGGTTTTCTGCATTGAAAGTAGATGGAACCCCTTCTTCTGGAGCTGTGTCATTTACTCTTGGTTCTGCTCTTGCATCCTGAGCTTGGACATCAGCTGTGTCAATGTCAACTTCAGCAGCTGCGCCCACAACTTGGCCATATTCGTCTACAGCACCAATGCCATAGTCATACTCATTGTAGTAAGGTTCAAATATTCGAGGTCTCTCATCATCCACTGATCGTCTCTTCCTTTGACCTTCTGTAAACAAAGCAGCGATTACAGGGCAATTTGACTAGCCTCAAGCAAATTTTATTTTTAAACACTAAAAGCAACATTACCCATTTATCGCACTGGGTTGAATCCAGCTCAAATTAATGGGACAACTGCGTTCTGCACTCACCGGCCTTATACCGAATTAAAAATAAGGCTGTTCATGCTTAATTAACTTTCTTCAGCTTTTTGATGATGTCACAGCAAGGGTGGATGAAGATAATGTGATTGAAGTTATGCATGTAGCTGAAAATGTGTTGCTGGAAAAGCGCAGCAGGTCAGGCAGCATCCAAGGAACAGGAGATTCGACGTTTTGGGCATAAGCCCTTCTTCAGATTCCTGAAGAAGGGCTTATGCCGAAACATCGAATCTCTTGTTCTTTGGATGCTGCCTGACCTGCTGCGCTTTTCCAGCAACACATTTTCAGCTCTGATCTCCAGCATCTGCAGTCCTCACTTTCTCCTCGAAGTAATGCATGTAGGCTTCCAAAAGTCATTTCATAAACTGCTGCATACCAGGCCTGCCAGCTGTGTTGGAGCTCAAGGAATAAAAGGGTTAGGAGCAGGATGGATACAAGATTGGCCAAGTAGCAGGAAGCATTGCTGTCATGGAATATGGGAGGACAATGGCTGGAAGGTAGTGGGCATGGGTTGGCATTAATTGACACAGGTGCTATAAAGTGGCATGGGGATATAATAGATAAACATAAACATGTGGATGAATCAGGTTTTGTAATGGTTTCCCAAACACTGCCGAGTTTGGTTGTGTTATTAGATCCTCAATACACACAGGGGCATAGGTTATCATCGGATGTAAAAGGGGCCATGGCACGTGGGTGTGGAACATGATGTGCCATGGATTTGCCAGGATGAGGTATGTGTGTAGCCCTTGTTGTTGCCTCTGATCTTACTTTTTGCAGAAATCATGCTCAACTTCTACTAATAAACACTCCCTTCCAGAATAAAAACCTGAACCTCTAGAGCACATTCGCCGGAGTTGGATTTGCAAAGTTGATAATTGTCCTGGACTCTGACCTGCCAACTTCAGAATGAAAATTCACAGCTTTTTTTCACCTGAACATCTTGCTATCTAGACTTTGCAAACAAACATCAACATCACAGGTTACCTTTTGTATACATTGGACGCAGCCAGTATATAGGCAGAGCACCACACAATTCCAAAATCTTAGGACTCAAGAAGCCATGATCTTTGACTGGCTGTTTTGCAGCAACCCAGATGAGAGATTCTTCTTCAAACTTCGCAGGCATGATTTCATCTTCCTTAAAAGAAGAGAATAGTAGATAATGCATCACAGATTGCTCATCAATTATTCAAACAACGGTGCAGCCATCAACCATCTGTTATACAACAGAAAACCTAGAGGGAGTTTTGCTTTTACTGTCCAAAATAATTAAAACATTTGTTGAAAGCAGAGACCAGTTTTTTTAAAATCCTTCCTTATGGATGGAAGGTCAGTCTTCCCAGAAAAGTAACTATATTTATTCAAATTTTATTCACTGCAAATACTTAAGTAATCACTTAAATATGTGGAGCCTGCAAGGTTTGTAGCTCAGGTTGAGGTTTAGGGTGTAGGTTTGCTCGCTGAGCTGTAGGTTTGATATCCAGACGTTTCATTACCTGGCTAGGTAACATCATCAGTGGCAACCTCCAAGTGAAGCGAAGCTGTTGTCTCCTGCTTTCTATTTATATCTTTCTCCTGGATGGGGTGCCTGGGGTTTGTGGTGATGTCATTTCCTGTTCGTTTTCTGAGGGGTTGATAGATGGTACCTAGATCTATGTGTTTGTTTATGGCGGTGTGGTTGGAGTGCCAGGCCTCTAGGAATTCTCTGGCATGTTTTTGCTTAGCCTGTCCCAGGATAGATGTGTTGTCCCAGTCGAAATAGTGGTTTTTTTCATCCATGTGTTTAGGGCTACAAGAGAGAGAGGGTTGTGCCTAGCTGGTGTTCGTGTATCCTGATGGCTAACTTTCTTCCTGTTTGTCCTACGTAGTGTTTGTGGCAGTCCTTGCATGGAATTTTGTAGATGACGTTGGTTTTGTCCATGGGTTGTACTGGGTCTTTTAAGTTTGTTAGATTTTGCTTGAGATTGTTGGTGGGTTTGTGTGCTACTAGGATTCTGAGGGGTCTTAGTAGTCTGGCTGTCATTTCTGAAACTTTTTGATGTATGGTAAGGTGGTTAGGGTTTCTGGCTGTGTTTGGTCTGCTTGTCGTGGTTTGTTCCTGAGGAATCTGCGGACTGTATTTTTTGAGTATCCGTTCTTCTTGAATATGTTGTATAGGTGGTTCTCCTCTGTTGTCTGAAATTCGTCTGTGCTGCAGTGTGAGGTGGCTCGTTGGAATAGTGTTCTGAGCCTTTTATGTCTTATATTGAATATATTAATTTCCAAAGACTGATGCAATTGTTCTTGAAATCCTATTCCTTTAAATGTAACTCAAAATCACCAAACAGGAACATTTACTGAGATTTAATAAAACCAGTGGCACTGTGCTATGCTTGATATTTAGTGATATTACATCACTGGCCTATTGCAGCTAGTAATGACTAGGATTTGATTACTTCAGATAGAGACTCCAGTTTTTTAACAATATTCCAATCAAGACTTACATTTCATAAATGCCAGAGACAAAGCAATTGTGCCCCCCCCCCCCGTCAGACAATCCAAAAGCAGATGGGCAGCTTAATGTGCTTTTCCCCCTCTTAAAATGGCTCTGAGAATTACTGGCATTTATATGAACATTACCACATGATGGCACTGTTGGCACAAAAGTGCTTCTGCATGGATTCACTTGTCGATGTGAACATGGTGGAATCATCATCAAACTCTGACAAACTCCCTGCTGTACTTCAGAGACAAGCTCATGCTGAAGTTATCGCGGATATCATTCCTTCACGGTTACACAAGTGTACAGCTATTGTGCAGAAAGAGCAAACTTCCACCTCTTGCTAAGCCACTTCTTCAAGGAAAATTCTCTAATCTAATTGATTGATGAGAGGTTTCCAAGTGTTTCCCTTTAGGCATCTCTGAAAAGGGATTGGGTAGAACATCTTGTGAAAAGGGCACCTTGTACTGCTCAGACAGGCATACAAGCTTGCTTTGCTATTGCTTAAAGGTCTTGCACTCGTATATCCAAAAGTACAATTGTCAGCTGTTGGCAATTTATTTGGCAATCTCATGTAAACAAAATTCAAGTTAAGGTAGCAACCATCCGAATTTATTTTTCGCAAGGTTTCTCAAATATATTTCAGACACAATAAATGTTAGGTGTGGAAGCTGCTCTATAGATTTATGTACAAATGTAACCCATGTCAATTATTATGGTTCAGTGATAGGTTTCAAGTTTTAACATACTTGACTGATTATAAACTGAAATAATTCAATTAAAAATGCCAAAAGAATCTAGATAATTAATCATATGAAAAACAGCATATTGAAATTAATGTTTCTGGGACTCGTGAAAAAGGTTAATGCCGCCACAAAGGAATCAGCTTTTATTTTGCTGATACTTTATTAATGAATGGTCATTAACCATATTGTAAAATCTCTTACAGCAGCCCACACTAAAAAAAACATACTGCAAGCTCTTGAAGTATGAGAGGACAGTTCATAAATGATCTTAATTTCACATCAATTGATTTTAATAGTACACTTTAGAATACATGCATACAATCCACTCTCTCTTTCCTTCCAGAGAGGTGTTAGCATATATATTGCATCTCCAAGCACTTTAATTAAATACAGTGTTTCGAGGTAACACTTGGCTGACTGCTCGGTTTGATTTCCCAGATTTATTCAGTGATACCTCTGCTTGATAGCTGACCATTGCACCTCTGGTCAGTGATGCTCATGAGCTCATTTTTAGCTTATTCAATATGCTGTAATTGTCACAAATATAAAATTCTACCTCATGTCATGAAACCTCCAACGGGACAAAAGCAAAACAAAAACCACAGATGCTGAAAGTCTGAAATAAAGGCTGAAAATTAAAAGAGAAAGACTCAGCAATTCAGGCGGCATCTGTTCAGATACTCTGTGCCCAAGAGGTATCTTGCCACTGCCAATCACTGCCCCATTTTATCCCCATTCTCCTCCCCACCCCCCAAACTCTGATGCCTAACTGCTGCCTCCAAAGCTTCACTCAAGACAGCCTGACTGACACCGGTGAAACGTACCACTTTCAGTCCTGGTTACTATTCTCGAGGACACCGCTGGCTCTGAATAGCAGCTAAACATCTGATTGATTAGCAACTGTTAGAGGCAGGGCATTCACTGAGATGAGCTGGAAGCCACAGCTTGAACGACTATGCAGCTTGATGACTGTAAAATTAGATGTTGTTTTCCTGAAGCAGTGGAGCTGGGGCTTCACTGACTTGTTAATTTGGGGGATAGGGCCACTGCCTTGGAAAAAAGTTCCCACCATCATTCATTAAATCCTTGCTTCCTGTCAGGTTACTGCTGTGCTCCATTGTTTGATGACATCCTGAAACACTGCTTACGTGGATTTTTAGATTCAGCATGATGAATATTTCTATCTCCCTGTTTCTTAGATTACTATATGTATTCCAGAATTCCAAGTGATCTTCACAAGTGATTCACCTGTTGCATTAAAATATTTGCATATAAACAATATATTCTGCGATAACACATGTTTTGTTAACGCAAATTTGCTGTAAGGTGATTGACGAAAGTGGGACACTGTTTCTACTGCATAAACTTTTAAAACATGTTGGCTGTGATGCGATTACATCGTCAATACTTTAAAGTGCTGTTTCTAAAGAAAAATTGCGCTATGATTCAGGGTTGCACAAGAACGCAACCATCACGTTATCGACGAACTACCTGTATATACTTTACTCAAGGAAGCATTACTCCAGACCAGAGTGTTAAAACCTGGGGTAGTCGAGAGTTGGGGATGCGAACATCATGCTGGAGACAGTAAGCTGTTACTATTCTGATGTTTTTCTAAATGAACAAAAATATTCAAAGTTTGTGAGAAGATTTGTAGCTTGGGTGCGCGTTGTTGTGGTTCTGTTCGTCGAGCTGGGAATTTGTGTTGCAGACATTTCGTCCCCTGTCCAGGTGACATCCTCAGTGCTTGGGAGCCTCTTGTGAAGCGCTTCTGGTGATCTTTCCTGCGGCATTTGTAGTGATTTGAATCTGGCGCTTCCGGTTATCAGGTCCAGCTGTCCGCTGCAGTGGCTGGTATATTGGGTCCAGGTTGATGTGTTTATTGATTGAATCTGTGAATGAGTGCCATGTCTCTAGGAATTCCCTAGCTGTTCTCAGTTTGGCTTGTCCTATAATAGTAGTGTTGTCCCAGTCAAATTCATGTTGCTTGTCATCTGCGTGTGTGGCTACTAAGGATAGCTGGTCGTGTCATTTCGTGGCTAGTTGGTGTTCATGGATGCGGATGTCTTCCTGTTTGTCCTAGGTAGTGTTTTGTGCAGTCCTTGCATGGGATTTTGTACATTACATTGGTTTTGCTCATGCTGGGTATCGGGTCCTTCGTCCTGGTGAGTTGTTGTCTGAGAGTGGCTGTTGGTTTGTGTGCTGTTATGAGTCCTATTGGTCGCAGTAGTCTGGCTGTCAGTTCGGAAATGCTCTTGATGTATGGTAATGTGGCTAGTCCTTTGGGTTGCGGCATGTCCTCGTTCCATTGTCTTTCCCTTAGGCATCTGTTGATGAAATTGCGCGGGTATCCCTTTTTGGCGAATACATTGTATAGGTGTTCTTCTTCCTTTTTTTGCAGTTCTGGTGTACTGCAGTGTGTTGTGACCCTTTTGAATAGTGTCTTGATGCAACTTCTTTTGTGTGTTGGGGTGGTTGCTTTCGTAGTTTAGGACTTAGTCTGTGTGTGTGGCTTTCCTGTATACCTTTGTAGTGAATTCCTGTATACCTTTGTGGAAGACAGCTAATGATCTGCATCCATGAACACCAACTAGCCACGAAACAACACGACCAGCTATCCTTAGTAGCCACACACGCAGATGACAAACAACATGAAATTGACTGGGACAACACTACTATTATAGGACAAGCCAAACTGAGAACAGCCAGGGAATAGCTAGATGCATGGCACTCATCCATAGATTCAATCAATAACATATCGACCTGGACCCAATATACTGACCACTGCAGCGGACAGCTGAAACTGACAACCGGACGCGGCAGATTCAAACACTACAAATGGCAGAGGAAAGATCACAGAAGCGCTTCACAGGAGACTCCCAAGTACGGAGGATGTCACCTAGACAGGGGATGAAACATCTTCAACACAAATTCCCAGCGCGGCGAACAGAACAGAAATATTTTCAAGATATAGACTTTGCATAAGCAGCACTCTGCCTGTTTGTCATGACAACTGGAATAAATAGTAGGGTTTCATGATACTGATCTGCTTAAAATGCATATATTTCATGCCTCCACAGAATGGAACTTAGTTAAGGAATACCAGTAAAAATGACAGTAAAGCAGCTTCCAAAGGTGTCTGGTGGCATATAATTTGGACAGTACTAACTTATTGCTATTCTCCACAGCAACCATACTATCACAGGTGCATTGACTCAAGGGCTGTGCCTCAGGAGGGGAAGATTTAACAGGGAAGAGTGCCAGCTGTCAGTGTCAAAATTTCTACAGCTTCAACCTTGAAGATTAGGTTACTTACAGTGTGGAAACAGGCCCTTCGGCCCAACAAGTCCACAACGACCCGCCGAAGCACAACCCACCCATACCCCTACATTTACCCCTTACCTAACACTACGGGCAATTTAGCATGGCCAATTCACCTGACCCGCACATCTTTGGACTGTGGGAGGAAACCAGAGCACCCAGAGGAAACCCACACAGACACGGGGAGAACGTGCAAACTCCACACAGTCAGTCGCCTGAGTCGGGAATTGAACCCGGGTCTCAGGCGCTGTGAGACAGCAGTGCTAACCACTGTGCCACCGTGCCGCCCAAAGCAACTAACTCATTCCAAATGAATACTAACAAACCATTTTTCTCAGTATGGGTCTTGTTTAAGGTAATGGTTCTGAAAGAGTTGATGTTGAAGCTGCATTAAAGGTCCATCCAACCTAATGATGCCACACAATGTTAGAGTAAAGTTAATTCAGTACAAGGTGCCAATGAAGACAGGTGTGTCTTTGCCAGCCTTATAATCATGCCAACCAAGTCAATGTAATTGGTACTGGTTTGCTATCAATGCAATAAGTGACACCGCATTGTGTAAAAAAAATGCCTCTTGTAAAAGCTCAATAAATCAGTTTTTCTTCCACAACTGCTAATTGGACAGTCCCTTAAACTGAGGCAGCACTGCCCACAACCGCAGGCTCAGTACAACATATGACAATGTGATCTGGGGGTTCGGGGCTGTCAGAGTCAGTACAGCTATCTTTCTCACTGAGTAGAACGAAGAGGATGGTCAATTCCATCAGAATGCTGTGGTCTTGGTCACGGCGGGTTGTTAATTGTAGTCATTTGGATCTTTTTCTTTTTAAGCTCTGTGCAGCTGGTGCGAGGACTTATCCTAGAATCACAGAACATAGAGGGCCTAAGGGCCTGTACTGTGCGCTGTTGTGCCAATCTTTTACCCTACTCTAAGACGAACCTACATACCTTCATTGTACTAACTTCCTTGCGCCTATCCAAGAGTCGCTTAAGTGTCCCTAATGTCTCTGACTCTACTGCCACCGCTGGCAGTGCATTCCATGCACCCACCGCTCTGTGTAAAGAACTTACCTCTGACATCTCCCCTAAAATCTTCCTCCAATCACCTTAAAATTATGTCTCCTCATGATTGCTGTTTCCATCCTGGGAAAAATTCTCTGCCTACACCTCTCACCTTTTACACCTCTATCCAATCACCTCTCATCCTACTTTGCTCCAATAAGAAAAGCACTAGCTCCCTCAACCTCTTGTCAATAGGCATGCCCTTCAATCCAGGCAGCATCATGGTAAATCTCCTCTGCACCCTATCTACAGCTCCTACATATTTCCTATAATGAGGCGACCAGAACTGGACACAATATTCCAAGTGAGGTTTAACTAGGGCTGTATTGAGCTGCAACATGACCTTGCGGCACTTAAACTCAACTTCCCTGCTAATGAAAGCCAACGACACACCAAACGTCTTCTTAACAATCCTATCAACTTGGGTGACAACTGTGAGGGATCTATGAACATGATCCCCAAGATCCCTGTGTTTCTCAATTCTGCCAAGAATCCTGCCTTTAAAGTTGTATTCTGTATTCAAAGTTGACTTTCCAAAATGCATCACTTCACACCTTTTCAGGTTGGACTCCACCCGCCACTTATCAGCCCAGCTCTGCATCCTGTCAATGTCCCATTGCAACGTACAACAGCCTTCCACACAATCCACAACTCCACCAACCTTCATGTCATCAGCAAATTTACAAACCTACCCTTCCACTTCCTTATTCAAGAAATTTATAAAAATCACAAACAGCAGAGGTCCTAGACTGATCCTGAGGAACATCAATGGTCACCGAGCTCCAGGCTGAATAATTTCCATCTACCACCATGCTCTGTCTTCTACAGGCCAGCCAATTCTTTATCCAGACAGCTGGATTTCCCTGTATCCCATGTCTCTTACCATCTGAATAAGGCTACCATGGGGAACTTTATCAAACACCTTGCTAAAATCCATATACACCACATCCACTGCTCTACCTTCATCAATGGGTTATGTCACATCCTCAAAGAATTCAGTAAGGTTTGTGAGGCATGACCTGCCCCTCACAAAGCCATGCTGACTATCTCTAACCAAACTACAGTCTTCCAAGTAATCATAAATCCTGTCTCTCAGAATCCTCTCCAATAATTTGCCTACCACAGACGTGAGACTGACTGGTCTGTATTTCCCAGGATCTTCCCTATTCCCTTTCTTGAACAAGGGAATAACATTTGCCACACTCTAATCATCTGGTACTACTCCAGTGGACAGTGACACAAAGATCATTGCCAAAGGCGCAGCAATGTCTTTCCTCGCTTCCTGCAATATCCTTCAGTGTATCCTGACTGACCCGGAGACTGATCTATCCTTATGTTTTTCAAAATTTTCAGCATATCCTCCTTCTTAACACCAACCTGTTTGAGCACATCTATTTCATGCTATTCTCACAAATGTCAAGGTCCCTCTCAATCATGCATTAATTCCTCTTCTGTGAATTCTAATGATACTTTTATCTGTTGCACCCCTGTTTTAGAAGTGATGGGATGGTTTCTGATGCATGTTTCTTAACGTTTCAGAAAGCACATGGCAATACAGACCAAAACCAGTCAGTCACTATATAAACTTGCTCTGCAAAATCTCACTGTCCTGAGTAGCAACGAATACAGTATCGTGCTAGAATAGGAAGGTAAAATCAGCATTCCATGAAGGAGGAATAGGTGAAACATTAACATAACATTTCAAATATCACGTCATCAGACACTTAAATTGGGAAGCTTAGGCACTTATTCCTAAACTACTTGGACAAAAAAAGTTGTTTAAATCATTTTCTTCTCTTCACACTTCCTCTATATCCATCAACAGAAATCCATGGTGCTCTCACAGCTCTTGAAATAATTACAGATGAATCCTCCCAGCAACAGATTAATTAAATACAAGACATTTCATCAAATCGTTGTAGGCTCTGCAAATACATCTCTCCTTTGTGTTGCTACATTGTGGATAATATACAACATTCAACTACTTCACCAAACTGATTACATTATGAAAAGAGTAAAATTGATGGCCAGCTGGAAGGTTTCACTGGTGTCTCTTTTGGATACTGATAATCATAGACTACCATGTACAATGGATTTTAAAGGAATGTCAGTTAGCCACTGAGTGCTGAATCCTTAGTTTCTGTAACAGAGACAGGAATCATGCAGGAACACCACCCAGTGACTATATTGACTTCAGTAGCACTTGCTCCACTGTACCCCCTTGTACTCTATGCATCCTCCTCAATTTCTGATGGTCTACCAGTTGTTTGATCCTGCTCACAGAGTTATACATTACAGAGACAGGCCCTTTGGCCCAAACTGGTCCATGCCAACCAAAATGTCCGTCCACACTAACCTCATTTCCCTGCACTTGGCTCTTATCCTTCTGATCCTTTCCTGTCCATGTATTTGCCCAAATGCCTTTTAAATGTTGTTAATGTACCGGCCTCAACCACTTCTGCCTACCACCCTCTGCGTAAAAACCATGTCCCTCATTTCCCTTTTATTCTTTCCCCTCTCATCTTAAACTGATGCCCTCTTATCCTCGATTCCCCAACCCTGGGAAAAAGACTGAGTGTATTCACCTTATGCATGACACTCATGATCTAAAAAACTTCGATAAAGTACTCCCTCAGTCTCCTACGTTCTAAAGAAAAAAATTTAGCTTGTCCAATCCCTCCCTATAACTCAGACCATTGAGTCCAGGCAACATCCTTATAAAATTTCTTGGACACCCTTTCTAGTTTAATAAAATCCATCCTATAACAAGTGGACCAAAACTGAGCAAAATACTCGAGGTACAGCCTTCACAACACTCTACATAACTGCAACATAACTTCCCAACTTCTATACTCAATGTCCTGACTGATGAAGGAGGGTGTGCCAAAATCTTTCTTCATTTTCAGAGAAATGTGGACCTGATCTCCAAGATCCCTCTGTTCTACTACATGGCACTACTATTCACCCTGAAACTCCTACCTTGATTTGACTTTCCAAAATGCAAGCCTCACACTTATCTATTGCTCACTCAAAAACTTGTCATCACGTTTTAGTCCTGCTCTCTCTCTGCCATACCTACTGACATGTGAGTTGAGATGGACTGGAAACTTTGTTGTCTTGAGGGATAGAAACACAATCCTTTCCTACTTTGCTGAGCACCATCTCTTCTTGACTTCTGTGTCAGAACTGAACGTTGGACACTGAGATCTGTGAATCTCTACTGCAAGAACATTGGTTGTCATTTACCTAGCATGTTGGTCTGCTTACAGACCACCTTTGATTTACACACCTGACTTTTGCAGCAGCAGTATGCTTTATGACATAAGACACTCATTGTAATTATGAGTTGCGACAAAGGAATTGTGTACCATGACAGATTTCAGAGTAACAATTGTCCTCATATCTGTTATTACACACCTTCATACTAATCCAGCTTTGCAACGTATTGTGTCAGGAAATAAGTGATTCATAGAGATAATTCTGCTTTAAGTAAAACCATGAAAAATAGATTATGTTGTCATTCACTCTTTCCTTGTTAGTGGAACCTTACAAATTAGTTGCTGTGTTTGCCTGTATAACTGTGCCTGCATTTCAAAAATAATTTATCATGTTCCAGCATGTTGTGAGGATATAATAGGCATATTGTAAATACAAGTTCATTTACTCCTTTGCCTTAGCAGAGGTGTGATTGTGTGGTAAGATTACTGTGAGGTACTAACATGCTTAAGGAAACTGTACATGAAAGAAGTCTATTCTTCCTTTCTAAAAGCTCAAAATTTATTTTGCAAAGAACATTTTCAAGCAATTCTTCAATTGACCTAATGTTTTCTGTCTAGTTATTGAAGTCAGAATGTGCCTCAATGACATTCTCACGGTACAGCACTGCAGAATGTGAACATTATAATACAGTACTTGATAGGAGGCTCAGTATCACTGTGCCTTACACATTTTGTCTTCTTAAGCTTAACCTTAATGTGACGGGCTCAAGATATTTGTGATATTGTATGTGAAATTCTGCTCTTTATGATCTTGTACCATTTTGTCCACGAGGCCAGTATAACAGTATAAGAGAAACTGAGCTATAATAGCATCAAACAACTGCTTATTCTCAGGTGCAAACTATGCTAGAACCTTATGTTGAACACTCCTGCCCTGGAACCCCTTTATGAACTGCTGCTGAATGCATTGCTTCCCCAGAGTATTGAGCAATTTGAAGCACAACATAACAAAGTCTGTCTGCCTGCACAAAGTCTTCCCTGAGTTGGTTCTGTGCGAATCTGAATGACTGATTGTGATTGATCTGGAAATTCCAAGGATTGGCAATCCAATTGCCACTCTGCTCCCATTTTCTTTCCCTATTAGGGCAGGGGTCTGCATTTCCAGCCTGGAGTTAAAATTCCATCTCCTTCAGAAATGAGGAATGTACCTGAAATCAAACAGCTCCCTGAAAGCACAGGACAATTACACTCCTTTAGCTAGCAGCCGGAAAGCCATGCTTAAATCTCCATGTCCAGCAGCACTGCTAAATGTTTAGATACTAACCTATTCATAGGAGCTGACAAAGGTAAGTGTGAGGTTATGGGGACATTTGCTTAAGGAATTATGGTGTCAGGTGGATAGACTGCCAGATGGATGGAGTGGTTAAGGATTCTGGTCTTGTGTAAGTTGGTCTTAGGCATTGTGAAAGTGAATTGTCAGGTTGGGTGCCAAGAGAGGGAGGGGAAGATGTCATCTGGGGTTTGTCATGTCCAATAGTGGAGGTGGATAGGTTAGATCCTGAGGTTCAGACTGTTGGCATAGAGTGGCTGTTGGTTTCTGGTGTTGTAAGAAGTGAAATTGAGAAGAGTTCTGGGGAGGTGGAAGGGGTTAGTGGAGTCAGAAGGCTGTCCTTATGACTCAGGCTAGCTGCGTCAATATACCACAGTAACTTAGAGCATGACCAAATGAAATATTTAGCTGAGAAGACTTTCTGCAGCACATGCTTGTTGTGCACAACAATATTATTGTTTTGCCTTGGCTTCTAGATCCATTGAAGGGAGAGTGGAGACCTCATTTTAGAATGGTAAATTTGAGGGTTATGAAAGCTCCATATCAATTAGAGAAAGTTTCTTGCTTTTCTCAGTATTGTATTAACCTCCAAGTTCATGTTTGGATTCTCTACAAGTTAGGTTCTGCCTCTCAACATTAGAAAGGAAGACCTTGACTGATAATACATTTAGGTAAAAACAATGACTGCAGATGCTGGAAACCAGATTCTGGATCAGTGGTGCTGGAAGAGCACAGCAGTTCAGGCAGCATCCAACGAGCAGCGAAATTGACATTTCGGGCAAAAGCCCTTCATCAGGAATAAAGGCAGTGAGCTGGAAGCATGGAGCGATAAGCTAGAGGAGGGTGGGGTGGGGAGAGAGTAGCATATAGTACAATGGGTGAGTGGGGGAGGAGAGGAAGGTGATAGGTCAGGGAGGAGAGGGTGGAGTGGATAGGTGGAAAAGAAAATAAGCAGGTCGGACAAGTCCGGACAAGTCATGGGGAGAGTGCTGAGCTGGAAGTTTCAAACTAGGATGAGGTAGGGGAAGGGGAAATGAGGAAGCTGTTGAAGTCCACATTGATGCCCTGGGGTTGAAGTATTCCGAGGCGGAAGATGAGGCGTTCTTCCTCCAGGCATCTGGTGGTGAGGGAGCGGCGGTGAAGGAGGCCCAGGACCTCCATGTCCTCGGCAGAGTGGGAGGGGGAGTTGAAATGTTGGGCCATGGGGCGGTGTGATTGATTGGCACTTGCTATTCAAATTGTACAGTGGATAACAAACCCATAAATCATATAATTTATCCAGATTTTTTAAAAAGCTGCAATTTGAGGTTTTAGGAAGAAAAATCACTTGAAAAGAACATCTCTGCTTCCACGTGACTCTAAATGAATTTCATACATGGATTTGTTTAACACTGAAGTCACAATTAAATTACACGTATTCAATTTAGACAAGTTACATTTGTCTAAATTGAATTTTGTCTGTATTACTGAAATTTTAAATTAGTTTTGTTAATCTGAACCATACATGTATTTTTTTCAGTTCCAGTTTGTTGGTAGGTTTTGCATGGCTTGTGGATCTTAAATGTTTCCTGCTTAATTTTTTTTATGTATACTTAATCTTATTCTTGTGAACAGTAGACTTCATTTGCACTCAACCAACAAGACCTGATTCCTCTTAATCCTTCATAACTTTAAGTTGAGCTGCATGATCCTCTTTTTTTTTGCAGGTTTAGCTCATTGCAAATATCTTTTCTCAGGTCTGTAACATTTAAAATCATTTTGAACATTCCCTGTGGCATGTGTTGTAGACACTGCAAAGATGGATCATGTCTTCTTTGGTGAACTATTTAAAGGAGCTTGCTGTGAAATTGCATCCCAGGAAGCAGTGAATGTAGATGCGAACACTGTCAACAAACACTTATTATATTTCAAATCCAATAATGTTTCCTGAAATTCTGATAATCACCAAGCTCCATTTTGACAAGAGCAGTGAGGAGAGAAGGTGGAGTGAAGTGAGGGCTGCCGGGAAGGTAAGGGCTTAAATTTATATTTGGGCAGTGGCTAAACCTGAGATACTACATGTGTAGTATCTCCCTCCCACTCCCCCTCCTCTAACTGGAAGAAAAAGATGCTGTAAGGTAAGGCTTTTATTTTTTCTTTATCTTTCTTTTTCATATATTTAAGTGCATTGTTTGGTTTTAGTTAGTTCATATAAAGCTAAGCTTACAATGGCAGGGGACCTCAGACCCGTGGCATGTGCCTCTTGCTTGATGTGGGAGCTCCGGAACGTGTCTGACTTGTTTGACCATATGACGGCTCTGGAGCTGCGGATGGACTCACTGTGGAGCACCCACAATGCTGAGGAGGTCGTGGATAGCACCACAGGTTAGAATTGTTGAGGGAGACAGTGAATGGGTGACCAAAAGACAGAAAAAGAGTAGGAAGGCAGTGCAGGTGTCATCTCTCTTCAAAACAAGTATACCGTTGGGGGAGATGGCTCACCAGGGGAGGGCTGCAGTTGCCAGGTTCATGGCACTGTGGTGGGCACTACTGTTCAGAAGGGCGGGAAAAAGACTCGTAGGGCCATGGTCATAAGGGATTTTATTGTGAGGGGGGCTGATAAGCGGTTCTGTGGCCGAAAATAGGACTCCCGAATAGTACGTTGCCTTCCAGGTGCTCGAGTCAGGGATGTCACCGATCTGCTGCAGAGCATTCTAAAAGGGAAGGGTGAACAGTCAGTTGTCTTGGTGCATACAGGCACCAACAATATAAGTAGAAAACAAAATGAGGTCCTGAAAGAAGAATTCAGGGAGCTGGGAGAGGAGAGAAGTTAAAGAGGAGGACCTCAAAGGTAATGATCTCAGGATTACTACCAGTACCACATGCTAACCAGCGTAGAAATGAAAAAATAGGCAGAACAAACATTTTGCTTGAGAGATAGTGTAGGAGGGAGGGGTTCAGATCTGTTGGACATTGCGACCGGTTCTGGGGAAGGTGGGACTATTACAAAATGGAGTGGAGGAGTAGCAGAAAGCATAAGGGACTGTCAGAGAATACAGGAGGATATAGATAGACTAGAGTTGGGCAGAAAAGTGGCAGATGGCTTCAATCCAGCCAAGTGTGAGGTGATGCATTTAGGCAAGACTAATCCTAAAGTGAATTATATAATGAACGGAAAAGCCTTGGTAAAAGTTGATGGTCAGAGAGATCTGGGAGTGCAGGTCAATTGTACCCTGAAGGTTTCTGCACCGGTGGATAGAATGGTCAAGAAGGCATATAGTATGCTTGCCTTCATTGGACAGGGTATTGAGTATAAGAGCTGGCAAGTCATGTTAAAATTGTACAAGACATTGGTTTGGTCACATTTAAAATACTGTGTACAGATCTGATCGCCGCACTTCCAAAAGGATTTGGATGCTTTGGAGAGGGTGCAGAGAAGGTTTATGAGGATGTTGTCTGGTATGGAAGGTGCTAGCTATGAAGAAAGGTCGAGTAGGTTAGGTTTATTTTCATTAGAAAAAGGAGATTGAGGGGGGACCTGATTGAGGTTTACAAAATTATGAAAAGGTATAGACAGGGTGGATAGAGACAAGCTTTTTCCCAGGGTGAAGGATTCAATAACGAGAGATCACACTTTCAAGGTGAGAGGTGGAAAGTTTAAGGGGGATACACGTGGCAAGTACTTCACACAGAGGGTGGTGGGTGTTTGGAATGCATTTCCAGCAGAGGTGGTAGAGGCAAGCATTTAAGATGTGACTGGACAGATGCATGAGTAGGTAGGGAGCAGAGGGATACAGATGCTTAGGGACTGACCAACAGGTTTAAACAGTAGATTTGGATCGGCTCAGGCTTGGAGGGTCGAAGAGCCTGTTCCTGGGCTGTAAATTGTAACATTTTAAAATTATTTCACCATGTCAATTCCACCTGGCTGTTTGCTGTACTTTACTCCAGGTGTAAATCACATGTGGACTATTACATAACATAATCTAATAGCTGAGAAAGCTTTCCAGACAACAGAAATCATGGTCCTGTTTTAACATCAGTAGAAAGAGAGGCATCAAGCTCAATATTGGCGAATCGTTTCCTCAATGCTCAAACATTGTACTAGAGGGGGAAACAGTATCCTGCTAGAACTTTTACAGATGTCTTCTGAGCACTCACTTCAATTAAGTATATCTTCTTGACTGATTTACAGATAGCTCCTGAATGAAAGACAGCTCCTCATCCATCATTGAATTAATTTTTGTTCTTGAAATTTACAGGAATTCCCAATTATACCTAAATGTCCATTTCGCTAATGCAGGCACTGCAATGCACCTTCTAATAAGAAGTCTAAGAGCCTTGCAGTTAGAAATGTGTCAGTATTACTCAATATATAACCCTACTGAATCATAATACAAGGATATAGTAATATCAAGCTCTTGAACTGGCTTTTGCACATCCCCTCAAAAGGTTTCTCCAGCTTTTCCCGGATATGGCCCATGGAATTCTAACCAAAAGGAGGCTTTAAGCACAGGGCCATATTTCCAAAAGTTCTGCGTGTGTTCTAGGCTGACTTAATTTTCCACAAAAGCTGTACTACTGGATATTTTTTAAGTAAACTGATCAGTCTTAGTGGAACATTGTATTTGACCTGGAATCAAATCTTAATGAGAATCAGAGAATTTTTCAAAACACTACTAACATAGGAATTGGCAAATCAAAAACTATCCATTAGGTAGGAAGACTTATCTTCAACTCCCTGTTTGTGCAACAAAACTGATGAGGGATGTGTTTGCTCAAACATTATGAAAACCAACTTTCTCAGTTCCATACTCCGCTACTTTTATGTCAGCATCTCCATCTTGCACTACCTGTGACTTTGAAACAGTCATTTCAATTTGCCCTTGACTAGTGGCTGTATTACATCTTCAGTGATCAGTGTACTAATGTATCATACAGTCATCATTATTAGTTTGAGTGCCTCAATTTCATTTGAGGCTGTATAAAATAGCACTTGCATTTGCTGTGACAGTGCATGTGGTGCATGTCCTTGGACTTCAGACAACCCAGGTTAATCTGCACAAAGAGAGAAGATCCATATTAACAATGATCCATATTAACTACCTTTTCAGTACCATTGCAGGACAGCTAATATATGAGGTGAACAAATGCTGAGCTGCTTTTAATATGAACTCAGCATTGATATCATTGGCTAATCATTAAAATCATAAAATGAGGTGCATTATTGAAGGGTAAGAAAAAAAGACCCTTACCATACGTGTTGCGGAAGCCCACATCCTCAGCCTTTTATACATCTATTAATTCAAGGCAGTAGATATTTGACACATTCATCTCTATTTCTAATGGCATTTTTAAACTGCCAGGAGTCCCTTCTGTCGCTGTTCTTGTCTGGTGGGCTAAATGCAATTCAATTTACTTTATGTCCTTTGTTGTGAAAGTCACTTCTTCACTAGCAGCCACATTCATCCTATTTCTCGAAGATCAACATAAATTCTTTCTGATGCCTTTGATACATGGGCTGAGTGTGTGGGGTCATAGACCAACAGGGACATCCTCTTGGCCACTGGCACCATCACAATTAGAGCTTTGACCCCTTCTGTGATTGTGGTAACAGTTTGAAGCAACTTCTCTCTGGTGAATTAAAAAGGGGTTAGACACCAGTTTTATGCTGTACAAAGGTACTAAAGCTGATTATTCTTGTTGTATATTAATAGAGCAAACTAGAATACTACCTGTGTTAAGTTATAATGCTGCATATAGACTTGGATCAGCTTCTAAACAGCATTTGCAACCACAAGTCAGGAACTCTTTAAACCTTGTCAGGTTTTTAAAAAGCACGTTAAATTTTTCATTAAAAATTGTAATTGAACATAGTCCTTCAAATTCCATTTTTGTCCAAAGAACTTAACTGTCAAATATTACGTGTATGGTCAAAAATTAAAGTCTAATTAAATACTACATGCAAGATTAAAACATGTCTGCAGTTCTCAATTTATCTTGATACATATTATTTAAAGGGACTGTTTGCCTCATCTGAACCTAATTTGCACATCAGTAATTTTACTAATTACCCCAGGTGGACTAGGCCCACTGATAATAAACAGGAACGAAAGTATAATATATCATAGCTATTCAGGTAAAATAGACTTAGCTCAGAGCTGGCATATGCAAATAATATAATAACGGGTAAGACAAATATTAAAGACTTCCAAGTTGAATTTGCTCCCTGCTTTCAGTAATTATGTGCTATTTTATCTGGCTGATGAAGCCATTCATTTAAGTTGTGCAATACATCTTCTACATTTTATACCTGCACACAGATCTTGTTTTTTCATTTCCCTGCTTTCCCACTGGGACGGTAGGTGAGTAGACTTCAGATGGTTTTTCTCAGCTGTCCAACTGTATGAATTTCACAGTATCTGGGCAACTAGGCCAGATTCTCTTCTGAATCAGAATGTCATACTCAAGGGGGAAAAAAAATCTGCCCTGCAGCAAACTGCATCTTGATTGACAAGGCAATGAGGTCTTGAATGAGAACCTGCAAATTATGCATCAGTTCGAATGAAAGATTCTACAAGCGCTAACTCGAAATGGCATCAAAATGCTTGCTTTCTCCATTTAAAGATTATGTTACCTGGGTGTTAGTCTTCTAAAACCATAAACATTAAAATCACATAACACCTACAAGCTCAAGTGCAATTGCTTCAGTTTTCATGTTCTCAATATCAGGCAGGTGTGCTTTAGCTTGGGCTTTGATGTAACACTTCCCTCCTCCAGCAAAGTGAATTCCTGTAATTCCCTGTAACACAGCAATGAGTGACAATTAAACAGCTTGCAAGCACATCCACACTTCCTATCAAGTTCCACTGAAACATGGTACAAAACAAAACAAAAATTACATTCACACATTGTTAATTTTGTTCTCAAGTCATTAACTAAGTAACCAGAGTTCAGTGACCCCTCAGTTGGAAGGTTACAAGTCCAAGCACCTGATCAGTGCATTGTCTTGGACACTGATCTTATAGCGAATAATTTCTAATGAGGCCTATTGTTACAAATTGTTTAAATCAAAAGCAAATAAAATGTAATTCATGATGCTTAATGTACCAGATTATTATGACAATATACTTGTGCCAAAAAGAAAAAAGGGTTCTCAAGATTGAAGACACAGTATTTGACTTACAGTCTGAAAATCATGAATCTCCACTGCCTCTTCACTGCCACTTCCAGTCCTGAATGTTTCAAGGTTGTTCTCAGTGTCAATTTCCAGAGATCCATCTTTAACCTTTCCATTGACGCTCATGCTATAATGCATATTGTATATCTGTAAACCAACATTATTACTATGAGGAAATGGTTAAATACAAAGTGCAGAACATTCTGTACAATGCTGCCAAATTTGAAAAGAAAAAAGAGAAAGAGGGACATTTGTTTTTAGTTGAGAAAGCACAAACGGGAGTCAGATGGGACTGACTTCGGCCTAACAGAGATGGACTTCTGCTGCCCCCAAAAAGCACTGGGATTCCCTGGCACTCTCATGGATCAAGGAGGATGCAGATAATAAAGCACTTTAAAACCATTCATTGGGGCTTTCAGGAAATTGCCTAATTTCCCATTTGGCCAATTTGGTTCCAGTCACCGCTGCAGTGTGCTGTCTGATTTCGCTGTATATATTTCAGTCAGGCATTAAGCCAAATCCAAGTGCTAAAGAAGAAAATCTCCATAATTTACTGAGTGAAACTTGCTCTCAGACTTCTCCCAAAAGGCTTTTAAACCAGCTACTATGCAACATTCGGCAGATACTCATACAGACAGCTCCTTTATAGTCTTTGTCATTAATGCCATAAGAAAGCTACAATCCATTGCACAGCTCCTGTTTGGTTGCAGTCAAAAATCAAACATCATCAGTGTGGGCAAATGGTATACACAAACCCAAGTCAGTTGGTTTTCTTTAGTAAATAAATAGAATTGGAACTTGCTAAACTAATTAAGGAGGATTAAAATTATGAAGTATCTTTCAATGCAATGTGGGTAAAGGTGAGCCACTGAACTGTTACCTTAATAAAGAGAAAGGTATACTTTGTGGTCAATGCATTAAATGAAGGTATCATTCATTAGGTTGCTAGGTTAGCATACTCGAATTGTTTTTACCACTTGTTAAGCTGTTGACTAAATAACCTCGGGTTAACATAACAGCAATGTTGATGGACCAAACATTAAAAGTAATTAATTCATTTTTCTGTGCGGTATATTGTCCAATGGTTTTGATTCTTTGCAGTTCATCTGAGGCCATCATATGTCCAAATGGCTTTTTGAGAATTGAGTAGTTTCTCAGATAAATTGTAGATGTTGGCAAGGCTGCCCACTTCCATTTATCTAAACACAGCCAACCAGGAAGGTCTATTCACACTGAAGTGAAAGTGGGAGGGAGGATGTCAGGGATAATGCAATGTCCTTGAAAAAGCATTTCTTCTACTTGAGAGCACTAACATGATGTCTTCATAGAAGAAAGAGTCACATAAACCAGATCAGATTGTTGCGCATTCAGAAATTGAAGTGAATTACATCAGTTAACAGAAGTCAATCATTTCTCACATCAAAAAGGTTAATGCTGAACACGGTTTCAGATTCACCACTGTTCTCAATACCATTATCCAGATTAAGTAATCAGCACCGGGCTCCATTTATGTTTCAACACATTAAATTAAAGATGTTAGTTTTACCACTGTAGTCGTAAAAATCCTTTGAAAGGAATTGAGAACATTTAGTGTGGCATTCATCCAATTCATTGTGAGAGCAAGGCCATTCACCTTCAGCTTGTTTCATACATTCAGATTGATCCTAATGTCACCGGACCATCCAATTGTTCTTTGAATGGTGCAAGCAGTAAGCCTTGACTCTTATCTGGAAGTTTATACCATGTTAATCATTTATTGGAGACAGATTTTGACTTTGTCCAATAATGTAAAATAATACATGCAAACTTGCAACTCCTTCTTCATCTGTTTCAACTTTTATTTCCATGCATTAATATTTGCTGATTCCTCATCACAAAGTGGAAGCAAACTTTTTTGTATCCTGAAAAAACTTCTTGAGTTCAGTCTTAAAACTTAATATGAAGTATTTTCTATAATTTTCTCCTTGAATTAATGTTTTGGCTTCACTTTTTCCAATACAGTTAACAATCTTATTTCCCTCAGTAACATCACCTCTCAGGTAATATTTATTTTTTAATGATAAGCTCAACATTCTTCAATTATTGCTCAGAACCCAGCCCCTTACTCTGGGAATCAACCTTATGCTGTATTACCTCCAGCACCGAACATATTTTCCTTTCTTGGTGATAAGAACTAAATACTGTAATCAATATGCAGCCTGACAAAAGCAGTATTAAAACTTGACCATTATTTTACCCAATTGATGACCATTTAGCTATGTAGTTCAATGTCTTATTAGCTTTTGATTACCGTACTGAATTAAATAAGAGTACCCAAATCTTTTTCAACTTAATTCTTAACCATTTTATCACCACTTGTGAGTAAGTTTAGCTATATTTTCCTTCCTGTACAGACACTTATTTTGCTTGCATCAAATTTTATCTTATTTGAGCTGTCTATTCACAGTACATTGTCTAATTCATCTCAACTTCTGAATGCCTCTCCCCACCTGTACTGTTTTAAACATCTGGCAACTTTACATAAGTTTCTGATTCAGGTACTCTATAAAAAATGACAATTCTCATCACCAACTTTGAATACCATCAGCCCACTCCCCACGCCAATTCAGTTCAACATAACTACTGTATTCATTAATTTAACCTGTTCCATATCCATACTCTAAAATTGTGCATACCTTTGAATTCAACTATTAGAATCACATTTTGAAGGTCACAGTGCACCATTCATTGAACCTACTTCATATCTATTCAAGTAGGCATTCTCAAAGAAGTTAGAGAGATCCATCAGACTGAATTTTCACTTCTGAATTCACACTAGCTACAGTTATATAACTAATTGTGTACAGATGATACTCAAGTAACATGGTGAACAGCTCCACTATGTAAGAAAAAATTGAAGACAAATGTGTGGTTGCCTGTAAATATTTGATGCCCAATTTGAACATGGTAACATTAACTTACTTCCAATTTTCTTATGCATTCACCGTCCAGTCACTCTCTCCACGATTATTAATCTTCAAAATCTCTTCTCTAGCTTCTTTACCTATTCTGTGTGAAACACAATCTACCCAAGTTATGAATGGAATTTTATAGGGGCCTGAACAGCATGGGTTATGGAGATATGTGTGGCAGAACTGGGTGACAAATGAGGCAAGGCCTATTTCAATGTCAAGATTGTTTTGTTCCATCTTTTATGGTTACTCCAAGCAACCAGATTCTTCCTAGTAAGTAGCAAGATGCCAACTGACAGGGACTAACACTTGTTCAAGTTGTAAGTTTGCACGCCGAGCTGAAAGGTTTGTTTTCAGACATATCGTCACCATACTAGGTAACATCATCAGTGAGCCTCCGGTGAAGCACTGGTGTTCTGTCCTGCTTTCTATTTGTGTGTCTTGGTCTGTTAAGGTGGATGCTATCATTTCCAGTTCTTTTTCTCGGAGGTTGGTAAATGGGGTCCAAAGCAATGTGTTTATTGATGGAGTTCCAGTTTGAATGCCAGGCTTCTAAGAATTCCTGTTTGTGTCTCTGTTTAGCCTGTCCTAGAATGGATGTGTTGTCCCAGTCAAAGTACGTAAGGATACTAGTATTAGTGGTTCATGTCTTTTGGTGGCTAGTTGGTATTAGTGTATTCTGCTGGCTAGTTTTCTGCCTGTCTGTCCAATGTAATGTTTATTATAGTCCTTGAAGGGTATTTTGTAAATGACATTCAATTAGCTGGCTGTTGGTATAAATTTCATAAGAGGAAGAGAATGACAACTGACACCCCTTCCTGGAATGAACAATTAATGGAGAACTGCAGACCAGCGCCTACAGGAATACAACACACATAGATCTGATACTTAACTAGAGAAGCAATCATGCAAACACCCACAAACAGAGCTGCATCAGAACATTATTTAAAATGGGCCACAACACACTGCAACACCCAGGAACTATAAGCAGCAGAAGAAAAATACTATACAGTGTACTCAGGAACCATGGTCCCCGATAAATACAGCCCATCGACTCTTAAACAACAAACTGAAACAAGTAGATACAACACATCGAGAAAGCCTAACCACAGTATCATACATCTCGGAGACGACTCTGACCCCTTGGCATCATGTTAACCCATGAAAGAGCTACTGATGAACCTAAAAGAACCCGATAGCAACAACCAGCAAAACAAATGTCATTTACAAAGTATCACGTGAGGACTGTAGCAAACACTATATCGGACTGACAGATAGGAAGCTAGCCACTGGGATACACGAACACCAAATAGCCACAAAAGACATGACCCACTATCACTCGTATCCTTACATACAGACAAAGAAGGACACCACTTTGACTGGGACAACACATCCATTCTAGGACAGGCTAAACAGAGACACAAATAGGAATTCCTGGAAGCCTGGCATTCAAACTGGAACTCCACCAATAAACACATCAATTTGGACCCCACTTACCAACCTCTCTGAGAAAGAGAACCGCAAATGATATCATTCACCTTAACAGACCAAGACACATGAATAGAAAGCAGGACAGAACACCAGTGCTTCACTGGGCGCTCACTGATGATGTTACCTAGCATCATGATGAAACATCTGAGAACAACCTTCCAGCTCAGCGAGCAAACTTACAACCTGAACCCCAACTTGGGCTACAAATCTTCTCAAAAATCGCAAACTAATACTTGTTAAGTACCTTGTTAATGACCACTCGCTTCATTAATATATATGCTCCCATCTTATCAAGCTAACCAAATGAGCTAGATATGGGGAAACCCCAATATGGAAGTCAGAGTAGGTACCCAAGAGATTCATCTCAAAGCTTGTGTGAATTACCTCAGTGCTGGAAACCAGACACCAACATCTCAGGGATGCTCCATGGACACTGGATAGATGCATCCCATTGCCATGGACATTGGCATCCAATATGTACAAGCTTCTAATAACCCTCATGATATATCTTTGATCTAATTATTGGATGCCTCTGCGCTTCAATGCTGCATGGGCAACGATGATTACTGTATTGCAGCAGGGAAACTGTGGAATTAGTTACAATGTACACAGGACTGAGACCAGGCTGCATCTTCATGCTGTCCACTTGTTTTCATACTGCTGACCTGTGTGATGATGATGCTTCTTTAACAAGGTTATGTTGTCCTTGGCTTTTTCTTCCAAGAGGTTGTAAAAGACACAGACTCCAAAAAGTCTACATTTGAAGGGTTTTAGGGCCAGTTCAATTATAGCTAACAGATACTGCCTCAGGTAAAAGGCTTTTAAGGTTTTAAAAAAAAAACTCTTGTGCAGTGAAAGGGGGGTGGCCAGTCCTGCCAGCTCAGCTTTTCCCTGATTTGGTTTAATTTGGCTTTGGCAGTCTGTTGTGTAGCTGCTGGACCCAAGAGAAGCAAGTCCAGGCTGACCCTCTCTCTCTCTCTGGTTTCTCTCCAGTAAGACCCTGTGTTTGATTTTACCTTTTGTGCCAAGGGGTGTTTATGGGGATTGTTGCAAGTATTGGGAACAACATCATTTGGTTGGTATGACCTGCTGGGTTTTCAGATTGGAATACAGAATAACTTAACCTTTCTCTTTTGTTTGCGTTTCATTTGGTAATCTTGTAAATAATGCGTTTTGTTTAAAACTAAGTGGTTGGACCTGCTGCATCTCTCCTGGAATATCCACTTCACACCTGCTTAAAACAACCAGCAAAGCTAGGGTCTGGGCTACCTTGCTGAAAGGTTTTGAGGGGGTCTGGCCGAGTCCGTAACACCTAGAATGTATCCCTCCCTGCAGATCCCTTTTTGTGCTTTGCTCCTTCAGCTATTGATATCAAGCTGATATTACTGCTGTCTTGCCATGTTGTTAAGTGCAGACACAAAGTCAGGAAGCTTGTCATTATTGTTGGCAGGAGTCAGTCAAGTCAAGGAGGATAGCCTTTGCTCAGGAGTTCGGTAATCTGATCCTAGTGCAGGCCCTGCTTAGGCTGGGCAGAGTCAGGATCCTCTTCTCATAACGGGTGTGGAACCAAATGGTGGGCAGCCAACCATCGGTCTGGACCCTTTCTGCCCTACAGTGTGCAGTTTACCTTCTGAAATATGAGAGAGAAGAGTGTTCAAGGGAGATGAAAGTGGGTGACACAGCTGTTACTTTTAATGCGGGTGGGTTGGTGGCCTGAGAGAGAGAGAGAGAAGTCACAGAGGACATGCATGCAAGGTTAGTTGGAAACTGGGGGAGGTGGCAGTGAGTGGGGGAAGATGTTGCAGATGGAAGTGAGAGTAGTACAGTATGAGCTTTGATGGGAGGTAGGTACTGTAGCAGAGATAGAAGGAGCCTGAGGCACCGTAAAGAATGTGCTGGAACGTATTGTGGCAGATGGTGGAGTGGAGACCATTGACCTTCGCCATACAGTGTTGGGCATTCTTCCAGGCAGCAGAGGGCGCACTGACTGGATGGCAACCTCAGACCAAGCTGGCATGGTTTGGTGTTGTGGCTTCCACTGCTGGTCCGGAGGGAGGAAGTCCTTCATTGGCATGTGTCCAGCAGGTCTGTGCCAAACAGCAGGATGCCAAAATCCATGTACCCCTAACCATCCCTACCCTGTATTTGCCATGTCTCAAACAAATGTCAGCAACTCTTCAGGGCAGGTCCAGACTGAGTGCTTATTTGGGTGAGAAGGAGGACTTTAACAAAAAAGCTGGCATGAACTCAAGAGATGTGAGCCAATCCCAGGATATACATAGAATGGGGAGTTCTTCTGGGAACAGCAGGCAGCAGTATGGAGTGAAAATCAGCTGAGACACATCATAGGGGGATGTGATAGGTAATTAACAAGACAGGTTGGGTATGATAGGGCAAGAGGGCTCACTGGGTCTTGTAGTGACACATTTTCCAAGAGACTCGACAACTCTGATTAAGACAAAAAAAGGTCTGATTCAGCCGTAGGCATTTGCTTTAAACCCAATTAACTGGATTCCCATTTTATTTGTAACACAGTCTGATTTTACTTAGGATATATTGGTTTGGGGAGCACACGTTCTTCATGATTCGCTTTGTGAATATTTAGAGAAAGTAGCCATTTGGAACATTTAATACTTCATACTCAGGAGGAGTTTGAGGCACACTGCATCTTTTTGTGATTTTCATGCCCTGCTGTCATGATGCAGAAATATACATTTGAAAATTCTTCTGCTTAGCTCCAGCTAAGACACCCATCATCATTCTCCACCCCAAACACTTGTTTTTTCCTAATCACCTTCATTGCAATTTGTGTAACCATCCTCAGGAAACCCTTCTTTCTCCCTCTGGCAGTTGTACTTATCAATTTCCCTCTTACTCATTTTTAACTTGTTGCTGATAATGAGAGGGACATATTGGTTATTTCAGTTGGGGATGTATTTATCCTGCATGGTCAATTATGTTGACGTTGAAATAAATTCCCTCCAACTAAGGTGAAAGAGAAAAGAGTAACACACAGGCTGTAACCAGCCAGTGAAATAACAATCCCCTAATGAGAACGGAGTTACACCTGAAACACATTGTGTGCACCAGGAGTTTAGAAATCAGTCCTCACTAAAGGGATACCAGTTAACAAACTGGCTAAATAATTCAGCCAGATCAGGAATCAGGTTTATTTCCCCCTCCCCCCAAAAAAGCAGAAACCAACACCCTGACTGTGGCCTAGCCAGCACAGAGCCAGTCCCCTAAATTGAGAAGACTATGAACCTCCTGGTCATATCTAAAATCACCCAGGATGCCCTGATCGGCCCAGGTTAACAACCCTAATACAAGGTCTCATTGTCAGTAAGATCCAACTGGTTCCAATCACATTATACTTGTGTTTAGCTTTTATTTAAATTGGAGCATAATTATTCAAACAAGAGGTAAATCGGAGGCTAGAACCCTAAATTAATAAAATGAATTTGCAAGGGTTCAAGATGTGAACTGAATTATTTCACACGAGGTAATTGGCACTAAGTTGCAAAATGCAATTTAAGCAAGAGCAACCTAGATCAAGTTATCATAGTCAGAAATTATAGGTATTAGAAATAATTCAAAAATTTTGTTCATTAGTACTCTTGCTGAAGGCATTGTTACCAAATTAAAATTCTAGTTCAGGTTAACAGCAATAGCTTATTGTGATCAAAAACATCGTAATTGTGCTTATGTGAGTACAGAAAAGATTTGACACTGAACCACATGTTAGGCAGATGACAAAGAAGTAGACTTTAAGATTTTATAAAAAAACCAGATTAGTTTGGGATTATGTTTAGCATGGACTGGTTGGACCAAAGGGTCTGTTTCCATGCTGTATGACTCTATAAAGAGGTTACAAGTGAACATTGCGTGTGTTTGTATAGACATAAAGAACTGGGAACAAATCCCTACAAAGGACACTGAAATGTTAGATCCAATAAAGAATTGCTCCGATAATTTTTAATGTTCCAAAATCCCTTATTACCATCTGTATGAAGAATGACGTAAAGTAAGCTGGTTTTGAGAATTAAGATTTGCATCAAAGTCTGCAATTATTGCCTTCCTTATTTGTCACTAGATTTCAGTGGCCTTCTTTTGGAAGGCAGGGCACAAATGATTAGTTATGTTAGGATGAATACTCAGGCATATATAGGCCACAGTAAGATGGTAGGTTTTGTTTTTAAAGGGTATTAGTGAAGCAGTTGTGTTTTTACAATTGTATCATAGTCAGTTTATCAATTCCACGTTTTAATTTTAGATTTTTTTAAAGGGATTTAAACTTTCAAATTGCCACTGAAAGAATAAAACAATTTCATGAAGATATGAGCAGGTCATGAGATTGGAAAGGACATTTAAGAAACAGTAAAGGACGACCATATTAATGAAAAGAGCCATTCAAGCAGGAGGAAAAGCCAGCTGGAAAGGAAAATGAGAAGCAAACATTGGTTCTCTGGAGAATAATCTGATGAATTACTGATGAAAGAAAAATTAGGGAAACAGGGGATAACGTGAACAGACATTTTGTATCTGTGGAGGATACAAATAACACAAATTGTTGTGTAGCAAGAAAAGAATTGAGGGAGGAACTTTAAATAATGACAATCGTCAGTGAAAGGAGAGTCAGCAAGTTATTAGAACAAAACGCTGATAAGCCTCCAAGTCTTCACCTTGTAGTGCTAAAAGAAATGGCTTTTAATGTAATGATTCATTAGATTCAAAATTTCCAGAATTCTTAGATTCTGGAAAGGTTCCATCGGATTGTAAATTAGTAAATTTAGCTCCTCCAGTCAGGAAAAGGAGAAATGCAGAAAGTAGGAAACTACAGACCAGATAGTTTAACATCTGCCATAAGGAAAATGCTGGGGTCTATTATTGAGGAGGATATTGTGAGGCATTGAAAAATCTCAATAGGCTTAAGTGAAGTTAAAATGGGAGTCATGTTTGACTAATTCATTAAGACTCCTTGTGGAATTAACAAGAAATTTGGGTAAGAAGGAACCTGTGGGCATTGCATATTTTGATTTCCAGCAGTTGTTAAATGGCTGTAGGAGCTGTCAGCCAATCTTATAAAGAGCAATTCTCTGGTTCCAGCAGATCCACCCAGAGAAGGGACCATTGCAGCTCGACATTTAAGAATTTAATTCAGCACAAGTCATGTTCAGAAGCTTCAATCTTCAGGGTGGACAAGACACAGAAGTGAGTCATAAGGCTGATTGCTCTTCCCATTAGAGATTAAAATAATTTCTCACCTGAACCCAGAACCCCTGCCACATTGCGGATAAAATTGCAATGAAGGTGGGGAGAGGGAGCTAAGCAATAGGAAGAGCGCCATATCAGGGTGCCCGATTTTACAGCCCTGCCCTATCCTGCCCATTAGATTTCTTGGCATTCCTAGTCTTGGATGAGGGTGAAATCCTGTCACAAGAATTGCATTATTAAAATTATTGAAGTTAGAGAAGATGAATGGATAATTATTAGTTCAATCAATCTAGAAATAAAGAAACTCAAACCATGTCAAGGACTAAATGGATTCACACTGAGTGGGCAATGGACAAGACAGACACTAGGCCAGTCCTCTCATTGTCGTGGTCCTGATGGTTTTCAGTGACAGGCTGTAACTTGGCCCCTGAAACTCCCATCAAGCATCACGTCAGGCTACTCAACCCTTGCTACCAATTGGTACAGAACAACTGACTTCAGCTCACACTATAACATTTTAGAGGTTCAGAGTTATTGACTCAGTGTAATTTTCCCCCTTCCTGAAGATGAGGAAGATGGCAAGATGGGCAAATAATCGAGCGAGTTGACCCTGCAGAGTGAGTCATCTTCTCCTTGCCACCTTCGCAATAAAGCACTGGGCAAGAAAAGCCATAGGCAATTTCCTCAAGTTGCTCACAACTACAGGCCATTAGGTGATTAATTGAGGGCTACCTAAGTGTTTCACCTCACTGACCTAATTATTCACCTTCCCAGGTGAGGCAGGTGGTTGGTATACCAACTGGGATACCAGGCCACCGGCCTACTGTTTGGGTCAGGGGTTTCCATTTGCTCCAATCTGAGGCTAATCAGTCACATGGCAGGAATGAGAGGTGATGACTGAGAGTCATACCTCTCTGCTCTTGTCGCTGAGCTTCCCTCTCCCCACAACTCTCACCCTGCAGCACATAAAGGCAAAGAAATGACTCAGCTTCTTGCTGCTGATTTCCTGCAGACCAAGCTCCCAACAACACAGGAAGTCTAACTGGTTAGCAGCTTCTGGGAAGGTGGGACTTCAGCAGCAAGACCTATGATACTCTGAGGCCCACCAGTTCACTCTTAAACTGATGGCGAGAGCTCGTCAAATCGCACTCCAGCGATGGAGTTGCCCATCAGTGCCACTGAAGACACCCATTCTCACATTTAGGGTGATTATAGAACCCTTGGCCTTTGCACCAATGTCAGAACTATTCCTCCAAGCTATCCTGGAAGCCTACACACTTATTTTTCTTGAGCCCAATTTCCTTTTGCAAATCTTATTGATTCTATTGCTGTGGATAGGATTCTGCTTTAACCATGCTCATAAGGTTACCTGTTTTTTGGTGAGTGCACACGCTTTGTGTGAACAAAAGTCCAAAAGGAGTGTGTTCAGGTTTACTGCTGCTGATTTCATTGTCTCCTCGGAGCAACTGAAAACTCTCCTCCTGCTCGTGACGACAACTAATAATCTTCCATGTCCACTTCCTTGTGGTTTCAGACAGTGCTACCCCAAAACCAGGAGGAAACATATTGATTTTGATAAGAGTTCACACACAGGACAAGATTACGGTTAGCATTTATTGCCCAGACGACAGTCAAGAGCTAACCACATTGCTGAACTGAGTCTAGATTAGAGCGATGCTGGAAAAGCACAGCAGGCCAGACAGCATCTGAGGAGCAGAAAAATAGACATTTCGGGCAAAAGCCCTGCCCAAAACATTGATTTTCCTGCTCCTCGGATGCTGCCTGATCTGCTGTGCTTTTCCAGCACCACTCTAATCTAGATTCTGACCTCCAGCGTCTGCAGTCCTCACTTTCGCCTACACTGCTGAACTGAGTCAGCTATCACTGAATTGAGCAAGACCATAGAAAACTGGAGCCAGGGTAGACCATTCAGCCACTCTGCCAATCAATATTATCATGTTCCAACTCAGTTTCTTGAAAACATTCAATGTTTTGGCCTTAACCGCTTTCTCTGCTGGAGGATTCTCCAGGCGCACCAGTTCCTGGGGAAGAAAATTTTCCTTATATCAAATCTGAAATGGCCTATCCCATATCCTTAGATTGCTATCCCTGGTTCTGGTCTCCTCACTCACTGGGAACATCCTTCCTGCATTTACTCTGTCTAGTCCTGTTAGGTCTTTTACAGGATTCTCACTTTTTTTTTCTAAACTCCGGTGGATATAATCGTAGAATCCCTTCACACGCCAGCTCTGCCAACCTCAGGAATCAGAGGGGGTAAGGCAGGCGGGCTTCCCTGGCTTAAAAACAGCAGTGAACAAGACTTATTTGAAATTACAATTGACATTAGGCCAGAACATTAGCTTGGGGCTTTTAAATTACTAGTGACATTGCCACAAGCTGCCAACCTCCTCAATTAATATGCCTTTGTCAAGAGCAGAAAGTGTCTGTCCTCGAGAAAATTTAAGTATTCATTTCTGGCGCAGCAGAAAATCTTGTGTTCACATTCTGCATGACGGCCAACAGAGCAAACTCTTATATTGATGGAATTTCACACTATAAAAGAACAGCCTTGTCTTAGCCTGGATTCCTAAATTCTTCTGCAGGAGCCTTGGCTCAAAACAGTTTATTTTACTAGCTCCTGAAAATCCACATTTACCTTGAATAAACCAAATACAAACATTGGGAGTCTTCCTAGCTCAGTATTACTTTTATTGCAAAATGATCATCATATGTGGTTGTGTTTTGGAAATGGGAAATGCTACAAAATGTTACAGAACAAGTAGCAGTGCATACTTAGGGTTAATCTTAGAGTGGAATAAAAGGTCGGCACAGCATAGAGGGCTGAAGGGCCTGTACTGTTCGATGATACTTTCCTGAAATTCTGAACAGCTTGGTCACCAGCATTTTCTAAAACCTCTCATCCCCTTCTCACTTCTAACCCCACTGAACAAAACCTGGACTGACATTCTTTATATACACACCAACAGGTTCAAAAACAGTTTCTTCCCTGCTTGATAAGAGTTCTCTAACTTCAAAAAGGGTTGATCTTGTTTTGTAAACTGCATGCCTTGCTCTGAGCACCCTGCGATCTGTGTGTACTGTTGGCAAAACAGAACCTTTTACTGTCCCGAGGTGCATGTGAGTCAGGAAATGTGATGCTGGAAAAGCACAGCCGGTCAGGCAGCATCCGAGGAGCAGGAGTCGACCTCTGGAACATAAGCCCTTCATCAGGATGCTACCTGACCGGCTGTGCTTTCCAACACCACAGCTTCTGACGCTGATCTGCAGTCCTCACTTTACATGTGACTACAATAAATCAAATCAAATCAAATTAAAAAAAGGACCACATCTTGGGTCACTGCAGCAATGTTGATGCACCCAAAAGTTTCTAATTTGCAAAATCAATGGAGCAGCTGGTATGGGGATTTGGGCAGGAGACTGCACAGTTAACTGGAGCAAGTGGGGATGCACTGGGAGGAGATTCTGTGAATGGAAATAAAAAAAAGGTGATGCACACCAGCCGGTCCTATGCAGCCAAGAGACCACACCAGTCTTCCAGACAGACAGCTTGTTCCCTCAAAACCCAACGAGGAACCTCTGACCGCTTTCACGTTTTCCATTCGCGGGCACAAATCAGATAATGCATTCGGGGCGTGAGATGCTTACGTTTTTGTCATTGACCTTCCAGAAGTAGAAAGCTCCAATCGCTCCGAGGACTAGCAAGGCAGCTCCGGTGATGAGGATCACGGCTCCGACCTTGAGCAGGCGCCCACTCCGGCTGCTGCTGCTGCTGCTCCCGGGGGCTGTCACAGCCACGGCGTACGCCTTCAAAACACACACAGCAACACTTTACAAAGCGGGCACCTCAAAACAATTACTATATATCTATATATATAATACACACAATACAACTAGCAAAGAAACGCTCAGCCCCTTCCTGAGACCATGACCTTTGGAAAGCAGAATGCATTATAAACTGATCATTAGAAAAAAGTTCATTTTTAAAAAATAAATTCCTCCAGACCAGTTTTATTGGACCCAATCCGATGCAACTGAACAAAGACTGCCGGATAAAACGGCTCCCGAGCCTAGAGACCCGGGTTCAGGTCCCACTCTTCCAGAGTTTGATTAGAAAACAGATGTTTATAACTGGTGATTATTTCATTACTACTTGTACTGATCCCAGAGTTTCTGCACAGCCCTGCAATTTTAAAATCCCCGGCCTTTTGAAAATAAACACTTTTTTTCCTGCAAAAAATGGGACCAAAACCAATGCTTTTCAATTGCTAATCAATCCATTTTCTCGTGATAAGGTATGGACATAGAAAGTTTGGACTAAGTGTGCATCGAGGTTACTTTAAAATACCATTCCAAAAGTGCCAGTACATTGAGCTTGAAAAGACTTACAGGCGGGAGGCATTGCTCCAGGTCGGCTGGCCCTGCCAGGGCTATGGGCACTTTTTCTGATGTTTCTACCATGGTGTCAGCTCCGCACTGACCCTCTGTGTAAAAGTTCAGTCTCCTTACAGTAGGCAACAACGTGCTCTGAATACTTATAATCCCAGCCGTTCCCCTACTGCTCCCACACACCTCACTCACCACCTCGCGTCATATCCTTCAAGAACAATTTACTTATTAAGAATTTGACGAGTAACTCTGTTACTCCTGCAAGTGCAAGGCGTAATACACTTCAGTTAAAAAAACTCCATACCTCAATATTTAAAATAAAAGTAATTTTGCACCAACAGAATCACAACATCTCATTAGTTCCAGGAAGGAAAGTGAAGAGCATAGTTACATTGAATGAAGTGATTTTGACTATTCATTCCGCCCATTACTTTACAGGAGGTGGCAATTTAGTTCAACTTGACATTTATTTGTGAGAACGCTCCTATTTCCAATCTCTCTTTCTGTCAAAATTTCTTTAGGTTAGATGTCAGCTGACACCAGGTTAGAGTCCAACTGGTTTATTTGAAATCACAAGCTTTCAAAGTGCTATTTCTTCCTCAGATGAGGTGGCTTCACCTGACCAAGGACCAATGCTCTGAAAGCTAGTGATTTCAAATATACCGGTTGGACTATAACCTGGCGTTGTGTGACTTCTGACCCTGTCCAGCCCAGTCTAACGCCGGCAGCTGCACATCAAAATTTCTTTAGGTGCTGCTGTGGCATCCAATTCTTCATATCAAATCAGCCACTTGTGCCAGCCTGCTATTGGGTGTAAGCAGAAGTAGCTCAGCTAATTCTAGTACTTCTTTCACCCAAAGTCTACACATGTGCATTCTCCAGCAGAGGCATCAGGAGTGTCAAAGCAATTGAAAGTTTCCTTCCTTCGGGTAACAACAGTTTAAAACCAAACAACATGAAATAATTCTTCTTTACTCCTTGGTTTGCAAAGCTTCCCAGTCTGTATAGTTTCTTAATTGCAATTAGATTTTATTGTCACATGTAGTCAAATATAGAAACACATGAGTGCAGTGAAAAGTGCACAAAGTCATCAGACTCCAGGGCCATCTTGGTTACAATCACATCCGTTAGTTCATATACCCATTCATTCACTAGAAGAATTCTCAGTAACAACATTTTGTTTCTTTTTATCAAATTACTTATTGTTTCTATCTATATTTAAGTTAGACAGATTATTGGTCTGTGACACAACTGTCAATGAAAACTGAACATTGATCTGGTTAACCAATGTTTTACCAATTTTCAGCTGTAGAGTTTGACCTTGATGAGGATTTAATTGTATATCTTCCTTTATCTGTGTATTTGTTGAGATTTGAAAGTATAAACAGATTAAAAGCAAAATCCATTTGGTGCACAGGAGTTAAAAACGCCTTGTTAACTGGAACTTATTCGTGACACATTCACCCCAAACCAGGAAGTTGTAAGTTCAAGATCGATTTCAGATCTTTGAGCAAATCACCGCAAATGACAGCTCAACGGAGTACAGTACTGTGGAAATGCAGGAGAGTCAGAGACACTGTCTTTCAGAGGAGACACTAGACTGAGGAATTATTTTCTCTTAGGTCATTAGTGGGCGGCACGGTGGCACAGTGGTTAGCACTGCTGCCTCACAGCGCCAGAGACCCGGGTTCAATTCCCGCCTCAGGCGACTGACTGTGTGGAGTTTGCACGTTCTCCCCATGTCTGCGTGGGTTTCCTCCGGGTACTCCGGTTTCCTCCCACAGTCCAAAGATGTGTGGGTCAGGTGAATTGGCCATTCTAAATTGCCCATAGTGTTAGGTAAGGGGTAAATGTAGGGGTATGGGTGGGTTGCGCTTCGGCGGGTCAGTGTGGACTTGTTGGGCCGAAGGGCCTGTTTCCACACCATAAGTAATCTAAAAAAAATTATAAAAGATCTCATAACACTACTTGCAGAAGGTAAAACATCTTCCCACCCAGTCCTGATGAGTGTTTGCCTCTCAAACAACATCCAAAAATGGTCTAAAATAAAATGAAACCAAGCATTTTTGTGAGATAGCGGTAGTATCCTAGTTTCAATTTTCATCTGATCTAGAGTTGTGGAGGAAAACCTCTGATCAGATTGATTAAAACAAACAATAGAGTGATTGCTGTTGAAGTAGTCATCTTGATGTGTTCACAATCCATCATAAGGACCATATTGAACGCTGTTTATAATCTGCCTGCAGTTCTTGAGCAGAGTCAAGTTGTAGAACTCTTGTGGCACAGTGGTACTGTCCCTACCTTTGGTCCAGGAGGCCCAGTTTCAAGTTCCATCCACTCAAGGCGTGTCATAAAACATCTGAACAAGTTTATCAGAAAGTAACTAGCCTGAGCTAACCAGACACTAAAGATGTTTGATCTTTTCAACCTGTGCCTGGAATATCCACAACATATTGTTTGGTTTTTAGTCTATTTGTCTTAATCTTCACAGTAGAAATGTGTGAGCACTGTTGGCAACCGTCCACCACAGTTACTCTGTACCTGTTAAGGGCTTAGTCTGCAATTAAAGAGCAGTAGAGGCTAAAATATTTTGAGCTGGAATTTGTTTATAAAATAAATGAAATGTAAAAAGAAAGTATGCGATTAATGGGCACATGCTACAGCTCATTTTTGGCTGTTTTCCCATTAGCTTCCAACAGCATCACACAATTATGGTCCCTTTAATTTTCATGAGACTTCTGCATTCACAAAATAATTGTCCTTTAAACTTACCACATACTGACCAATGATCCAAAACTGTGCCGCAACAGGACAACTCTGTGTTAACAAGACATCCCCTTGTTTAAAGGTAGGTAATCTTCTACGTCGATGTGAATGGGATGTGGAAATAATGTATAACAGGGCACCTTGGATCAAAGTTAATTTGTGGAACTCCTTCCTTTAATGAAATTACAGAATTGTGAAATGAGCTGTTCAGATTCTGAAGAAGGAAATGTAAGTTAGAACAATGGATTCAATCTCATACAATATTGAGAAATAAGAAGAAAATTAAAGTTTTGATGAAGAGAGGGAGAAAACAGAAACCCCTCATAACAATTTAAACTTGAAGGAATGAGACAACATTTTGTTTTGTGGCCAGCTGACCTCTAGTAATCATTAACACTTGTTAAAAGGCCAAATAGTCTTTAATTACCTGGCGAATTTTCATACCTACAGTGCAAATACAGAAATTCCATGGCACTCAATGAATTTGAATGATCAGTCAGATGCAATTGGAATTGCAGTTAACAGTAGAGTGACACAGCTCTGACCTCGCTTGATTCCCACACTTGATCTGGCTTCTCCCTTGGCCTGAAGCTACCCCAGGTCTTGTATATTAATAACAGTATGTCCCGACAATCTTGCTGTTTTGACATGTATTTTTGATTCACAAACGGACTCTTGATGACACGAATAATTTTGTTAATAATTGCCAATCAACACTTCTGACTCCTAAAGTGTGGGACCTCAAGCTTTCAGACAATGAACAGTTGGAATTTTAAAAACTAAATGTTTATATTTTATCTTAATAAATCAAAGATCTGCTGAGGCTGGAGATCTGAAACAAGAACAAATTGATAGTGAAACCCAGCAGGTCCACCAGTATCTGTGGGAAGAAATCAGAGTTAGTCTTTCCAGGTCAGGTGACTCTACATCGGAGCATCTTCAAAGCTGATCCATTTTTGAAAAGTATCTGTCTGCCTTCCTCAGATGATCATGATAAGACCATAACACCACAAGACATAGGAGTGGAAGCAAGGTTATTCAACACATCGAGTCCACTCCCCCACTTAATCATGGCTGATGGGCATTCCATTCCACTTACCCGCACTCTCCCTGTATCCCTTAATTTCTTGCAAGATCAAGAATTTATCAATCTCTGACTTGAAGACACCCAACATCCTGGCTCCACTGTGCCCTGTGGCAATGAATTCCACAGTCCCACCACTCTCTGGCTGAAGAAATGTTTCCTCATTTCCATTCTAAATTGACCCTCTCTAATTTTAAAGCTGTGCCCATGGGTCCTAGTCTCCCTGCCTGACGGAAACAATCTCCCAGCGTTTCACCCTAACTTGAACACATACCTGCTCTGAATTTAAACTGCATTTTTATGAGAAGCATTTTTTCCTAAATGTAAAGGAAATTATTTATGGTAACTTGAGATTGAATTACATTTTTAAAAAGTGAATTGCTTAAATATTAAATCTCAATTTGTTTCTGATTAGCCCATGTTTAAGTTGTAAATCTGTTTAGAAAACACATAGAACAATTTATAGTAGTATTGAGATTCTTTAAAAATTAAAGCAAATTGCATTCATAGGTTTTTCTTAAAAAAACTTTTCATTTGAAGGAATCAATTTGAGTTCCTCAAAAGCTGAACATAATTGATGGAAATATCCAACAGTATTTAATGCCTGCAGGGGGCATTGGTGGGTTTTGAAGTGATTTAGTAGTTAGAGTCAAAAAGTGTGGTGCTGGAAAAACGCAGCAGGACAGGCAGCATCTGAGCAGCAGGACATTCAATCATTCAGGCATAAGCCCTTCCTCAGGAATATGCAGGGGAAGGGCGCTGAGAGATAAATAGAGGGTGGGGTGTTATGGCTAGGGGAAAGGTAGATGGGAAGGTGATAGGTGCATGCAGGTGGGGGGTGATTGTGATAGGTCATCGGGGAGGATGAACAGTTGGTGGGAAGGAAGATGGACAGGTAGGACAGGTCAAGAGGGCAAAGTTGAGTTGGAGAGTTGGATTTTGGCTGACGTGGGGAAAGGGAAAAGTTGGAAACTAGTGAAGTCTATGCTAATGCCCAAGGGTCCCAAGGCAGAAGATGAGGAATTTTTTCCTCCATTTGTCAGATGGCTTGGATTTAGCAGTGGAAGAGGACCAGGACTTACATGTTCTTGATGGAGTGGGAGGGGGAGTTGAGGTGA
This sequence comes from Hemiscyllium ocellatum, assembly GCF_020745735.1. Lineage (NCBI taxonomy): Eukaryota > Metazoa > Chordata > Chondrichthyes > Orectolobiformes > Hemiscylliidae > Hemiscyllium > Hemiscyllium ocellatum. Next base: position 7,249,135 of record NC_083406.1, on the reverse strand, counting down.
TAGGCCATGGGCGGTGAGGTTATTTGGTGCTTGTATCCCAGAGATGTTCCCCAAAATGCTCCACGAGTTGGTGTCCTGTCTCCCTAGTGTAGAGGAGCCACATTGAGAGCAACAGATGCATTAGATGAAGTGGGTGGATGTGCAGGAAAACTCGACTCTCCTGCTCCTCAGATGCTACTTGGCCTGCTGTGCTTTTCCAGCGCCACTCTGTCCGATTCTGATCTCCAGCATCTGCAGTCTTCACTTTCTCTATGATTTAGTAGTTAGTCCAGTTCATAACAGTGGCCTTTTTTTTGCCTCCCTGTCAAGAATGTAGAAAAAATAGGGAAAGCTGTCAAAAACGCAGGGACATCACGAGTGAGATATCTGCAGAGATAGGAACGCGCTGAGAGATAAACCCACAGACATTCAGGAACAACTCATTGTCTGCTATAATTAGCTGGGCAGCTGAAAGTGGCTTGCTTAGAACCAGAGAACAAATAGCACTCTCTCTCCCTTATCTTGTTCCACTTACAAAGTTGGTGTGAAATAAATCTCTGGAAATTGAATTTGAAATTATTACAGATGTTTGAAGCAAACCAGCCAGTTCCAAACTTTCACTTCAGATAACCATGTGAATTTGAACTATTAGGTCTGCACAGAACAAGAGTCTAAACTTAATTTTAATCCAAAGTATTGCTTTTATCTTCTGTCGTGTGTGAGTAGATTAGTTTCTTTAGTAACCTCCAAAAGAAGAATTTTTTAAGAAAACTATATTTTAAATACACAAAGCTTTGCTGCTCGGCTGTTTAACATTGAGAGGGGAAAGATTTAAAAAGCACCTGAGGGCTAGCCTTATCACACAAAGGATGCTGCATGTATGGAATGAGCTGTCAGAAGAGGTGGCTGGGGTGGGTACAATTACAACAGTTCAAAGGCATTTGGATGAGTATATGAATAGGTAGGGTTTAGTGGGATATGGGCCAAATGCTAGCAAGTGGGACATATTTAGATTAGATTAGATTACTTACAGTATAGAAACAGGTGCTTTGGCCCAACAAGTCCACACTGACCCGCCGAAGTGCAACCCACCCATTCCCCTACATTTACCCCTTTACCTAACACTATGGACAATTTAGCATGGCCAATTCACCTGACCCGCACATCTTTGGACTGTGGGAGGAAACCGGAGCTCACGGAGTAAACCCACGCAGACACAGGGAGAACGTGCAAACTCCACACACAGTCAGCCGCTTGAGTAGGGAATTGAACCCGGGTCTCTGGCGCTGTGAGGCAGCAGTTCTAACCACTGTGCCACCGTGCCGCCCACACGGTCAGATTGAGATGCCTAGTCAGCCCGGAAGAGTTGGACTGATGGTTGGACTGTATGACTCAACTGTTTCACTTATTCCAAGAGTACGAAATATACACATCTGCATACAAATGCATTGATCATGACTGACTTTGAGAAAACACCTTGAAATTGTTCATGCCAGACAGTTACGGGCTGCATATGGCAATAAACCCATGCCAGGCTTAATTTTTAAATAAATTGGAAGTGAAAGGGAAAATAAAATCAAACCAAAATGGTTGAAACCAAATGAAATGCTTCATCAGCAATCTTTTGTAAGTACCAAGGATAGAAGTTATTATAGCTATGTTTTGATGTGCAGAAGTTTATATTGAACTGGAGAGCTTGGCAAAAAGTAATCATAAAATCATAAAGCAGTTGTCACTTAAAATATAGAGTAAGACAAAGAGATAAGAGTTTCTCAAAATGCTGGCTGAGTGCTTGAAATGCCCTAGATTTGGAACAGATTGAAAAGCTGAATTGAATCTAGACCAGGTTACATTGAGACAAAATAGGTCTTCAAAAGCGAACAGAACTATTGTTTCCCGAAAAAGACGGAAACCCAAAAATGTTGGAGAAGAATGTTTAGTGCAGTGACAAAAGTTGCAGATGGAGTTTCAGCCACAAGAATCACGTTGCCTAGTGGGAAACCAGTCGTGGGTTTCAAAACTCTTAAAATGATCAATTTGTGGCCAGGTTTGAAGAGTGGAGTCTGTCTTTGTCTCTTTTGAGAAGGTTGAAAATCATTACATTTGCTTCAGAATTGCAGATGTTGATGATACTGGGTCAATTGACCAGAAAGGTCCAGGGACTCTATTCTCAAGATGGAGTTTCAGCCACAAGAATCGCGTGTAATCAAGTGTAACCTGTGAATAATGGTTAAGGACAAACAGACCAAATCTGTCACAAACACAATTACAGAGTCCCCGAAGGGTTATCTGCAATTCCCAAATCCCTATTTTCAAAGAAAATCTGTAGAGACATATTTGGAGTTTGAAAGATTAAAACAAATTGCTTTTGAACAGTGGGTCCACACATGATAATAGAATGTACCTGCAAAGGGATAAAGCAATTCATATTGTTAAAATTTTACTTGCAAAATCCCTAAAAATACACTGAGGGTCAAAGAATGATCAACGTCATGGCAGGAGCAGTTATAGCTGACTACAAGCCTCTGAATAACAGCAAACCTGTGTCAGATAATTTGTATCATCAGGGGAGAAATAGAAAGGATCAAAGTAGATCTCTGGAAAAGGACAGGAGAGAAAACCCGGCCTACCAACACCCAGCTTTTGGTAGTAATGGTACAGAAGACAAACTAACAAGATTATGCCCTGAACCAAGATATAGCAAAGAAAGTTGGCAGAGCACATTGTATACCTAAATGACATGAGGCCATCGCATTGTTCTGATTGGTGCAGCACAGACATGGAGGCTTAAAGGCAAATTCTGTACTCTTGGAGTAGAATTTAATCCCTTCCTCCCAAAGAAGCAGATGTGGAGCAGTGTGTATAGCTGGTAGGGCATAGAATTTTAAGGGGTAATGAAGGCAGGTCAGTGGTGTGTCAGCAGCTCTTAAAGGCAAGACCTTCCTTTCACAAGGTGTACGAGTGTTAATGGCAGGTAGTTTAAAAGCTCGATTAACAGTGTCCATTTTCAGATACCCTGATGAAATGTAGAGTATATCTCTCCCCACCATGGTGTCCAGCTAGTGCCCAGGATTGGACATTACACTCAGCCATTGAAATGGGATGTCAATACATGGAACCACAGTTAACACACTTGGCCTGAGAATATAAAGCATATATGATTATCACCGATTGAATTCTCCAGGTTATTGGGAAACATTTTCACATGATGAAGGGCTTATGCCCGAAAGGTCGAATTTCCTATTCCTTGGATGCTGCCTAACCTGCTGTGATTTAACCAGCAACACATTTTCAGCAGCAAATATTTTCACATGTCTTGTTTTAATGATATTTGATTATCCAAACTGACAAACCAGGTCTCTGAATTTTGAAAAAGGCCAAAGTGCTTGCTTATGTGTTCAACAATAATAATATATCAGCTGAGAGGAAGACAGTGGGATTATTTTATGTCATTTGCTTTCATCTGCCAACATCTATAAGAAAATCCCATCAAGGTATTCGGAAATAAATACTTGAATGCCTAAATACTCGAAGAAATGATAGCAACAGCATGAGCATCTTTTGAAAATAGAAAATAATTGCTTTGGTTTAATTTATCAGTCAGTATTCAATCAGTGAGGGCTTTGGCTAAAGTTCCCTTTAGTTACCATTTACTGAGGTTTGCAGATCATTTATTATAAAATTACAATGTTAGAATCATAATGATGAAAAACAATCAAATGAAATACAATTTATTCTGTTTACCTCAATATTGTCTAATTTAAATCATTGAAAAGTCATGAATTCCTGCTTTTGTATATTTACAATTCAAATTATCAAGTGATATAACTTTTAAGAGAATAGCATGGTCACTATCAGGAGACAAATAACATTGTTTGAGATGCTTTGCCTTCTTTGAGACAGAATTACAAATACCATCTTCTGCTCTGGAAAATACAGGAATGTATTTTAATTATTTTATTCAATCATGAGAAGTGGGCATCATTGGTTAGGCCAGCATTTGTTGCCATCCCTAGCTGCCCTTGTGAGGATGGTGGTCAGCTGTTGTCTTGAACTGCTGCGGTCCATTTGTTGCAGGTAGACCCAAAAGGACAGGTGGAGGTCTCCAGGATTTTGATGGAGGGATGCTTTAAGGATCAGTGATACATTTCCAAGTCAAGATGGTGAGTGCCTTGAAAGGGAACTTGGAAGTGGTGGTGTTCTCATGTATTTGCTGCCCTTGCCCTTCTAGATGGAAGTGATCATGAATTTGGAAGGTGTTGTCTGCAGTGCATCTTGTCAATGGTACACACTGCTGCGACTGAACATTAGTGATAGATGGAATGAATGTTTGTGGATGTTGTGCCAATGAGATGGGCTGCTTTGTCTGGGATGGTGTCACTCTTCTCGAGTGTTGTTGGAGCTGCTCTCATCCAGACAAGTGAAGGGTATTCCATTACACTCCTCATTTGTGCCTTGTAGCTAATGGACAGGTTTTGGGGAGTCAAAAGGTGAGTTATTTACTGCAGGATTCCTAGCCCTTAACCTGCTGTTCTAACCATTGTATTTATAATGACTCATCTAGTTTAGTTTCTGGTCAGTGGTAAATCCCAGGATGTTGACAGTGAGGATCCAGTGATAGTAATGCCATTGAATATCAAGGGACAATGGTTTGATTGTCTCTCTGTTTCTCTTTCTCTCTCTGTCTTTTTGTTTATCTTTGTGTGTGTTTTTCTCTGTCTTTCTTTAGTCATTGCCTGGCACTTGTGTGCATGGTCATTGATTGTACAACAGTAAATCATAAGTCAGACTCTGGATTTGGTAATCTATTGAAAGGTAAATTTCAAAAGTTCTTAGCCATGCCTCCTAATCCCTTCCTTATGGTCCCTTATGTATTGCATACCGACTCACATCTCCAGGCATTTCCCATGAATCCTCCGACTCTGTTTGCCAACTCATGTTCATCAGTCATTCCCTTTGGTCTTTTAAACTTTCATGCCAACTAATTGACAAATTAAGTGCCGTAGCTACTTCACACACCTTTCTACATCAACCCAATAGCAATTCATACCCATTCCATGTCCATTCACTGAGTATCCAACAGGTATATAACCAATTGAGGACAAGGCCATCTGTTTATTCTCCTTTCCTCTTTTTGTGTGCTTGGCTGAAAGCCCAGACCCAGTACAAGCAAGAGCTCTGCAAGCATTCTGTTTTGACAAGAAAAGTAAGTTGTTGACTTTGCTTGATTGACAACTTTAGGTAGTTAATTGGTGATGATATGTTGTCCTTTCCCTTTCTTCAAAGTCGCAATGTTTATTTGGACACAATTAAGAAGCATTTGAAACACTGTTATTGATAACTTTAACTGTCTATCTGACTTTCAAAAGATTGTAGAAATAGCAGGTTTGTTTCTCAAAGAATATTTCTGACTACATATTTTATTTCTCAGCAGTTTCACAACTGTCATTGGTACATACATTCTGGGTAATTCAAGATGGAGAATGGCAAAACTTTCTGGATGTAACGCCTGCTCCTTTTTTGAGGTATTTTAGGTGTTGGAGGTGATTTCCTCGAATTCCAGGAGCAGCAATTACTGTTTTATATGCTGTTGCATTGTTTTGGAAATTTGGGGGAAAAAAAGTCAAAACACCAGTAGGTTGAAAAGGGAGAAGAACAGACAAAGGAAGCACATTACTAAGAAGGAAATACGCAGAGGAAAAATGAGGCACGAAGGTAAACTGGCCAATAATATAAAGGAGGTTAGTAAAAGTTTTTTCAAGTATGTGCAAGGCAAAAAAATGGTTAGGACTAAAATTGGGCCCTTGAAGACAGAAACAGGGGAATATATTACGGGGAACAAAGAAATGGCAGAAGAATTAAATGGGTACTTCAGATCTGTGTTCACTGGGGAAGACACAAGCAATCTCCCTGAGGTAACAGTGACTGAAGGACCTGAACTTAAGGGAATCTGTATTTGCCAGGATTTGGTGTTGGAGAGACTGTTAGGTCTGAAGGTTGATAAGTCTCCGGGGCCTGATGGTCTACATCCCTGGGTACTGAAGGAGGTGGCTCAGGAAATCATGGATGCGTTGATGATTATTTTCCAGAATTCGATAGATTCGGGATCGGTACCTGAGGATTGGAGAGTGGCTAATGTTATACCACTTTTTAAGAAAGGTGTGAGAGAGAAAGCAGGAAATTATAGACCAGTTAGTCTGACCTCAGTGGTGGAAAAGATGCTGGAGTCTATTATAAAGGATGAGATTACGGCACATCTGGATAGTAGTAACAGGATGGGACAGAGTCAGCATGGATTTTGAAGGGGAAATCGTGCTTGACTAATCTTCTTGAATTTTTTGAGATGTAACTCTGAAGATGGATGAGGGAGATCCAGTAGATGTAGTGTACCTGGACTTTCAGAAAGCCTTTGATAAAGTTCCACACAGGAGGTTAGTAAGTAAACTTAGGGTGCATGGTATTGGGGGCAAAGTACTAGATTGGATTGAAAATTGGTTGGCTGATAGGAAACAAAGGGTAGTGATAAACGGCTCCATTTCGGAATGGCAGGCAGTGACCAGTGGGATACCGCAGGGCTCGGTGCTGGGACCGCAGCTTTTTACAATATGTGTTAATGATATAGAAGATGGTATCAGCAATAACATTAGCAAATTTGCTGATGATACAAAGCTGGGTGGCAGGGTGAAATGTGATGAGGATGTTAGGAGATTACAGGGTGACCTGGACAAGTTAGGTGAGTGGGCAGATGCATGGCAGATGCAGTTTAATGAAGATAAATGTATGGTTATCCACTTTGGTGGCAAGAACAGGAAGGCAGATTACTACCTTAATGGAATTAATTTAGGTAAAGGGGCAGGACAGAGAGATCTGGGTGTTCTTGTACACCAGTCAATGAAGGCAAGCATGCAGGTACAGCAGGTAGTGAAGAAGGCTAATAGCATGCTGGCCTTCATAACAAGAGGGATTGAGTATGGAAGCAAAGAGGTGCTTCTGCAGCTGTACAGAGCCTTGGTGAGACCACACCTGGAGTACTGTGTGCAGTTCTGGTCTCCAAGTTTGAGGAAAGACATTCTGGCTATTGAGCGAGGGTAGCATAGGTTCACGAGGTCAATTCCTGGAATGGCGGGATTACCTTACACTGAAAGACTGGAGCGACTGGGCTTGTATACCCTTGAATTTAGAAGACTGAGAGGGGATATGATTGAGACATTTAAGATTATTAAAGGATTGGACACTCTGGCAGCAGGAAACATGTTTCCGCTGATGGGTGAGTGCCGAACCAGAGGACACAGCTTAAAAATACAGGGTAGACCATTTAGGACAGAGATGAGGAGAAACTTCTTCACTCAGAGAGTGGTGGCTGTGTGGAATGCTCTGCCCCAGAGGGCAGTGGAGGCCCAGTCTCTGGATTCATTTAAGAAAGAGTTGGATAGAGCTCTCAAAGATGGTGGAATCAAGGGTTATGGAGATAAGGCAGGAAGAGGATATTAATTAGGAATGATCAGCCATGATCATATTGAATGGCGGTGCAGGCTCGAAGGGCTGAATGGCCTACTCCTGCACCTATTGTCTATTGTCTATTGTCTATTGTCACATGGTGAGGACAGTGCAGGAGAGTGATAGAGAAAGAAACTGCAACCTTTAAAAGGCATTTGGATCAGTATATGAATAGGCCCTGAAGAAGGGCTTATGTCCGAAACGTCGATTCTCCTGCTCCTTGGATGCTGCCTGACCTGCTGCGCTTTTCCAGCAACACATCTTTCAGCTAAGTATGTGAATAGAAAGGGTTTGAAGGGATATGGGCCGGGTGCTGGCAGGTGGGACTAGATTCAGTTGGGATATCTGGTCGGCATGGATGGGTTGGACCGAAGGGTCTGTTTCCATGCTGTACATCTCTATGACTCTATGACTCTATACATAGAGAATAGTTGGTGTATGAACATGGAAGACTATGAGGGGTCATAGGGAGTAGGGGAATGATGGATAAAGGGCCTTATTGCACCCAACCCAGCTCCCATGCACCTCCATGGTCACTTAGGATCTGCTTCCAGTGTCAGTAGACCTGATTCTATCTGCTACCCAACTTCCTAGAAGGAAAATCTTACGATATAGTCCTCTTTAAGCTGAGGTGGGTCTGCCAATTTGGGAAATTTATGACTTGAGCTGCCTGTCTTGATGGTAAAAATCCCACCCCAGCCTCTGATATGAAGCCTGAACTCTCAATCATCAGGTGATAATATCTCACGTAACCGTATTATTGCAAATGTAGCTTCAATGATGTAGCTCGGTCATTGCATATTTGACGTAACAATAATATTCAGACTGGTTTTAGCTTTAAAATGTAAAAGGTGAAAGCTGGATAAATAAATAGCTGATGCAGTGAGCCCAGATTTTCCTGAATTTAATGAATCCTCAAAGGTACTTAAAAAGATGCACAGAACTCTGAAATGCTTCATGTTTAGCACCATAGTGACTAAATATACGTCAGGACAATTAATCCTGATGGAATAGGCCTTGAAATGAATAGAGTAATTTCAGCTTCTGAAATAATAATGATCAGTTTCCTTTGGAAATGCACAATTAGGTTGGATATTCAGTAAAAATTCTTTTAAATGTAATTTAAATCTTAAAAAGCTAAAAGGAATTGCAGCTGTGTAAGTCCAGGTGCCCTGTGGAGAAAAGTTGGAACAAAAGTTGAGTGCCATGGTGACTCAGTGGTTAGCACAGCTGCCTCATAGTACCAGGAATCCTGCCTCGATTCTACCCTGGGGCAACTGTCTGTGTGGAGTTTGCACATTCTGCATGGATTTCCATTGAGTGGTCTGGTTTCCTCCCAACCCAAAGGTAGATTGGCCATGGGAAATGCAGAGTTGCAGCCTGGGGGTAGTAGGTCTGGGAATGATGCTCTTTGGAAGGTTGGTGTAGACTTGATGGGCTGAATAGCCTGCTTCCACACTGTAAGGGTTTTAAGTTTTCTATCTCCTCCTAGAGGAGGAAAGAAACCTTAGTCTTCTAGTAAAAGATTTTTTTAAAAACTGGAAATACTGAAAATCAAAAATAAAAAGAGAAATTGCTGGACAAACTCAACAGGTCAAACACAACTCAGCATGTGTGGAGAGAGGAAAACAAAGTTAACATCTTGAGTCCAATATCACTCTTCTGATCTGCTGAGTTCTGGTCCAGGTCTGGCAGAGCTTTCTGAACGTATCTTCATCCTGAGTTGGACAACAGGGAAGGCTTTGAGTTCTGGTCTGCATGCCTGGCCTACTCATTGGAGAGATTGTGGACTGTCATTGGAAACCACATCCAGCAGATCAGAGCTGTATGCAAGCTTGGCCCTGACCTCGAGAGAGCAAGGGTAGGGAGGGGATGCAGATATATGGTGTTGGGTGTCTCCTCCAGCTGTTGGACCTGAGATCAGCTGGCAGATACAAAAAAGCATTGTGAGGGAGCAGGAGAGGTAAACCTTTTTGCATCTGGGAGCATGTTTTGATATGGTTAGTGCCTCCTCATCACCACAGCTACTTAAGGTGCTAAGGGAAGGCTCCAGTTCCAGTGCAGGACTCCTCTCAACATGTTGGTCCTCACTGGACTTTGGGGAATGGAAGGAGGATCATAAAAATCTCCCAGGCCATAAGGACATCAAGATCACAGCCTTTCTCCACCAAGGCTAGCAGAGGAAGGTGGACACCACTTGTGATGACTTGTGAGGAATTTAAGATGGATGTGGGTTTCATGAGTGTTTAGAACAGTGAAGACTCTCAACTAAGTTGGAACTATTATTTTGATGAGTGTTAAATTCATATTTATGAACACCACAGACTCAGTTGGTGTCCATTCAGTGCAAGGTTGGAATCTGGAGACCATGGCTTGCATGCTCATTATTTGAGCATTGCAGAAGCAACAGAGATGGTAACAGTATGATTTTAGATATGGAATATTTAGTTGTGAAAATATAATAAATTCATGTCGACCAAGGGAGGAGGGAAAGAGATCTTATTGTCTATTTCAATTAGAGATAGGCAACTCCGAGCAGACTGGCTTTGCTTATGCATAATCACGCATGCAAATACAGATGTGAGTGAATCCCAGTAGTATATCGACAAATCATATGTAAGTTTGCCCCATCTGTGACTTTCTGTAAAGCTACCAGTTTGCTTTCATCCCTTTGGGTTTTGTTTTTAACTTTCACCACCTCGTTAACACAACATCTCTCCTTCGTTGCCAAACAGAAAATACAATTACAGATTTCTGGATCTTATTATCAGTGCACAGCCCCTGGCTTACTAAATGTGAATGATCCATCAGGCATGTTGATTAGGTCTCATTCCCAGTTCCTCTCTGATGCATTTTGTCTGTGGGTTTTAAAATTAAAATAGTAACATTTCTAATGTGCTTCATGGATGATTTTGAGAAGCTGTCACAATTTATTATTTGGCTGCTGCAAATTAGTTTGCATGCTCTTACTCATTCTTATTTCAATTTCTAGCAAATAAGTTCTTCCTGGAGTTACTTTTATCTACTTTAGAGCTGTTAAAGGAAGTTGGATTTAATTTATACATTTTTGAACATGATGTTAGGTAAGGGTGTCAATGAATATGGTGCAAAGATAAGTAAATGGTACACGCCATCCATGATCTGTTTGGATGACACAACAGACTTTGGTGGCTGAATAGCTGACTGATTACTGCCAAAACATTTGCACCCATGGAGAGAATTCTCATGAAATACCAAAGGAAAGGGGATGACAATATTTATACCATATATAAGAGGAGAGTGTTGATTGGTTGGGAAATGGACTTGAGTAGAAGTGAAGTTATGTAGATTGTACTAGTTAATGATGACTGACAGTTAACTGCAAAATTGTGTTGAAAGTTTAAACAAAGCAGATTCACCTTGGTCAAGGGATTGCCTTGTAAAATGAATCAGGTTATCACCTATTTGTTGAGTTGACACAGGCATAATATACATTTCTGTCTGTAAAAAGCAGAGGCCTCGGTATTAATTCAAATAGCTTCTAGTGCACTCCAGTGCACTACATCAAGACTCTAAATTCATTGTCAGCACAATTCTTCATGTGGGTGAGGATCATTTAACAACTGCTTTCCAATCGCAGAATCTGATCTTATACTGAACTTGCACTTGAGCTTTTCAAGGGCAGGCTGATTACATACATTCAGCAGCTGCATTTTGTGAACAGCTATTTTGCTGTATGATACAATCCACAAATTGTTGGGATGTGTTGTCTAAATACTTAGTGTTACTATATTACTAATCCACTATATTACTAATTTAAAATCTGTTGACTGGATGTAAAGTGTCTGGCCCAGGTATCAATAGCACACAACAACCTGGATTCTATTCCAGGTAATGTGGAGCACCTTTATTACATTGTGAAGCACTAGCACACAATCAGTGATGCTGGTTGATTGAAATCATGTCAAACAAGATCTGTCTCGATCTGTCAGCAGCTGGTGTCCAAATCCGAGTTTATACCTTTTTCCTTGCTATGACTGTGTGCCATATAAAGCCAACTTTGGCTTTGGCCCATTTAAGTGGTTTTTAATTACATCACTATCCTGTCTGAAGCCATCACTAGACATATTTTCTGTGGTCTTCCTTCAGGGTAATGTTTGGAGAAATGCTGGTGGTTGTCTGGGATATATTTTTCAACTCCCTTATCGTTATAGTCACAGAAAGAACAGAGCACAACTCAAATACAGTTTCAGACTTTGAGCAATTGTCTGACTTGACAAAAATCCCCTCATCCTGCCTTTCTGTTTTCATACCCACAATATTCAGGGTTCCATTTATTCTGTGTTCCATTTCAGCATTATGAGATAAAGCCAGCACATGAAACTTCACCACAACCAGATTACATTCATTAATGGGAAAGAAATAAAAGCACAATTACATGATTCAGTGGCCCAGTGGTATCATTGCTATGTTATTAATTCAGAAATTCAGCTCATGTTCAAGGCAGATGGCAGATTTTCAGCGCAACAAAGAATCTAGAAGTAAGGGTCTATAGGTGATCATGAAATCATTGTTGGAAAAATAACCACAATGTCCTTTTAGGAAAGGAAATCTGCCATCCTTATCATGCCTGACCTACATGTGATTCCAGTCCCAAATGTAGTTGATTCTTACCTGTCCTCTGGGAATTTAGGGAAGGCCCATAAATGCTGGTGTAACATCCCACGAGCGAATAAAAATAATTCAAAGTGATTAATATGATACAGGAGTACATAATACATTGGCTTACAGAGCTTGTGTGTACAAAGGCATTCTGCTATGTTAACAGGTGCTTTGTTAACATGAATTCGCTATAATGTGACTGATGAATTGGGGACACTGTTTCTAAAGCGCAAACTTTTGAAACATGTGTTGGCTGTAATGCGATTACATCACCAACACTTTAAGCACTGTCTCTAAAGCCTGATTTTTCTCTAACCTGGGGTTGCACAAGAATGTAACCATCACATTGTAGAAGAACTACCTGCATTGGCTTTGAACCACATTACTAATTTGTGTGATATGTAGAATGTTTTGCCCACCAGCAGCATCTAGATAGTGGAAAGCACCACTCATGCTTCCACCACCGAATAGCTTTACCTGGGCCCTGACCTCGAGAGAGCAAGGTAGGGAGGGGATACGGATATATGGCGCTTGGTGTCCCTTCCAGCTGTTAGACTAAGATCAGCTGGCAGATACAAAAAAATTGTCAGGGAGCAGGAGAGTAGTAGAGGTAATTTGCCCTTCGAGGATAACCTGAGGTAGGCACAACATTTTTAAGATTGGTTTTAAAATTCTTCATAACAAATTCTGTAGGGTTAGAATGAAGTAGAGTTTATTAATTCAATCAATACAGAGAAATGGTTTGAAATACATACTTGACTTGATTTTTTTTGTTGTCACATGTACCTAAGCACAGTGAAAAGTTTTGTTTTTTGCATGCAGTACAGGCAGGTTATAACATACAAAGACACAAAGATGATAAGGTGATTGAACAGAGTAAGGAATACAAAGTTATATCCGGGAAGAAAGTGCACAAAAAACAAGATCAACATTAGATTTGAAATTAGAGGTCCACTCAGAAATCTAATAATAGCAGGGAAGAAGTCGTTCTTGAACCTATTGGTCCGTGTGTTTAAGCTTTTGTATCTTCTGCATGACTGAAGAGGTTGGATGGGAGGGATCTTAGATGATGCTGGCTGTCTTTCCAAGGCAGCGAGAAGTGTAGGTGGAGTCACTGGATGGAAGGTTGACTTGTGTGATGGTCTGGGCTGTGCTCACAACCTTCTGTAATTTCTTACGGTCCTAGCAAAGCAGTTGCCGTACCAATCCATGATGCACCCAAACAGAATGCTTTCCATGGTGCTTCTGGAAATTTTAGTGATGGTCCTTATGGACATACTGAATTTCCGTAGCTTCCTGAGGAAGAAGAGGCACTGTTATGACTGCTTCATTCATGCACAAATGCATCCAAGAAAGAAAGCAAAGAGACCAAAAAGGAAAAAAAAATAAATTCCTTAAAATTGAAGATATTGGTACTAGTTCAAGCAATTAAGGTCCCAAGGGTATTGATATCTGGTTCATGTTGTTTTTGTTGTTTGTGTATATAAGTTCCTTTCACAGGAGCTCAGATGCTATCAAATTTAAGGTGAAGGTAAGTAATTGTAAACTGGGATTGGGTTCACTTTGCAGATGAAATATGATGTGGAGGTGCCCGTGTTGGACTGGGTGGACAAAGTTAAAAATCACACGACACCAAATTATCGTCCAACGGGTTTATTCAGAAGCACAAGCTTTCGGAGCACTGTTCCTTCATCAGGTAGCTACGGAGCAGGATCATAGGACACAAAATGTATCGCAAAAGATCACAGTGTCATGCAACTAAAACGATATATTGAACAAACCTAGATTGCTCTTAAGTGTTTCATCTTTTAGAATAGGTTGCAAGTTTCAGTTCATTAATATGTAAATCCCAGAACTTCTTTTAAGTCACATTTTTGAGATAACTTAAGGTTTTATTTTAAAAAGTCACATCTCATCTCAGACAATATATTAAAGGTGTGAGGTTAGAGTCTGTCTGTATCCCAATCTTGAGCCAGACTGGTTCTATTTCTAAAGTAGGAATTTATAAAATAAGATGAAATATAGCATTCTCCTTCTGTGAGAGATTCAGACCAGACACAGGTATTAACTAATCCTGGAAGTGCTTGATGATGTGTTTTTTTTTCCCTAGTGGTACAAGCAGAGTGACAAAAACACAGTCAAAGCTGTATTATGAAGCTGTTCAAAACCCAACAATTTGAGATACCTAGCTGGGTTTTAGGTTGAGGCACACTGAGCTAATGAAGTGAATTTGATAAAAGCAAAATATTAATGATGCTGGAAATCTCAAAGAAAGAGTAATTCTGGAGAAACCCAAATGCTGCCAAAAGTGAATTTGATGCTCTTCATCAAAATGCATTGTGTATCATAACAGAGAATTGTGGATACACTATTGCCATCTCTAACGTGTTTCAATATTTCCCTTTGTTCTGACTGGCTGGTGTAGAAATGTTGTTTGTGATTGCTTTATGCTGCCCTGGCTGAAATGTATTTGCAAAGCAAGGACTGTGACATTTCAGCAAGATGATGTGAACTTTTTCCTCTAGTTACTAGAGTCATGGAGTCATACAGCACGGAAACAGACCCTTCAGTCCAATCAGTCCAGGCCAACCATAATCCCAAACTAAACTATTCCCACCTGCCTGAGCTTGGCCCATATCTCTCCAAACATTTCCTACTCATGTACATTTAAATGACATTTAGGTAAGTAACTGTATCTGCATTCACCATTTTCTCTTGAAGTTCTGCTGTCCCCTTAAAAATATGTCCCTGGCTCTTGAAATCCCTCAACCTAGGGAGGAGACACCTGCATTCACTTTATCAAAATCCCTCATTATTTTATAAACTATATATATATGTTGGTATAAGTATATATTTATGTATATCTATCTATCTATCTATGTATTCATATATTATTGATCAAAATTTTCCAAAAATTGTGTTTGATCAGTATCATGTAATCAGTGGTAGTTGTTCTATTAGTCCTGCAATGTGTGCATTTGAAAACAAAGATAATATTGTTTGTTTTTAACCAAAACTGTCTTGTCCTCTGGGCATGACACGGAACTTCCCCTGTCTGCTATCTCTGCTCCATTTCCCTGTTGTGTTATAGATCTGGAGATACTGCAACTGCAGCCTCCAACCCCAAGGTAGCCTTTACGTCTACTCTCCCTGTACACGTCTATGCTCCTTGTACATGTCTATGCTCCTTGTACACATCTGCGCTCCTTGTCTGGATGCAGCAATACTCTCTGCCAAATGCAAAACTCACACAATACTTGCAAAAACAGCAATAGCATAATTTTGTCCTAGTCCCCTTCCCTACAAGATGGATACCTGTGCCTTTTAAAGAATCCTCTGCCACTTCCTGATGTCTGCCCTGTTTTGAGAAACAAGAAAATGCTTGAATGGACTTCTGTGGTCAGAGCTGATTTGGGCAAATCATAAGTTAAGTCAAAAGAAAAGACAACTGATGTCCTCCAATGAAGCAGGTCATATTTGATTAGTTACCTGAAATATATCTTTTCCAATTTGGGACAGTGTATAATGGGGTAAAAAGTGAGGTCTGCAGATGCTGGAGATCAGAGCTGAAAATGTGTTGCTGGTTAAAGCGCAGCAGGTCAGGCAGCATCCAAGGAACAGGAAATTCGACGTTTTGGTTTCCTGATGAAGGGCTTGTGCCCGTTACGTCGAATTTCCTGTTCCTTGGATGCTGTCTGACCTGCTGCGCTTTAACCAGCAACACATTTTCAACAGTGTATAATGGGCAAGCAATTTGATTTCACTTGTTTTCCACCATTTGCAACAGTTAAGCAGAATCATAGAATTGTTGTGATGCAAAAGGAATCCATTATGCTTATTGTGTCTGTGTCAGTTCTATTACCTAATCGTAGTCTCTTGCCTTTTCCCCATATCCCTACCCATTATTCTCTCCAATGTCCTCTTGAATGCCTCAGTAGAACCTGCCTCCACCACACATTCAGGCAATACATTCCATACTTTAACTACTCCCTACATGAAACTTTTTTTTCTGACATCACTGTAAATCCAAACCCTCATGCTTTTTTTTCTTTTACGAGTGGGAACAGCTTCTCCCAATCCAGCACACTCATGATTATTAAAGCCTCCGAAAAACCTCCTCTCAACAACGTTCTCTCTAAGAAGAACCGTCCCAAATTCCTCAATCGATCCTCATAACTGAAGTGTAATCACAGAGTACATATTGTGTATTAAACACGTTACTGGAGAGACAGAGAATTCTAAAGTGACTGCATGTTCCAACACACATCCAAAACTAATTCCTTTTAATGTTAAAATATCCAAGAGCCCATTATTAATCTTAAACCATGACAATATTTGCTTAACAGAGAAGTAAGAAAAATAGGTTGTTTCTTACATCAATCAGGAATTCTTTAGCTCAAGTGAAATGAAGTGAAGGGATTGCAGAGTGTTTACTGGTATTATAAAATTTGCAGGTGAATTGTTTATCTCAGCAGTGAGCATGGGAAAATTGGATAATTAGTTTTATTCACTGAAAACCTTGCAGGGCAGAAAACAGAGCCAACTTAATTTATTTACAGAGGAGCTGCTCTTTAATATGCTGAAATAAGCATCACAAAGAGGTGAGCAAGACTTCTGACACCCAAACCATCAGACAATGAATTCATCATCAATACAAGTAAACAGATTTATTTGGGGTTGAATGTTATTACAGTCCTTGCTTACAACCGCAAATTAATTGGCCTTTTTAATATTGCTATGGTGTCAGAATAAATAAAGCAATTTGTGAAAAAGACCAGAGATGTCTGCCATTGATAAAGGTGAAACAGGAGTCACAAAACAGATTAACTGGTACTTGTTTCAGGCAGTTTGACTGGTATTTAATTTGCCTGTTTGTTGTGATGTGCATACATAATAATTTGGTTGCACAATGCTTAAATAGCTCTTGAGTACTCATAGTAGGCATTTGCACATTCGGAATGGGACTGAGTTTTATGCTCTATTTGAAGGTGTGGGGGCTCATAAAGCAGAGTGGGCAGCCTTGCCACTACTTGCCAATCTACACCTCACCCCCAAATCTGTCTCCCATGTTACAGTTGACCAGGAAGGCATTACTGTCCAAAATTGAACTGTTTTAGTTACTTTGTTACATTTATTATGAATTAAGTATATTTTCGAAATAAAAAAAGAAGTTCTCCCAGGAAGTTAAATGGAATCCATTCAGTTATTAGGCCCTCCCAGTGCCTCAAATACATGTAAACATAATCTTGTACAGTAATAGATGCCTTTGCTTTGTTCATTGGATAGAGTCAAACTCCAATGTTTGCATGTTTCCTCATATGCTCCTGCACAGAACCAAACGGCTTCAGTGACTATATTTATAAAGACTTTTTTTTTAGTGAATAAAATCTATTTTTAAAATAAAAAGAAGTCACCCACCCTAAGGCCTGTTTGTGACCCTTACAAAGCCATAAGGCTTCATTCCTTCCCTTCACTAATTTATATGTGCCATGGAAAAGCAGAGGCAAGGTGGGTTTAGTATATTGAGATTCATGAAAATCATAATGATGGAACTCAGCATGTGACTTTGACAACAGTAAGAGAGAAGAACCAGCCTAGTAAGAGCTAGTGAAGAGAGACATCTTCAAAAATTGCACTAGAGAAGTGTATGTGATAGCCTATCATGTACTGATGTCATATTCCTTTATTTACTGTACATAAGGAGTTGAAGAATCAGTCTTAGAGATAAGGACTAAACAGCCTCAGGGACAATGTATGTGTTGACATCCATAGCCTAAGATACTCCAGACAGTATAGTCATGTGCAGGTAGCAGAATTGATTGAAAGCATGAGTTAAAATACCACTGTTAAGAAGATATAATGTGGAGGTGTCAATGTTGGACTGGGATGGACAACATTAAAAATCACACAACACCAGCCTATAGTCCAACAGGTTTATTTGGAAGCACTAGCTTTTGAAGTGCTACTTCTTTATCATGTGGTTGTGGAGCAGGTGATTGAGAGGATAGATCTGCAGGTCACTTAGCCTTCCTTTGTCTGAAAGACAATATTTCCAAAAGTGCAGCCCTACCTTACTATTACACTGAAGTGCCAGTCTGGATTATGTGCCTGAGTCATTGGAAAAGCACTCAAGATAAAAACAGTTAAGTGAACTTGAATGCATTATAGAGTCATAGAGTCAAAGAGATGTACAACATGGAAACAGACCCTTCAGTCCAACTCGTCCATGCCGACTAGATACCCTAACCTAATGTAGCACTATTTGCCAGCACTTGGCACATATCCCTCCAAAGCCTTCCTATTTGTACACCCATCCAAATGCCTTTTAAATGTTATAATTGTATCAGCCTCCACCACTTCCTCTGGCAGCTCATTCCATACACGTTCCATCCTCTGCATGACGAAGTTACCCCTTAGGTCTCTTTTATATCTTTCCCCTGCCACACTAAACCTATGCCCTCTAATTCTGGACTCCCACACCCCAGAGAAAAGACTTTGTCTATTTACCCTATCCATGCTCCCCATGATTTTATAAACCTCTATAAGGTCACCCCTCAGCCTCCAACGTTCCAGGGAAAACAGCCCCAACCTATTCAGCCTCACCCTATAGCTCAAACTCTCCAGCCCCAACTACATCCTTGTAAATCTTTTCCGCACCCTCTTAAATTTAACAACTTTCTTTCTTTAAAAATGTGGCCAGAATTGTAGGCAGCATTCTAAAAGTGACCTCATCAATGTCCTGTACAGCTGCAACATGATAACCCAATTCTTATACTCAATGTTCTGACCAATGAAGGCAAGTATGCAAAACACCATCTTCACCACCTTGCCTACCTGTGATTCCACTTTCAAGGAACTATCCACCTGTATCCTTGCATCCCTTTGTTCAGCAACACTCCTGAGGGCCCTGCTAATTAACTGTTCACGTCCTGCCCTGGTTTGCCTTATCAAAATCTAACACCTCACATTTATACAAAGGAAATTCCATGTACTGAACTTATGAGAGGAATTACTGAGGAAGAAAGTTTCTAGTAAGAAGATCAAGACATATGTTTAAAGAAAATATTGATAATTATCGCAACATAGAATGGACAGAGTCTTAACTTGCTATCATTCCTTTTTCATCAGGCGGTCTGAGATATACTTAGCCTGAATTAATATGCAACAGGCCAAAACCCAGTCTTTTCACAGAAATACAAGCACGAACAAAAGAAGGATGATACTTGGGAGCAGCTAAAGGCTTGGCCAAAAAACCTGGGCTTATGGAGATTCTCGTTAATGGGAGAAGGTTTTATAATACAACATGAGCTGCTAGGACAAGTGATGATACCAAATGACTAAAGGAAAATAGTGAGACTTGGTTCCAGTCAAAACATTTTCCATTTACTGGCAAATCCAAGGAAATTTTGGTCTCTCTAGATTGATAAATTTTGCTTGTTTTTGACTTGCTTGACATAATGGGAATTTCCTGAGTTACTCTTGCTTCATTTGCTATAAATGAGGCAGAAGGCTGACAGGGAATTTGAAGCTCTGAAGAAAGATGCAAAACAGTGTGGATGTATTGCATGAGCATACCATTGCTCATCAAGGATGAGCTCTCTGTACTATTGCTCACTGGATGTTTGATTTTCTGCTACCATCCTTTTCTAGCTTGGTCATACACAGGGCCTATCTGTTTTTGTACTTGAATGAGAAGAAGTTCTGTCTTAAACAAGACATAATTTGTTGCATGATAACAACTATAAACAGTTACAATAATTTGGCAGACATTGTTATATTTAAACTATAAGTGACACTCCGTTGGGAGGTCTTACTTCTTTCACCTACTGAGCTCTGCTCCCAACAAGCTCATATGCTCACCTCATGGTGGTATATTTAGCTTTGACTCTTTGAGACCTTAACATTGCAACATCTCTTCGTCCCCCACCCCGATATTTCTGCTTCTAGTTCATATTTACACATTGCTTATGTTATTACATTCACCAGTTGGCAACCCATCAAGTCTTTGACTTCACACATTCATGTGTTCATTGTTCTCCCAAAACACTCTCTCTTTGAACTTGGAAGGTTGGCAGATCTTTGACTTGATTCAGTTCCTGAATGTGTGAGGGCTGGAAGTGTGTTAAAATATTTCATCTCATGGATTTCCTTCTTGGAGGACATCGTGAAATACACTCTGGGACAGAATCTGGAGGTAATTTAATTTCATGAAATCTTTTTGTGGAGCACAGTTGCACTGTTACTTTGTTGAAATATTTTGGATCATCAGATTTCCCAATTCCTTCTTGGCTGTGTTCTGAATCTCTGAGAACTGATCATTCACTCTCAGTGATAGCTTTCATGGAGTTGGACATGTTATTTCTGCTAACCTGTATCAACAGATTATTATTCTCCATCTGCTGTTAAACCTGCGGTGGTCTGTGTAAACATTTTACTTCATCTTGGATACTTTCATTTGGCCTCAGTGATTGCCTTATTGGTTAAACCAACATGTTCACTGAATCAGTCACACAATTTGAAGACTACTTCCTGCTTGGCATAATCCCTGGCCCTGATACTGAGGGTTCCTTTAGGAACATAATAATTCTTTGGTTGCACTTGTGTTTTCTGAATCACCTCAACATCTGACATTAGAATTAAATCTGCCAATGCTATTTGTTCACCAAGCTGTGTTGTATTGATTAGAACAGTTAAAGATTCATCAAATAAGATAAGAATACTCAATGAGATCATAGAGTCATACAGATGTACAGCACGGAAACGGACCCTTCGGTCCAACTTTTCCATGCCGACCAGATATCCCAACCCAATGTAGTCCCACCTGCCAGCACTGGGCTCATTTCCCTCTAAACCCTTCCTATTCCATCCAAATGCCTCTTAAATGTTGTAATTGTACCAGCCTCCACCACTTCCTCTGGCAGCTCATTCCATACACGCACCACCCTCTGCGTGAAAAAGTTGCCCCTTAGGTCTCTTTTATATCATTCCTCTCTCACCCTAAACCTATGCCCTCTAGTTCTGGACACCACCAACCCAGGGAAGAAACTTTGTCTATTTATCCTATCCCTGCCCTTTATGATTTGATAAACCTCTATAAGGTCACCACTCAACCTCCGACACTCCAGGGAAAACAGCCCTAGCCTATTCAACCTCTACCTATAGCTCAAATCCTCCAACCCTGGCAACACCCTTGTAAATCTTTTCCAAACCCTTTCAAGTTTCACAATGTCCTTCTGCTCCTAGATCTCAAGCTCAGTACAACAATCAAATGGACACCAACACACAAAGCTCACAGGGACCTGCATTCTTCAGTCACTGAAAAATAATGTGTTTTCTGTAAAACAGTTAATCATTTTCAGAAACCGTGCTGCATTGGGACATGGTCAAAGAGTAGCAAAATGTCAAGCAACTGCTCACACAAAGAATTCCACAAAGTTGCACAGTCTACCAATGGAAGAAAATCCAATTGGATTCTTAGGTGAAATAGATGATCCAGACCTAACTTTCTGGCAATAATATGTTTTTGTTGATGGACATCTTACCAGTTTTGAGATTGATACAGGTTGAGGGTCACAATGTTATCTGAAAGTGGGCCATGGTGAAGCAAAACAGCATCCAGTTGACAGCATTGCGACTATTTTGCCCACAGGCTTAGCTATTAAGATTGACGATAGGCTACAAACAATTCTCCACCACAAGGGTGTCAGATAGTTGTTGAGAAGTTACACTTAGGTCACAATCAAGCGTTCTTCCTTGTGTGTGCATGATATCTTGACCTAATGTTTTTCAAATGGCTGAAGGAGTCAAATAAATTAAGTCGAAGAAACAATTTGTCCTGGAACAGCCAGCCACATGACAACAGATCAAGCAACTTTTGGGTAAAGAACAGCTGATTATGGAACATCTGATTAAATGACAGCTGGTAGAGGATTTCAGAGCGCTCTCTAGAAGTATGGTACAACACAAACTGAAGGCAACATCCAAGTGAGATTAGCTGTGTTGCCATGCAAAAAAAAATGCTTCATGTTGCAAGTTAAATGGAAACCTGCGACTACTAATTTGTCAGTAATGTTTTCAACTGCTATCAATACTGAAGAGAGTTCTGCTGTGAGAAGCTGAAAGATTTTTAAGAAAACATAGTCAAGTTGCTGAAGAGTAGCACATAGCAGGATTTACACATATCGGGAAAAGCAAGGACTGATTAGAGATAGACAACATAGCTTTGTGCTTGGGAAGTCATATCTCACAAACTTGATTGAGTTTTTGAAGAAGTAATGAAGAGGATTTATGTGGACAGAGCGATGGGCGTGATCTATATGGACTTCAGTAAGGCATTCAACAAGGTTCCCTGTGGATTGCATGCAATATTCCAACAGTGGGCTAACCAATGTCCTGTACAGCCACAACGTGACTGCCCAACTACTGTACTCAATATTCTGACCAATAAAGAAAAGCATACCAAACACCTTCTTCACTATCCTATCTAACTGTGGCTCTACTTTCAAGGAGATAACGAACCAGTACTCCAAGGTCTCTTTGTTCAGCAACACTCCCTAGGACCTTACCGTTAAGTATATAAGTCCTGCTAAGATTAGCTTTCACAAAATGCAGCACCTTGCATTTATCTAAATTAAACTCCATCTGCCACTCCTCAGCCCATCTGATCAAGATCTTGTTGTAATTTGAGGTAATCTTCTTCGCTGTCCACTTCACCTCCAATTTTGGTGTCATCTGCAAACTTACTAACATTACCTCTTACACTCACATCCAAATCATTTATATAAATAATGAAATGTAGTGGACACAGCACTGATCCTTGGGGCAGTCCACTGGTCACAGGTCTCCAGTCTGAAAAACAACTCTCCACCACCACCTTCTGTCTACTACTCTTGAGCCAGTTCTGTATCCAAATGGCTCATTCTCCCTGTATTCCGTGAAGTCTAACCTTGTGAACCAGCCTCCCACAGGGAACCTTGTTGAATGCCTTACTGAAGTCCATATAGATCACGCCCATCACTCTGTCCACATAAATCCTCTTCATTACTTCTTCAAAAACTCAATCAAGTTTGTGAGATATGACTTCCCAAGCACAAAGCTATATTGTCTATCTCTAATCAGTCCTTGCTTTTCCCGATATGTGTAAATCCTGCTATGTGCTACTCTTCAGCAACTTGACTATGTTTTCTTAAAAATCTTTCAGCCTCTCACAGCAGAACTCTCTTCAGTATTGATAGCAGTTGAAAACATTACTGACAACTTAGTAGTCGCAGGTTTCCATTTAACTTGCAACATGAAGCTTTTTTTTTGCATGGCAACACAGCTAATCTCACTTGGATGTTGCCTTCAGTTTGTGTTGTACCATACTTCTAGAGAGCGCTCTGAAATCCTCTACCAGCTGTCATTTAATCAGATGTTCCATAATCAGCTGTTCTTTACCCAAAAGTTGCTTGATCTGTTGTCATGTGGCTGGCTGTTCCAGGACAAATTGTTTCTTCGACTTAATTTATTTGACTCCTTCAGCCATTTGAAAAACATTAGGTCAAGATATCATGCACACACAAGGAAGAACGCTTGATTGTGACCTAAGTGTAACTTCTCAACAACTATCTGACACCCTTGTGGTGGAGAATTGTTTGTAGCCTATCGTCAATCTTAATAGCTAAGCCTGTGGGCAAAATAGTCGCAATGCTGTCAACTGGATGCTGTTTTGCTTCACCATGGCCCACTTTCAGATAACATTGTGACCCTCAACCTGTATAAATCTTAAAACTGGTAAGATGTCCATTAACAAAAACATATTATTGCCAGAAAGTTAGGTCTGGATCATCTATTTCACCTAAGAATCCAATTGGATTTTCTTTCATTGGTAGACTGTGCAACTTTGTGGAATTCTTTGTGTGAGCAGTTGCTTGACATTTTGCTACTCTTTGACCATGTCCCAATGCAGCACGGTTTCTGAAAATGATTAACTGTTTTACAGAAAACACATTATTTTTCAGTGACTGAAGAATGCAGGTCCCTGTGAGCTTTGTGTGTTGGTGTCCATTTGATTGTTGTACTGAGCTTGAGATCTAGGAGCAGAAACAGGACATTCGACCCATCGAGTCTACTCCACCACTCCATGACATTGAACCTGGTCAAATGATTCTCAAATCCACGTTCCTGAATTACAACCATAACCTCAAACTTTTTGCTAGTTAAAAATCTATCAGTCTTAAACATACTCAATGACCCAGCCTCAATTCCCTTCTGTAGTAAATAATTCCACTGATTAACTACCCTGTGACAGAAAATAATTCCAGCTCTCCTCTGTCTTAAATTGGCAATCTTTCATTCTAGGTTCACGTGCTCTGGTCCTAGATTCCCTCACCTGGGAAACAATCTCTCAGTATCTACTCTGTCGAGCTCCCTAAGAAAGTTGTATGTTTCCATAAGGCTGCCTGTCATTTTTCTAAACTGTAATGAGTACGGGCCTAGTCTACTTAACCCCTCCTCAAGACAATCTCTCTGGACCCAGAATCAATCTAGTGACCCTTCTCTGAACTGCCTCCAATGCCAATATACCTATCCTTAGATAAGGAGTCACAAATTGTTCACATTATTCCTGGTGTGTTCTGGCTGGTGTCTTGCACAATTTTTATCAAGATTCCCTATGACTATATTCCATTCCCTTTGAAATAAAGTCCAACAGTCTATTTGCCTTCTCTATTACCCAATGAGCTTGGATGATAACTTGTGATTTAGCTGCATGAAGGCTTCTTTGCTGCAGTAATATTTGGCTCTTCTAATCTTGCTGCCAAAGCACGTAGCCATATTTTCCCATATTATATTCTTTTCACTTAGTCTGTATCTTCCCACTGTAGGTTCTTTGTATCCTCCTCATAACCTACCTTCCCACCTATTTTTGTATCATTGGTCAAACTTGGCAGTTGTACCTTCCCTTCCCTCATCCAAGTTATTGATAGTTATTGTAAATAATTATGGTCACAGAACTGATCATGTGGCACTCCATCCTTCCTGAAAATGCCCCATTTATCTCAAACTGTCTGTTTTCTATTAATTAACCAATCCTCTACCCATACTGATATACTACCCTCAACACCATGGACTCTTACTCTGTTAAGTAGATTTTTGGGCTGTATCTTATGATTTACATTTTGGAAATCCAAATATGTTCCACTTTATCTGTCTTGCTAGTTAGCTCCTCATGAACTGTAATAAATTTATCAGGTATAATTTCCCCTTCACAAAACCATGCTGACTTTCCTCAATGTGACAGAGGGAAAATACTTAATAATCCAATGAGAAGAGTGTCTTATCTTAAACAAAATGAAAGTTATTTCATGATAGCAATTCACTGGTTTGATAGACATTGTTACGGACTGTGTGAGCAGGACCCGGATCTTAACTCTCACTCTTCTGAGATCTCAGAAGTCTACATGATGCCATTTGCTACTTAAGACATTTCTCATTCTTATCCTTTCCCGTCCCTTAAATATCCTTATACAAGAAGGTTGTGTCACAGAATCACTGATGTGTTCCGACACAGAAGGAGGCAATTTGGCCCATTGTGTCTGTAAATGTCTCCATGTGAGCATCATGATGTAATGTCAGGATGGACCTCTGACTTCACTGCAGTGGCTCTACATCTCACCAATAGTGGAATAGCAAGTCTAGTGAGACCATAGTATGTTATTTCAAAACTACCAATCAAAAGACCAATTAAACAGCATCTTAGAGGTCCATTCAAATTTTGTTGAGGGATGTGAGTGATGTGAAAGATGTTCGTGTTTTAGGTATATCAGGAGGGGAACAGTACCTGAGGTCACCACTGCATTTGGCAGCTGTGAGACCAGACAACTTACACCCTCAGAAACTGGTGTAAGATGGCCAGAGCGGTTAGGGTAGAGAAGGCAGAGTTGAGAACCTAGTGACCTCGCATCTTGTGGCACAGAGATCTGTCAAAGGGAGCCTGAGAGGAGAGTGGGATGGACAATGTTAAAAAATAAATTTCAAGAGTTGATATGCTGTCCACTGTAGTCAGAGGGATTGTTATTTGGTATGGTTTATTTGTTTTAAAGACATAAATCCTACATAAGTAGCATTATACTGGCACGTAAACTCATGTACTGCATGACGCTGAATGTCTTTTAGTTTGTTGGCCGATTGTGCAGAATATTACTCAGGTCTTTACTGCAGGGGAGTGGCTGCATCCCTCCCTGGGTTCTCAACTCCTCCTCCAATATTCTAACATTTTACTGCGGTGTAGTATTGGGACCACACCAATTGGTCAATTCAATATAGTCCAGTAATGGTCCCCTGGATGATGCTGATTTACTGTGCATAAAACAAGCTATCACTGCAGAGGAGAGAGACCATGGCCACTGAGGAATTAATGAAGTGCATGACATCCCCAGGAGAGGAGGAAGCTGATGACCTACCACTATGTCCTGATTTAAATAGAACCAAATGGCAGGCTCCAAGATGTAGGTGCAAGGCAGACACAGGAAGTACTTCATTCATATGAACATTCCTAATGCAACCATCCAAGCAAATAAAATTCCATGTTCAACATCCACTATTGCTATTTGCTCCGGTATAAACCCAGGCTTCTTCTCCGACCATCATCTGGTGTTTCTGCATGGTCCAAACATGACTGCACAAACCATGGTCTTTGGTTGAGCCGTGCCACTTCTGCACTAACAGAATGCCATCAAACATAGAGAAATGTAAAGTAAACAATAACACCTTTTATTAAAGATATAATCTGACATGGACAGTGATGTGTTAACTTTACCCACATGGGACATTTGGTTATCATTGAAATTATTTTATAAGTGCTCCTACATGGTGTTCCACTTAAGGAGGGATACTCCTGAAGCTATGTTAACTGTAGCTGCCAGTTTTCTTATCCTGGTCATTGATAAGAATTGCTAATTGATTGGCACAACATTCACAAGCATCCACTCCTTCTCCTGCTGACGCTCAGTAGAAGCAGTGTGTACTTATCTACAAGATGCACTACAGAAATTCACCAAAGATTCTCAGACAGCACCTTCCAAATCCATGACCATTTCCGTTTGGAAGGACAAGGGCAGCAGATATATGGAACACCACCCCTCCACGCCAATCACTATCCTGACTTGGAAATATATCGCCGTTCCTTCAGTGTTGCTGGGTTAAAATCCTGGAATGCCCTCCTTGAGGGCATTGTGGGTCAACCCACAGCACGTAAACTGCAGTGGTTCAAGAAGGCAGCTCACCACCACCTTCTCAGGGGGCAACTAGGGATTGGCAATAAATGCTGGCTCAGTCAGCAATACCTATATCTCGCAAAATGAATAAATACATTCTTTTCAAAAATTGTCTCTTAAGTCCTGAAACTGCAACCTTATAGTGTTTTTAGTTTCCTTCTAAAAAAGCCAATCAGCAACACTGTGGAGATGTTAACAGTGAAAATTGACAATTTGTTTTCTTCTACATTATGTTCCCAGCATTCATTTAAAGGGAAAAATAATCATTATTTGATTAGCTAAGGACTGGTTCCAAAAGTATCAATTTTTAACTAGTAATCATAGTCACACATTCCTGCATTCAGACAGAGGTTCACTCGTATTCTTGCTGGTATTGCTTAACAGTTGGATTATTCAATTGACTTATGGTATGTTGAGAAATAATATAATCATTGGTAAATGTTTTAAACAATCTTCTTCATTCCACGGAATTCTGATAGAAATAAGCTTAACACATTAATTGAGAATTTTCTCCTATCATTTTAACTTGTTAATTTTGTGAATGCAGACATTTCTGGGAAAGTTAGTGTATTTCCCCAGTTTGAACTGCTCTTTAGAAGCTGGTGGCTCAGGGATATTTTTATAAACTCCTTAGTTGATGTGGTAAAGATACTCCAACAGTATTATGAAGTATAGGTTTTCAGATGCTCAATACAGCAATGCAAGTCTAACTCAGGATGGTGCATTGGATACTTGAAATGAGATCATGAGTTTTTCAAAGCACCTATTGCCCTTGACATTTAAAAGTGGTGGAGGACATGGGTTTTGGGTGTTATAAGGAAAGAGTGGAAAAGTGAAAATTGCAAATCTTGGTAGAGCAGATGATATTATAAATTTTTATCTGTCCATGTGCTTCATAAGATTTTGGAGTCATCATCATTGGATTGCATTCAATTATTCCCTTCATTGATTTTAATTTTCCTAATGTCCATCAGCAGAGAAATGTAATAACATCGCTTGTCGCATTGATTTGCCAATCCAAATTCACACTAAGAACATTTTCAAAATTCTACAAAACATAATGAAGGGCTTCTGCTCAGTCTGCTTCATCCTTCCAAGTAAACCCTAGTGATTCCAATTAATTGGTATTTGCAGCAACTCTCAGACAAAATACAAAATCTTTGTAGACTTGTACTTTGGCATATTGAATCTAACTTTCTATAACATTAATTTCAATGTGATTATTAAAGGATTTATCATGCTCTTAGGTGTTAAATTTTGTTATCAACTCTGCCAGCATGATTTGAATATGATAGTAGATCATTTACAATTTACAAGATCCCATAATCATATTGGTAAGGAAGGTCATTTGATCTTTCATAGCTCACCAAACCAGAATATCCCTAAAACTCCTCATTATAGCTGTATCTGTGCTTTATATCCAAGACTTTGGTCTTCACTAATCTACTCAGAACTTGTGCATGATAGAGTATGTGTGGGTATAGTGCAATAGTGGTCACCTGTAATGTGACATGAATCCAAGGTCCTGGTTGAGGCCATCCATACGGGTACTGAACTTGGCTATCAGCCTCTGCTCAGCCACTTTGTTTTGTCATCTGTTCCAAAGTCCACCTTAGAGAATGGTCACCCAAAGGTCTGAGGCCGAATGTTCTGGACCACACACACTCACACAGACCCTCTCTCATGCACAAGCTCTCTCACACATACATTCCCAGCACTCTCACTCACACAAGCACCCTCTCACAGACTTATACCCGATTACACTTACATACAGACACACTCTCAAAGACACTCACACCCCTATACACACATCTACATGCACACACTCACTCATCTCCCCTGCACACACATATAGGTTTGTGGGGTGAACTTGTACTTGCAGAATTACATTTTAATTTGCTCAAAAACTACATAACTCCATGTAAGCTTCTTTAAGTCCCACTTTAGAAATAGAATCAGTCTGACCTAACATTGGGACACAGACAGACTTTACGTTTATATCTTTTTTTTTAGATTAGATTAGACTTACAGTGTGGAAACAGGCCCTTCGGCCCAACAAGTCCACACCGACCCACCGAAGCGCAACCCACCCATACCCCTACATTTTACCCCTTACCTAACACTACGGGCAATTTAGCTTGGCCAATTCACCTGACCCGCACATCTTTGTGACTGTGGGAGGAAACCGGAGCACCCGGAGGAAACCCACGCAGACACGGGGAGAACGTGCAAACTCCACACAGTCAGTCGCCTGAGTCGGGAATTGAACCCGGGTCTACAGGCGCTGTGAGGCAGCAATGCTAACCACTGTGCCACCGTGCCGCCCACGATAATGCATCTTCAATGCATTATCTGAGCTGAGATGGCACCTCTTGTTTAAAGCTATCTTGAGAATGTAACTTTAAAAAGTTTTGGGATTTACATATGAAGGAATGAAAACTAACATGATCATTCTAAAAGATGAAAGACTGAAGCTAACTTTATTTAATATTACATTCCATGACACTGCAATCCTGTTGCTATAAATTCTGTGTCTTATGATTCTGCTCCATAAACACCTGATGAAGAAATAGTACTTTAAAAACTAGTGCTTCCAAATAAACCTGTTGGACTATAACTTGGTGTTGTGTGATTTTTAACTTTATTCTATTTCTAAAGGTAGTACCAAACTTAAAGAAAAAAACACAATTGTGCACAGTTGGACAGAAGTTCAGTAGTTTGGACAGAATATTAAAAAAAACACGTTGAAGTTTGACTGGAACATTAAAAAGAAAGAAAAAGTACAGAATAAGAAAATGTTAGGTAGAGTTATGAAAACATAGAGTGTTCTTATAGATATTTTAAAATGAAAAGCGTCAACGAAGTGATTGTTAATCTTATAGAAAATAATTCTGAGAAATTAGTAGTGGAAAATAAAGTGATGTCAGAATAAAGTCATAGAATCATACAGCATGAAAACAGACCCTTCGGTCCAACTAGTTCAGACCGAACATAATCCCAAATTAAACTAGTCCCACCTGCTTGCTCCTGGCCCATATCCCTTCAAACACTTCCTATTCTTGTACTTATCCAAATGGCTTTTAATTGTTGTAATTGAACCCACATCTACCACTTTCTCAGGAAATTCATTCCACATATGAACGACCCTCTCTGTGAAAATAATACCTTTTATGTCTTTTTAAAATCTCTCCTCTCATCTTAAAACGTGCTACTAGTCTTGAAATCCTCCATCCTAGGGAAAAGACAACTACCATTAACTCTATCTATACACATCACTATTTTGTAAACTTCTATCAGATTTCCTCTCACCTTTCTACTCTCTAGTTAAGAAGTCCCAGCCTATCCAGACTTTCTTCATAACTTTCTTCCTGAAGAAGGGCTTATGCCCGAAACGTCGATTCTCCTGCTCCTTGGATGCTGCCTGACCTGCTGCGCTTTTCCAGCATCACATTTTTCAGCTCTTTCTTCATAACTCAAAACTTTCAAACCCGACAACATTCTGGTAGCCCTCTTCTGAACCCTCTCTTATAATTGAATATATATTTTGTGTTGTATGAGTTGGAACACCTGTAAAGGTTAACTGCGTTACAAGGTAAGCTTCAGCCATTCAGATATGAGGAATGTTCCTGGCTGGAACTTGCCAGTTTGATAGTTGTTGTTCTGGTGCTAAGTTCCATGTAGCTAAAAAGTAATGTCATAGAGTTATAGAGATGTACAGCATGGAAGCAGACCCACTGGTCCAATTCGTCCGCACCGGCCACATATCCTTAACTAATCTAGTCCCATTTGCCAGCACTTGGCCCATATCCCTCTAAACACTTCCTATTCATATACCTACCGAGATGCCTTTTAAATATTGTAACTGTGAGAAAGTGAGGACTGCAGATGCTGGAGTACCAAAGTTGAAAAATGTGGTGCTGGAAAAATACACCAGGCCAGGCAGCATCCGAGGAGCAGGAGAATCGACATTTCGGGCATAAGCCCTTCTTCAGGAATGAGGCTGATATGCTAAGTGGACTGAGATCTCAGGACGCTTGGCACACCAGCCTTATTCCTGAAGAAGGGCTTATGCCCGAAACGTCAATTCTCCTGCTCCTCGGATGCTGCCTGGCCTGCTGTGTTTTTCCAGCACCACATTTTTCAAATATTGTAACTGCACCAGCCTCCACCACTCCCTCTGGCAGCTCATTCCATACACGCACCAACCTTCGCATGAAAAAGTTACTCCTTCGGTCCCTTTTAAATCTTTCTCCTCCACCTCAGGGAAAAGACATTTTCTGTTTATCCTACCCTTGCCCCTCATGATTTTGTAAACCTCTATAAGGCTACCCCCCAATCTCCAAAGCTCCAGAGAAAACAGCACCAGCCTATTCAGCGTCTCCCTATAGCTCACGATGTAGTTTACATCATCTTTTAGAAGGCTTTCAAAAAAGTCTCATGTTAGAGATTGGCATGTAAAACTTAAGTACAAGCAATTGGGGTAATGTACTGATGCAGATAGAAAATTGGTTCACAGATAGGAGACAAAGAACCAGCCTTTTTCGAGTGACATCAGTGACCATGTGAACTGACTCTAACTTGAGGTCTCAGAAGAGACCGGCATGTAACTTAGATGTAATGTAACAATTTAGGGGAGGTGATAGTTCAGCGATCGTATTATTGCTGGACTATTACTCCAAATGTTTTGGGGACATGGGTTTGAGTCCTGTCACGGGAGATGGTGGAATGTGAATTTAATAATAAAGAAAATCTGGAATTAAAATTTTACTAATACCATGAAACAACTGTTGGGAAAAACCCATCTGGTTCACTATGTCCTTCCGGGAAGGAAATCTCCCCTGGTCTGGCCTACATGTGACAGCAATGTGGTTGATTCTCAATTGCCCTTTGAAGTTGCTTAACAAGCCTCTCAGTTGTACCAACCTCTACAAAGTCTCTTCAAGGGCAAGTAGGGACAGATAATAAATGCTGGCGAGCAATGCCACAATCCATTTTTGAAGTAAAAATAATTATTAATACTTTCTTCCAAACAATTCTGTTCAACATGGCCTTACATCCTTTTGCTGAAGACTACGTGTAGGTATCCTTTTCTAATTTGTATTGGTAACTTAAACTAATACCAATAAGAAAGATTATTGACAGTTAACCAACCCTCAGATAGTTCCAATGGGCACAACAATGTCATATAGCATTTTGCATTAGTCTTCACTATACAAGATAAAAAATAACATCCCAGAAGTAGCAGACACTTAGAAAATGGAAGGGATAGAACAACGCAAGAAAATTACAAATACCAGAGAATTAGTTATAAACAAATGGTTGAATTTGCAGGCTAATTAATTCTTATGCTCGAATAGCCTTCATCCTAGGATCTTAAAAAGAGTGGTGAATCGGCTCGTTCATGTGTTGATTTTAATTTCTCAAAAATTCCTGGCTTTGGGAAATGTGGGAAAAGATTTGCTAACCCACGATAGGCCCACAAAGGCAAAATTGGCCAAACTATACTAGAACACCCAGAATTCCCAAGCAGCTCACAAGCTGAATCAGACAGCACATAGACAAGGGAATATACTTTTAGCTCAAAGTTTGGAAGAGGATTTGTAGCTCGGGTGCTCGTTGTTGTGGTTCTGGTCGCTGAGCTGGGAATTTGTGTTGCAGACATTTCGTCCCCTGTCTAGGTACATCCTCCGTGCTTGGGAGCCTCCTGTGAAGCGCTTCTGTGATCTTTCCTCCAGCATTTGTAGTGGTTTGAATCTGCCGCTTCCGGTTGTCAGTTTCAGCTGTCCGCTGCAGTGGTCGGTATATTGGGTCCAGGTCGATATGCTTATTGATTGAATCTGTGGATGAGTGCCATGCCTCTAGGAATTCCCTGGCTGTTCTCTGTTTGGCTTGTCCTATAATAGTAGTGTTGTCCCAGTCAAATTCATGTTGCTTGTCATCTGCGTGTGTGGCTACTAAAGATAGCTGGTCGTGTCGTTTCGTGGCTAGTTGGTGTTCATGGATGCGGATGCCTTCCTGTTTACCCTATGTAGTGTTTTGTGCAGTCCTTGCATGGGATTTTGTACATGCTGGGTATCGGGTCCTTCGGTCTGGTGAGTTGTTTTCTGAGAGTGGCTGTTGGTTTGTGTGCTGTTATGAGTCCTAGTGGTCGCAGTAGTCTGGCTGTCAGTTCAGAAATGCTTTTGATGTATGGTAGTGTGGCTTGTCCTTTGGGTTGCGGCATGTCTTTGTTCCATTGTCTTTCCCTTAGGCATCTGTTGATGAAATTGCGCCTACCAAAAGAGGGAGTTTGACCCCACCCCACAGCTCACCAATAGGATAAACAACACACTGAGGAACCTACAAAAAAACGGACAGATAAGCAGGTTTGATCTACAAAGAATGAAACCTGAAAACAACAACACCCCCAGATTCTATGGAATACCTAAAGTGTGCAAACCAGACATCCCACTCAGACCCATAGTATCACTACCAGGGACACCATCACTCAAACTGGCTAAAGAACTACAGCAGAAACTGAAACACCTAATCAGTGGATCCAGACACTCTATACAATCAACACAGGAATTCTTAGACATCATCAGAAATATACACATAGACAAGGAAGAAACCATGGTCTCATTTGATGTAACGGCACTGTTCACCTCTATTGACAAAACCCTAGCCAGAGAAACAATAGCCAACCTGCTGGACATACAGAACAGACAACAGAACGTTGAACCTATCAACAAAGACTGCATACCCAAACTACTGGACCTGTGCCTCACAACACACTTCACATTCAACAACCAAATATATGAACAAATCAACGGCACACCCATGGGCTCACACATCTCTAGGCTCATAGCAGAAGCGGAAATGCAAAGATTCGAACAAACAGCCTTACCGCAAATTCAACCCAAACTCTGGGTCAGATATGTGGAAAACACCTTTGTAATCATTAAAAACACAGAAACAGAGAACACACACTGGATCATCAACACCACACTCACAGGAATCTGAATCACTAGAGAGGAATAAAAGGACAACCAACTCCCATTCCTAGACGTGATGTACAGAGCACACCTAATGGAGAATTCACCACAAAAGTATACAGGAAAGCCACACACACAGACCAAGTCCTAAACTACGAAAGAAACCACCCCAACACACACAAAAGAAGTTGCATAAAGACACTATTCAAAAGGGCCACAACACACTGCAGTACACCAGAACTGCAAAAAGAGGAAGAAGAACACCTATACAATGTATTCGCCAAAAACAGATACCCGCGCAATTTCATTAACAGATGCCTAAGGGAAAGACAATGGAACGAGGACATGCCGCAACCCAAAGGACTAGCCACACTACCATACATCAGGAGCATTTCTGAACTGACAGCCAGACTGCTGCGACCACTAGGACTCATAACAGCACACAAACCAACAGCCACTCTCAGACAACAACTCACCAGAATGAAGGATCCGATACCCAGCATGAGCAAAACCAATGTAGTGTACAAAATCCCATGCAAGGACTGCACAAAACACTACATAGGACAAACAGGAAGACAGCTAACAATCCGCATCCATGAACACCAACGAGCCACGAAACGACACGACCAGCTATCTTTAGTAGCCACACACGCAGATGACAAGCAACATGAATTCGACTGGGACAACACTACTATTATAGGACAAGCCAAACAGAGAACAGCCAGGGAATTCCTAGAGGCATGGCACTCACCCACAGATTCAATCAATAAGCATATCGACCTGAACCCAATATACCGGCCACTGCAGTGGACAGTTGGAACTGACAACCGGAAGCGACAGATTCAAACCATTACAAATGCTGGAGGAAATATCACAGAAGCACTTCACGGGAGGGTCCCAAGCACGGAGGATGTCACCTGGACAGGGGACGAAACATCTGCAACACAAATTCCCAGCTCGGCAAACAGAACCACAACATACTTTAAGCTCCCATGGATATGACAGAGCACCACAGATATCTTAAAGCCCTAAGGGCAGTTTCACAACCCCGCAATACTAAATCCACACAAAGAGCAGGACAGACAGACAGGCACCAGCAAGGTCATGCTCCAGGAACAAGACAATGGAAGCACCTTACCACTTCAGAAGAGACATTAAACACCTACCTGTGAAGGTGAATAGAACCATCGATACTGTCAGGATGTTGCGTTGTGTGAAGGAACAGGACATTCATCCGATAACTGTTTTCCAATTAGCATCCTTGTAACTAGATCACTCCAATTCCAAATACACTGTTGTTTCCCATTTCTTAATCAGTGTCATTGTGCAGCATTACATAAAACTGATCCCCTCCTCAGCTCTGGGAAGAGAAATCTGATCTACCTGTTCTATGTCAACCTAGTCAATTTCTCTTCCAGCAATATTGCTTGCAATAAACTGTTTGTCAATTTCACTTCGAGCTGTGTTTTGTGATCTCTAACCTATTGGGCAAATTTCACTGACGGGAAGGTTCCATTAAGGTTGGAAAATAGCAAATGTAACTCCTCTATGCGGGAGACAGAAAGTTGGTATCATGTCTGTCACAGGCATATTCAAGACACAAGAGTGGAGCACTTAAAAAAAACTCAAGGTAATTAGGCAGAGCCCACATGGTTTAGTGAAAGGTAATATAAATCCTACATAGTTTAACTTGTTTAAGTGTAACTAATAATTCTTAACTCAAAATCCACTGAATTGGAACCTCTCAAATATGTAATCCACTAGTTGTAATGCCAAGAAATAAAGACTACAAAATAAAAAAAACAAAGGCATCTACATGCAAGGATGACTGTCTTGTGCATTAAGTTCCCCAGTGTAAAGCGAAAGCTATCTTATCTCATCAATAACCAATGGAACCTGGGCTCATGGCCTACACTTG
Organism: Hemiscyllium ocellatum; assembly: GCF_020745735.1. Taxonomy (NCBI): domain Eukaryota; kingdom Metazoa; phylum Chordata; class Chondrichthyes; order Orectolobiformes; family Hemiscylliidae; genus Hemiscyllium; species Hemiscyllium ocellatum. Next base: position 7,212,872 of record NC_083406.1, on the reverse strand, counting down.
GAAGTGGACTGGGAAGAGCAGGTGCACAGTCCAGTCAAGTGATTGATCCCTCTCCTCTGGGAACCTAGCTGAGGGCTGCTGCAGATGACAATGTGCCTTAAATATATAGTTAAGGTTCAAGGATCAATTCTTAATGATCCTTGACCCTCTTAATCCATGCGCATGCTACCAAAAGAGAGACAACGAATTTCTCCACAAGAACAAAAATAAAGAGCATTAAATTATGCTTGATGCTCCTGAGTGCTCCTGATTTATATGTAAGACAACAACTTTTCACTTGGACAATTGGTATGATTGTCTTCATACAATTTGACATTGCTGACTGGTCGATATCTATGATGTCTCCTCCTGAAATTAGGAATGAGAAGATGTTATTGGTGATGATTGCTGCTGTCACAGTCATGGTAACTGGCGGGATGATTATAACTAAAGAATCCTCCTCCCAAATCAATCTGCAGTACCTGACAGAAATAGATTAATGTGTTCCTACTGAAATTATCAGACTGCAAATATTGGCTGCCTATGTGTCAAAGTGCAGAAATATTTTTTTTAAATCTGGAAAATGCACAGGTTTGGCTGGATTTAAAAATCCAGATTTAGCTGAAATGTGTGAAGTTGGTTATGCAGAACCTCCTCAGAAGAGGCAAATTTATGATCGTTCAATTTAACCTTATTTTAACTTGCTGGCTTTCTGGAAATTTGCCATTTTGATGAGAATAAAATGGAAATTGAGGAAGCTGATAGAACTGATGGAAATCAGACCATCACTTAAACATGACTGGCATAGTGCCTGCCTTAAATTGGAACTTGAATTAATCATAGAATTATAGAAACCCTACAGTGCAGAAAGAGACCATTCAGCCTGAGTCTGTACTGACCTTCTGAAGGGCATGCCACTCAGATCCACCACTCCACACCTTCTCTTTAATCTTGCATGCAGTTTTTACCATGGTTACTACACCTAACCTGTGGATCTGTAGACACTAAGGGGCATTCTTTTTAGCATGGTAAATCCACTTAATCTGCACATCCTTAGACTGTGGGAGGAAACCAGAGCACGTGGAGAAAACCCACGCAGTCATGGGGAGAACATGCTAACTCCATACAGATAGTCACCCATGACTGGAATCAAACCAGGAACTGGCACTATGAGGCAGCAGTACTTCTACTGCCCCAAATAGGAGATATATTTCAACCATGAGCAACAGCTTAAGAATTGAAATACTCCTGATAGATGTAGAAAGATGACTTTTGGGTTTTCCGACAATTTCTTTCCATCCCAACTCTTTTTGCTCCAAATGCAGCTCTTATTAAGGCCAATATCCAATGCATGAGAGGTCTAGCTACGGGACAAACTCACATGGTGGAGGCCGTTAGTGCTGATTCATTCATACTTTCCCATGCAGAGTATTTTTATCTAATAATATTTCAGATTTTCTGAATCATTTGCAACTTGTCAACTGATAAATTTAGCATGAAGAACTAGTGACATCAGACCCAGATGAACTCACTAAGGCTTCATTCCCAAAGATTTCAACTGTTTTTGTTTGCCTCACCTCATTTGCATCTGTTGTAGACAAATTGATAGAGATTTAATGCTGTAAGAAGTCAACCAACATTGCAACTATGAAAATAGTAGAAAATATACCAGATGGAGTTTTGAGTGTTTTTGTGGAATGACAATTACAGGAGGCCTGTGTTCATGTCCCTCCTGCTCCTCCTGCAATTAATTTTTGAACAGGTTGATTAAAATTCCTACCAGATGGACTTGGAAATTTCTTTCCGTTGGCAATTCAAATGATCCTGTTTGGGTTAAATACCGACAATGAGCATTTTAATGGGTGTTGGGGAGATGGTCATTGACTTCAGGAAGTGGAGTGCAGGGCCTGCCCCTGTTTGTATCAATGGTGCTGAGGTGAAGATGGTCGATGGCATCAAGGTTCTGGGAGCAACAATCACCAATAATCTGTCCTGGTCCATCCATGTCAATGCTATGGCCAAGAAAACACACAATATTACTCCTTCCTCAAGAGGCTAAGGAAGTTCAGCATGCCTAGAGGAACACTTACCAATCTTTATTAATACACCATAGAAAGCATCCTATCTAGGTGCATCACAGCACTGCTCATCCCAAGACTTTGAGAAACTACAGAGAGTTGTGAACATAGCCCACTCCATTACACAAATCAGCCTCCCGTTCATTAACTCCGTCTATACTGTCCATTGCCTCAGGAAATCAACCAACATAATCAAAGACCCCTCTCACCTCGGTTATACTCTCTTCCACCCTCTTCTGTCAGGCAGAAGGTATAAATATACACACAAACAGATTCAAGAACGGCTTCTTTCCCGCTGTTATCAGACTTTGGAAAGGACCTCAAATTTGAATGTTTATCTCTCTCTCTCTGTGCCTTTTCTATGGCTCTAACACTGTACTCTGTTCTGCTATCCTGATGCTCTTTGTATGGTACAATCTGCCCATATAACAGGCAAACAACACTTTTCACTGTATCTCAGTACATGTCACAGCAATAAATCAATCAATTGCTTGAATTAACAGGAAAATGGATAAATACCTGCTTGGATTAAATTTACAATAAACTTAACTGAGAACTTGAGTGAAATCTACAGTAGGTAAGAAATTAATTTGACCCTAGGTTTTCTTATCAGTAAGGTCAACTGTATCTTTTCGTAAACATCATTAAAAAAGCAGATCATCTGGAAATTCATGGGAAATAGTTTTCTGTGTTTTTTTACATTACAATAATGACTACACGTCCAAAAAAATCTCAATTTTCTGTACACAGATGTATAACACTTAGAGATTAAGAAAAATGCTGTATCAATGTCAGTTTTTAAAAAATCTTCTTTTCCTTCCCTCTGAACTTGCTAACAGATATTGTACTTATCATAATTCTGATTTTTGCATCCGTGATTGAGCCTACACGCAATATTATGCACTAAACTATGCATGCATCAGCGATTATTTTGCAAGTTTTCCAAATTATGTCATTGTTCCATATTTAAAAATAATCTTCCACAGGAGCAATTATTGGATATTAATAAAGTGAGATGTGGTCTGCTAGATGTGCAGCAGCACATACTTACAGGCAGTGTTAGATGGCACACTGAAGTGGGCATGTGATAGAATTGTAGGATATTTTGGAACGTAGGTAGTGAAAGTGAATAAATTGGTTTACTGTTTTGGAGAATTGTACAAGTCCCATAAACTCCTGGAGCCAACACTGAATTCCAGTAGGCTCCAGAATAATTTGTATCAAATTGCCCATTAACAAGTCTAACTGAAAAGATCAAGGAGACAAGGAAAGATAATGATGGGATTTTGTTCTTGCAACAGACCTGTTGGAGAAAAGGAGGGAGTCCTATGTCCCTTTTGTAGGGTCAGCCCATAGTAATTTAAGTGACTGAAGTAACTGCACAGAGGTTGCTATCCCATCACCAAGTCACTCTTTATTTGCATTTACACAGTATATGGGCTCTGACCAGCCAACTCAGAACCAGTCACTACAGTGAAGAGATTCTCTGTATCTTTGTTTGTATCTGTTAGCCATGACTCCCTGATTGTCCCACGTTTACAGCACCAATCAAGGCTCTCACGTCAATAAGATCCACCTGACCATCCTTCCAATCACTACACTGGCCTTTGATATTTAACTGGCCTATGCAAAGGATTTAGGATCCCAGAAGCAAAATTCATATCCTGTGAGAGTGGCCAACCATCACTAACATGAAATCTCCATTACTGACCACGCCTCTGGGTGCAGTGCCTATGATTGATAACACACTGCTGTATAGTGGAAGCAAGAGAATGAGCAGAATGTAGGTTTTCGGAGAGGGGATCACTGTTAGGAAGTTATGGGACTTGGAGACAAAGATAGCTATCTGCTTTTCAGTAGCACCCAGCTTCTAGATTCTGGGGGTTCCTTTATGCACCCTGAGTGCCCAATGGTGGGTGATTATCCCTACAAGCCCATTACAACATCCAATAGGGTTTACTGAGTGGCCTTTGGGAGATGAGGAAGTTTCATTAAATCCTTGAGCCATTTGGTGGGGTCAGAGATAATTGGCATCAAGTAGTAAGCCTAATTCTGTTAGCATCAGTTGGTGTTTTTGCATTGGGCCCTATTCAGCCCTGAATTCAACTGCAGAGGACTTTCCAGTGTGGATACATCTGCTACACTCTCCCAGATCCCTATCACAAGTCTATCCATCCAGGGAGCTCCATTACATTCCACCCAATGGTCTGGAGTTACAGATATAAGGCAGACTGTGCCTGATCACGACCAGGAATTAATGACTCATGCAAATTCAAATCAAGATTGGAATGTATTTCTGACCCTGATCAGACTGAAAATTATCCACTTACCATCAGACAAATTCACTGCTCCTTCCGGTCAGGAGCTGACTGTAAATAATCTGAACAGAAAGCTACTCTTCCAGTAGTAAAGCACATCTTCACATAAACCAGACCCCCTTTTACTGCACTGAATGCTGGATCCTGTAGTTTAAACGCCCAACAGACACTTTGAGATCTATTCTTAAAAGATAATGTAAGTGAGAGCACTCAGGTGCCAGGTGGGGAGGATGGATGCTAGTGAGGTGAGTCAGATGCCAGGGTATCAGGAAAGTGGGTGAGTGTTCATGTGGAAAGTTGCGCATCTTCAGATATGCTCATGGAGCCAGAGTTAGGTTGGTGGAAGGGCCCTGAGTCTAGTGAGGAAGGGTTGGAGTCAGGAAGGGTTGGAGTGGACTGCTATCATGCCCAGGGTAGTCAGGTCAGGAAATGAGGCACATCAGGGTAAAGGGTGATGTTTGGAGGGTCAGTGGTGAGTTGAGAGTTCACAGTTATCCGGGAGTGAGAGGAACTTTTAATCCACTAACATTTCCTGGATCGATATTGAATTTAAGTGAGTTGGAACTCTCCAAATTATCTGCCTTTTTAAGGCACCTTTTTGGAAGGTGCTGGGTTCCTGTGAGTCACCTTTTGTGTCACCTCTAATTTAATAAGCCTTCACACAAACTCAGCTGTAATGGTGATGGTTCTGTGTAGTTATGTTGTGTACTTAGTCTGTACCACACCAATGATGAATATCCAGACCTAAATGTCTTTATACAAACATTCATGGTTGTCAGGAAGGACAGTTAGAATGTAGGGATTCGGAATCCATTTTAAAAACTGGTAAGAGTCATAATACATTTTAAGATTCAGGGCAGAAACATGACATTGGCTGAAAGTCCTTGCTCACCCAAACTCGCATAGTCTTTAAATATAGTTTCAGAAGGTAAAACTCCAGTGAAATAATAGAACAAATATATTTTGTAATGCTCTAGAAAGACAAGTTGGCCAAGATAAATGCAATAAGATTGAATGAGGACCCAAGTGTGTTACATTATGAAGCGAGAGACCTGACAAAACCTAACTTTCGATAACTAATGATGGAAGGTAGGACATAGATAGAACATAATTATAGGAAATTCAAAAATAATATGTGGATATTGAGCAGTGCAAGAGGTTAGGACAAGTGGATGCAGAAATGGTGCAGAGTGAACGGAGGGAAAATGGTGTGGCATGACAATGAAAACATAAATCAATACATATTGCAGCTAAAATAAAAAAAACCTTTTCATAAATAACTTGGATTCATGAATTGAATGCAAGATGAAACTGAAAACAAAATGAACCAGTTTGAATTGATATCAGTCTTCTATAAATTCAAAACATCCCAGAGTTTTCAGAACCAACAAGCTGATTTTGCAGAGTACTTATGCTTGAAATGTAGGATCAAGTGGCATTTGATTTTCACGTTGCAAAGTCCCAGAAAAGAAATAAGGCTAATCACCAGGTTTTGGGGGAATGGATAAAACAGGTAAGTGCTGCACTATTAATACCTGGTAAAATCTCTGACTTCAGTCTGCAATTTTAGGCCAATTACTTATTACACATCCCTAGAGGAGCTAATTATGCAATAATCAAACATTTAACATTCAAGTGCTGAAGAAACAATTTTTTGAAATGTTAAACGTAGCCTCCATATGTATATCTTCATTACATGTGTGACATGCACTGGCCAAAATCTATCAGCATATGTAAAAATGAGTGAGGAACCAAGGGAGAGTGGTCACAGGTCCATATTGATGACACCGAATCTTTGTTGCCCTGTTGCCTGTAGCCAAGTATGCTGTGGCATTTCAAGTACTCAGCTAAATATTACTTAAATGTCTTTTGGGCTTCTGCCTCTACTGTCCACTTAGGCAGTGAGTTCCAAATACCCACAATCTCTGTGTGACTATGGAGATGGGGAACTTGCTAGGAATAAAATCACAATGACGCTCACTAGTGCCTTCCTTCAACTCGTTGTCAAGATTACTTTCCGACCCTTGTTACTGAGAAGCCAGACCTTCATAGAACTGAAAACTGATGGCGGCACGGTGGCACAGTGGCTAGCACTGCTGCCTCACAGCGCCAGGGACCTGGGTTCAATTCCCATCTCAGGCGACTGACTGTGTGGAGTTTGCACGTTCTCCCCGTGTCTGCGTGGGTTTCCTCCGGGTGCTCCGGTTTCCTCCCACAGTCCAAAGATGTGCGGGTCAGGTGAATTGGCCATGCTAAATTGCCCGTAGTGTTAGGTAAGGGGTATATGTAGGGGTATGGGTGGGTTGCGCTTCGGCGGGTCGGTGTGGACTTGTTGGGCCGAAGGGCCTGTTTCCACACTGTAAGTAATCTAATCTAATCTAAAATTAAAATCCGTGGTTCTTCTCACTTAGAACCCAAGTTCCTGAATCACAATAATAATTATAAACCTTCACCAAATTTGTCACTGTCAGAATGATAACTGCAGAAGGAGAGAACATGTAAATGAAGTGATAGATAGTGCTTTGCGTAACAGCATAAACTGTGTGAAGTGACTCAAGGTGGTGACCCCAAAATGAAGCCATCGAAGGTAAAGCTGAAGGTTACACAATGGAACTGTACTCACCCCAACATGATAAATAAAACAGACAGCACGTTGCAACAGGAAGAAGGAATTCCCGCATCTCCTGATATAATCCATACATCTGAGTTGAAGCAAGTCTGAAGCTTCAACTGGTAATTGTCGATGGGGCAGAAGAAAATTTTCAGGATTTCATAGGGCATTAAGGCATTGGACCGTTATAGAAAATCAAAACTGCTTTCACTGGTCTTCAAGGTTTTTTCTGTGACTATCAGCTTGAAATGGTTTTGAGTGTGAAATCAACGCACTGTCCATCAAGGAGAGTTCCAGCTGCCCTCGAGTCCAGCCTGAAAGAAAAAATATTGGAATGGAAAGAATGGGGGAAAAGGATCAAATTGCAATTGATTTAGTAACATGGTAGAAGTGAAAACAAATGTGGAAAATAGAGATTATGCACAGATTCAAAAGATCTCAATTAAGCTTTGAAGCGATCCCACTATACAGCCAACAATGCAGAAATTTTGCTGCAATTTGTCAAGGCAAGTTCTTTATTACCTGATGTGCAAAGGAATGGCTTCTGGCCAAAGAAGTCCCATGGAAGGAGCAGTTTTATGACTATACTCTGTATATACATTTTTGGGGGTATAGATTGTTGTGTATATTGTTTGGCATTTCTGCTGCACCACTGTAATAATTTTGAGATAGATTTTGATTTTTCCAATGTGCAATTGATCATTCATGGATCTACTATAGTTTATAGATAATGGATGTGGAGAATCACTGGAACTATCATACCTGTACTGGCCATCAAACATCCATCTATTTTAATCACTCCTTTTCTGCATTTGGCCTGGAGCCAAGTATAATGTGGCATTTCAGGTGGTCAGCTAAATATTACTTAAATATCTTGAGGGTTCATACCTCTACCATCCACTTATGCAGTGAGTTCCCCAATCCTCTGTGTGAAAGACAGCTTTCTTTGAATTCCCTCTTGCTTCTTACACTAAAACTGTGTCTCCTAGATATTAACTCCTGTACTAAGATGAAAGGTTCTGGGTCAGTGGTGCTGGAAGAGCACAGCAGTTCAGGCAGCATCCAACGAGCAGCAAAATTGACATTTCGGGCAAAAGCCTTCATCAGGAATAAAGGCAGTGAGCTGGAAGCATGGAGAGATAAGCTAGAGGAGGGTGGGGTGGGGAGAGAGTAGCATAGAGTACAATGGGTGAGTGGAGGAGGAGAGGAAGGTGATAGGTCAGGGAGGAGAGGGTGGAGTGGAAAAGAAGATAGGCAGCTTGGACAAGTCCGGACAAGTCATGGTGACAGTGCTGAGCTGGAAGTTTGAAACTAGGATGAGGTAGGGGAAGGGGAAATGAGGAAGCTGTTGAAGTCCACATTGATGCCCTGGGGTTGAAGTGTTCCGAGGCGGAAGATGAGGCGTTCTACCTCCAGGCGTCTGGTGGTGAGGGAGCGGCGGTGAAGGAGGCCCAGGACCTCCATGTCCTCGGCAGAGTGGAAGGGGGAGTTGAAATGTTGGGCCACGGGGTAGTGTGGTTGATTGGTGTGGGTATCTCGGAGATGTTCCCTAAAGCGCTCTGCTAGGAGGTGCCCAGTCTCCCCAATGTAGAGGAGACCCCATCGGGAGCAACAGATACAATAAATGATATTAGTGGATGTGCAGGTAAAACTTTGATGGATGTGGAAGGCTCCTTTAAGGCCTTGGATAGAGGTGAAGGAGGAGGTATGAGCACAGGTTTTACAGTTCCTGCGGTGGCAGGGGAAAGTGCCAGGATGGGAGGGTGGGTCATAAGGGGGGCGTGGACCTGACCAGGTAGTCACGGAGGGAACGGTCTTTGCGGAAGGCGGAAAGGGGTGGGGAGGGAAATATATCCCTGGTGGTGGGGTCTTTTTGGAGGTGGTGGAAATGTCAGCGAATGATTTGGTTTATGCGAAGGTTGGTAGGGTGGAAGGTGAGCACCAGGGGCGTTCCGTCCTTGTTACGGTTGGAGGGATGTGGTCTAAGGGCGGAGGTGCGGGATGTGGACGAGATGCGTTGGAGGGCATCTTTAACCACGTGGGAAGGGAAATTGCGGTTTCTAAAGAAGGAGGCCATCTAGTGTGTTCTATGGTGGAACTGGTCCTCCTGGGAGCAGATACGGCGGAGGCAGAGGAATTGGGAATACGGGATGGCATTTTTGCAAGAGATAGGGTGGGAAGAGGTGTAATCCAGGTAGCTGTGGGAGTCGGTGGGTTTGTAAAATATGTCAGTGTCAAGTCGGTCATCATTAATAGAGATGGAGAGGTCCAGGAAGGGGAGGAAGGTGTCAGAGATGGTCCAGGTAAATTTAAGGTCAGGGTGGAATGTGTTGGTGAAGTTGATGAATTGCTCAACCTCCTCTCGGGAGCACGAGATGGCGCCAATGCAGTCATCAATGTAGCGGAGGAAGAGGTGGGGAGTGGTGCCGGTGTAATTACGGAAGATCAACTGTTCTACGTAGCCAACAAAGAGACAGGCATAGCTGGGGCCCATACGGGTCCCCATGGCTACCCCTTTGGTCTGGAGGAAGTGGGAGGATTCAAAGGAGAAATTGTTAAGGGTGAGGACCAGTTCGGCCAAACGAATGAGAGTGTCGGTGGAAGGGTACTGTTGGGGGCGTCTGAAGAGCAAAAACGGGGGGCTTGGAGGCCCTGATCATGGTGGATGGAGGTGTAGAGTGATTGGATATCCATGGTGAAGATGAGGTGTTGTGGTCCGGGGAAACGGAAGTCTTGGACGAGGTGGAGGGCATGGGTGGTGTCTCGAATGTGTGTTGGGAGTTCCTGGACTAGGGGGGATAGGACAGTGTCGAGGTAGGTAGAGATGAGTTCAGTGGGGCAGGAGCATGCTGAGACAATGGGTCGGCCAGGGTGGTCAGGCTTGTGGATCTTGGGAAGGAGGTAGAACCGGGCAGTGCGGGGTTCCCGGACTATGAGGTTGGAAGCTGTGGGTGGGAGATCTCCTGAGGTGATGAGGTTCTGTATGGTCTGGGAGATGATGGTTTGGTGATGGGGAAGTGGGGTCATGGTCTAGGAGGCAGTAGGAAGAGGTGTCCTCGAGTTGGCGTTTGGCTTCTGTGGTGTAGAGGTCAGTGCGCCAGACTACCACTGCACCCCCTTTATCTGCTGGCTTAATGGTGAGGTTGGGATTGGAGCAGAGGGATTGGAGGGCTGCGCGTTGTGAGGGTGAGAGGTTGGAGTGGGGGAAGAGGGTAGAAAGGTTGAGGCGGTTAATGTTCCGGCGGCAGTTGGAAATGAAAAGGTCGAGGGCAGATAATAGGCCAGCGCGGGGTGTCCAGGTGGATGCAGTATGTTGGAGGTGGGCGAAGGGGTCCTCGGAAGGTGGGCGGGAATCCTGATTATGAAAGTAAGTTCGCAGGCGGAGGCGACGGAAGAATTGTTCGACGTCACGGCGTGTATTAAATTCATTGATGCGTGGGCGGAGGAAGATGAAGGTGAGTCCTTTGCTGAGGACTGATCGTTCGTCCTCAGTGAGGGGGAGGTCTGGAGGGATGGTGAAAACTCGGCAGGGCTGGGAGCTGGGAGCTGGGATCTGGTGTGGGTGTGGAGCTGGGAGTGGGGTCGGAGCCAGTACCTGGAGTGGGTGTGATGGTGGGGGGGAATGGGGGTGGAGTCATGAGCAGGGGTAATGTGGCCCTCAGGGTTCTGGGGGGTGTGGATAGTGACAGTGGGGTCTCTGGGTGGCGTGTCAGCAGACTGCAGGTGAGTGGCGCTGGTGGGGGCGGAAGTGGTGGCAGACATGGCAGTAGGGGTGGCGGAAGTCACTGAGCGTGTGGCATCAGCGATGATGTGAGGGCTGGAAGTGGCTTTGGGAGTGGCCATGATGGGGGCAGAAGTGACATCATCAATCAGCGTGGATGAAAGGTTTCTCCCTATCAACTCTATGCTGGACCTAACGTTGTACACCTCAATTTGATCTCCCCATTCTCTGCTCTAAGGAAAATAACCCCAGCCTATCTAGTCTATGGGTTTCATAGTATCATTGCATAATCACTCCGGTAACATCTTGATGGCTCTTCTCTGCATTCTCTCTCGTGCAATCTATTCTTTCCTATAGTGTGGCAACCAGAACTGCACACAGTATTCTAACTGTGGCCTAACTAACATTATAAACAGCTCTATCTTCTTGCTTGTGTGTTCAATACCTGGACAAATAAAGGCAAGTATCTCATTTGTTGACTTAACCACTTTACCTGCCTTGCTGGCTTCAACAATCTATGCAATGTGCCCTAATGTCCTTCTGACCCTCCTTGAATCATTCAACACATATTCTCTTTTTTCTCTCCTTACAGATGCTGCCAGACCTGCTGAGATTTTCCAGCTTTTTCTCTTTTGGTTTCAGATTCCAGCATCCGCAGTAATTTGCTTTTAACACCTATTCCCTTGCCTCGTAATCCTCCAAAATGCATCACCTCACACTTCTCAGAATTAAATTCCATTTGCCACTGATTGGCCCATCAGACCAGCCTGTGTATAAGGCTTTCATCCTCACTGCTCACCTCATCAACAACTTGTGAGTCATCCATGAACATATTTATCATACATTCAAAATTCACATCTATAATAACAAAAGTCATTAGGAGCAGAATTAGGCCATTCAACCCATTAATTTAGCCCACTATTTGATCATGGCTGAAATGTTTCTCAACCTTATTCTCCTACCTATTCCCTGTAATCAAGAATCTATCTATCTGTCTGTCTATGCTCAATGACCTGGCCTCCACAACCTACTGCAACAATAAGCTCCCCCAATTCATCAACCCCTTGCTGAAGAAATTCTGCCTTGTTTCAGTTCGAAAGGATAAAATTGCAACTGATTTAGTAACATGGTAGAAGTGAAAACAAATGTGGAAAATAGAGATTATGCATAGATTCAAAGGATCGCAATTAAGCTTTGAAGCAATCCCACTATTCTGCCAACAATGAAGAAATTTTGCTGCAATTTGTTAAGACAAGTTCTTTATTACCTGATGTGCAAAGGAATGGTTTCTGGCCAAAGTCCCATGGAAGGAGCAGTTTTATGACTGCACTTTACTCTGACGCTGTACCTGTGGGTCAGAGTCTCTCCTATGAATGGAAACATCTTCTTCACATCCATTTTATCCAAGCTACTCAGTATTCTGTAAATTTTAATTAGATTCCACCCCACATCCTTCTATCCTTCATTGATTACAGACCCGGAGTTGTCAACCACTCTGCATATGACAAATCCTTCATCCTCAGGATCATTCTTGTAACTCTCCTCTTGACACCCTCCAGGGTCAGTACATCCTTCCTTAGATACAGGGCCTAAAACTGCTCACAATAATCCAAATGTAGTCCGACTAGAGACTTATACAGTCTCAGTGGTACATCTCTGTTCTTGTATTCTTGCCCTTTTCAAATTAATGCTAATAATTACATTTGCCTTCCTAACTGCCAATTGAACCGGCATGTTAACCTTAAGGGAATCCTGAACTAGGACTCCCAGGTCCTTTTGTGCCTCAGATTTCTGAAGTCTTTCTCCATTTAGAAAATCATCTATACCTCAATTCTTCCTACCCAAGTGTGTAAGTTCAAACTTTCCCAAATCGTATTCCATCTGCCACTTCTTTATCTACTTTCCTAACCTGCCCAAGTCCTTCTGCAGCCTCCTTGCTTCCTCGACACAACCTGTCCCTCCATCTATTGTGGTGTCATCTGCAAATTTAGCTCACAATGCCTTCCGTTTTTTCATCCAGATTGTTAATATATAAATGTAAATATTTGTAGTCCCAACATGGACCCCTGTGGAATTCCACTAGTCACAGGCTGCTATCCTGAAAAAGGCTCTTTTAGTTTAACTCACTGGTCTGCCGTTTCCTTGTTCATCCAAAGCTGTGTGGGTGGGTCAAAGTGAAAGTAAAGTCTGACCATAAATCACTCTAAAGCCTCAAGCTCAAACTGCTTTTATCTGTTCCAAAGCATCTGTAAAGGGTGTTGCTTCATTTGCAAAGTTATTTGGAAGTGATGCACAAGCAAGAGCAGCAACTATACAATTCAATATGCTGCTACTGTCAAAAGCAGTACACCGAATGGAGAAAATTATGGAGACAAATACGTGACATGAAATCTTCTCAATTCTGAAGAAACAATAACTGACATGCTCTCTTCACGCTAACTTATTTATTTACATGTGGTGCACACACTCTCTGCATTATAGAGGTGAACTTATGAGTGGGTGGGAAGATGGTGAGCTAACTACTCAAGCATTGTTACATGCTTCTCTGCTAAAAAAAAACACATCCAGCTGATGCAATGTAATGCCTCAGCCATTGAAACTGAAATATTTAGTGCCTCACTCTGTTCATACACTCATGACATGATTTTGGATGTAGGTTTGCTCGCTGAGCTGAAAGGCTCATTTCCAGACGTTTCATAACCCTACTAGGTAACATCTTCAGTGGGCCTCAGGCAAAACACTGCACAAAATTCCTGCTTTTTATTTATATGTTTGGGTTTCTTTGGGTTGGTGATGTCATTTCCTTTGGTGAAGTCACTTCCTGTTCCTTTTCTCAGAGGGTGGTAGATAAGGTCTAATTCGATGTGTCTACTTGATAGAGTTCTGGTTGGAATGCCATGCTTCTAGGAATTCTCATGCATGTCTTTATTTGGCTTGTCCTAGGATGGATGTGTTGTCCCAGTTGAAGTGGTGTCCTTCCTCATCTGTATGTGAGGATACTAGTGAGAGAGGGCCGTGTCTTGTTTTGGCTAGTTGGTGTTCATGTATCATGGTGGCTAGTTTTCTGCCTGTTTGTCCAAGTAGTTTTTGTTACAGTCCTTGCACGGTATTTTGTAAATGACATTTGCTTTGCTTGTTGTCTGAAAAGGGTCTTTCATTAGCTGCTGTTTTACGCAGAACAGCGAAAGATCACCCACACTGTGTATTCAAAAAGAATGTGTACCAATGAACACAGTCCACCGATTTCTCAGCAGCAAACCCAAACAAGACAACAAAACATGTCCAGAAACCCAGTAACTCTCCCCTATATCAAAGACATCTCAGAAATGACTGTCAAATCTCTTGGCAACAATGTTAGCCCACAAACCCACCAACACACTAAAACAGCAGCTGATGAACTTGAAAGATCCTATATAAAACATTAGCAAAACTAATGTCATTTACAAAATACCTTACAACCACTGTAATAAACACTACGTTGGACAAACAGGCAGAAAACTAGCCACCAAGATACATGAATACCAACTAGCCACAAAAAGATATGATCCTCCCTCACTGGTATCCTCATATATGGATGAGGAAGGACACCACTTCGACTGGGACAACACGTCCATCCCAGGACAAGCCAAACAGAGGCATGCATGAGACTTCCTAGAAGCATGGCATTCCAATCAGAACTCTATCAACAAACACATCGACTTAGACTCTATCTACCATCCCCTGAGAAAAGGAACAGGAAGTGACTTTACCACAGGAAAACCATCACCGCAGGAAATGACATCACCAACCCAAAGAAACCCAAACATAAATAGAAAGCAGGAATTTTCAGCAGTGCTTCGCCTGAGGCCCACTGAAGATGTTTTCTAGTAGGGTGACGAAACATCTGGAAATGAACCTTCCAGCTCAGAGAGAAAACCTACATCCAAAACCTCAAATGGAGCTACAAATCTTCTCAAAACACATGACATGACTGACATTCCCTGGAGGAGGAACAATATCCTACAATAAGTAGATATTAGATGAGGAACTAACAACTCAGAACAAGTCTGTTGCTGAGGAAGGGTCACTGGATCACTGGTAACTCTGATTTCTCTCCACAGAGGCTGTCTGACCTGCTGAGAGTTTCCAGCAATTTCTGTTAACAACAACTCTTGTTTGCCATTAAAAGACCTGAAAGCTTCAAAGATTATGTCTGCAAAACGTATGCTGAAGGTGAAATGTACAGAATGATTAAGCAATTTTTAATCAGGAATGAATATTTTCTTTAAGGACCATGTACAGTTGGTGAACTGTCGCTGCAAATAATAATGCATACGTTTTGCTGGTGCTTTTTGTCAAAAAGTAAGTTGTTTGGAGAAATACAATTATCAGTACATGTGCACTATGACCTGTTGTAATCATGTAACCTCTACCATAAGTAAGTACAGACTGAGAAAAAGAAACACCCTGGTCAAAGTGTCCTCCTTTCTTAGCCCAGGTATTTCAAGGCCAAATGCTATTCCTCAACTCCTTCCAATCAGGGAGCGAAATGTCCAGGTTGAGCAATCTGGGAATAGTCGAGGAAATGTTGTCTTTTTCAGGAACAAAAGCCTCTATGGAGCCTGTTGGAAGATAAGTTGTTCAAATAAAAGATATAAATGAGAATCAATGCTCACCTCAACTAAATTTTGCAGAAAGGTAATTCAGCTTTGATGAACTCATTAGTTACTGATAATAAAGAGGTCACAATACCAAAGTTGAAGGCACAGAAAAGTATGCAAATGTAACAAAAGATTCAAAGGGAAAAGATGAATGCACTTTTATATTAATGCAAGACATTTGAAATAATTTATCTGCAGTTCAAGTTTACACAGCTCGTTAAATTATTGACATTAATCACACCAGAACAATGGCTGCAAGCTAAAAATAGACCTGCAGCTATGAGGCTACACAATACAATCAAAGATAGAGCTATTAAGTGAGAAAGGAGTGGCATAATTGATATGTGCCCATAGAACAGCTATCAAAAGACTGGAAATATCAACAGTGGGAAGATTATAAAAAAACATTTGTATTAAAGGAAGTAATGACACGTAATAATTGGTCACTGCTATCAGCAGTCAACACAAGGTAAGAAGATATAACAAAATGCTCAGCCAAGCAGAGAAAAATGCAAAGAATGTAATGAAATTGATGATTTTCAATAATATAGATAAAGTGGACAAATAAAGGAAAACATAGTGGGAGGGAAATTGCACAAAAAATCCAAAAACACAATAATTTAAAAATAAATAGGGCTTGATTTTCTCCCCTGTTTTGCTTAACCCCTTGATGAGACACAATTACACAGGTGGTATTTGCCCTTAAATACTCTCCTACTACCCCACACCTGTGGCTATTAATCACATCTGAGTAAAGCTGTACTATGTAGTCAGACTGTGTTACTACAGGGCCATCAAAATCAATCATGTCCTCAGGAAATGCCTTTGACTTTTACTGCCTTCATCAGAACAGCAACAGCCTCAAAACTGGATTGGTTATGACACCATCCTTGTTGAAAATGTGTTGCTGGTTAAAGCACAGCAGGTCAGGCAGCATCCAAGGAATAGGAAATTCGACATTTCGGGCATAAGCCCTTATGCCCGAAACGTCAAATTTCCTATTCCTTGGATGCTGCCTGACCTGCTGTGCTTTAACCAGCAACACATTTTCAGCTCTGATCTCCAGCATCTGCAGACCTCACTTTTTACTCTATGACACCATCCTGTTAACATTGTTAACAAGTGGAGTCAATTTTTAATTGCCTTCATCTGGGGATGACAGAATGGCAACAGCTTCATACCATCCTGTTAATGTTGTTATGTGGTCAACGCTAATTTGAAAGTAGACTACAGATGGATGTTCAAAGTTCTTACTTTCAGCCAATTGGCTTTTATCAATGTGCAAATCCAAGTCCCGTGACAACAGTAGAAGTATGATTGATATAGGCAGGTTGGGAGGCAGCATGCTGCAGACAAATAGTTCAGCAAGCAATGGAACTGAGAAGAGGTAGATGTTGAACTATTTTGTTGGTTTAGTGTAATAATTTTCTCTTTTATAGCTTGTGTATCTTAAATTGATACTACTGCTATGGAAGAAGCCTATTATTCTGGTTTACAATATATCCAAAGTTAGCTGGCAGTGAAAGGGTATGTGGTGGTCATAATGATTTCTAGCAAACCTATTCTGGAAATGTTCTGACTCACCTCTGGCATAGGCGAGACTTGAACCTGGGTCTTCTGGCAGTAAGCACTGTGCCTCAATAGCCCTCAAATATAGGTGATTATCTCCTGATTTATGAGGTAACTATAGATCAGACACAAGAGTTTAATCTCCCACTATTTGCTAAATATGATTCTCTCACAATATTGTCAGGAGGTCAGATTGATTTTTTTTTTCAAATTTAGATCCAAGAAATATCAATCTGCAAATCGAGTCAGATGATTAAAGGTGAGCCATACTTCACTGTAATTAGACATAAGTTCCTATTACAACTTCATAACCTGCCATTTTGTGTATTTTTTTCAGCAGTGGAAGTAGGCCCAGGCAGCAGCAGCAGGTCTGGGGAGGCCCAGGCGGCAGCAGCAGCAGGTCTGGGGAGGCCCAGGCGGCAGCAGCAGCGGGTCTGGTGAGGCCCAGGCGGCAGCAGCAGCGGGTCTGGGGAGGCCCAGGTGGCAGTAGCAGCGGGTCTGGGGAGGCCCAGGCGGCAGCAGCAGCAGGTCTGGGGAGGCCCAGGCAGCAGCAGCAGCAGTAGTTCACACAGTACCATTTAGTGTTTATTCCACCCCAGGACATTTCAAAGGAACTAATGAACCAAACCAAGCTCTGCAAGGAAATGATGGATTAGTGTATTATTTGGATGAAATACTTATTAACCTTTTGAATGATAGTTGAGAGAGGTGCTTCCCCAATGTTTAGTAAAATAAGAAGTTTAGGTGAAGTACCACAAATATGATGGTTTGAAACTCGAAAGTACTTGGGTCACGGTGTAGACAAAGATGGGTGATATCTTTTTCGTCAAGAATGAGCCACAACCTCAGCATGTCACCTTTTGGTAGGTTTTCACAACAACAATTTTATGGTCATTTTGGTTAGACACTTCATTTGAGATTTTTTTTTATAGAATGCAAATTTCACCATTTGACATGACAGGATTTCAACCGGGGGTCCCAGAAAATGATGTGCTTACCTGTATTAATAGTTAATCGACAGTGTGCTGGGGCTAACACCTCTATGGTTTACACACACAGGGTTTTGGTCTTAATACTTCAACCTCCCTTAACACTATTCCCCACCTCATGACAGGCAAGAACAATTTAGGTGGGAGATTAAAACAATAAACATCAAAGTCCTAACTCCGACAAGCCATAATGTGTTACTGCTGATGACCAAGATCCACACTAAAAGCAGGATTCAAGGTTCACAACATCTTTCACTTGAGATTATACCTGGAATAAGGTGAAGAACTGAAAATAATCCTCCAACATGGTCTAATCAATAGGAACTGTTTTGCAGTTGTCCTTATGAAAATTGTGGAGGGGAAAACTGGTAAATATTCATTTTATGGTTAAATATCTAGACTTGAAAAGTGTGGTGCTGGAAAAACACAGCAGGCCAGGCAGCATCCGAGGAGCAGGAGAATCGACATTTCGGGCATAAGCCCTTCTTCAGGAATGGGCTGGTGTGCCAAGCGGGCTGAGATAAAAGGTGGGGGAGGGGGAATTTGGGAGAGGGGAAATTTGGGGGAGGGTCGCTGGGAATACGATAGGTGGAAGGAGGTGAGGGTGAGGGTGATAGGCCGGAGAGGGGGTGGGGGCGGAGAGGTCGAGAAGAAGATTGCAGGTCAAGAGGGCGGTGCTGAATCTGGGGGTTGGGATTGAGATAAAGTAGGGGAAGGGGAAATGAAGAGGCTGGAGAAATCTACATTCATCCCGTGTGGTTGGAGACTTCCTAGGCGGAAGATGAGGCGCTCTTCCTCCAGGTGTCGTGTGTCCAGGATCTGGCGATGGAGGAGGCCAAGGACCTGCATGTCCTTGGTGGAGTGGGAGAGGGAGTTAAAGTGTTCAGCCACAGGTTGGTTGGGTTGGTTGGTGGGGATATCACAGAGGAGTTCCCTGAAATGTTCCACAAGTAGGCGGCCTGTCTCCCCAATATAGAGGAGACCACATCAGGTGCAGCAGATACAGTAAATGATGTGTGGGGAGGTGCAGGTGAATTTGTGATGGATATGGAAGGATCCCTTGGGGCCTTGGAGAGAAGTAAGGGAGGAGGTGTGGGCGCAAGCTTTGCACTTCTTGTGGTTGCAGGGGAAGGTGCCGGGAGTGGAGGTTGGATTGGTGGGGTGTATGGACCTGACGAGGGAGTTGCAGAGGGAGTGGTCTCTCCGGAACGCTGATAGGGGTGGGTAGGGAAATATATCCCTGGTGGTGGGGTCTGTTTGGAGGTGGCGGAAATGATGGAGGATGATACGATGTATACGGAGGTTGGTGGGGTAGAAGGTGAGGACCAGTGGAGTTCTGTCCTGGTGGCCCTTGGAGGGGTGGGGTTCAAGGGCGGAGGTGTGGGAAGTGGTGGAGAGCATCATCGGCCACGTCGGAGGGGAAATTGCGGTCTTTGAAGTAGGAGGCCATTTGGGCTGTTCGGTATTGAAACTGGTCCTCCTGGGAGCAGATGAGGCGGAGGCGAAGGAATTGGGAATATGGGATGGCGTTTTTACAGGGGGCAGGGTGGGAGGAGGTGTAATCTAGGTAGCTGTGGGAGTCGGTTGGTTTGTAGTAAATGTCTGTGTTGAGTCAGTCGCCCGAGATAGAAATGGAGAGGTCTAGGAAAGGGAGGGAGGAGTCTGAGACAGTCCAGGTAAACTTGAGGTGGAAGGTGTTCATAAAGTGGATGAACTGTTCAACCTTTTCATGGGAGCACAAGGTAGTGTCAATACTGTCATCGATGTAGCGGCGGAAAAGGTGGGGGGTGGTGCCAGTGTAGCTGTTCCACATATCCAACGAAGAGGCAGGCATAGCTGGGGCCTATGCGGGTGCCCATGGCTACTCCTTTGGTTTGGAGGAAGTGGGAGGATTGGAAGGAGAAGTTGTTAAGAGTGAGGACCAGTTCAGTCAGTCGAAGGAGAATAAAAGGTGGTGGTGGGGGAAACATTTGGGGGAGGAGCGCTGGGAATACGATAGGTGGAAGGAGGTGAGGGTAAGGGTGATAGGCTGGAGAGGGATTGGGGGCGGAGAGATCGGGAAGAAGATTGCAGGTCAAGAGGGCGGTGCTGAATCCGGGGGTTAGCACTGAGATAAAGTGGGTGGAGGGGAAATGAGGAAGCTGGAGAAATCTACATTCATCCCTTGTGGTTGGAGGGTTCCTAGGCGGAAGATGAGACGCTCTTCCTCCAGGCGTCGTGTGGCCAGCATCTGGCAATGGAGGCGGCCAAGGACCTGCATGTCCTTGGCGGAGTGGGAGGGGGAGTTAAAGTGTTCAGCCACGGGGTGGTTGGGTTGGTTGGTGCAGGTGGTTATCCAGTGGTTATCCAGCTCATTCCTGAAGAAGGGCTTATGCCTGAAACGTCGATTCTCCTGCTCCTTGGATGCTGCCTGACCTGCTGCACCTTTCCAGCACCACACTTTTCAACTCTGGTCTCTAGCATCTGCAGTCCTCACTTTCTCCTAATTATCTAGACTTGTTAATTATGTAATGATTCTGCAATCAAGCATTAAGATTGTTGGTGTCAATAAGTTGGGATATAGGTATTTTAATGATTCAATCGTTTAAGATTGAGGAAGCTCTATGTAATACACACAACAGCTTCGAAAAACAAGCTGATTAGAAATCCCTGCCTTTGATGTACATGTACATATCAAGCCTCTGTAGCTTTTGCCTGGACCCCACTCAGGCTATTTCTCTAAGCTTTCTCTAACTCTTAAAATAATCATTGAAGTCTGAGAAAACCACACAAACACAAATAATGAATGAGTTATCATTACACCGAAAAAGCAAAGATAATTTCATCAGCAAGGAAATAAAATTAAACACAACAGCAACATTTACAGCAATTTTGCCATGGGCAGACAGACAAAAAATGCAATTTAATATGGATACATGTAAAACTATGCACTTTGAGCAAAATAGCATAACAAGGCAGCATGAGCTTAGTGGCATTATTTTAATGGGGTATGCAGAAGCAAAGACACCCTGGAGTGCATATTCAAACAAATCCTTGAAAGTGGTAATGCAAGCTGATAAGGTAGTTATGAAATTCTATCACATGCAGAAGATTGAAAACAAAAAGAAAGTCATACTAAATCTTTACAAATCACCAGTGAGGCTACAGCTGGGCTATTGGATGCCCTAACAACGTTATTTGACACAGTATTTTAGGTTGAATGCCAAGGTTTTGGAGAGGTTTACAGGGTGAAACCAGGCAGGAGGGAGTTACCTAGTGAGTTTGCAAACTGGTCCTCCTGGGAGCAGATGAGGCGGAGGCGAAGGAATTGGGAATATGGGATGGCGTTTTTACAGGGGGCAGGGTGGGAGGATTGTTTGTTTCTCAGCAGAGAAGACTAAGGGCAGCCTGAATGGAAGCGTCTAAAACTCAGGTCTTGAAAGAGAAAGGATGGAGAAACTACCTTCTTTGATAAAAGGGTCAGTAACTAGAAATCATAGATTCTAAACTAATTGTCAAAAGAATTAGCAAAGAATGTTTTCACGCAGTGGGTTGTTAAAATCTGGAATTCATCACCAGACAGGGGGTTACAATCAGATTCCACAGGAACTTTCATCAAGCCACTGACATATATAAGGAAAATGGATGGTACTGAATTGGACAGCACTCTGGTCAGACTCGGAGCAAGATACGGAATAAGCATGCCTCCATGTTTCTGCTCCTTAATCTATAACTTCTCAGCTAATATACCTTTAATTATTTTGCAGCAAGGTTTCCACAACCATCATAGAAGAAAGTCCACAGAGCTGTTGGCCAATCAGAGACTGACAGATGTATGTACCAGTCGTGCCCACCTGACTGGTGGCCTCTGCACTAAGGACATTGTAGCACTTCTCAGTAAGGGTCAGTCCAGGATCTTGTTGAGACTGTGCTGAAAGACACCTGTTAGGCAGAAAGGAGTGCAGGATTGAAGTGGTGGGGGTAGGGGGTGGGAGACAGAGGTGTAAGGTGGTGAACAAGAAGAAAATCTGTGTGAGGCTTACGATTGACAATGGGGACTCAGAAAGAAGACATTCCCCCAGCTGCTGCCCCTTTGCAGTGCCCTGCAGCCCAGAAGGTCAAGTCTGTCAGGCTCCCAGTTCAGCAAGGCCCTCTACTTCTGCTTATTAAAGTAGTGGTTGGCTGAAGCCATTAAGTGGATACAAAAACAGAAATTGCTGGAAAAGTTCAGCAGGTCTGGCAGCAACTGTGGAGAGAAATCAGAGTTAACGTTTTGGGTCTAGAGACCCTTCCTTGGAACTTAGGGACTTCAATTTGTCCATAGGCCTGCAGACTCTGTGATACATAAGACAAAGGAGCAGAATTTAGGCCATTCACTCCATCAGGTCTGTCCTGCCATTCAATCGCACTGGGTCAGTTTCTCAACCCGATTCTCCAGCTTTCTCCCATAATCCATGATCCCCTTGACAATCGGGAACCTATTTATCTCTGTCTTAAATATGCCCCTCAGCCTTCTGTGGCAGTGATTTCCATAGATTCACCAATCTCTGGCTGAAGAACATAGAACATAGAACAGTACAGCACAGTACAGGCCCTTTGGCCCACAATGTTGTGTTGAGCATTTATCTTAATCTAAGATCAACCTAACCTACACATCCCTCAATTTACTGCTGTATATGTGCTTGTCCAGCAGTCACTTAAGTGTCCCTAATGTCTCTGACTCTACTACACCACTGGCAGTCCATTTCACACACCGGCCACTGTCTGCGTAAAGAACCTACCTCTGACATCTCCCTAATACCTTCCTTCAATCACCTTAAAATTATGCCCTCTAATGACAGCCATTTCCATCCTGGGAAAAAGTCTCTGTTCTAAAAGGTCTTCTCTTTATTCTAAGAGATACCTCCCATGCTGGTCATAAACTTTCAGCATAAATTAGCTATAGACTGCATGGCCTGCGATAGGATTTGGGTAGGCTTTCATGATAGTGACACAATGCCTTATTTTATGGGTTCACTTGCCTGTTACTGGACTGTAAAATGTAGATCAATAATGCTAATTCCAGAAGAATTTCTGAGCACAACCCTTTGAAGAGTAATAAACAGACTGTGTGTGTGTGTGTGTGTGTGTATGTGTGTGTTTGTGTCTCTGATAAATCCTGACTGACGCTCAGGAAGAGCTCAGCTTTGATGTCAGTAGCACCTGCTGGCAAGCCTGTGGGAATCAGTCAACAATCTCAGAGGAAATTTCTCAACTTGCCACTCTCGATCTGTAGGGTACCTCATTATGACAATTTTTCAGCATCTTGTAACAGCAACAGAGATGCCATTAATATCTTCTGTGCAGTTCATGACTCTTCCAATGTCCTTATGAACCTTATCCACAGAAGGATAGAAGATGTTTCTTTCAAACACATGCAAAGCCTCTCTTCTTCGTGTTAGGGATAGCACACAATAGAACTTGACTGGGTTGAGAGTTCTACCAGCAGAGTAATACAGCCAATTGATTTTACTGCCATCCATTTTAAGGACAACTAACCTCATACAGAATTTCCGCAATTTGTGTTTTTTGTGAGTGTTACTCCCTTATTAGGAGAACCATAAGACAATTAGAACCATTAGACCTCCTCTGCCATTTAATCACAGCTGATATGTTTTTCAACCCCATTCCACCTGCAATCCTTGATCCCCATACCAATCAAGAACCTATCAATCTCTCACTTAAAAACAGCCAATGACCTGACCTCCACAACCCCTTTTGGAAATGAGTTCCACAGATTAACCACCCTCTGGCTGAAGAATTCCTTCTCATCTCAGTTCAAAAGAGCCATCTCTTCATTCTGAGGCTGTGCCCTTGGGTCTTAATCTTTCCTACTTGTGGAAACATCTTCTCCATGTCCAATCTATCCAGGTCTCCAGCATTCTGTGAGTCTCGATCAGATACCCCCTCACCTTTCTGTACATCTTCGAATACAGACACAAATTCCTCAACCGCTTCTCAAATGACAAACCCCTCATCCCTAGGATCTCATCCCTTGGTTGGAATATATATGATCCAAGGAATACCACATTAGGTTCCTTGGATCATAGTTCTGAGGAAGGGTCACTCGACCTGAAATGAGTTTTTCCAGCAATTTCTGATTTTTTTTATTTCCAGCATCTGCAATTCTTTCAGTTTTAACACTATATTGGAAATTTATAACTATATGATGATTGGCATTTGCATCAAGATCATGTATATCACACATGATGAACAAACACAAATCTAACTCCCAAACATCACATGTCAGACCATGCCTTATCCTGTATGATATTGATAAACCTTCCAATACAAAAAGTATTTTTATGCACATACCTATCATTCATTTTCTAAAGACAATATCTTCAAAGTGGGGAAATATTGTGTGAAATTCTGGTCTTGCTATTGGAAGGATGTTGTGAAACTTGAAAGGATTCAGAAAAAGATTTTCAAGGATATTGCCAGGGTTGGAGGGTTTAAATATAGGGAGAGGCTGAATAGGCTGGGGCTGTTTTCCCTGGAACGTCTGAGGCTGAGGGGTGACCTTATATAGGTTTACAAAATCACGAGGGGCATAGTTAGGGTAAATAGATAAGTCTTTTTCCTGGGTGGGGGAGTCTAGGACTCGAGGGCATAGGTTTAGGGTGAGAAGGGAAAGACTTAAAAGGGACCTGAGGGGCATTATTTTCACATAGAGGGTGGTACGTGTATGGAATGAGCTGCCAGAGGAAGTGGTGGAGGTTGATATAATTGCAATATTTAAAAGACATCTGGATGGGCACATGAACAGGAAGGGCTTAGAGGGATATGGGCCAAATGCTGGCAAATGGTGCTAGATTAATTTAGGATATCTGGTCGGCATGGATGAGTTGGACTGAAGGATCTGTTTCAGTGCTGTACAACTCCTTGACTCTAAAGTCCACATCCGGTCCCCTCCTGATGAAGTCACGTATGACTTTGGAAAAGGGACTGCTGAGCTACACTTGATCTGTGCCCTCATTGCAGGTCACTTGTCAGACCCATTGTATCACCACATGCAGACCCTACCTTTGTAAGCTTTCCAATAAAATATGCACTGTGTTAGGTTTCTCAGTAGGGAA
Organism: Hemiscyllium ocellatum; assembly: GCF_020745735.1. Taxonomy (NCBI): domain Eukaryota; kingdom Metazoa; phylum Chordata; class Chondrichthyes; order Orectolobiformes; family Hemiscylliidae; genus Hemiscyllium; species Hemiscyllium ocellatum. The sequence continues at coordinate 7,187,870 of NC_083406.1, read as the reverse complement.
TGGTGTTTTTTTTTCACCACTGCCTCCCTGTTGATTCCTCTCTCTTCCATTACCACATGTGCAGGTTGCAGTCTTTAGACCTTAGCAAGGATGGAGTTACCGTGAGTGGCAGAGGCTGGTGAGGAAAGCAAGAGATCCATGCTTGGCCCACTTGCAGCGATGATATTGGTTGATGTGCAGGTAAAACTTTGATGGATGTGGAAGGCTCCTTTAGGGCCTTGGATGGAGGTGAGGGAGGCGGTGTGGGCACAGGTTTTGCAATTCCTGCGGTGGCAGGGGAAGGTGCCAGGATGTGAGGGTGGGTTGTAGGGGGGCATGGACCTGACCAGGTAGTTACGGGGGCAACGGTCTTTGCAGAAGATGGAAAGGAGTGGGGAGGGAAATATATCCCTGGTGGTGGGGTCTTTTTGGAGGTGGTGGAAATGTTGGCGGATGATTTGGTTTATGCGAAGGTTGTAGGGTGGAAGGTGAGCACCAGGGACTTCTGTCCTTGTTACGGTTGAAGGGATGGGGTCTGAGGGCGGAGGTGCAGGATGTGGACGAGGTATGTTGGAGGGCACCTTTGACCATGTGGGAAGGGAAATTGTGGTCTCTAAAGAAGGAGGCCATCTGGTGTGTTCTGTAGTGGAACTGGTCCTCCTGGGAGCAGATACGGCGGATGCAGAGGATTTGGGAATACGGGATGGCATTTTTGCAAGAGGTAGGGTGGGAAGAGGTGTAATCCAGGTAGCTGTGGAAGTTGGTGGGTTTATAAAAAATGTCAGTGTCATGTCGGTCGTCATTAATGGAAATGGAGAGGTCCAGGAAGGGGAGGGAGGTTTCAGAGTTGGTCCAACTAATGGGTGAGAGCCCCTCCTTACCAACATTGCCTGAAGCATCTCCTGGCTAGGTATGTATGAAGAGGATGCATACCCCTCTGCTGTCCACCTCTACCCTGAAGCACCAATCGCAGTGTCTAAGAATCCTGCAATACAGTCTTGCCACTTTTTTTAAAATTTCAAAATATACTTTATTCATTAAAAAAATCTTTATACATACATAGTCACAAACCCAGTTTAATTTAGCATATCAAGTAACCCAACAAACATTGGAGTTTGACTCTACCCAAAGAAACCAAAAGCATCTCTTATGTGAACAAGGCTATATTTATATGCATTTGAGGCACTAGGAGGGTCAGATAACTGAACACACCCACATTTAACTTTGGCAGAAAGATGGTGGTCTTTCCCCACTACACCTAGGCAGCAGCTGCCCCAAGCTTTAGTGCGTCCTGCAGCACGTAGTCCTGGAACTTGGAATGTCCCAGTTTGTGATACTCAGTCGAAGTCAACTCCTCGTTCTGGAAGACCAACAAGTTTCGGGCAGGGCAAAGGGCACCTTTCACCGATGGTCCTTCAGCTGCGGGCGATGTTTGTCTCGGTGTGTGACCTGGCGAACAGACCGTAGTTTCTGCACATCATTCAATACTTTTCTTGTTCATTCTCTCTTCCAAAACCAGTTTCAACATCTGCTCCTATCAGTATACCCCTCCCCTTTATAAGGTGCAGGCTGGCTTTGGATAATGTAGGCTAGCTTTAAGAGGCAGCTGTGTTGCATTAAAGAGGTCACTCGAAATAAAATCCAAAGCAATGGCTGCAGTTTAATTACACATTGTAATACTCAGGCACTATCCAATTTCCTTTCTGTGATTCTAATCTTGGAGAAGTAATATTGGCCAGATTTATGCTACTTTCCAATTGATGTTAGGATCCGCATGATGTGATTACCTTTCTGGAAGTTCCTATAGTGCATCTACACATTTTATTGCTTCTTTGAATATTCTCCATCACTAAAAAAAATACTTAAATTGCATTAATCTGAAAGTATCTGGTACATGTTCCATCCATTGTGATCTGTAGATGGCAGACTTTCACTGGTGAATACAGATCATTATATCGCATATGCATTTACCTTGAAAAGTCAGCAGAGAACAAGACAAAAAATGGAAAAATTATACGTCAAATCATATAAATCAATGTTCTATTTACCATAAAGGGAAAAGATAAAGCAAAAGCTATTTTGCTTTCATTACACTGTCTGAATAAGTATAACAAGGAACGAGGGAGGCTTTGAACGTATTGTATGCACACCTGCATTTTGCATTTTGTTGGCAATGTTGTGTCATATTTTGTGGTTATTTTACCCTTGTGTTGCACAATATTATCTGGGAAATCAAATGAGAAGATGCTTGATTCTAAACTTCATTTTCAAATCAATTGTGTGAAGGTCATAGTTAGTCCTTTAGATTTTTCTTCATTCCCTTTACTTTCCAGAAATAGCTTGTAATGAACATTTTTTTTTAATTTGCTCACCAAATGGTCTCAGATTAACAGATGATATTTGCTCCACCAGATGTGGACATTGATGTGATACACTACACTCCGGTCACAAAACCAAACTTTTCAAAATCTGAATGCCTTTATTGTGTTTGTGCCAGAGTTAGTTTTGTGAATATTCCTGGAAAGATTAGAATACGACAAGGAAAAAATGTAAAGCAGTATTAAGGGTATATTTATGCCCTTCATATTTTACAATAGTTTTAAATGTTACATTTACTATTTGTTTGCAGAAAATTGAAGCTGATTTGATATAGTATTGAATCTATTGCAGGTATAGGTAATAGGTTGAATACAAACCAGTAGCAAGCCAGTTATTACTTGAGGCTACAGGACCGAGAACACATTGGAAGTCACACAATTGCAGCCCTGGCAATGAAGATGAAAACTTGAAGGAATTGAGAAGAAGAATTTCAGTTTGTTGTTTTCATTGGCAGCTGGGTGGTTCAGTGGTTAGCACTGCTACCTCACAGTGCCAGTGACCCATGTTCAATTCCATCCATGAGTGACTGTCTGTGTGGAATATGCACACTCTCCCATGGTCCAGAGATGTGTAGGTTGGGTTGAATGTCAGTGGGAAATGTAGAGTCTGGTTGGATGCTCTTTGGAGGGTTGGTGTGGACTTGATGGACCACATGGCCTGCTTCCACACAGTAAGTATTCCATGATTCTTTCACATTTTCAATATTCAACTCCTGCAGAGATTTCTCTTGAACCTATTTTTCATTGATCAACCTTCAATACTGCTACATTGAGGAATTATTAGAGTCAAAAAATCCAGAAGCAAGCTGCTGTGAGAAGCTACTCTCCAGTTCACCCTTGGATACTGGTGAGGTGATTTCCAATGAGAAAACACTGTTGGAGATGAAATACTCTAGTGAAAGAGATGAGGAAGATGGACAAAGGGGGAAGAAAGAGTTGAATGAAAACTGCAAATTGTTTATGACGTTAGATTAGACTTACAGTGTGGAAACAGGCCCTTCGGCCCAACAAGTCCACACCGACCCGCCGAAGCACAACCCACCCATACCCCTACATACCTAACACTACGGGCAATTTAGCATGGCCAATTCACCTGACCCGCACATCTTTGGAATGTGGGAGGAAACCGGAGCAAACCCACGCAGACACGGGGAGAACGTGCAAACTCCACACAGTCAGTCGCCTGAGTCAGGAATTGAACCCTGGTCTCAGGCGCTGTGAGGCAGCAATGCTAACCACTGTGCCACCGTGCCGCCCACAAACAGAACTGATGAGCAAATTTGGTAGAGGATGTGGATTGAATAGTTAATTATTTACTCATTCTAAGAATAGCTACTGGACATTTGTGCGAGGAGCTATGTCATGATGTTGGGTCAAAATGCAACCAGGATCTGAGTTTGTGCAGTACAGGTATGTCCTCTCTTACCATCGCTTGCCTATGGTCATATTCAACGATGCCTGAGTGTAGATCTGATCTTATGATAGGATTGCTAAATACTCATTGCGGTAGATAGCTGGGCTGGAACAATTGATGTGCTGTTAGAATCCTTGTTAATAGTGACCCTTTGAGAGAGTTGGTAATCATGATATCGGAAGTCCTCAACATATTCCAGACTCTTTCCTTCATCAATATAAGGGGTGAACCTTTTGGCAGAACCAGTGTGTTGATGAGTCAGTTTCATTTTGGCAACTTTGAAGAATAGACCAAGTCTCTCACTGCAGGACTGGTTTGCAAATCTGGTATACTCTAGGCAATGCCATTGCAATCATGTGCAAACTGCACATCACCTCTATCTATGGAATTCAGCTTAGTTCTGGTACAGAAGCTTCTGAGATTAAATTGTTTTTCATCCAGATGGTACTTAATCCTGCCACCAGAGGGCAGTTGAACATCGAAAAGGTGAAGAGTGAATGTCAGTATATAGTTTTGGTGCTATCACACAGCCTAGTCTGGGTTTTGAAGGTGACTCTTTCAAGATCTCTCACACATGAAGTTTGTAGTCATGTTACCATGAAACAGTTTTTTGGATGGTGTTGAATTTTCTTGGCCATACGACCATTTGAAGCACAATCAAAATTTTTTGGTTGTTTGAATGAATTCAATAAAGAGTTCATGATGTTCTAGAATTTGTTGTAAACTAAACATACATGAGCAACATATGCATCTTGAAGTTCAGCAGGGATTGGCTTTACCTATATGCAATGGCGTGAAATGAACTACAGATTCACTTTCAACTGTTTTACAGTTTCACACAAAGTTAGCATCTATTGCAATGAAATTGTTAAATTACATGAACACTGGTAAGATATTTTCTATCAAACCAAATAGCCTACAGAAACTATTTAATCCAACATCATTTGTTTACTGGAAAAATAGATTGAATATTGGAAATACTTCTCAGCTTAGCATGTGCAATTGCCTTTTTTAACAGAATCAAATGTGTTACTCCTGTTTAAATGAGGCTAAATAAATTGTATTATTTATTGGGCAAACTGCTGTTTATTGCAGAGTAAAATAAATGTTTAATCAAAACGTGTTAGTAAGAAAGTAGATGCTTTGTGCATACTTATGACTGCAGCCTACTCTGTTTTCAATTGCTATATTTAACTGGTGTGGGATGTGGTTGTTAATTTTCTAATATTTTCAAAGTTGCTTTTCTTGAATAAAGTGTGAGAAGATGGATCAATAGGTAGTCACTCGGGACAGCAAAGAGTAAGGGGCAAAGGGAATTTCACTAGCAAAGAAATAGAATTTTTAAAAAAATCAATGGAACAGACTCAACAAACAAAAAGAAATGATAGCTCAAAATAAAGCATCCTTGGAATTATGTTTTTTTATAAATGTATGGCCTCAATTCAAATTCATTTCACACCAGATTTGTGGAGCGGGGATGATAATGACTTTTCTATGCTCTGAGATAGATGAGGAAAAGGAAAAAAATTCAATCTGTGTCAAAGCAAAATTTAATTTGTCCTCTATTTCACAATCACAAATACATTTTGGTGCAGTGCAGTTCTGAGCTCCTATTTTGTCCCTCCCCCATTTACTCGTTTTTTTTTGGCTTATGTCAAGAGAGCGAGCAGCCTCTGCGCTAAAGAGTTTTCTCAGACTCACTTGTTTCCTGAAATAGCCTGCTTCTGTTTTGGTGTTGTCATGTAGACAACTGGGAATGCTAGAGCTGCCATTACAAAGCTAAGATGCTACATTTTTTAAGGTCTCATTAATAACTACGTTTTGTTCCCCCCTCAGAGACGGGGGGGAGGTGGGGGTGTGGGTGGAGACAGTATTCAACATGCCACAGCAAGTAGCAGCATCCAGGCTACAGTGAAAGAGTTTACCGAAAATGTTCAGTGATGTTGAGGTTCTTTTAGAGTCAAAGTGGAGACTGAAAATGGTGCCATACTATTAGATGATGTCTGTGGGTTTCTGTGTTTTATGAGTACCTTTATAAGGACCGCAGGAGCAGGAGACTCCCTCAAATCTGCAATCATGGCTGACCTCATCTTAGCCCTACCTCCACTGACCTGCAATCCAATATCAATTAAATATCTGTCCATCTATTCAAATTTATTCACTGTTCCAGTGTCCACCACACTCCGGGATAATGAATTCCACAGATTTGTGACCCTTTGAGGGAAGTGATTTCTCCTTATTTGTTTTAAATCTGTCACCCTTTGTCCGAAAACTGACTTCTTATTCTAGATTACCTCACAAGAGGAAATATCCTTTCTACATTGACTTTCCTAATCCCCTTGAGTATCCTAAGCACCTCAGTTAGATTTCATCATATCCTTAAAATCTGCAGTAGGTTTTAAATGATTAATTTCACCTCATCAGGCAAGTCTCTCATGTCTGGAATTAATCTAGCTAACCTTCCCTGAATTGCTTCCCGCTGGGCTCCCAGTTGTAGGAAGGTTTATAATTAATGGGAGTTAGGTGGAGGAGGTGATGTAAAGGTGGGGAGAAAATGGGGCAGCTATGAAGATTCCAGCATCCTTCATCTTCAAGAAAATATGAGAAAAATTAACACCGCACAAGAACATGTTTTCAGTTACCTTGAAATGGGGCAGCTATGAAGATTCCAGCATCCTTCATCTTCAAGAAAATATGAGAAAAATTAACACCGCACAAGAACATGTTTTCAGTTACCTTGAAATGGGATTCAAGAGGCCTTACTGGCTTATGAAGTGTTTCCTTTAATTTTTCATTCCAAATGGAAGCAAACTTCAAAATTGCTTCATTTCAAACAGTTCCACCCTCATGATTATATGACTGTCTAACAACATGATGCAGAACTACAGCAAAATAAATCCAGTTAATTAGATGAATCAATGTTTGATAAAAATGGGTTAAACAGTGCCTTGGAGGAACATATGTCTTACTGCATTAGAACACAAACTGGTGCACAAATTAAGAACATAATTCAACTCCAGAAAGAAGGATGAGTCAACAGAATAATGCCAAGAGGAATGGAAGAATAATACAAAAAGAGATGGATGTTAAGTTGAGATAGCTTTGTGAAGAATGTGAGATTTGAAGAGATCTACAGATCGAGCTAAGCTGTCAACCTGGGATAACATTTTTAACATTAAAGTGAATCTTGGATGAAGCTTCCAAAGCATATTACATTTGTTTCCATGAAACTATTCAACAGACACAACATGGACTAATGCGAGATAGTCTGATAGACTATGCCTGCAATCTGTACTGAAAACAAAAAATGCTGAAGATCACAAGGGGTCAAGCAGCATAGAGAGAGAGAGAGAGAGAGAGAGGACGAGAGAGAGCAAGCTAATGTTTCGAGTCTAGATGAATCTTCTGATGAAAAGTCATCTGGACTCAAAATGTTAGCTTGCTCTTTCTCTCCATGAATGCTGCCTGACCTGCTGTGATCTCCAGCATTTCTTGTTTTCAATACAGATTGCAGGATCTGCAATAATGTGTTGCATGATTGCGAGAGTGATTGAGGTACATGGAATGAGAGGCTGAGATGAAGGTTGGAGGTCAGAATTGAGAAAGAAAGAAATACGTCAAACACTGAATATGAAACTCTGTACAAGGTAAGAGACCAAAGGTGCTCCAAGGTATTTGTGTAGATAAAACCAGACATTGTTCCTTTGACAAATAACCAAAGGATTCCTGTCCTTTATTAGAATGAAATGGTCTCCACATCAGAAACTGCACACTTCAGAAACCATCTTCATCGCAGTTTTGATAAATGCATTGTTAATTATATAAAAACAAATTGCAGTTGTTGCAAAAATAAATACATAAAACTCAGTTTAAAATTTTATTCCAACCTAAGTAAAAGCAAAAAATTTGACACCAAGAAAGAAACAATAGAACAAGAGTTAGATGTGTTCCGTAGAAGACACATAATCGAATGTTTACGTTTTCCCCAAAATACAAGTGACAATAAATCTTTCAATTCAATTTAATTTACAGTCAGTCTTTAATGATTCAATGAATGACTACTGGTAGTATTTTGTGAAGCAAATACCTCATGCAGTGACATAAATGGCTATCAAATACATGATGTGGAGTTATGGGTGTTGGACTGGGGCGTACAAAGTTAAAAATCACACAACATCAGGTTGTAGTCCAACAGGTTTAATTGGAAAAACAAGCTTTCCGAGCACTGCTCCTTCACCTGATGAAAAAGCAGTGCACTGAAAGCTTGTATTTCCAAATATACCTGTTGGACTATAACTTAGTGTTATGTGATTTTTAACTTTATCAAGTGTATGAAGGAAAGACGTTTTGGTGCCTGTTACAACATAAAACTGATATTTCTAACAAAGCTAGAACAGGAACATTTCTAGTAAAATAAAGGATCAGAAGGTGAGTGTCCTCCATTTTATTTACAGAAGCTGAGCATTCTCCATTTTGACTGCAAACGCAAATAAAAAGAATCCAGTCCAGCAGCATTGAAATACTTCAGAATTAAAAGTCTTTCAGTAGTGGAAGTAAATTATACCAGGCAAACATGGTAGAGGAAATAATATTACTAGGAGATTTAAATTTGAAGATGGGCCGAATAAAATACAGAATTGGACTTGAAGGAGGAAATAATTCCTCCTGTGGGTGGCACGGTGGCACAGTGGTTAGCACTGCTGTCTCACAGTGCCAGAGACCCGGGTTCAACTCCCGCCTCAAGCGACTGACTGTGTGGAGTTTGCACGTTCTCCCCGTGTCTGCGTGGGTTTCCTGTGGGTGCTCTGGTTTCCTCCCACAGTCCAAAGATGTGCAGGTTAGGTGAATTGGCCATGCTAAATTGCCCGTAGTGTTAGTTAAGGGGCAAATGTAGGGGTAGGGGTATGGGTGGGTTTCGCGTTGGTGTGGACTTGTTGGGCCGAAGGGCCTGTTTCCACACTGTAAGTAATCTAATCTAATCTAATTTTAAGATATGCAATTGATTGTAAACAAAATACTAAACCAGAAACTGAACAAGAAAACACACTTTTATATTCAATTGGGTTTGCAGCTGATATTGGTTTAGCTTACCACAGTGTGAATGAAGCTGCAGTCATTTTTGATGAAATTCTACTTGCTGTTGAAAATTATGTTAATTGCAAAACAAAGAGAATGCTTGAAAGAGCAATATCTAACAGAAAAGGCCAGCATGTGGGAGGGAACCCTTATACATTTTCACTAATAATCTCCATAGATTATTGTAAATATTTGACAATGGAGTTTAAAGTCATAATTCAAGAGAAACAGATTTGTTGTTGGAATTGCTGATGAATGTTTGTCAGATATATTACAACTTAAAGAAGATTTGATTTTAGAAAATGCCATTCAAGTGGCGAGTGTAGTAAAAGCCTAAAAGCAGCACAGATGAAATCTAAGAGGTCTCAGATCTCTGGGTGATTAGTAGAATGTCAATATTAGTCATCTCACAGTAATTTTAAACTGTTTACTATCATTCAATAAACTGCATCATGGCAGCACGGTGGCTCAGTGGTTAGCACTGTTGCCTCGCAGCGCCAGGGACCCGGGCTTGAATCCCACCTTGAGTGACTGTCTGTTGTGGAGTTTGCACATTCTCCCTGTTTCTGCATGGGTTTCCTCCGGGTGTTCCAGTTTCTTCCCACAATCCAAAGTTGTGCAGGTCAGGTGAATTGGCCATGCCTATAGTGCTCAGGGATGTATAGGTTAGGTGCGTTAGTCAGGGGTAAAAGTAGGGGAATGGGTCTGGGTGGGATACTCCTTGGAAGGTTGGTGTGGACTTGTTGGGCCGAAGGGCCTGTTTCCATACTGTAGGGAAACTAATCTGCATCTTGTTTAAGATAGGTGCCTTCTCTCACTAGGCTATCAAGTCCTTTTGCTCTACCATGCTAAACAACTCACGCTCTATGGATCCCTACCAGAAAAAAGATGATGGCAACAAATCGAACAGATGGAACTGACATCATGATGAGCTGTAGTGAAAAAAACCCATCATCCACCAACACTTATAATGCAAAATAATGTAGTTAAATTTATCCTATAAAATTACTAACTAGGTCACAAGAAGAGAACTTAGTTTAGTGGGTCAAGTTGTCATGAAGTGTATTGCTGGCAAGGCTAGTGAAGCAATAACTTTCAAAAGGGAATTGGATTGCTACTAAAAGTGGAAGGGGGGTACATTTTAGGGCTATGTGAAATTCAGGGGGGGGGACTAACTGGATAACCTTTCAAAGAGGCACACATGGATCACATAATCTCTTTCTGTCTTATCATTCTATAATTCTATTCTCTTCATGCAATAAATAAAGATATTAAGGTGAATGTGGATCCCATTTTTAAAGAATAGAATAAACAATCATAGAACATAGAAAAATACAGCGCAGTACAGGCCCTTCGGCCCTCGATGTTGCGCCGATCCAAGCCCACCTAACCTACACTAGCCCACTTTCCTCCATATGCCTATCCAATGCCCATTTAAATGCCCATAAAGAGGGAGAGTGCACCACTGTTATTGGCAGGGCATTCCATGAACTCACGACTCGCTGAGTAAAGAATCTACCCCTAACATCTGTCCTATACCTACCACCCCTTAATTTAAAGCTATGCCCCCTCGTAATATCTGACTCCATACGTGGAAAAAGGTTCTCATGGTCAACCCTATCTAAACCCCTAATCATCTTGTTTTATGAATTCCCAGTGATACTTCACAGAATTTCAAGGATGAATGAGGCTCAGTCCTTCATGAAGCTGCACAAAAGAAATAAAACTGCCTGAAAATTGAACAATTCAGCAAACTTGGAGAATGAAATACCTCAGGGTCTCCTGCATAATTGTTTGTTGCAAACAACTAGCAGCGAACAAATAAATAAACTAGATAATGCCTTCTTAGAATGACAAGGAATGAGACTCAGTACTTGATGTCTTCAAACATGACACTCATATGCTCTGTCAGTTGACAAAGTCTCATCTTTTTTAACAACAAAGCTGAAGCTAGCCAACAATAACTAAATATGCAACTTCACTCTGACTGCCATCATGATCACTTGCAGGCCATTGTACACAGCATTGTCAAGATTCATTTAGCTTCTAGAGAATATTTTGTCTCAGTTTTTAAAAATGCAAGATACACCAGAATTTGAACTTTGCCCACTGAAATATTTTTAGTCCCACGGCCATTTGATGAATACCCTACATTTGTAAAACACAGATAATGAAATCAAAACAAATGGGAAAGGGATGCAGGAGACCATAAGAAATAGGAACTAGAATTGGAATTAAATTTTATTATCTTGTGTACTCAAACATATGAGTAGAGTGCAAAGTGGACAAGGTCACTACTCTCTGGCATCACCTTGGTTACAAAACCAGAATTTAAGAAAAGAAACATAGAGTCATAGAGATGTACAACATGGAAACAGACTCTTTTGTCCAACCAGACATCCCAACCCAATCTAGTCCCACCTGCCAGCATTCGGCCCATATCCCTCCAAATCCTTCCTATTCATAAACCCATCCAAATGCCTCTTAAATGTTGCAATTGTACCAGCTTCCACCACATCCTCTGGCAGCTCATTCCATACACGTACCACTCTCTGTGTGAAAAAGTTGCTCCTTAGATCTCTTTTATATCTTTCCCCTCTCACCCTAAACCTGTGCCCTCTAGTTCTGGACTCCACTACCAGGGAAAAGACTTTGCCTATTTATCCTATCCATGACCCTCATAATTTTGTAAACCTCTATGAGGCTACCCCTCAGCCTCTGATGCTCGAGGGAAAACAGCCCCTGCCTGTTTAGCCTCTCCCTATAGCTCAAATCCTCCAACCCTGGCAACATCCTTGTAAAGCATCTCTGAACCCTTTCAAGTTTCACAACATCTTCCAAAAAGGTATTTAGAACCATTAACACGAGACCTGTGTCTAGAGTCAAGATTAGAATAGTACTGGAAAAGCACAGCAGGTTCAGGCATTTTACGAGGAGTAGGAAAATCAAAATCTCCGACGAAAGTCCTTCATAAGGAATGAGGAGTCTAGGTCAGCCTGCCAGTCTCGCATCGATTACCAGAATGGCTGTGTCCATGTTGCCACTGGCAATGCCACTGACAATGTCACCAATTGCTGGGAAGAGCTTTGCTACTGCTGTTGCCGCTACCTTGGAATGCTGGGAGGAACCATTCATGTGTTGTGTTTGGACTTCCAGAAGTCATCCAACAAGGTCCTTCACTAAAGTTTAGGTCGCAAGATAAGAGCCCGTTGGAGGTAATATATTGGTGTGGCTGGAGAACTGAATCATGGGCAGGAAACAGTGAGTGGGGATAAGGGGTTCTTTCTCAGGTTGACCACCTGGAACCCTGTTGGGTTCTATAGAAATCATTGCTGAAGCCACAACTATTTACAATATATATTCATAACTCGGAGGAGGCAAGTGAATGTACTGTAGCCAAATTTACAGTCAACATGAAAAAGGTTGTAAAGCAAATTGGGAGAGAGATACAAACAGCTTACAGAGATAATGATAGGTTAAATAAGTGGTATATAATGTGGAAAAATGTGTAATTGCTCATATGAGAATGGAGAACAAAAAAGCAGCATATTATTTACATGGAGAGAAACTGCAGAAGGCTACAGCACAAAGGGACTTGGAGGGACTTGTGCATAAAACACAGAAAGCTAGCACACAGGGGCAGCAGGTTAATGGGAAGGTTAATGGAATATCAGCCCTGGTTTCAAGTGGGTTGTAGTATAAGAGTGGGGATGGCTTACTACAACTGTGCAAGGTGCTGGAGCGACCATATCTTTAATATTGTGAGGAGGTTTGGTCCCATTATTTAAGGAAAGATGTTATATCATTCGAGGCACTTCAGACAATGTTCACTCGGATGATTTCTGGTGTGGACGGATTGACTGGTGAGTAGAAGCTAAAGAAGATGGGACTCTACCCATTGGGGCTTTGAAGAATGAGAGGTGATTTCATGGAAACATCCAGAATTCTTAAGGTGTTTGATTGGGTAAATGCTATGTGCATTTTTGTCCTCGAGAGTCTAGGGCCAGCAGGCACTGTCTCAGAATAGAGAGGCACTAATTTAAAACTGAGATGATGAGGAATTTTTTTCTCTCTTTCAGAGGGTTGAGAATCTTTGGAACCCTTTGCAACAAAGAGCTGTGGTAGCAGAGTCCTCATGGAGAAAGTGAGGTCTGCAGATGCTGGAGTATCAGAGTTGAAAATGTGTTGCGGGAAAAGCGCAGCAGATCAGGCAGCATCCAAGGAGCAGGAAATTCGACTTTCAGGCATAAGCCCTTCATCAGGGGTCCTCATGTACATTTAAGACTGAGGCAGATAAATTCTTGATCCATAAGGTAATCAAAGGTAAGGAGAAAAGGCAGGATAGTGGATGTGAAGGATGTCACATCAGCTGCGATCCGATTAAATGGTGGAACTGACTCAAGAGGCTGAATGGTTTACTCCTGTGCCTATTTCTAATGGTTTTATGTTGTCCTAGCTGACTCAATAGCATACCTGACCTGCACAATAGTGTGGTGAGCTGCCAACTATGATAAACCCCACAAATTTGCAAACGATCCTTGGAAAGATGCAGTTGCATAAATCTTCAGTACCGCAATGACCTTGATGGCTGAAGACAAGGAACTACCACTGACCTCAGTCAGTGTGAACAGGATATGAGTTTTAAAAACCAAATACCCCCTGGATAGGTCCAGTCTCCTCTCAGTCTTTGCTTTAGAAATTCTGGTACAATATAACTGATGTCGTTTTTTTTATCCATTTGCAGTTCCTCTCTGTGTTCCTCTGGCCTCCTATGACTTGGAAATATATATTTACTGATGCTCCTCCTTGTCACTTAATCAAATGACAAGGGAAGCTGAAAATGTGTTGCTGGAAGAGCGCAGCAGGTCAGGCAGCATCCAAGGAGCGGAGAATCAACGTCTCGGCTTTGAGCCCTTCTTCAGGAAGGGCTCCTTGGATGCTGCCTGACCTGCTGCGCTTTTCCAGCAACACATTTTCAGCTCTGATCTCCAGCATCTTTTTCCTCCTTAATGACAAGGGAAGCCTAATCCCATTTCGACTCCCTCAACTGGTATCATTTCATTTGCTGGGATTTCTTCTGTCGACTTCTCATCTTCCATTGATGCCAACAGCCTCAAATCCCTCCAATAAGTTCAATTGCTCTTGTTTCACAAATCCAAGTTTCTCAACATGGACAATGACGACCCTGTGCCCCTGGTTGAGAACCCAAGAAGAAAGCTCAGATTCTTAAATTTGTTGATGAGTGTGTAGATGAGCACTCAGGGCTCTTGCTGTTATCATAATCATAGAGTCATGGGGTTGTACAGCACAGAAACCGACCCTTCGGTCCAATCCATCCATGCTGACCAGACATTCCAATCTGACTTAGTCCCATTTGCCAGCATTTGGCCCATATCCCTTGAAAGACATTCTATTCATATACCCATCCAGATAATGGATACCCAGCCTTTTAATCATGCCAGCTATCACCACTTCCTCTGACAGCCCATTCTATACATGCACTACCCTGTGAGTGAAAAGGTTACCCCTCAGGTCCATTTTAAATCTTTCGTTTCTCACCTTAAACCTATGTTCTCTCATTTAGGACTCCCTTGTCTTTGGAAAATGATCTTGGCTATTCACCCTATCTGTGCCCTTCAAAGATTTTATAAATTCCTATCAGGTCACCCCTCAATCTCTGATGTTCCAGCCACAACCTATTTAGCCTCTCCTTGTAGCTCAAACCCTCCAGTCCCAGCAACATGCTTATAAATCATTCCTGTGCCCTCTCAGGTTTAACAACATCCTTTCCATAGAAGGGCGACCAGAATTGTGCATAATATTCCAAAAGTGACCTCACCAATGTCCTGTGCAACCAAAACATGACATCCCAACTCCTATAATCAATTTTCTGACCAATAAAGGCAACTGTGCCAAATGCGTTGTTCACTATCTGTGATTCCACTTTCAAGGAATTATGCACCTGCACACCTCACTCTTTGTTCGGCACCACTTCCAGGGCTCTCCCATTAAGTGCGTAAGTCCTGCCCTGGTTTGCCTTTCCAAAACGCAGCACCTCACATTAAATTAAACTCCATCTGTCAGTCCTCTGTCCATTGGTCCATCTGATCAAGGTCCTCTGTTGTATTCTGAGATAAGCTTCTTTGCTGTCTACTGCACCACCTATTATCACAACAGCTAAGTCTCAAAACCACTTGGAATACAATTAAAGGAAATCAGAACTCAAACCAAATTCAGAAAACCTATATGCAATTCACTCCACAGCAGAGAGGTTTCATTTTCTCTGGTATAAGATAATTGAGATGCTGCTTATGCCTCAAAATGTTAGATGGTTAATTACACCTTAGGCAGAGACTCAAAATTCCTTTATGTCCAATCTCACTTCTTACAAATAGTTTGATTAATGCACAGAAAGGCAAATTAACTATTTATTCTGAGGCAAATTCAACCAATTACAGCTTCCATTGCAAAGCCTCATGTCTGAGGTAGAGAATTCATCCATTAATTTAAGAATGGGAAATTACACAAAGGGCATTAACATCTTTAACAGAACTCTAGATATGTGCTCATATTATTTTGTTGAGAATTCCAATTTATTTATTCAATCCATTATTTATCGCTTCTGTTGTTTGTCACAGTTGGGCATCTCACTTCTCTACATTGTTGTTTTCTGTCACTATTTGAAAGAATTAAATTGCGATGATGAAGTGTAGCCAATATTTTAAAAAGAGAATTAGAACTGTCTCTTTTTTTTATCTGAAGCAATAGAAAAATATTCTTATTTGTATAATTCCTTCACTAAACTGTAATGAAACTCTGATCAATCTAAAACATGACTTAGTAACACTTGGACTTTTCAGCTTTTGAGGGACTTTTTTCTATAATAACAGTAGAACAATGCGCTATTATATCATAATTGGCATTGTTTGACTGAATGAATCTGTTGTATCTGTTATGAATACGGCACACAATACAGGGGGTCTGCTCACACAATTACAAATTACATTTGAAATAAAGAACATGGCTTTTCATATGCATAAGGGGAAGAAATCCATGAATAATCAAAAAATGAATGCCAGTGGTGAGGATCAACCCTAATTAAAACAATACTTCATGGGGGTACATTTTACTTTGTCTGACAATGTAAAAGGAGTGCTGGAGAATAGAAGCCATTTGAATTGAAAATTGAAAGAGATGTAACATGACATGCTGGTTCACTCTCCCTCCTTTTATATTACCCAGAGTCAAAATTACCTTTTGTGTGCGCATAACGAATGTATAAATACAGACATATTGGGATCAACCATATAGTACTGCATCTGGCATTTCTGACTGTTCATGAGATCATTTTCAGTACAATGCAGAGAATGCAGTAGCTATATGGATTTTATAGCATCTGGCAGACTTTTTTGTAGTTAGTAACAATAGAATGGACTGAATGGACTGGGTATAGAATCATATAGCATGGAAACAGACCCTTTGGTGAAACCAGCTTTCACCGACTATGTTCCCAAAGCAAACCAGTTCAATCTGCCTGTGCTTGGACCATATCCCTCCAAACCTTTCGTTTTCATGTATTTATCAAAAGACTCCTAAAAAGTTGTAACTGTACCTGAATCCACCACTTCCTCCAGGTATTCATTTCACATAAGAACTACTGTTCCCGACTCAGGCGACTGACTGTGTGGAGTTTGCACATTCTCCCCGTGTCTGCGTGGGTTTCCTCCGGGTGCTCCGGTTTCCTCCCACAGTCCAAAGATGTGCGGGTCAGGTGAATTGGCCATGCTAAATTGCCCGTAGTGTTAGATAAGGGGTAAATGTAGGGGTATGGGTGGGTTGCGCTTTGGCGGGTCGGTGTGGACTTGTTGGGCCGAAGGGCCTGTTTCCACACTGTAAGTAATCTAATCTAATCTAATCTAATCTAATCTAATCTACTGTCTGTGTAAAAAAAAAGTTGCCCCTTATTTAAAGTTCTTTTTAAATCTTTCTCCTCTCACCTCAAAAATATGCCTGCACCTGAGGGAAAAAAAACCCTTGCTATTCATCTAATCCATGCCCCTCATGATTTTATAAACCTCTATAAGTCACCCCTGAACCTCCCACGCTCCAGTGAAAAAGCCCCAGTCTTTCCGGTCTATTTTTATATGTCAAAACCTACAATCTCAGCAACATCCTGGTAAATCTTTTCTGAACCCTCCCTAGTTTAATATATATTTTATATCCTTCCTATAACAGGGTGCAGGATTGCACATTATACTCCAGAAGAGGCCTCACCAATATCCTGTAAAACCTCAACATGATGTCCCAACTCCAATACTCAAAGATCTGAGCAATGAAGACAAGTGTATTTAATGCCTTCTTAATCATCCTGTCTACTTATGATGCAAATTTCAAACCTGAACTCCTAGGTCTCTCAGTTCTACAACACTCCCATTAATTGCATAAGCCATGTTCTTGTTTGTTTTTCCAAAATGTAATACCTAAATCTTTCTGAATTAACTTACAGGTCTCAGTTTAATGTTACATTGAAATGACAGTGCCCTGAGAAACATACTCAGAAATGATCAAATAGGATTATGATGTGTAGAGACAGAATTATGTTAAACAGCTTGACTCACAAGGAAAATATCCTGTAAGCTATTTAAGGATGTCCATGCACATGGAGTTCAGTTACAAGTGAAGTCAGGCATTACTCATTCCTAAGCCTTCACTGGATGAAAATTCATAAGAATTAAAGGCATGGATTCTGTAGCAATTGTGATGAACTTAGCTAGGTGGTCCTCCCAGAATATGAGTTCCCTGATTGGGGCTGTTAACCTGGTTCAATCAGGGGGCCCTGGCTGACAGATATAAACAGAATTTATTTACCAAGGCTCTATTAACTCTGAGAGCTGGCTCTGTGGGATCTGGGTCAGTGTCAAGAATTTTCCACATGGAAATAAAGGTTGACTTGGTGACAGGATACTAGCTACTATGGAGTTATTTCAGTTCCAGCCCTTCAACATATTTATTTAATTGCTTTAACTAAATTTGTTAAGGTGAACCAGGTGGGCTAATCCCCTGATCTTGGCAAGATTTTAGAAGATTCTATTTTTTCTACAAAATCTTGGACC
This sequence comes from Hemiscyllium ocellatum, assembly GCF_020745735.1. NCBI lineage: Eukaryota > Metazoa > Chordata > Chondrichthyes > Orectolobiformes > Hemiscylliidae > Hemiscyllium > Hemiscyllium ocellatum. The sequence goes on along the minus strand of NC_083406.1, from coordinate 7,169,910 downwards.
TCAGGATTAGGCTGCTGGTTTCTCTGGTCAAAGTCAGAAGTCAAATGACCCCAGGTTATAGTCTAACAGGTTTATTTGACATCACAAACTTTTGAAGCACTGTCCTTTCATCTTTACCTGGCTTTTGACTTTGTCCACCCCAGTCCAACACCAGCACCTCCACATTATGATTTCTGTAGTGAACACTGATCGTGAAAGCAAGAGTTGGAACTAGTTCTGGTAGATTTAGCCAGTGCCTCAAATGAACAGTTGGTACTATATAATATTGATCACTGCTAGAACATTCACTGCATTGGATTCAATAACCTAACAAGGTCACAGAGGATTCATTCATGGCATGTGGGCTTTGTTGGCTGGGCCAAGGTTTTTTGCCCATCCATTGTTGCCCTTTTAGAATAAGATGGTGAGCTGCCTTCTTGAACCATTTGCTGGAGGTACATTAATAATGCCATTAGGGAATGAGCTCCTGAACTAAAAATAATATGTTTCCAAGTTAGGCTAGTGAGTGGCTTGAAGGCAAAGCTGTAGATAGTCATTCCAACACACTTGCTGAACTTGGGCTTCTAGATAGTGGTGGATATGAAAGGTGTCATCTAAAGAGCATTGGTGATCTTCAGCCATGCATTTTACAGTTGGTATACACTGCTGCTACTGAGCATTGGTGGTGGACTGAGTTGATGTTTGTGGATGGAATGCCAATCAAGTAGGTTGCTTTGTTCTGGATAGTCAGAGTTAAGGAATCAAGAATAAAGAGCTTATACTTGAAACGTCAACTCTCCTGCTCCTCGGATGCTGCCTGACCAGCTGTGCTTTTCTAGCACCACACTTTTTGACTCTGATCTCCAGCATCTACAGTCCTCACTTTCTCCCTGCTCAGGATGGTGTCAAGCTTCTTAATTGTTTTTGGAGCTGCACCCATCCAGGCAAATGGGGAGTATTCCATCAGACTCCTGCCTTGTAGAAGGTGGACAGGCTTTAGGGAGTCAGGACGTGAGTTATGCATTGCAGAGTTTCTAGCATCTTATCTATTCTTGTAATCTTGGAATTTATTTGGCTAGTCCAGTTCACTTTCTGGTCAACGATAACCTTCAGGAGATTGATGTGCGGAATTCAACAAAAGTAATGCCACTGAGTGGTTAGTTTTTCTTTTGCTGGAGTTGCTAATTACTTTGTGTAGTGAAAATATCACTTGCCACGTGTCAACCCAAGCCTGAATTTTGTCCAGATCTTGATTCATTCTGACATGGAATGCTTCAGTATCTGAGGCAAAGGAATGGCACTGAATACTGTGCAATTGTCAGTGATCATCCCCACTTCTGACCTTAAGTTGCAGAAGGTCATTGGTGAAGCTACTGAAGATGGTTGTGCTGAGGACACTGCCCTGAGGAACTCTTGTAGAGGTGGCCTGAAGCTGAGATGATTCGGATCCAACAAATACAACCACTTCCTGTGTGCCAGGAATGGATCCAACCAGCGGAGAATTTTCTTCATGATTCTCATTGCCTTAAGTTTTTCCAGCGTTTCTTAATGCTACACTTATTAATCCTCAACTCTGGAGTTTAGTTATCATGTCCATGTTTGGACAAAGGCTGTAATGAGGTCATTGGTGACCCTGGGCAGAACCCTAACTGGGATCAGTCTGCAGGTTATTACTGAGTAGGTACTGCTTGCTGGTACAATTGAAGATCCCCTTCCAACACCTCACTGATGATCAAAAGTAGACTGAAACAAAAAGATAAATTGCTGGAGAATTTCAGCGGGTCTGGCAGCATCTGTGGAGAGAGAAAACAGAGCCAATGTTTTGAGTCCAGTGACTCTTCTTCAGACAGTGGCTTAGAAAAGGTGGTATTTGTGTTGATGGCAGTGGAAGGTGAAGAAGTGAGCACATAAGTGGTGAAGGAGCCCAGAGCAAAAGAAAGAAAGTTAGGCAGACAAAGGGATTGTGATGCTAGATCACAGAAGAAGAAAATCTGATAATGGAGACAATGAGTAGGTGAAAATGGGTTGGCTATGTTCATGACAGGGCCTGCAATGTGGCGGTGCTTAGAGGACATGGAAAGAGGTGTTCAGGTTCCAAAATTATTCAACTTGATACTGAGTCCTGAAGGCTACAAGCCAAAGATAAGATGCTGTTCTCCCAGATTGTGTCGAGCCCCACTGGTGCATTGCAGTAAGCCAGAGACAGAGGTGTTGACCAGGGAACATGGTGGTGTGCACTCATGGCAAATGACTGGAAGTTCAGGGTCATGTTTGTGGTCAGAATATGGGTTATCCATAAAGTGGTCACCTAGTCTGCACTTTATTTCCCCAGTGTGGATGGCTGCATTGAAACAACTTGGCTATGGGAGCAGTACATTTTCAGTACTTTACTGAAATGTTATCAAAGCCCATAACCTTTGCATTTAGCTGCTTCTTGACATCACATGGAGTGAATTGAATTGACTGAAGACTGACAACTGTGTTGCTGAGGATCTCTTGAGGAGCCTGATGTGGATCATTCACTCAGCTGCAGATTGTTGTAAATACTTCAACGTGATGTGTAGGTTTGATGTGCTGGACTCCCCAGCACGAGGAAGATGGATTTTATGGCAATGGAACCTGCAGATGAAGCATAAAAACAACTACTAGAGTGATGGTGTGTCTGCTACCATTCAAGAGTACAGCAGACTTCCACTGCCAGCAGAGGTAATGGCAAGTGCAATTTATCCAGACCAGATTCAGAGTCTGGAATTTACTGAGCACTGTGGTCTCCGGCCATTTCCAGTACCAGTTCAGGCTCTGTTAGTGTATAAATCTTTGGCACTACACCTGCATTTAACCCATCTTCTCCAGTGCTGACCAGCAAGCACAAATGAAGAGCAAGTGAGCCTTGCAGTGTTGTTGAAGGGACTCCCCAAATATCTCACAGTTCGATTGAGGCTCATCGAGTATCTCTTTGTGTTCACAAATAACCCCGGAGGAGGTCATGCATCGAATTCTCACTGAAACATCTAACTCGTCGGGATTCGATTCTTTGAAACTTTTTTGGAATGCCTCCATGCTGTGCCTTTGCGACTAATGCTCATGGAGGGAATTTGGCAACTTGTAATGAATTTTAAAAATTAGTTTTTTTAATGAGATAGTGGGCCACTCACAGAAGAGGGCTTGCTTCAGTGTAGAAACACTTCTATCTCATTAGTTGTTGGAGTTACAACAGGAAGATTTAAGAAAAACCGTTTATTTTTATATATGCTAAAGTCTTCCAATGAACATTGGATAAGGTGCGAAGCTAATCTTGTAAACTCGTCATATTTTTTATGCCAGTAACTATCAATTCAGATCGTTGCACAACTTCAAGTATAAAGTGCACTGGTATTAGGGATAATTAACACATTGATTATGTTCATTAAATCCAATTTTCACATGCAAATTAGATAAATGAGGAAATTGTTTGTGCTAAAACTGAAAATCTTCTAAATTCTATCTTTATGTCACTTCCAAAACAGGATTATTATGCCATTAGGAAAAACAGATTAATGAATTATACTGATTAAGGTAGAAATTAAGTCTGCACATTACATTAATTAAAAATAGAACTTCCCATAATTCAAAGTATGATTCCTGTCTTGAAGAGTATAATTGTTATGCTATCAAGGTTCACACATTCATCCCTGTTAATTGGACATAATTTACATACACATTTTTCTTATCTTAGTCTGTTTTGACTTGTATAAAATTTTTAATCTTTCTCAGTCCAAACTTGTGAGTTTTATCGAAATGAGGACAGTCCTGGTAACTTTAGCATTGATCCAATTTTGGCAATGGAGCATATTTTCAGCCTCTGAATAATCTTTTTCTTTTTAGATCGAATTTAGATTTCACAACTTCATCAGAAACTCACCATTTGACAAAATGACATTTTGTATCAGGCTGCTCCATTTGTGGTATTTTTCAACGGTTCTTATTACTCATGATCATTGATCAAGCTGCTTAATAGGTAATAGGAAACAGTTGGAGGGAGACAAGCACATCAAGGACAGCTGCTTGAATATTATGAATAATTATCCGGAATAACTAAAATAAACTAAAATTGGGAGCATAGCCAAAAATAAAAATCCTTTTCAGAAGGTTGCTTGTGATTAACCAGATGACTACTTGAAAAATAACATCTTATTAAAATATTTTGTCAGTTGGCACAGCAATTAACACTGTTTCTAAATGTTATCCAATGCTTTTTGGGTAATAACATTCGAAAAGACACATTTCTACGCTCTTTCAGTTCTGGAGAAGAGTCACATTCGATTCAAAATATTAACTCAGTTTCTCTCCACAGATGCTATCTGACTGGTTGGATAGTTTCAACACTTTCTGTTTTTATTTCAGATTTCCAGCATCCACAGTAGGTTGCTTTTATTATAATATAATTGATGAACAGTTCACTTTCTACAGCTTTACTTGACCCAGAAGACATATAAGGAGGATGGCATTTAGCTTTCAGTGCTTCTATATTGTTGAGTGAGCTCTACGTAACTCCCGGAATGATTTACATGACTCCCTGGACATGTTGCATGGCATCTGCAGGGCTGGCAATGGTCCATTCCTTGAACTGTAATGATACAGAACCCCTTACCCTGACCACCCCAAGCAGCTGACTGACTAGGCCCAAGTTCCTGCACTGAGAACTGATGCTGCCCTTGACTGACTATGACAGTTCCCCCTGATGGATAACAGTCTCTCGACTTGACTGAGGACCACTCCCCCCAGACTTTGAGAGGTGGCCATATGGTTGAAGCCCATGCTGTGTGTTTCCCATGTAATTTTCTGACACATGTTGTAGGTGTGACACTGATGTACTACTGTACAATGACATGCTCACCTCCTTGACTGGTTACTTCTGACAATCCCAGTGCACTGCTTGGTTTTGTGCTTGTGCTAAATGGAGAGATGTGGTGGCTCAGTGGTTAGCACTACTACCTCAGAGCAACAGGGATCCAGGTTCGATTCCTGCCTCAGGTGACTGTGTGGGCTTCCTCTGAGTGCTCTGTTTCCTCTGACAGTCCAAAGATGCATGGGCTAGGTGGATTGGCCACACTGAAATTAGGTGAAAGTGAGGACTGTAGATGCTGGAGATTAGAGTCGAGAGTGTGATGCTGGAAAAACACAGCAGGTCAGGCAGCATCTGAGGAGCAGGGGAATTGACCCTTTGGGCAAAAGCCCTTCATACTGAAATTGTCCATAGTGTGCAGGCTAGGTGGATTAGACATGGGAAATCCAGGATTATAGGCATTGGGTAAATGGTCTGGGTGGGTTGCTAATTCGATGGACAGAATAGCCTCCTTCTGCACTGTAGGGATTCTGAGGTAGTAGTACTGTGAATTTTTAGTTTATGAATGAGGTGGAGAAGTGCAAAAAAAGAGATTGTAAGATATAATAGAGATGCTATTAGCATCCAAGTGTCATGCCAACATTTAATAAACGCACCCCTTGGATAAAGGCAAATTTAGACACAGATTCTCACATGCAGTTCTTCAATCCAGGAGGAAGAAACATCATGAGAAAATTCAGAGAGAGTAGCAGCCAGGAGACATTCGCTCAAGCTTGCAATACTGTTGAGATCCCAACTGCTTCAGGTGATACTGAAAAACAAAAACCTAGATATCCTGATCTGTGAGAGCTGGCCACATAAATTCAAGCTGTTAAAAAAAGCCCAAATTGTTTACTCAAGTTGTGTTCACTCATAAGTTCATCACCTCTTGTTCAATCTCTCTCTTAAAAGATACCAGTTCAAAAAAACCTCTTATTACCACAACATTGTTGCAATATCAACATGAAGGGTAGGCAATGGTGTAGTGGTAAGAGACATGACATCAGTTTAAGCAGCGGCACAGAAACTTCCTAATGATAACCATCATCACCCCACTCTTCCAAACAATCAGCTGATTAATCTGTGCTCCTCTGTGTTGGTTACCACTTGGAGATGGGATTGAGGGTGGAAAAGATGCAGAATTTATTCAAGGGGTGGGGGGGACATCAACTTGCGTCATCATCTGCAGCAGTGAGCTGGCTGGTTTTTAAAAGAGATTGCAGCCCGACCGAGTCTGCGGCAGGCTGTGAGCGAACCAACTTGAGGGGACAACATGCTTGACCTCATCCTCACTAATCTGCCAGCTGCAGGTGCATCTACCCATGAGAGCCTCGATAGAAGTGACCACCGCACAGTCCTTGTGAAGATGCCCCAATTTCACATTGAGAATGTCTCCCATCATGTCATGTGACACTGTGATGGAGCCAAATGGGTTAGATGTCAAACAAGTCGAGCATCCATGAAGCACAGTGCGGCATTAGGATGAACAAAACCGGATTCTACAAACATGGCTTCGCATACCTCACATTCTACCATTACCATCAACATTGGCAGTTAAATTACAATGAAGAGAATTAGTCCAGATAAGTCCTATATGCAAAAGACCAGGACAGATACAACTGAGCCCCTCATCAGGAAGTGATGGAAGGTGTCATCAAGTGTCAAAATTTGCTTAACAATAACCTGTTCACAGATACTCAGTTTACTTTCTGCCAGGGTCAGGCAGCTCCTGATCTCATTACAACCTTGGTTTAATCATGTACAAAAGAGTTGAAGTCCAGAAGTGGGGTAAAAGTGACTGCCCTTGACATTGTGGCCAGATTTGCCATATTTGAGAATCAAAGAGCCCAGGCAAAACAGGAATCAAGGGAAAACTTTCCACTGTTTGGAGTCATACCAGGCAGAAAGGAAGATTACTGGGGATTTTGGAGGTCAGTCAGATCCAGGAATATCTTGAGGTAGTGTGCTAGGCCTAACCCTTCAGCAGCTCCATCAATAACCTTCCCTCCATCATAAGATCAGAAATGGAGATGTTCATCAGCAATTGCACAATGTTTAGCACAATTTGTGTCTCTTCAGACACTGAAGCAGTCCATTTCCAAAAGCGGCAAGATCTGAATAGTATCTAGCCTTGGGATAACAAATGACAAGTATCATTAATTGATAGGCAATGATCATTTATAACAAGGAAAATAGCCATCTCTCCCTGACATTCAATGGCGTTACCATCACTGAATCCACAATTATCAACATCCTGGGGTTTGTCAGTGATGACTAGAAACTAAACTGGACCAGCCATATAAATATTGTGGCCAATAGAGCAGGTCAGAGGTCAGGAATCCTACATCTGACAAAGAAGAGCACTCCAAAAGCTTGTGACTTAAAAAAAATCTGTTGCACTGTAACCTGTGTCACATGACTTCTGACCTTTGTCCCAACTTTGTTAGTCAACCACAGATTGTCATCCTAAGTCATCATCTTGGAATTTTTCTCCATAGCAGGAAAATATTTACACCAAGCAATCTGAAATATTATGTGAAATGTCTGCAACAGCATCTCTACCTATCCATCTCATAATTATGATCCAACCTCTGGAATTCAGTCTTTAATTAAAAAAATGTGATGTTCACCTTAAACTGATGAAATTTAGAGAATGATAACATCTATTATTCAATAAAAATCTGAAACCCATATAATGTAATTCAGGCCAATTTGAGCAGCTTTAGGTGAATTTTTATCTTATTTTCAGATACCATTGGGAATGTGTGTTCAATTAGAAATGTTTAAAATGTTGCAATTATCTGATCTCAGGCACATAGCAGTTTGATGTACATGCCCATGGCATTGCATGAGGTGAAGATTAGGCATGGTAATGATGTCCTTCATGATTCAATAATAATGAGGTAAAATATTGTCTGCTGTGTATGTAAAGAATGGTCACTAAACAGTGATAGATAACTATTAAAAACTGGGTGATGTTATACAAAAGCTGATAGTTTCAAATAGTTTTGATGCTAGGAAAAAGGATGAAGAGCATTGGCCAAAAAAAACTCTTCTATCAATTTCAAGTTATCCAAAACCAATCCATTCATTTTATTTGCACCAAATCCCATTTATTCATCATCCCTGTGCTCACTAATGTATATTGTCTCAGAGTCAAGGAATATGTTGATTTTAAAACTCTTACCCTTGTTTTCAAATCTTCAATGATCTTGTCGCTCCCTGTCTATGCTACTTCCTCCATTCCTATAACATTCTGAGATACCTGCACTCTTCGGTTTCTGGCCTCTTGCAATTCCAACCTTCAGTTACCAGGTTCCTAACCTCTGTAGCAACACCCCTCTTCTCCTGACACTAAGTTGCCTATCAACCTCACATCCATCTTTGTGGAGGCTGTGGAGAAGGTAGCACTGACAGGGAATACTTGCGGACACAGAGATGGGTTCAAGTGCGTATACTTCAACGCAGAGAGTATCAGAAATAAGGTGGGTGAACTTAAGGCGTGGATCGGTACTTGGGACTACGATGTTGTGGCCATCATGGAAACGTGGATAGAAGAGGGACCGGAATGGTTGTTGGAGGTTCCTGGTTACAGATGTTTCAGTAAGATTAGGGAGGGTGGTAGAAAAGGAGGGGGGTAGCGTTGCTAATTAGAAATGGTATAACGGCTGCAGAAAGGCAGTTCGAGGGGGATCTGCCTTTGGAGGTAGTATGGGCTGAAGTCATAAATAGGAAAGGAGCAGTCACCTTGTTGGGTGTTTACTATAGGTCCCCCAATAGCAGCAGAGATGTGGAGAAACAGATTGGGAAACAGATTTTGGAAAGGTGCAGAAGCCACAGGGTAGTAGTCATGGGCGATTTCAACTTCCCAAATATTGATTGGAAGCTCTTTAGATCAAGTAGATTGGATGGGGCAGTGTTTGTGCAGTGTGTCCAGGAAGCTTTTCTAACTCAGTATGTAGATTGTCCAACCAGAGGGGAGGCCATATTGGATTTGGTACTTGGTAAGGAACCGGGACAAGTAATGGGCTTGTTAGTGGGCGAACATTTTGGTGACGGTGACCACAATTCTGTGACTTTCACCTTGGTTATGGAGAGAGATAGGTGCGTGCAACAGGGTAGGGTTTACAATTGGGGGAAGGGTAAATACGATGCTGCAAGATAGGATCTGAGGAGCATAAGTTGGGAGCATAGGCTGTCAGGGAAGGATGTCGTTGAAATGCAGAACTTTTTCAAGGAACAGATATGACATGTCCTTGATGTGTATGTACCCGTCAGGCAGGAACGGGATGGTCGTGGGATGGAACCTTGGTTGACAAGGGAGGTTGAATGTCTAGTAAAGAGGAAGAAGGAGACTTGCATAAGGTTGAGAAAACAAGGTTCGGACAGAGCATTGGAGGCATACAGGATAGCCAGGAGGGATCTGAAGAAAGGGATTAGGAGAGCTAAGAGAGGGCATGAAAAATCTTTGGCGGGTAGGATCAAGGATAACCCCAAGGCCTTTAATGTGTATGTGAGAAACATAAGAATGACGAGAACGAGGGTAGGTCTGATCAAGGACAGTAGTGGGAGACTGTGTATTGAGTCGGAAGAGATAAGAGAGGTCTTGAATGAGTACTTTTCTTCAGTATTTACAAACGAGAGTGACCGTATTGTTGAAGAGGAGAGTATAAAACGGATTGGTAAGCTAGAGGAGATACTTGTTAGGAAGGAAGATGTGTTGGGCATTTTGAAAAACTTGAGGAGGGACAAGTCCCCTGGGCCTGATGGGATATATCCTAGGATTATTTGGGAAGCAAGAGAGGAAATTGCAGAGCTGTTGGCAATAATCTTTTCGTCTTCACTGTCAACAGGGGTGGTACCAGGGGATTGGAGAGTGCGAATGTTGTGCCCCTGTTCAAAAAAGGGAATAGGGATAACCCCGGGAATTACAGGCCAGTTAGTCTTACTTCGGTGGTAGGCAAAGTAATGAAAAGGGTACTGAGGGATAGGATTTATGAGTATCTGGAAAAACACTGCTTGATTAGGGACAGACAGCACAGATTTGTGAGGGGTAGGTCTTGCCTTACAAGTCTTATTGAATTCTTTGAGGAGGTGACCAAGCATGTGGATGAGGGTAGAGCAGTGGATGTGGTGTACATGGATTTTAGTAAGGCATTTGATAAGGGTCCCCATGGTAGGCTTATGCGGAAAGTTAGGAGGCATGGGATAGTGGGAAATTTGGCCAGTTGGATAGAGAACTGGCTAACCGGTCGAAGTAAGAGAGTGGTGGTAAATATTCAGCCTGGAGTCCAGTTACAAGTGGAGTTCTGCAGGGATCAGTTCTGGGTCCTCTGCTGCTTTTAAGTTTTATTCATGACTAAGAAGAGGGAGTCGAAGGGTGGGTCAGTAAATTTGCATACAATACGAAGATTGGTGGAGTTCTGGATAGTGAGGAGACTGTTGTCGGCTGCAAAGGGACTTAGATATGATGCAGAGCTGGGCTGAGGAGTGGCAGATGGAGTTCAACCCTGTCAAGTGTGAGGTAGTCCATTTTGGAAGGACAAATAAAAATGCAGAATACAGGGTTAACGGTAGGATTCTTAGTCAGGTGGAGGAGCAGAGGGATCTTGGGGTCTATGTACATAGATCTTTGAAAGTTGCCACTCAGGTGGATAGCGTTTATAAGAAGGCCTATGGTATATTAGCGTTCATTAGCAGAGGGATTGAATTCAAGAGTCGGGAGGTGATGTTGCAGCTGTACAGGACCTTGGTTAGGCCACATTTGGAGTACTGTGTGCAGTTCTGGTCGCCTCACTTTCGGAAAGATGTGAAAGCTTTGGAGAGGGTGCAGAGGAGATTTACCAGAGTGTTGCCTGGAATGGAGAATAGGTCTTACGAGGATAGGTTGAGAGTGCTAGGCCTTTTCTCATTGGAATGGCGAAGGATGAGCGGTGACTTCATAGAGGTTTATAAGATGATCAGGAGAATAGATAGAGTAGACAGTCAGAGACTTTTTCCCCGGGTACAACAAAGTGTTACAAGGGGACATAAATTTAAGGTGAAGGGTGGAAGGTATAGGGGGGATGTCAGGGGTAGGTTCTTTACCCAGAGAGTGTTGGGGGCATGGAATGCGCTGTCTGTAGGAGTGGCAGAGTCAGAATCATTGGTGACCTTTAAGCGGCAATTGGATAGGTACATGGATATGTGCTTAAGCTAGGACAAATGTTCGGCACAACATCGTGGGCCGAAGGGCCTGTTCTGTGCTGTATTGTTCTATGTTCTATGTTTTAAGACAGTCCTTAAAACCTACCTCTTTGATCAAAACCTTGATCACCTGACAACATCTTAAGTTGTTTGGTGTCACATATTCTATTATAATAATCCTGAGAAGCATCTTGTGATATTCTATTACATTAAAGATGCTACACATGAATATATCTGCAGCATTTGATGTTTTCGTAGATTCTAGCATCTGTAGTAATTTGTTCCTCCTCATTATATGTCAGCATGTTCTGGTGTTTGGAATTTTATTTCTGCATTGCTGGACATTTTATTTCTCTATTGTCTAAGATCTTGTAGCTAAAGAAGCTGTATCTCAGTTTCTTGCTCCTGAATCAGTGATGTAAATGGTGACCTACAGACATTTCATTGTACATATGTGACAATAAAGGCTAATTCTACACTAACTCCAATGTAACATAGTTATATTATTTATAACAATATTAATTATTGTTTCTTTATTATAATAATATAACATTATGATATTATATTACTTTACAAATTATATTAGTTATATATAGATATAATGTTGTTGTTGTTAGTGACAATATAAATATTGCAGGAAGATTTCCTCTCTGTTCTATTTCTGGTGAAATCATTGCTAGTTTTGGAAAAAGTTGATTCCATGATTTTGTGAGATGCAATGAAGAGAGACGCAGCTTCACGTAGGCTGACTTTTTATAATTTGTCAAGCATACGGAAGCCATTTCTCCTGTGCATCATGCCCTTCAGCATCCATCACATGGCCCCAACCTGATACCAAATACAGTTTTGGGTCATTCTGTTCCCTTCACAGCCGCCAGATGCTATGTTTCCTTCTCACGCAATAGCTTTTGCACAATCATGATTTTCTCTATTGTCTGCTTCCTTCCGTCAGATTTTAGCTGCTTACTTTGATTTGAACAAACACGCATTCCTCTGACTTTACGTTTTCTAATTCTCAGCATATACTCCTCAGCCAGAGGCTCATCACATGAGCATTCTTCTTTGCAGTTGACACTCACTAAGTCTTGCCATCTCTTCCTGGTGATAAATGTGGCTCCCATACCAGAGTGAGTAACAGCCAGACCTTCTCTGAGGTAAGTGTCATGTCCCAGAGATCAATAGCTGCTCTGGAGTTGAATGAAGCAACAACTTTGAATCTCTAGGCTTTCCTCAGCTGGTCTCTGTCTGTCTGCCTGTCTGTCTGTCTGCCTGTATCCACTTGTGTACCTCAGAAAAGTCCATGTGCAGCCATCTAGACAATATCAAGCACTGTGAAGCTTGTCAATGCCCAGATAGCTCTTTGCCCTTTTTAAAAAATCATCCCTCTGTTCTCTTCACAGTTGTAGGATTCTGAGGAGGCATTTTTTTGAGGTGGCACTGTCACACCCTTAGCTCCTTTAAACAGTAACACAGAGATTGACTTTTGAGGTAAGGGGGACTGCATGTAATGGATCACTCAGCATAAGTGGTTATACAGGGATTGTTAATGTCATCACAAAGCTGCAAGTAGGATCCTGTTTCTAACTTGGGCCATGTCAACAGCATTCTTCAATCCACTCTGAAGGGTGGAACCAACTTCAAGTTTGCTGTAATTGGACTCTGCCAACACGGTGTATGATCACAGCATTTTGTAACTTTAGGGTAATATCAAACAGCTGCATCCAAATTGTGCCTTCTAATAGCTTGTGCCGTCTGTTCTCCTGCAGATCAGTGTGACTGAAGAGCAGCAGCTCTATGGGAGCTGCACTTGTTGCCTTCTCATGTGTTGTCAGCATACCTGCTCTCTCCTCTACCTGCCAACCATTACCTGTCATGGTGCCAGCAAACCAGCTGAGGCAGACTGTTCCCTGGCAGTGCTCAAAAGTCACAAGGTCATAAGGGAATCAATTAGCACAGTTTTGGACTCAGTGCACTATCGGAGTAATAGAGTTAATTATGCTTTTAAGAAAAACAGATTGGGTTGACAATTAAATGAGAGACACATTCAAGGCAATTATCATATTTGGCATTAAATTTAGCAGTCTTTTCACAATTGATGTTTTGTATTGCAGTATATTTTCATAGCAGATCATGAGTTTGTATTGTCAGTATTTAATGGACAAATAAATGAACTTTATGAATTGGTTTCAGTGTTCTTTAACAAGGATTGGAAGTGGTAACAGAGTCCATTCAGAGATGAGAGTTCTATGGAACTTGTTCAGGATGGAGCATTGGAAGTATAGGTCTATTGACTGGAATGCATCATTACCTTTGCACGGCCAATCAGTAGCTAAATGAAGTCAGGAGTTAAAAAGTGAGACAGTGATATGCAACATAATATGATATCTGATGAGACCATGCAGTTTTGGGTGGAGAATTGAGGAGTTTAGCTTGACATTCTGATCATTTCAGACTTGGCTCATGATAGATGAATTCTTATATCTGAATTGCCAATGTAACTTACGTATATTGCTATAATGCAATAAACTTCAGCTTGTTGTGAAGAAGACTCACTGGTGGCTCATCCTTGTCCATTTTAAATCAAGCAGGAAGAGGATCTTCGCAGTGATCTTACTCAGCTACCTGCTGGCAGCTGTTGGTTCTGCCACATGTGTAATATGATGAGTAATGAAGAAATAGGTCAAGGAAATAACATTGTTTTAAAGTAGTGAATTCGACACAGGACAGAGAGATTGCCAAAAGGCTAGTGAGTTTATCACTTTAAAGACATTACCACTTTAAGGATAGTCAGTCAGTTAGCTGCAATCTTTGAATAGATATTCACAAGATTAAAAGTCCACCTGATGATGTTATGGGACAGCTAACTGAGTTAGCAACAAACCATTCACATATGCAGGGAATTCAGGATATTAACTGCTTTCCACATAAGGTAGTGGACCAACTATTGAGTTTAGCTGTAACAGCATCCTCTGTGAACGATATCCAAAATGTCACGGATCTGTTGGTTGAGAAATGATTTACACAGAAGATCAGCTTCAAGATCAACAGCAAAGATAAAGACCTACCAATCCTCCAAGTCCGAACACAAAATGTTTTGGACATATTGTGAGAACTTCAGATCATTTAAATTTGTGAAATTAGAGACTTGCATGGAAATGGGGTAGTGGTAAATATATAAAAAAAATACAAAAACAAACAGCCAGGAAAAAGCTTGGGGTTAATATTGTATAAGATAATAGTTTGGAAAGGTTACTAATGGAGACAGCATTTGGCTCCACCCAGTCAGGAAATCAACTACCCGACTTGAACTTTCTCTTCCAAGTCACCTTAGCTATTGATATTAGATTTATCTCAGTGTTAAGCCGGTAACAAACTTGTAAATTCCCACTCGGGTGGGAACGATATTAATTGATTGAATTACATTTAATGGTAAGGTCCAAGAGTGTGTTGCTGAACAAAGACACACTGGAGTGTAGGTTCATAGCGCCTTGAAAGTAGCGTTGCAGGTAAAGAGGATAGTGAAGAAGGCGTTTGGTATGCCTTCTTTTATGGTCAGTGTATTGAGTATAGGAGTTGGGAGGTCATGTTGCGGCTGTACAGGATTTTGGTTCGGCCGTTTATGGAGCATTGCATGCAATTGTGGTCTCCCTCCTATAGGAAGGATGTTGTGAAACTTCAAAAGATTTATGAGGATGCTGCCAGTGTTGGAGGGTTTGAGATATAGGGAGAGGCTGAATAGGCTGGGGCTGTTTTCCTTGGAGGGTGACCTTCTAAGGTTTATAAAGTCATGAGGAGCATGGATAGGATAAGTAGGAGTGGGAGCTTCCAAAACTCAAGGGCATAGGCTTAATATGAGAGTGGTAATATATAAAAAGGACCTAAGGGGCAACCTTTTCACACAGAGGGTGGCGTATGTATGGAATGAGGTGCCAGAGGAAGTGGTGGACGCTGGTACAATTGCAGCATTTTAAAGGCGTCTGGATGGGTATATGAGTATGAAGGGTTTGGAGGGAAATGAGCAAAGTGCTGGTCAATGGGACCAGACTTATATAGGATATCTGGTCAGCATGGACGAGATGGACTGAAGAGTCTGTTTCTGTGGTTACAGCTGTATGATTCTATGACTCTTTTGATTGGTTTTCCACAGAAACTCTATTAACTCTTTGCAAACTGAGTTGGCTTCAGTGATGTTCATACTGTAAAATTTTTCTGTCAATCCAGATAGTCACATGTTCCCGTCTTATTGATTGTATCAAATAAATTCATTATATCAACATAAATAACCTCAATAGATTCATTCTTTGTTGTTAAATTCTGCCAAGAATATAGGGAGTCCTGCGGAATCTGTTATTCATTGGCTTTTATCAAGTTGCTCTTCAGCCAGTTGTTACTTGATTGTTCCTTGGCATTAATGACCTTATTCTGCCATTTCAAGAGAATTGTGCTCAAGTTAGGCTTTCCTGCTGCAATGAAGATTCATGTTTATTTTTAGATTAGATTTCCTACAGTGTGGAAACAGGCCCTTCGGCCTAACCAATCCACACAGACTCTCTGAAGAGTAAGCCACCCAGACCCATTTTCTTCTAACTAATGCACCTAACACTATGGACAATTTAGAATGGTCGATTCACCTAATTGGCACATCATTTGGACTGTGGGAAGAAATTGGAGCACCCAGAGGAAACCCGTGCAGACACGGGGAGAATGTGCAAACTCCACACAGTTGCCCAAGGCTGGAATTGAACCTGGATCCCTGGTGCTGTGAGGCAGCAGTGCTAACCACTGAACCACTGCGCCACCCATAATTATGATAGATAATTACTCTTTGGAAACTTGGGTTTCCAAAGCAAAGCAAAATACAATTGGGAAAGTCATCTGTGATACAGCATGTAAGGTTCATTTAGAAAAACAAAACCATACAGTAAGTTAGTAAATGAGCATATTTCTTTCAGAAAGAGGAGCAGGTCAGTCAGAGAGAGAACGTTTGTATCAGTAGCACTACAGTTTCCAAAACGGTTAGTAAGAGAAACGCTCCAGTAACAGAAAGTTTTAAAGTGTCAGGGAGGAAGACATTCTACAAAGTTGTTGAATGCATGAGTTTAAAGAACACACATTAAAGAGTGAGTGAGGTGTATTTGCATTTTGTTTAAGGGTTTAGTGAACTGACATGAACTTAAGATGATCGTATCAAGTGTATGCAGATTGTTTGCAGGAAATAAATCATATTTAGTCACACCTACTGAAGAAAGAAGATTCAGGATTAAGAGGAAACTTCTCAGCAAGAAGATTTTGTTCAAATTATGAGAAGGGCCAGGATAACTGCCAAAGAAATGGAGACAGAGCAATGTTGTATTGAGACAAAGAGACCAGAGGTAATCTTGTAGTGACCATGTTTTCTGTTCTCATCAGTATTTCACCTGCACAGTTGGCTGTGAGTTGTCTGCTTGTTATTTGTGATATTCCTCAAGGACTAAGTCGGTTTTCAATTTGATTTATCTCTGTAAATTTTTTTCTTTCAATTGTGCTTTTGATCTCCTTAGCTTTGTGAATGCTGAAAAAGTGCATGTACAGACCTTGTCCAGAGTCAGTGCTAAAACCGATGTGATATACAGAGTATTCCCACTATTCTGAGTATTCTCCTTGATACTTATCATAAAATGGTACTTATGTCAAAATACATTTGTCATATTATAAATGCCACTCCCTGATAGGTACTACTGAGTTGTCTCAGATCCTTATATTGCTCCACATGCATCTTCCATGCTCACTATCACTGTATTGCTACAGAATATAACGAGACTTCACAGAATCCTTGCAATGCTTGAACACTCTCACTGACAATTCCTCTAATACTATGGCTAACAAAATTAGGATCTGTTCCTTTCATTCAGATCCATAGTTATAGCGAATTGTGTTTGGTCATTACCTACCTCACACCCTTAAATATGATAGTGTGGCTTTGAAAACTGCAGACATGGGACGTACCTCTCTCTCTCCCTTGAGGAATGTAAATACATGACCTGGATACCACCATTGCTACCATAGGTAGCATGTGTGGAGTCTATCAACTGGACATCGCAGGCCCTGCCTCCCCCCGGATTTTACTGTTATTTTTAATTTCCTTAAGAGTAAATCTGCAGCACCCTGATTGTATCCCTCAACTTGTAGGTGTGTGGTACTCTGAAGAATAAGGCGATCTTCAGTCTCACACTTTGCTGATTGCCATGACGTGGAGGTGACGGTGTTGGACTGGGGTGGACAAAGTTAACAAAACACACAACACCAGGTTATTTATTTGGAAATCAACCTGTTGGACTGTCACCTGGTGCTGAGTGTTTTTTAAGGTTGCAGATTACAAGATAAATTTCAAGGTTTGGTTGAGCATCTGGCTATGCTAGTTGAAGCTGTTCCTCATCTTTCACTTTAGTAAACTTCCTTATATGCTGATGGCAGAATAAAGCCTACAAACAGCGTTAGGACGGTGAAATTTAATATATATTAATCAAAGTACAAATTATATACAGTGAGTGAACACCCATTCCATCAATGTGACCCAAGAAAGTCTATTTATTCCTTCCTGTACCATCACTTCAAGGTGTTTGAGCTGTATAGCTGGTACGGAGGAATCCTGCAATTCCCTGGAGTCTTGGAAGACATTGGCACTCATTGCCCAGAGCTCTGGACAAAGGTAATCCTGACTCCGGAGATTCCCCTTCACAAGTGCAGACTCTCCTTCCTTAGTCTGAGTTGCTGGATGCAGTGGGGTCACTGGCAGGAAGAAGATGGAGGGAATGGACACCTCTTATGTGATGTAATCTAGGTGTCTTTCCATCGCTTCTGCTTTTGTGACCATAAAAGCTGAATTTCTGTTGGCAGCAGTCTGTCCCCTTGAGAAGAAGGGCAACCTGGAATGTAGTTGAGGTATCTCCTTCCCGCTGTCCGCTTACCATTGGTGCTGAACACCCATGGCTGGAGTGATGGAGTGCAAATCCAAGTACATACTCAGAACCCACTGTGTGTTCTGTAGACCTGTGTCTCCAAGGGATCCACCAATCTTTTGCAAAGAGACAGCCAAGAACTCACATAGTGGAACCACTATAGTAGCAGGGCTTTGGATGGATTTCTCCATCCCATAGTCCAACCTGCTGAAGGTTGATAGATCTGTCTGATGTTCCCCTGCCTCACTCTGCAGATTGACCAGCTCACGTGGTTCAAGACAGGATACTTCCTCTGCCTGAGGCTGAGCAGGAGCCTTGTCCCTGGCAGCCCTTGGGTGATATATTTCCTCCAGCAACTGTGGGTCAATGTCCGTGATGTGAATGCTGGACAAGGCCCTCTCATCCCCCGTATCTAATCTAGCGAGGGCATCCCCAGTGCTGACTGTCTCTGGAGTGGCAGCGAAGTTGAACCTTCTGCTATGATGCCTACAAAATACTCTATGAGTTATACCATACTCTGTATCTAAAAGGAAACATTGCAGCATAATGCAGGGAGGTTTAAAACATTTTAAACAACGATGAGGAAAAGAATTTCAATTGGCTCTGAGCCTTTAAAAATTGTTACAGTGGATCATTGAATTGCGAAACAAAAGAGAAGCATACTAACAGGTTATTGATTGAGATGTTGGCCTGAGACTGTGGGCACTTCATGCGTTTAAGAACTGACTGCAGGGATTCAGTTGGGGAACCAAATCCATGATTCAATGATGTTTTTTTATTGGATATACCTTGGATGATTTGCCAGGCAAATGCTGTGTGAATTTTTCATGTGTTAATTTCAACAAATAACAATTCTGGACAGCAGGAAAATTCATGTTGTACTTAAGGTGATTAGATCCTGAAATTCCCTTGTGAATTCTGGCCTGCGAATGAAATATGTGTTCCCATTGCATGCAAGTTAGTGCATGTCAAAGTCACTCTGCTTTCCTGTTTGTCTCATAGGTATATGGACACAGACGTGTTATAATTTGCTTTTCAGAATTTTTGGAATGGAGAAAACAAAAGAAAGTTGATCACTTTGCCTATAACCAGCATCAGATCACAATCATCTCTCATCTCTCTCTTGCAATGGATTATAAGGATCCATTTTCTGAGGAGGAGAGCTTTCTCCTTGACATGATCTCACTTGACCCCGAACCAGTGCCTTGAAGACAGTTAAAGCTAATCGATAATTATTCTGACCTTAAAACATTCACTTATCTTGAGATGACCTTGTAAAATCCATGTTCCCTTTTACAGCAGTGTGTGTGCTGTACACTGTGATTTACATAAAGACATACAGCTATGTAGCACGAAAACGGACCTTTCGGTCTGACTCTTCCATGGCAACCAGATATCCTACATTAATGTCGTCCCATTTGCCAACAGTTGGCCTATATCCCACTAAACCTTTCCTACTCATATACCCATCCAGGTGCCTTTTAAATGTTGTATAGAGTCATGTCCAGCAGCGTAGCCAATCACTTTGAAAGATCCTGTGAAAGAATAAGTTTGTAAGATGTTAAAAATCACACAACACCAGGTTATAGTCCAACAGGTTTATTTGGAAATACAAGCTTTCAAAGTGCTGCTCCTTCATTAGGTAGCTGTGGAGCAGGATCTTAGGACACAGAACTTAGAGCAAAAGATCAAGGTATCATACAACTGATGTGTATTGAACAAACCTAGATTGCTGTTAAATATTTAATCAACGGTTAGGGTAGCTGGTGGGTGGGGGGGTGTCGAGCAGGGGTGGGAGTGGAGTTGAATCAGGGTTACCAGACCGGAAGGTGGGGTTATCAGTATCATTAATGGGGGAGCTTGTTGCCAGGTTGAAGTATGGAGTCCACCGGGGGAAGATGGTTGTCAAACCAGTGGTGAATATCCTACAGTTAGGGCCATCGATTCCACATCAACCTTCCAGAGAGCATCCCACCCAAACCCCTAACTCTCCCTACCCAATCCCTGTAACTCTGCATTTCCCGTGGCCCATCTACCTAAACTTCCCATCTTTGGACTGTCAGAGGAAACTTACACTAACATAGGGGGAATGTAAAAACTCTGCATAGACAGTCCCCCAAGGCTGGAATCGAATCTGTGTCCCTGACGCTGTAAGGCAGCAGTGTTAACAACTGAGCCACCTGGTCATATAAGGTCAGGTCAATGTGATGTCGGTTCTGGGGAGGAGTTTTTCTGGGCTGGATTGAAGGTCTGAAAAATTGGCAAGGATTGGTTAAATCTAAGGGTTAGTTTATTTAAAACAGCCAAACAATATAAATTATAAAGCAGACATTACAAAGCAAGTGAATTCCAAATGTGCAGCTTTCGAACCCACAACAGCCACGTTGACAGACAGAGTTGCAACAATGTATACACAGAGTCTATGGAGTCCTGAAATGTGAAATCTCTTAGAGGCAAGGTACATAACACAACACTTAGTATTTAAGAAGCATGTAAACAAGCACCGAAAATGCCAGGACACAGTAGGCTGAGGACAAAAGTGGAGGTTAATGGGATTACTATAGATTGATGTTTATTGGTTGGCTGTGACTTGATGGGATAAAGGGTCAGTTTCTATGCTGTATGACTCTGTGACTCCAACTGTCACCTCCTCCACCTTATTTAATAATAACACCTATTCCCACAATTGTTCAACATCACTGCCCACCCCTACTGTTCACCTACAACTCTCTTGTGGTTAGTTACAAACTCTCCTCTGTCCAACATTCTCTCTTCTCTATTATTCCCCACTCCAACTTCATTGTTGAGCAATAGACTACACCTGCATCACCCCCCACCCACCCTCCCAATCACACCATCTATTCACCAGGAAACTCTCCTGGTCAATGTGTCACCAGCCATGAGAGTGGGAATAAAGTGGAAATAAGGCATCGTGAAGATAAAGATTGGGCGCTCCAATTTTATTTGACTTGACTTATTTATTGTCACATGTATTTTGTTAAAAAACACAGTGAAAAGTGTCATAAAGCATTGCCACTCTTTGCCCCCTTCTAAAAACACATAAAAGTAAACTGAACTATAGAATATAAAGGCTGATAAATGAAGAAAGTGTCCTTCTTGTTAACTGCTCCATCATGGGCCAGGGGCCTGGTCATCAGGTATGAGTCCTCTTCAACGTGCCACTGCTGGAACGTAAGTTGCCACTCTTCGCTGCCATCTTGCCCTCTCGCCACTACCTCACTGGACCTTGCCAATATAGACACCACCATTGCCTCCGGATACCGCCCTGACCCACACTCCACTCCGCCACCATAAGTCTATATCAGGCCCGCCTCGCCAACGATACCGCTGCTGATACTTTTAGGTCTTGTGCCGGGCCCAAACTCACCTCCACGAATCTGCACTGGACACAGGCACAGCCGGGAGACCAAACTCACTTCTGCTGCAGCAGCAATGAGTCAGCACTGGGACCGCCTCCTCGGGAACCCAAACGTCTCTCTGAAGCTGCTGCTGGGTCCACTCACGGCTGCCAATAGTTGCCGTCCCCGCAACCGAGTTCTTCCCAAGCGGTAAATAAAAGAGACAAAAAGAAAAGCAGACAGTGGACAAGCCCCAAGCTCAGGGCCTTTACTCCATCTTGCTGGGAGTTATAAGCATACCTATTTTCTTAGTGTTCTTGCTGTGCCAGCCAGCAATTTCTGTGTCACTCTGGGAGAAAATAAACACATCCAAGCAATGACGCCAATTTTAATAGAACCATAGGAGGCTACAGCACAAAAGGCTTTCTCTTATTAAAGTTTGGTGCTCAGAAGAGGGCTGCTCTTAACAACTCCACAATAAACAAAAGTGGATCATGGTTGGCCTTCGCCTACTTTGTTCCTGTTGGCCATCCTCCATCCTCCGAGAACTCTGAGGAACTGGACTTACCCAGATGCCAGTGAATTCTGCTGCTATTCCAAGATTTCTAAACTCTTGGAATGGCAGGGTCAGATTAGAACAAGTCAGCATGGATTTAGTGAGGGGAGGTCGTGCCTAACAAACCTGCTAGAATTCTTTGAAGAGGTAGCAAGTAGGTTAGACCAGGGAAACCCAGTGGATGTTATCTATCTAGACTTCCAAAAGGCCTTCGATAAGGTGCCTCACGGGAGGCTGCAATGTTAGGTGAGGGTTCATGGTGTTCGAAGTGAGATACTGATGTGGATTGAAGATTGGTTGTCTAACAGCAGGCAGAGTGTTGGGATAAAAGGTTCTTTTTCAGAATGGCAGCCGCTGACAAGTGGTGTCCCACAGGGTTCAGTGTTGGGGCTGCAGCTGTTCACTTTATATATTAATGATCTGAATGAAGGGACAGGGGGCATTCTGGCAAAGTTCATTGATGATACAAAGTTAGGCGGACAGTCAGTCGCCCGAGGCAGGAATTGAACCCAGGTCCCTAGCACTGTGAGGCAGCAGTGCTAACCACTGAGCCACCGTGCCAACTTGAACCCAGGCTTCCTACTTCAGAGATAGGGACAATACCCACTGTGTCACAGCAGCCCTTAAAAATGTAATTTTTTTCACTTTACTATGTAGTTTTTTTTAAAGGATTTACCCCTGGAGCAAGTGGGACTTGAACCTGTGCCTCCTGGTTCATTCGTGAAGAAGGGCTTATGCCCGAAATGTCGATTCTCCTGCTCTTCGGATGCTGCCTGGCCTGCTGTGTTTTTCCAGCACCACACTTTTCAACTCCCCTCCTGGTTCAAAGGAAAAGACACTACCACTACTATTGTGCCACAAGAACCATGTAGGAGCCATTTTCTTGCACGGTAAGAAGGCCCACTCTCACGCTATTCTGTTTTTTTACCGCTGTGCCACAAGTGGGTCCCATCATACTTGTATTCTCCCAAATCACTCATGGTTAGTTTCCATATTTCAAATATACCTTCTCAAAGCTGGTGTATAATAGCTAGCACTTGGACACATAACATCTTTTGATGATTGGTGACAGATAAATGAATGAAATAATCAATGCTTTGATGCACCAATTTTGTGTTATCTAATGCATTCCCTTGTAATCACAGAAGAATTTGATAATTATATTGGGCATGCAGTTCTTTTAAAACTCCAAAATATTGTCAGTGCTTAAACAGCCTGATGTATTCCAAGCAGAGTGCTCTAATTTAGCAGAAAACTAATTGCTGTACATAAAACATGTAATCAACAGTTAGCTGGATGAGCCAGCATAGTAGAATCTCTATGGTGTGGAAACATGCAGCACATTAAGTCCACACCAATCTTCCAAAGAGTATCCCATCCATTCTCTGCACTTCCAAAGGTTAATCCATCTAGCCTGCACATCCCTGGGCACTTTAGCGCGGCCAATCCACCTAACCTGCACATTTTTGGACTGTGGGGGGAAGCCAGAGCATCCAGAGGAAATCCACGCAGACACGGGGAGAATGTGCAAACTCCACACAGACAGTTGCCTGAGGGTGGAATTGAACCCAGGCCCCTGGCACTATGAGACAGCAGTATTAACCACCTTGTAGCAGCAGAATTTCTGAAACAAATTAGTCAAACAGCAGAGAAACAGGCCCTTCAGCCCACTATGTCTATGCCGAACATGAAACATCAAACTACATTAATCCCATTTCCCTGCACTTGATCCCTAGCCTATTATGCCCTAGCATTTTAAGTACTCATCCAGATGCTTCTTAGTTTTTTTATATAAAAATGATACAGGAAAGATTGTGAAATTGTAGCTAACAACACAGAAAAATAGGTCTTCTTTGAAAATATAATGAAGTACTTCAAAGAAAATATTGCTGTTGTTCAATGTTCCCAACTCCAAATTGTGCGACAATATTTTGTATTGCACCTTTGAAATAATTTGTAAATTACCAATGCTACTGGTTTCCAATAAAAAAGTTTTGGTATCGTACAACCCAAATAGCAGCTTGCTTGTGTGATTTTTGAAGTTACAGATGATAATGGAGGTGTAAATGTTACATTATTAAAGAAGGAGTTGTCTGTTGCTAGGCAACACTAGCAAAAGGAAAGTTCTTGGTAATCTAGTTCACTTGTGCTAGAGAATGAATAGATTTGTCAACTGCTAACTTAAAAGAAGGCATTCACAATAATATAGCACCATTTCCAATTGTCCAAAAGCCTATCAAGAACATAAGGATCAGAAGTGGGAATAAGAACCATATATCCATCAAGCCTACTCTACACATAGGATCCAGACTAACCTTTTACATCAACTCAATTTCCCATCCTATTCCACATCACTTATTTCCCTAAACTCAAGAAAATTGCATTGACCGCAGTTCTGAATGAGCCTCAACATTCCTCTTGGGTAAAGGATTTGAATGATTCACAAAATTCTGATTGAAGGCGTTTAGTTCAATCCTTAATGTCTGACCTCTTATCCGATGACATTGAGACCTGTGCCAGATTGTCCATGGCGACTGAAACAGGAATGAATGTGCTTTGAAAATAAAACATCTCCCCTGATGCTCACCTTCCACTCTACCAACCATCGCATAAACCAAATCATCTGCCGACATTTCTGCCATCTCCAAAAAGACCCCACCACCAGGGATATATTTCCCTCCCCACCCCTTTCCGCTTTCTGCAAAGACCGTTTCCTCCGTGACTACCTGGTCAGGTCCACGCCCCCCTTTCAACCCACCCTCCCATCCTGGCACCCTCCCCTGCCACTGCAGGAATTGTAAAACCTGTGCCCACACCTCCTCCCTCACCTCCATCCAAGGCCCTAAAGAGCCTTCCACATCCATCAAAGTTTTACCCGCACATCCACCAATATCATTTATTATATCCGTTGCTCTTGATGCGGTCTCCTCTACATTGGGGAGACTGGACGCCTCCTAGCAGAGTGCTTTAGGGAACATCTCCGGGACACCAGCACTAATCAACCACATCGCCCTGTGGCCCAACATTTCAACTCCCTTCCCACTCTGCTGAGCTCATGAAGGTCCTGGGCCTCCTTCACCGCCGCTTCCTCACCACCAGACGCTCGGAGGAAGAACGCCTCATCTTCCACCTTGGAACACTTCAACCCCACGCCACCAATGTGGACTTCAACAGTTTCCTCAATTCCCCTTCCCCCATCTCAATGCAGTTCCCAACTTCCAGCTCAGCACTGTCCCCATGACTTGTCCTACCTGCCTATCTTCTTTTCAACCTATCCACTCCCCCTTCCCCGACCTGACCTATCACCTTCATCCCCTCCTCCACTCACCTATTGAACTCTATGCTACTTTCTCCCTACCCCACCCTCCTCTCACTTATCTCTCCATGCTTCAGGCTCTCTGCCTGTATTCCTGATGAAGGGCTTTTGCCCGAAATGTCGATTTTACTGCTCCTTGGATGCTGCCTGAACTGCTGTGCTCTTTAGCACACTAATACAGAATCTGGTTTCCAGCATGTGCAGTCATTGTTTTTATCTAGTATGCTGACACTTTTGGGGGCTTGGTGTTTCCAAAGTGAGGGCAGAGCAGAAGAGTCAGGAACCGACTCATCTTTAATTAATCCTTGAGCAACACATTAATCAGCCGCAAAAGATAAAAAAAGATGATTTTCAGTTTGTAAATTACTGAACCGAAACACTCAGGTCCACACTCATCAGCTCTATTGGGTTCAATGCAAACATAAGGCAAACATTTTAATTTATTCTGAAAACATTTGGGATCTGGGCTTCTAATGCTGGACTATGCACATTACTTAAATTTGGCTACTGCAGCACTTTTGTGCTCCTCTCTGCAATTCAGTGACAGGCCCCTTCATGTCAGCCTTTGCTGCACACATTCTGCAGGTAAGCTCCTGTCTCCTGGTAACAACTGATGTCACTAATTGGGTCCAGAGCTTCCCTCTGACTCAATCAGAGTGTGTCTGTTTGAAGATTACATTAGCTATTGTTCCCTTTTCTTTATATTACTTTATGTACTTTAATACATAAAAACAATAAAACTCCTTCATTGCCAAATAAACTTTCACATTTGTCAGTTAACCCATTGGAAGAATCATTAGCATCATTGTTAGATTGATACTTCAAAATGCAATGATGATTCTTAGTCCCAATTTCTTTTTAACTTTTTTAGTCGATATAGTTTAAGTTTGTACCTGAACAATTATCTTAACTTGCTGTTGTTAACTTTATTATCAAGTAAATAGTTCACGAATTTGCTAACTCACTGTTAAAAGTTTTAACTTTGCTCCTTAACTCAGGAAATAAGCTGTTTTGTTCATGTCCTTGAAGGGACTGAATCTGCTTTTAGTGATTAGTATTTGGTTTCTTTCCTTGGGAATTCAATTTGGATTTCTCCCCTTAACTGCTGTCACTTTTTTTAAAAAAAAAGCTTCTTGTCTTCTTTATGATATGTTACAAAAGACTTTTCAAGACTTAGCAAAATCAGGTAATTTCTCTGGAGGAGCTTTCCCTTTAGACATGTTTCTTTCACAGCAGCACTTCAATGTTACGACTTTTCTGGTTGTTAGTCGGTCTTGAAGCTGCACCAACAGTTTTGTGGTAAAAATGACTTTTTGTTCTTCCTTCTAGACAACCTCAGCTCTGCAATAAAATAAAGAGCTGCGGGTGCTGGAAATCTGAAACAAAAACAGAAATTGCTGGAGAAACTCAGCAAGTCTGGCAGCTTTCTCTCCACAGATGCTGCCAAGACTATTGAGTTTCCTGAGCAATTTCTGTTTTTTGGCTTTATATCTGTTTCTTGATCTTTATTACCATGATTTTCTAAGCATTGTATCCCATTACTGTCCATGATCAAAACAGACTAATCAAGAAGAAGACAAAGATAACATCTCTGGAGGTGTAGACTTCAAAATAACACTACTTGTCATATTTTAATTAAACACTGCTACATATTGCTAGTAAAAAATACCAGCTCTGATTTTAGAGTTACTTTAGGTCAGGACTAATCTATCATTTTTGTGTGTTCATGTCCATGTGTTTTTAGAATTTCTAAAGTTCCAATCTAGTGTAGGAACCTTGTCTATTCTTCTCGAGTTGTAACTCTGCCCACACTCTGGAATTTACAATCAGAGATGTGAAGCCATGTGACATCATCACACATTTCTGCCAGGAACTGGAAACCCATATATAACAGAAAAAACTGTACAGCTGTAAAGCGGAAGCAATGTAATACCATTAAGGCAGCTGCATCATTTTATTATGACTGGAAATGTGCTATTAATGTGCTAACACTTTTAACAAGGCAACTATAAGTCTCACAATGCACTGTGAGTTAGTCCAGATAAAAATTGCAATTTGCAAACCAAGTCAACTGCAATGAATTACCCTATTATACAAAATAGATAGTATTTTAAATCAAAAGAACAAATGTGAGGAAATTCCTCCTGATCAACTAATTAACTATAGGCATCTTGCTAACTTGTCTTTTAAGGGAATGATCCTTAAATTTGGAGTTTACTGTATATGCCAGAAGCATATACTCACTATGCAGGAACTTATTGTGTATTTAAATTTTCATTTTTCCACTCTTGATTTTCAAATTTTACTGAAAAGAAAGAAATATTTCAAGAACATTGCTATTTTGTTAATATTGATATCTCCTCCAAACTGAAAATCTGAAAACTGGATTCCTTCATTCTTTCAGGAAGTGTTGTGGATTGGAAGGTGGAGAGGGTTATCTGATTCAAGGTAACAGGGATTGGGATTGTTAGGTCCAAGATTTTCAGGGATTGCGTTGAATTAGAATTGTGTCCATGGGGGTTGGGTGGAGATGCAGTTTATGCTTTGGTGCGTGTTAGTTCCAGACCAGAGTGAAGGGTTGGGAGTCAGGCTGGAAGGATGGTTAGGTCCTGAGAGATTGGCCATTGAGGTTAAGTGTGGAGGGAGGGGGAGTTTGAGTCCATCAGAGGGTTCCAATGTCCGTTTGCAGCTGGTGGAGTAGTGAAGGGAGAGCAGGGTTTCAATGATGAGTCAGTAGCCACCAGTTATGCAGTTATCCAGGAGTTAAAACAGATTTTAATCTCTCTAACTTCTGCTGGCTAACTACTTGCATCCATTAAAAATAACTGTCTACAATCTCCAACTCCAACTCAATTTAGGAATTTTTTTTTGAAAGGTTCCAGATGTCAGTTAATTGTCTGACTTTCAGGGCTTTCCTGCCGAGACAGCTGTTTTGTGTCTTTGACTTGATTTGATTTGATTTGATTTATTGTTGTCTAATGAACAGAGATAAGGTGCAAAGCAATGTATTGCGTGCTAACCAGACAAATCACACCTTACACAAGTAAATCAGGGCAGAATATAGTGTTACAGCAACAAAAAGGGTGACAGAAAAATCAATTCTAATATATTGAGAAGTCTGGTGAAACGCTGTTGTTAAATCTGTTGGTACATGTTTTCAAACTTTTTTTATCTTCTGCCTAATGGAAGAAGGTGGGAGAGAGTATAACCAGGCTGGGAGGGGGTCTTTCATTATGTTGGTTGCTTTCCCAAGGCAGGGGGAAGTGTAGATGGAAGGCTGGTTTTCATGATGGACTGGAATGCATTCACAACTCTTTGTAATTTCTTACAGTCTAGGGCAGAGGAGTTGCCAAATGAAGCTGCAATTACTCCAGATAGGATGATTTCTATGGTGCACCTATAAATATTTTTAAGAGTCACTGTGGACGGGCCAAATTTCCTTAGCCTTGTGGGGAAATAGAGGCATTAGTGTGCTTTCTTGACCTGTAGCATCAATGTGGATGGGCCAGGACTGATTGTTGTGATATTTACTTTGAGGAACTTGAAGCTTTTGACCACCTCCACCTCAGCACAACTGACACAGACAGGGGCATGTCCTTTACTCCACTTCCTGAAGTTGGCGACCAGCTCCTTTATTTTGCTGACATCGAGCGAGAGATTGTTGTCTTCTGCATGTTCTCTCGCCATAGCCTCTGTCTACACCATTACAACATCTATCTTTCCATTGGAAGACGTGGGCTTAAAAATGTGTTGCTGGAAAAGCGCAGCAGGTCAGGCAGCATCAAAGGAGCAGGAGAATTGATGCTTCAGGAAAGATGTGGGCCTATCTCTGTGGTGGAGTTTGAAACCATGACCTTCTGATTCAGAATTGAGAGGAGCACCATTGTATTTCAGCTACTTTGTGAAGGAAGAGATTGGCAAACAGCAAAATGCCCAAGAAGCAAAGCTGTCTGGCAACTGAATGGGATGTTGAAGCTTTCACCAGAACGTAATGAGCAGATTTTTCTTAAAGGGAAGAGACAGTTTGGTTTCAGTTCCAAACTTACTGGCTGCCACCTTCAAAACCACAAAGAAGGCTTTGAGACCGTGTCTGTAAAAATACAATCTGATGTAGAGTTATTGGGTCGTGGAGGTCAACAGTGTAGAAATGATTCAAAAAGAAAACCCGAAAATTGGGAACATCATCTTTCACGACACTAAATGCTACAGCATTAGATCATTGAGGTAGAGAGGTGCAATGGTGTTTGTCTGCTCATTCCAAACAGTAAAACATGACAGACAGGAAAAGACATTTGCGTTCATTCAAACTGTGGTACCCTGTTGCGCATTGTATTTGACAATACAGACACTCCTTACTACCTTGCCTATCATTCGGTTTCTAAGGAAAAGCATTATCATATTCTATCACTATTTACAATTGACAAAGTGACAAGAGCAAACTGCTTTGATGAAACAGTTCCTCACTGTAATCAAATTCCCATCCTTTACATGCTAATTACCTTTCTTTTAAAATACTTTAATTAGTTTTGCATCAATGGAATATCATGGAATCATAGAAATCCTGCAGTGTGGAGGCAGATCATTCGGCCCATCCAGTCCATACAATCCTCTGAAGAGCTGAAAATGTGTTGCTGGAAAAGCGCAGCAGGTCAGGCAGCATCTAAGGAGCAGGAGAATCGACGTTTCGAGCATGAGCCCTTCTTCAGGAATGAAGAAAGAGTGTCCAGCAGGCAAAGATAAAAGGTAGGGAGGAGGGACTTGGGGGAGGGGCATTGGAAATGCGATAGGTGGAAGGAGGTTAAGGTGAGGATGATAGGCTGGAGAGGTCAGGAAGAAGATTGCAGGTTAGGAAGGTGGTGCTGAGTTTGAGGGATTTGACTGAGACAAGGTGGGGGGAGGGGAAATGAGGAAACTGGAGAAATCTGAGTCCATCCCTTGAGTTTGGAGGGTTACTAGGCGGAAGATGAGGCGCTCTTCCTCCAGCTATCGTGTTGCTATGATCTGGTGATGGAGGAGTCCAAGGACCTGCATGTCCTTGGTGGAGTGGGAGGGGGAGTTAAAGTGTTGAGCCACGGGGTGGTTGGTTTGGTTGGTCCGGGTATCCCAGAGGTATTCTCTGAAACGTTCCGCAAGTAGGCGGCCTGTCTCCCCAATATAGAGGAGGGCACATCGGGTGCAGCGGATGCAGTAAATGATGTGTGTGGAGGTGCAGGTGAATTTGTGGTGGATATGGAAGGATCCCTTGGGGCCTTGGAGGGAAGTGAGGGGGGAGGTGTGGGCACAAGTTTTGCATTTCATGCGGTTGCAGGGGAAGGTGTCACGAATGGAGGTTGGGTTGGTGGGGGGTGTGGACCTGACGAGGGAGTCACATAGGGAGTGGTCTTTTCAGAACAGTGATAGGGAAGGGGAGGGAAATATATCCCTGGTGGTGGGGCCCGTTTGGAGGTGGCAGAAATGACGATGGATGATACGATGTATATGGAGGTTGGTGGGGTGGTAGGTGAGGACCAGTGGGGTTCTGTCCTGGTGGTGATTGGAGGGGCGGGGCTCAAGGATGGAGGAGCAGGAAATGGAGGAGATGCGGTGGACAGCATCGTCGACTACGTTTGGGAGGAATCTGCAGTCCTTGAAGAAGGAGGCCATCTGGGTGGTTCGGTATTGGAACTGGTCCTCCTGGGAGCAGACGCAGCAGAGACGAAGGAATTGGGAACATGGGATGGCATTTTTATAGGGGCAGAGTGGGAGGAGGTGTAGTTTGGTAGCTGTGAGAGTCTGTCGGTTTATAGTAAATGTCTGTTTTGATTCGGTTGTCCGAGATAGAAATGGAAAGGTCTAGGAAGGGGAGGGAGGAGTCTGAGACGGTCCACATAAATTTGAGGTCGGGGTGGAAGGTGTTGGTAAAGTGGATGAACTGTTCAACCTCCTCGTGGGAGCATGAGGCAGCACCGATACAGTCATCGATGAAGCGGAGGAAAAGGTGGGGGGTGGTGCCAGTGTAGCTGCGGAAGATGGACTGTTCCACATATCCTATGAAGAGACAGGCATAGCTGGGGCCCATATGGGTGCCCATGGCTACTCGTTTGGTTTGGAGGAAGTGGGAGGATTGGAAAGAGAAGTTGTTCAGGGTGAGGACCAGTTCAGTCAGTCGAAGGAGGGTGTCAGTGGAAGGGTACTGGTTGGTATGACAGGAAAGGAAGAAGCAGAGGGCTTTGAGTCCTTCGTGATGGGGGATGGGGGTGTACAGGGACTGGATGTCCATGGTGAAGATAAGGCATTGGGGACCGGGGAAGTGAAAATCATGGGGGAGGTGGAGGGCGTGGGTGGTGTCCCGAATGTAAGTGGGGAGTTAACCTCCTTCCACCTATCAACCTCCATCTTAAACTCCTTCCACCTATCACCCTCACCTTAACCTCCTTCCACCTATCGCATTTCCAATGCTCTTCCCCAAGGCCCTCCTCCCTACCTTTTATCTTAGCCTGCTTGGCACACTTTCCTTATTCCTGAAGAAGGGCTCATGCCCGAAACGTCGATCCTCCTGCTCCTTGGATGCTGCCTGACCTGCTGCGCTTTTCCAGCAACACATTTTCAACTCTGATCTCCAGCATCTGCAGTCCTCACTCAATCCTCTGAAGAGCATTGCACCAGCTACCCTGTATTTCCCATGGCTAACTCACTCAGCCTGCAAATCTATGGACTCTATGGGCAATTTAGCATGGACAATCCACCTAACCTGCACATCTTTGCAGTGTGGGAGGAAACCGGAGCACCCGGAGGAAACCCACACAGAAGCGGGAAGAATGTGCAAACGCCACACAGACAGTCGCCCAAGAGTGGAATTAAACCTGGGTCCCTACTGCTGTGAGGCAGCAGTGCTAACCACTGAGCCACTGTGTTCCCTTTGTATGAAGAGAGTAGCTTAGATGTCCCTACAGTCCCTGCTAATTTTTCAATTAGCCTGGATCAGACAGTGTTGGAAAATTCCTCAGGCTTAAGCTACTCTATATCCCTGAAATGTCTGCTCCTGCCATTTCCATGTGGTTGTGGGTTTACCTGCTCAAATGCTTCTTCTGGTATTCAACTCAGCTATCACCTGATCAAAACTCAGTACTTTTTTCTTTAGAATTAGAATTCCTACAGTGTGGAAACAGGCCCTTCAGACAAACAAGTCCACACTGACCTTCTGAAGACTAATCCACCCAGACCCATTTCCCCACCCTATATTTATCCCTGACTAATGCACATAATCTACACATCCCTGAATTTACAGGACAATTTAGCATGGCCAATTCATCTAACCTGCACATCTTTGGATTGTGGGAGGAAACCCATGCAAACCCAAGGAAAATGTGCAGACTCCATGCAGACAGTCAACCGAGGCTGGAATCGAACCTGGGTCTCTGGTGCTGCTAGACAGCAGTGCTCACCACTGAGTCAAGTGCCACCTGGTCTAAACCGGTGCATCCTGCTTCAGCTCTTCCCTTCACCTCAGTGATGACAGAGCTATTCGCTATTTCAGTGCAATTCTCTGGTTTACCCTCCCTAAATCCTTCCAGGAGAAAGTGAGGACTGCAGATGGTAGAGATCAGATTCGAAAAGTGTGGTGCTGGAAAAGCACAGCAGGTCAGGCAGCATCCAAGGAGCAGAAGTGTTGACATTTCGAGGAAAAGCTCTTTATTAGCAATTGCAGGGTGGGGGTGGGTGGGGGTGGGGGTGGCCCAAGGAGGCTGAGAGATAAATGGGAGGGAGGTGGGGCTAGAGAAAAGGTAGCTGGGAATGCAATAGGTAGATGTGGGTGGGGCTGATGGTGAGAGGTCAGAGAGGAGGGTGGAACAGATCGGTTTGAAGGGAGATGGACAGGTAGGATAGGTCAAGATGGTGGTGCCAAGTTAAAGGGTTGGATAAAATCAAATTTCTGCAGATGCTGGAATCTGAAACCAGAAAAGAGAAAATGCTGGAAAATTTCAACAAGTCTGGCAGCATCTATAAGGAGAAAAAAGAGCTGATGTTTCGAGTCTAACTGACCCTTTGTCAAAGTTAAGAAATGGAGAAATAGGGAGGTATTTATACTAGGCTGAGAGAAGGTGAGACATGGCTCCAGAAGCAAAGGTAGCAATAAAGAGGTGATAATGATAGTGCATAGAGAGATTAGAGGGAGATTAGGAGCTGTGAATGACCAAGGCTGAAGCCAGTGCTATGTGACAAAATATGTGAGGGATGGAGGGAATGGGTGAAGCAGAGGCAAAATGGAAAACAGCTGACTCGAAACGTCAGCTCTTTTCTCTCCTTACAGATGCTGCCAGACCTGCTGAGATTTTCCAGCATTTTCTCTTCTTTAGAGGGTTGGATGTGGGATAAGGTGGAGGGAGGGGAAATGAGGAAACTGGTGAAATCAACATTGATCCCGTGTGGTTGGAAGGTCCCAAGGTGGAAGATGAGGCGTTCTTCCTCCAGGCAAAGGGTGGTTTGGGTGTGGCGGTGGAGGAGACCCAGGATCTCGATGTCCTTGGTGGAGTGGGGGGGGGGAAATGAAAGTGTCCGGCCACCAGGAATTAGGGTTGATTGGTGTGTGTGTCCCAGAGATGTTCTCTGAAAAGTTCTGCAAGTTGGCGCCCTGTCTACCCCCGTGCAAGGAGACCACATCGAGAGCAACAGGCACAGTAGATGATGTGTGTGGAAGTAGAGGTAAATCTCTGTTGGATGTGGAAGGGTCCTTTGGGGCCTACCTCACCATGCAGTAATCGAATGCCGGAGAAAGAACACCTCATCTTCCGCCTTTGGACCCTCTGACCACAAGGGATCATTGCTGATTTCATCGGTTTCCTCATTTCCCCTGCCCCCACCTTATCCTAGATCCAACCTTTCAACTCGGCATCTCTTGACCTGTCCTACCTGTCCATCTCCATTCCCACCTATCCGCTCCACCCTCCTCTCCAACCTGTCACGATTACCCCTACCTCCATCTACCTATCGCATTCCCAGCTACCTTGCCCTTGCCCCCAGCCCCCTCCCATTTATCTCTCAGTCCCTTGGGCCCACCCCTTATTCCTGACGAAGAGCTTATTCTCGAAACATCGACTCTCCTGCTCCTCAGATCCTGCCTGACTGGCTATGCCTTTCCAGCGCCACATTTTTCGACAAAACCCTTCCAGCTCAATTTCATCCTTTAAAAACTGTTTAAAACTATTGACTGGTTTTCCCAATCTCCATCTTCCTTGCTAAGTCTTTGCTTTTATTCATTCCTGTCACTGGATTACCTTGGGATGTTCTTTCCATCAAGATATCAAGAAGTGAAATAAATGCAAGTCATTGATGTCAATGTACTGCTGGAGAACGTCATACAATGATGCCAATGTCTTAAACTGGACCACTTTGAATGTAAATGTGGAATTTCTTTCATGTCACTTTTTATAGAGTTTTTAACCTTTTTCATTTTGCATAGTTTAACACACCCACTCAAATTTAATGTCATCTCAGTCATGTACACGTACATTAATATTCAAGGAATTTAAATTTAATGTCCAAAGATGCAGTAAACTTGGTACATTGAACAAGCATTATAGAGTTTGGGATAAATAAAGCATTTTTAGATGCATGGTAGGCACTAAATGTGGTATGACGTGATGCATCACAAGCACTTACACCAAATTAATAACACGTTCCACTTTATTACAAAACATTCATGGTTCTATATTGACAGCTTTACAGAATCGTTATGCTTTCACCATTATAATAACACAGCAGCTTTCACTGATACAAATGGATTGCAACTATAGAGAAGATTTTTGAAGTTTTTATTGTTGTCATTGAACTATTGTTACTTATTAAATTGTAGTAATTGAATTCCTTGCCCTTCCTTATTCGGTTACTCGACCTATCTTAGTCAGTCCTGCAAAAGCGGTACCTTTTAATAATTTGTCTTGGGGATAATTTACAATTCTAGCTTTGTGACTCTTGGCATTGTAACTATTACAAGAATTTAAATGCATCTTAAAATGAGAAAGTTGCAGAAAGTGTTGAAGGACCAATGACCTCCCCGTTGCCCGTACGCAACAGGAATGTGGTGTGCCAGCAATGCTAATTTTTTTTCGAATGTTTAGAATGTCAGTAAAGCAGAGAGCTGTTATGATGAATTGTAAAAATCCACAAATCCTATGAAGGTTGCGCTGTAGTCCTTCCCCTGTAAATTTTAAAACAAAAATACACTTAAAGAATCACAAGTGCAAGACTGTTCCTCTTCAAACAGGTTGGTTTGCCCTCATCTCCCTTTCTCTCTCTCTCTCTCCCTTTGCAACTCAAATTTATGGATGTAGCACTGAAATTATAAACCTTGGCTTTATATCAGTAACTCGTACTAATTGCAAGGAATATAGACAGATTTAGAGAGGCAGCCTAGAATAGATATCTACCTAGCAGCCAACACCAACCACTTCTATTTCTTGAAACCACCTACCTCGGCCAGAAACTGTCATTGTGAATGAGTCATTACTCAAACTGCAGTAATTGGCACACACATCCATAATGGCATTCCCTGAAGGAAAGCAGAAAGATAACAGCAGAACTTGCTATACAAAGTGTTCCCTTATTTGTATTTTTTAATGAATTTATCTCTTATCTGTTGGGAAATGTCTTAGTTTCATTAGCATATTTTCTATCCCCTGGAGATCTAATACTTTGAGCTTCTGCTTATATTCTGACTTATTCTAGTGATTTATATTACAGGACAGCTCCAAGTATCTTGAAGCAGTTCCATTCATTTCAATGAGAGTTAGTGCTTCAAGCTGACCTTGATATGGATTTGGAAGCATCAGAGTGAAAGGTAACTAGTATAGATTCTACTGTTTATTTCTGCCTGCCAGTCCTTTAAGGCAAATGTCTCTCTTTGGAAAATAACACTAAAATATATTCATGCAAAATGCACATCGGTGCCAAACGTGAATTGCTATTGACAAAGTGTCTTCTTCAACTGTTGCAATTTTTGTAGGTAATGGTACATCCTCAGTGACATTAGAAAAACTGTTCCAGCATATTGACCCAGGAACAATGAGGGATTGTTGATATAGTTCCAAATCAGGATGGTGTGTGCCTTGGAGAGAATAGAGCAAGTGGTCGCATTGCCTTGCATCTGCAACTTTAATTGTCTTTCTGGTTAGTAATGTTTGCATGTTGGGAAGGTGTTGTCAAAGGACCCTGCAGAGCAGTTGCTGCAGCACATGTTATACATTATGTACACAGCAGTTACTGCATAGTGATGCTGAAGGGAGTGAATGTTGAAGGTTGTGGATGTGGTGTCAAGAAAGCACACAGCTTTGTCCTGGATGGTGTCAATATTCTTGAGTGCTGTTGGAGCTGCACCTATCCAGGGAAGTGGGGTGTATTCCTTCACAGTACTGATTTGTGCCCTGTGGATATCCATCGGAGAGACAGGAGATTAGTTACTCACTGCAGAATTCCCATGCTAAGGCCTTATCTTGATGCCACAGTATTGATATGACAAGTCCATTTCGTTTTCTGGTCAATAGTAAATCCAGAATGCTGGTAGCAGGGAATTCAAAAACCTAATTTAACCATTCATGTGTCCAGCTTCTACACATCTTTGGTAAATATGACGCTCTTAAAGCCATAAAATGGAGGTGACATTGGTCTTCAATGACAGTGATTAATGAATTAATGAATGACAACCTATTTAGCACTGCTCAATTTTCTTTTCCATTTTCCAAATAGGTACAGAAACACTCTTTGGCCCTTTTATATTATTGCCAAGACAAAATTCATTCCATGTGCATTGTTGAAATCACGATTAATAGTAGTACACTCTAGCATTCAAAAACATTAGTGTAGCAATTTCAGTGTAAAATTCATTTGCATCAGACCAAAAAGAGCAAAAATACACAGTATTCAGTTTAGCCACAATAGTATGGTGCAGATCTACAAATGATGTAATGGTTCAGGCGTGTCAGAAAGGAGCACTCCCCACACAACTTTATTTCCATTCACTATTTGTAATTAAATGTAAATAGATGCATGAAACCATTTGACGGTTTCATCATGGTGAAATCCTCAGTCACTAGTAAGTCAGTGCAATGTTGTGTAGAACTTAAGCTGGAAACTGCATAGGAGAGTCATAGAATCATAGAGATGTACAGCATGGAAACAGACCCTTCTGTCCAACCTATCCATGCCGACCAGATATCCCAACCCAATCTAGTCCCACCTGCCAGCACTTGGCCCATATCCCTCCAAACCCTTCCTATTCATATACCCATCCAAATGCCTCTTAAATGTTGTAATTGTACCAGCTTCCACCACATCCTCTGGCAGCTCATTCCATACCCGTACCACCCTCTGCGTGAAAAAATTGCCCCGTAGGTATCTTTTATATCTTTCCCCTCTCACCCTAAACCTATGCCCTCTTATTCTGGACTCCCTGACCCCAGGGAAAAGACTTTGTCTATTTATCCTATCCATCCCCTCATAATTTTATAAACCTCTATAAGGTCACCTCTCAGCCTTTGATGGTCCAGGGAAAACAGCTCCAGCCTGTTCAGCCTCTCCCTAGAGCTCAAATCCTCCAACCCTGGCAACATCCTTGTGAATCTTTTCTGAACCCTTTCAAGTTTCACAACATCTTTCCGATAGAAGTCTCAGATAGTTAACAGTTCTATTAAAGGTGGTGGCTGGACTCAGATAATTAGTTTAGGGAGGATGGGGGAGAGAATACACATCAGTGATATCTACTGCCCGCTGAAGTGTCTATGCTCTATGTCTCCTGTTGGCCTCGGGCAGTATATGCATATGCTTCGCTGTATTTTTCCATGTATTGGCTCAGCGGCCATCTTGTGTGCTAAGTGACCAACTTATGGCTCAGCGGCCATCCTGTGTCTGTGTGCCCCATGTCAACTCCCATTTCAGAAGTGCTTAAAACAATGAAGAGTCTGGCCAGAGTAGATATGGAGAAACTGTTTCCACTTGTAAAGAAGGGGGCACAGAATTAAAGTAAGGTCGACTCTTGACAACTAAGGATGGGCAATAAATGTTGGCCTAGCCAGCGATGCCCACATCCTGTGAATGAATTTTTAAAAAGCAACATGAGAAAGGACTTTTTCACACAGTAGGTGGTTATGGTTTTAAATGTGTTTTAAATTACAACATTTAAAAGACATTTTGATAAGTACATGAATAGGAAAGGTTTGGACGGAGATGGGCCTAGAACAGGCAGGTGGGATTAGTTTAGTTTGGGATTATGTTTGGTATGGACGAGTTGGATTATGAGAGAATACTGTGCAGACAGGTTCAATTGAGGCTTTCAGAAGAGTACAGTTTTGAAAGGAAACGTGAAGATATATAGGAACAGGAAGAGAAATGTTGTAAAATGAATATTTCATTCAGAACTGATACAGAGATCACCCACCCAATGGCCTCCTTTTGCACTTTAATGATTCTGAATCAACATTGTAGCAATCCTATATCATTTGACATCACATTTCTGCTTGTAGAAGCCTGTTAAGTGCTTACAAATTGCCATATTTCCTACGTCACAGTATTGACTGAGTGAAAAAATGTCAAAAAGTTCTTAATTATTTGTAAAACACTTTGAGACATCTCATGGTCATAAAAAAATGCCACAGAAATGCAAGTGTTTATTTATTTCCTTTCTTTAATGCTTGTCACCCAGGAACCACCTTTGAATTTATTCAATGGTTCAAGTGCAGGTGACACAGAGGCCTACCAATATGGACCGACACTGCTGCATTGATTTGTGGACACTGACCTGATCAGTACACAGTAGGGAACAGCTGCAGTAAGTGTCAAATTTCATCGAGAATGTTCTTTGTGAAGTGAAAATGTCTAATACATTGTCCGTCCTTGTGGTTCAGCAAACAGAATTGTCCCTTGAACACTCTGGATGGATATGGTCTTATATTGACACTCCTTTTTTTTGACAGATACTTCTGCTTTCTGTCTGCTTATTCCTCAAATATAAATTGCTCCAAGGAGATTCACACGACTGAAGCCCTGTCCTGGTGCAGGTGGTTAATACAAAATTGGTAAAATCAGAGTCCTTTAGTGTGTATCACACTTTTCTTTGAACTCCCAAGTAATGTGAAATACTTAAAGTGAAATTTAAAACACCCATGTCATCTGTGGATTCTTGATAAGTCTTGTTAAAAGCAATGAATTTGAACAGGAACGTTAACAGCATGGTGAAGAGTGTCCCTATTTATCCAAGATGTTGTTTGGTTGGTTCCTTATAGCTGCTGCACAATCAGCTGATGGCCAATTTCACCAATGAAAACCACAATCACATATGGTTACCACTTTTAATTTTAGTTATAGTCATGTGAGTAGGAGAAGAAAATAATGTTCGCTTCCTCACTTCCTGTTCCACTATGAGGGATGGAGTGTGTTATCGATTTAGCTCCATACCGTGCACATGTACCACGGCTGCCATTTTGTGATTATGATGCAATTCATAACATTGGGAGACTGTGTATTTTGTGCCCTATGTCTATAATTTGAAGTCAGTTTATTGGATTTTAAAATAAATATTGAACAAAAAAGAAATGTCTGAAGAAACTCCACAGAAGGGTCCAGACAAATTCAACATTGTCCGTATCCTGGCATGGTAATTTACTGCTGGTAAGTTAAGCTTCAAATTAAGTTAAATGAAGCTGTATTAACTTACTATTTTAATAGCTTTTAATGAGTCATTTGACCTTTTTAATGCGCTTAGCTTAAAGCAGGCAGACAATTAAGCACAAGTCATATCCAAACTCTCAGTAACTGGAAAGAATTATATATTACTCAGAGAAAGCCTGTACACATTAAGTAATTTTATAAAGAAGGACAACATAGCAACAAATTCTGGATATTGAAATGATTAGACAAGCATGACCAAAAATAAACAAAATGACTGCTAGTACCAGAGGCACTGAGGATTATGTAATGCTGAAAGGCATGAATGACAGTACGTTTCAGAAAAGTAAGGCAAATATTGGATGTGAGTGCTTTGCACCATGAATAGATGAGAGATGGTATGAAGGGGAAATAAGAGATAGAGAGAACTTGAAGCATGACAGAGGTGTGGTCATGCTGTTCATCTTTATCATTCTGAGAGAAACTTGTAATTTAATCACGTAGGTTCCACTG
Organism: Hemiscyllium ocellatum; assembly: GCF_020745735.1. Classification (NCBI taxonomy): domain Eukaryota; kingdom Metazoa; phylum Chordata; class Chondrichthyes; order Orectolobiformes; family Hemiscylliidae; genus Hemiscyllium; species Hemiscyllium ocellatum. The sequence continues at coordinate 7,129,565 of NC_083406.1, read as the reverse complement.
AGTTCCATTCAAAGTAAAGCACAGCAAGAGACCATTCAGCCCAACTGATGTATGTCAGCATTTATGCTCCACACTCATCATCCCACGCTCTGTTTCAGCTAACTCAATGAACATATCCGTCTATTTCTTAAATGCAGTTATGTTCTTTTCTCAACAATTTCGGGTCAGCATTTTGAATGAGCATGAGGAAGCATTTTGAATGTCAATCAGCCATCTAACGAGTCTCCAGGCAACCATTCCCAGCATGCTCTTCACTTTGACTATTAAATTGAGCTTTATTTCTTTATTTTTCTGCCATTTTATATTCTATAGATTTGTTTTATTTTTCTGTGTTTTAAGATGGCGCTGGGGAGTAGCAACATTATACAACATTTTACACTATATTTTGTAAGAAATTGAATGTAACAATAAATTAATAAAATCAAAGACGTACGTCTTGCACTAAACTCAAGTTTAACTGATAGTGTAGGTCAAGATCCTATCTTTCCCATTTCTGAGGCTTTTTAGAACCTAAAGCATTGCCAAAAAACTGATCTGAAATGTTTCTTTAAAAGGGATGAAATGTTAATGTATTTCTCAAATAACAATCAGTCCAAAATGGTTCTCTCAGCATATTTCTTAGCTATATTTCAGCTAGTGACTGGATCTCAGGATGAAGACTCCATTACCATTTCGGATGAGGATGATAACTGATGGTTTTGAGGAGATTGTGTCACGTAGTATCAGCAGATGTTATATTGTTACTATATCATTCATCATTTACAGTTCAATTGCAGACTACCACCAACTTCAGGAAAATGGTGCCAACTATTATCATAGATGCTGGTTGCAACAATATTGCTAATTGGTGCCAACTATTTCAGGTAGTTCAACATAGATCTGCCTTAAACGTATTGGTTTAAACATCATGTTGGATTTCAAGTTTTTTTGTACTTTGTTCAAATGTAATTATTTCAGTGCTAAGACTTTGAATGCAACTGCTAACAACGTGGACCAGCAATTGTTCAATGAGATTTGATGTTTTTGAAGTGTCTTGTTCACTTCTATTAAAATTGAAGAATCATTTTGGCATGAACATGGGTGGGACAGACATTTGGGACTGTGTCTGAAGAGCAAATGATGTCTGTAAAGAACTGGATGACTGAAGTATTCCCTTCTCATGGAATTATTCAACCCATAGCAGGTTGTCTGAGTGCCATGAAAGTTTCCCTTTCCTGAACAACTAACAGGACTCAGTAAATTCAGTAAACCTGTACACCCTGACTGAACAGCACTTGCACAAAAAATGGTGCTGTTGCTCTCACTACCTGAACATGAACTTTTAAAAAAATTCATTTATGGGATTCAGGAATCAATGATAAAATAAGCATTTATAATCCATTCTTGATTGCTGGTGAGAAGTGGTGGTGAACTGCCTTTCCTAATTCAACAGAGTGAATTGCTAGGCCATTCCAGAATGCAATTAAGTCACTACTGTATGCTCTGGTCACATCTCAGCCAGAATGGATAGAGATGATAAACTTCCTTCCTTAAAGAGGTGGATGTTCATGGTATTCCAACAGGGTGGCATGGTGGCTCAGTGGTTAGCACTGCTGCCTTACAGCACCAGAGACTTGGATTCAATTCCACCCTCAGTTAGCTATCCACTCCATGTGGAGTTTACTCATTCTCCCTGTGTCTGTGTGGGTTTACTCCTCAAGTCCAAAGATGTGCAGGTTAGGTGGGTTGGCCATGCTAAATAGGCCATAGTGTCCAGGGATATGCAGGCTAGGTGAATTAGCCATGGGGAATGCAGAGTTACAAGGAAGGAAGGGATTATCTTTGAAGAGTTGGTGTGGACTTGATGGGCCAAATGGCCTGCGTCCACACCGTAGGGATTCTACAACAACGTCATAATCAAGATTGCTTTGTATTCTACATCAAGTTAACTTAAGATGTTCAGCTGCTGAGGTCAGATTTGAATTTGTGGCTCCAGATCATTTAGAAAATTAAATAATAATAAGGGCATTTTACTCAAAAGACTTCAGGCTGAATTGCAGTGCAACCTGCACTGAAAAGTTCATATAAAGGTTAAGTAATCATATAAATAAAAACATGAAACAGTCATGAAATAATAAAAATAGACAAACAAATCTGACATGGTAATACAGAAATGTTGAGTAGGAGATTAGAAGTGTAAAATTGAATTAAGTATGTATTAAAATTAAAATGCACAAGTTTTACATTACAAACACTGAAGTGCACATATATTTCATCTGTTAAATAACTATTTGTGGATCAGAACTCTGTAAGGCTACATCAGTATCTTTTTAACCTGAAGCTGACAAGATTGAATTTCGTTGACCTTCTCAGTGGCCTTGACCGATTGCTCAGTTGTGGTTTCTGAATTAATACCTCTGTAAGATAAACATTTTGGTGCCCTATACTTAAAATGGTTTTTCCCATCAGTACAGAAACTAGCCTTCAAGTAATCTGTGAAAAAGGAAAATTCAGTGGGATGTCATTTCAAAATATCAGATACTTACAATTTCCCCTTAAATCAGAAGATGAATCTCTCTAGTGAACTTAGAAAGACTAACAAATAATTAAAATTTCATGGACTAGAACAATAAAATTCTTTGACGTTGAATGCTTCACATTTAGCTTTATGTCCAGGCAGAAAATTATGAAGAATCAAGGAGAAAGTCTCAGGTTAAACACTAAGCTCTTAAACCCAGCTTTTAACTTTCATATCCTAAGGTTGAGATGAGTATTTTTCTTAATAATTAGAGACCATGCGAAAGTGTCAGCCATTAATTCTTTTACAGGACTATTAAAAGTAATGTATCATAAACATTGTTATAACAGCAACATCAGATGCAGTACAAACCTACAGTATGTAATTTTTTTGAGATAGTCCATTACCAGCTCTATCAAGTATTCATCATAAGGTATATTGAACACTTAAATAAAACGTTAGCAATTCAGTAAGATTGCACATTTAGTACAGTGTAATTTTAAGAATACTGTGAACTGTAGCCATTTCCGAGCTTCTGCTCAATGTGGCCTCTGACTCTGTGACTTAGCTACTACCAAACGCAGCTAAAAAATCCAATAAAATAACTAATTTACAGGAATTACAAAATGTATTATAATTTCACACTCAGACCATCGCAGTAATAGCACAATGTGCCAAAAGAGGGGAAAGAGGTATCTCTCATTCTCAAGTTGTAAACAAACTACCAGGGATATGGGCAGAATGTTGCATTGTGTCAGAGTTACTGTGAGACCCACCCTAACCAGTGTGATTTTTGAGAGCATGTTGTCCTGTGCTCTCATTCTGGTGAGTTATCTGCAGCTATTTAATACTAATTGAGGCATTAACTGATACAGAGCAGACTTCGACCTTCACCTACAGTGCAAATTCCACCTCTGGGTGCTGTCGTCTCATATTGTTTCAGCGGTGCCTCTTGCTGGCTCTGTATCTGAGATCTTCATTGGAGCCAGAGATTGGTGTTTCAGTGGGTCTGTCTAGCAGGCTCTGGGGAGGGGTATGGGTGAGGCAGCATACTGGAATGAATGGACAGAGGGGGTGCAGTTGGAAGGCATTAGTGTTTTAGCTCCCTACCATAGGTCTATACAGGAGATGCTCCCAACCCAAATCTGACCAGCAGCCCAAAAAGTGACAGCTGTCTGTCTTCCCATTTGTTGCTGGCTTCTCTGGCAAGGGGAATGTTTGGTGGAAATTGGAAGGGCTCTTAAGAGGCCCTTATTGGTCACTTAAGAGCCTCAATTAATATATGGAGAGGTGACCCACCCATTGCCTGCCCGCCAGTCAACATTATGCAGAGTGTGAGCAGGCAGACATTGGGCATGGTATTTATGGCATTATGTCAAACTGCATGTTTCCAGCCAACCTTCCAACCAACCAACCAACTCCTGGGGAGTATAATAGTGTACCAAAGTTTAGTGTGCAACTGTGGTGCTTACGCATTCTTTTAGCTAAAATGGGATTGCCACTTAGTAGGAAAACTACAAAGTAGGTGAACATACCCAGCAAAGGAGAAATGATTCAAATGTCAGTTGTGGTTGGAATCTGAATTAGAGATTTACAAATGATTCTCCAGATCACCATCAACAAGGTGAGTGCTTCACTGGGGGTTTCTGAACAAATATCTCTGTTTTTATGTAAGCCGCTTCCACCCTCAAGCATTTCATACTAATCAATTATTTAAAAAATACACAATACGTAGGTCTTTTGTACATAGAATTCATATATCTTCACTGATCAAAATATTGTTCAATTTGTTTTCCTTAATTTTTAAAGCTAGAGGGCGGTTATTATTGTGCGTAGTTTTTTTGGGGGGGGGGGGTGGTGGTGAGGGCATGGGATGGTGTTGGGGCCTCTGTCTTTCTTTGTTTCCTTAGTTCCTCATAGACAAGGTGCTAATGTGGAGATGAGCAGGTCATTCTTTTAACTTCTCAGAAACTGAGTCATTCAAAGTGGACAAGACAAGCCCTTGTGAAATGGTCAGTCAGAATATTCTTCAGAATTTGGTAAGAACTGCAGAGTCTGTAGGAAATCAACGAGCTTTTTATACAGAGCCATAGACATTTAAATGAACTTCCTCACTCCAACAGGATCTATTCATTACCGGGGGTCAGTCATGATTTGTGCAATAACACATGAGACAGCAACCTAGTTCATATCTCTCGTGATTCTAACTTCATTGACTTTCTATCATGAGAGATGTAATATTCCTGCTGACTTGCTGTCATCCATTTTCCATGATCATACAAAGGCACTCTCTATTCCATTGTCTAATTGTTAACTTGCACAAAGCTTTCACCAAATTATCATTGAATTATTCAAAAGAGAATAATGTAGATTTCTGTATATTCTGAACAATTCTGGCCGCAATACCTGTTTTATACTTTTATGCTGGGATCTAGTTACTTTGGATTATGAGTGATTGACATTAGTGAGAGGGGGCCTTACACTATTCCCTTATCTCGATGGAACAATCTGAGGGTCAAGACAGACTGTGTTCTTTCCATTCTTGCAACAATGAAAAGAATGCAACACAGTGGCTCAGTGATTAGTACTGTTGCCTCACAGCGCCGGGGACTCAGGTTCGATTCCACCCTCGGGCGACTGTGGAGTTTGCACATTCTCCCCATGTCTGCATAGGTTTCTTCTGGGTAATCGGTTTCCTCCCATAGTCCAAAGATGTGCAGGTTAGGTGGATTGGCCATGCTAAATTGTCCCATTGTGTCCAGGGATGTGCAGGCTAGGTGGATTGGCCATGCTAAATTGTCCCATTGTGTCCAGGGATGTGTAAGTAGGATTGGCCGTGGGAAATGCAGGGATAGATTGGGTCTGGGTGGGCTGCACTTAGGAGGATTGCTGTGGACTTCATGGGCTGAATGGCCTGTTTCCACACTGTAGGGATTCTATGATTTTAAATATATGTCTACAATGGGTGCAATGCTGATTTACACATAGAGATGGTTTCTTAAGTGAAATGGAGAAATTGTGCTTTAAAAATGTGATACATTGATACAATAATGCAGAATTGCATTCCACTCGTTCTGCACATCAGGTCATAAAATTATGCTTACCTAAATATTTGAGTCAAACAGATAGATAATACACGATTACTCAATTATCCTGAGTAATGTTACATGTGAATGACCATAATATACTGATTAGTAACAACAAGTATTTCTGTTTATATGGCACCATTAACATAACACACATGCAAATCTGCTTCATAGGAGCATTAAAAAAAAACAAATTTGCCATTGAGCCAAATAAAATGATATTAATCAAATAGCCACGATGTTTGTTGAAATAGTTAGCTTTTAAGGAGTATCTTCAAAGAAACAGAGAGATAGATAGGGAATTGCAAAGCTTGGAGCTTTAGCAGATGAAGATACAGCAACCAATGATGGAGTGATTACAGCAGGGGATTCTTATGAGGTGATTTGCAATTATTGCCCCTCCTTAATTGCCCTTGAGAAGGTGTGGTGAGTTGCCTTTTTGAACTTTTGAAGTCCACATGCTATAGGTAGACCCACAATGTCATTCGGGAAGGGAGTTTTGATCCAGAGATAATGAAGGAACAAGTCAGGATGGTGACTGTCTTGGGGGAGGATCTTGCTAGGGGTGGTGTTCCCATTGTCAAGTTGGATTTTAATTAACAGGGATCTGTGAGATTTAAATTCACAAATTAGACAAAAATTCGAAAACAGTTTTGAGCTGAAAATGCTTTTATTGAAAATACCACATAGTGTTTAGCTAAAAATTTGAGAGACGGGAGAAACAAGAGAATCTCAAACTCTCCAAGTTTCAGTTCTTTTACAGAGGAAAGGATAACATTTATATACTTTAAAATATGCTGAGAACTGACAGATTATCATTAGATGTTGGTCATCCGTTACATGTGTTGCCTTAATGATTTTCCAAAACATCAAGTTCTGCATGTCATTCCATAACTTTGTTTTGCACATTGATGTTTTGTTCAGGCTAAAATCTGCATTTCAAAATATACAAGGAGCCGGTAGAGAAGATTAGAGAAGTTTTACCAAGGTTACAGAATTTGTAGACACTTAGCCTGTGTTACGTTTACTGTTTCTGACCTTTTGTCGCAGTCCTTTTTAACTTAATGGTTTAGAACCCAGACGTTGGCCAATTTTTCCCAACAGGCAATCTTAACAATTCGGAGAAAGTGAGGACTGCACATGCTGGAGATCAGAGCTGAAAATGTGTTGCTGGAAAAGTACAGCAGGTCAGGCAGCATCCAAGGAGCAGCAGAATCGACGTTTCGGGCATGAGCCCTTCTTCAGGAATCCGGACGTTTCAGGATTCCTGAAGAAGGGCTCATGCCCAAAACATTGATTCTCCTGCTCCTTGGATGCAATCTTAACTATTCCCCCAGAATTCCACACCATTGCCCTTGTCTTTCTCGATAGAAGTGGTTGTGAGTTTTGAAGGTGCTGTCTCAGGATCCTTGGTGAATTTCTGCAGTGAATCTGGTAGGTGGTACGCACTGTGTAATGCTACTGAGCATTGGTGATGGAGTGAGTGGATGTTTGTGAATGTGGTGCTAATTAGGCAGTTGTTTTATCCTGGATGGTGTCAAGCTTCTTGAGTGGTGCTGGATCTGCCTCCATCCAAGCAAGTGGGGAGGATTCTATCACACTCTTGACTTGTGCCTTGTAGATGTTAGGTTATTTTGTAATTTGTGTGTTATTTATTATACCATAAAGATCGACAAGTAATTGTAAATTTTTAAGATATTCATTCTCTGAAAGTGGACAATGCTCGCTGGGCCAGGATTTACTGACAACCCTTAACTGCCGTTGAGAAGGTAAGAATGAGGCCCCTTCTTGAATCACTATCATCCTGTAGTGTTGTATTCCATTACCATTAGGGAGTGAGTTCCAGGATTTTGACCCAGTGACAGTGAAAGAGTGTTGATATTCTGAATGTGGAATGGTGCAAACGCATGTTGCTTTCTCATGGATGATGTAAATTTCCTTGAAGGCTTGGTTGTTCAAATATTTTGTTTCTTCACCATTTGTGTGTTCTGCATACTAAATTCTCTTACCTCTACCTATAATCAGCACCATAGTCCTTCATTTACCAATGCCTAATTAGGCTTCTCCAATTTACATTGCTATTCTCTTTTCCTTGTTCTTTATCAGCTTCCTTGCTGGCTTCTACATTGCTGTCAGTCCTCAGGCTTTCCACATGTTTCTGACATCTTTACAAATCACTTCCTTTGATCTAATTCAATCTTTAAATTATTTTGTTAGCCATGATTTAATTACCTATCCCTTTAGGTGTGTGCGCTTTTTATCTGTTGTCAATCAGGCAGTGTATTGGTGCAGGAATGGGAAGAGAAGCCATTCTAGGGGATTCTTTGACTCTGGTTAAATCGATGAAAATGAAATCAGGTGAATCAACTGCATAATTGTGAAGAGGCGTTGGAAGACTTTGGGCAATGAACCGTCTCAATGATTGTCTTTGAAGGAAAGGTGGACACTCAATTTTCAGGTAAATTAATCTAAGGTACCCTTTCTTGAGGTATTGTGGTGGATTCCTGGGTTTTACAGAGGATTGTAATGGATTGGCAAAGGAGTGGATTACTCAACAAAAGTTGCAACAGTTGAGAGCAGGACCAAAGGTTGGCAGCTGGCATCACTGAGAGGAGAAGGTGTGGAAAAGACCTGGTGGCAGGTAGGTAGTGACAGATTCATCGGAACTGTTTGAAATTGGTTCTTGATCTACTACAGAAAAATAAGCTAATTGTTTGTTAACTGGCAACTCGACATAACTCATAATTGGCTTGAAGTTGAGGTGATGACCTGGTAGTATCATCGCTGGACTGTTAATCCAGAGACTAGATTAGAGTGGTGCTGGAAAAGCACAGCAGGTCAGGTAGCATCCGAGGAATAGGAAAGTTGGCGTTTTGGGCAAAAGCCCTGTTAATCCAGAGACCCAGGTAATGTTCTGTGGACCTGGGTTCGAATCCTGCTGTGGCAGATGGTGGAATGTGAATTTAATTTTCAAAAGAATCTGGAATTAAGGGTTGACTGATGACCACAAATCCATTGTCGATTGTCAGAAAAACCCATCTGGTTCACTAATGTCCTTGAGGGAAGGAAACTGCCAACCTTCCTTGGTCTGGCCTACATGTGACTTCAGACCCACAGCAATGTGGTTGACTGCCCACTGGGCAGTTAGGGGTGGGCAACAAATGTTGACTCAGCCAGCAATGACTTCATCCCATGAATGAATAAAAAAAGGGGAACCCAGAGGGCAGGATGGTCAAACCCTGTAAATGTCCAATAAATTTGATGCTCTCTGAACCTTTACAGGTGTAAGCAGAGGCTGTGGGTCGGATGTAAAAACTGACCATGGCACCATGGTACAGGAAGCCATTTAAATGGGGGTAGCTAAAGGAATATAATAGCAGTAGATGATCATATAGTAAGGGGAATTAACAAAGTTCTTGCAGCAGAGAGCAAGTGTACGTGTATGGAATGAGCTGCCGGGGATGTGGTGGAGGCAGGTACAATTGCAACATTTAAGAGGCATTTGGACGGGTATATGAATAGGAAGGGTTTGGAGGGATATGGGCCGGGTGCAGACAGGTGGGACTAGATTGGGTTGGGATATCTGGTTGGTGTGGACGGGTTGGACCGAAGGGTCTGTTTCCATGCTGTACATCTCTATGACTCTATGACTGTATCTGCCTGTCTAATGCCAGGGTTCAGGACATCTGCTCAGAGATGTAAAGGAACTTGCAGTGGGAGGGGCGGGAGAAATGATCGTGGTCCATGTAGATACCAATAACACAAGTAGAACTTGGAAAGAGGTTGGCATAGAGGGTATGATGAGCATCAAGTTAAGAGAAAGCAGAAACTATAAGGTTATAATCTCTGGATACAAATTTGTGAAGGGTATAGAACACTTGTAGTAGCTGAAAGGCTGGTGTGGAGGAAGTGGGTTCTGGTTCATGCGCCACTGGCACCAGTACTAGAGAAAGAGGGTGTTGGACCAATGGAACTGACTATACCTGAACCATGCTGAGATCGAAGTTCTTGCAATCTCTGTAATGGGGGAAGTGGGGAAAGTTATAAATGAAATAGATAAGTGCAAGAGATCAAAAGTGGAAATATGTGGTATATCAAAGAACAAAGAAAAGGTAAGAGATTTTGGAATATGGGGAATGAGGGTTAGCAAATGGTCAGAAAGGACAATAGAAAAAAATTAATAGGACACCAACAATCAAGACTAGATGTTACAAAGGTCATAAAAAGACAACTACAAAGACTTTGTTTCTGACTGTGTGCAGCGTTCATAACAAATTTAATGGATTGACAATGTACATTGAAGTATGTTATGGAGAAATATCTTCAGGATGAAAAGTTTTAATTTCCCAATTTTGAAGGGTATACCATACATTGATCTTCAGAACCACAGAATCCCTACAGTGTGGAAGTAGGACATATGGCCCATCCAGTCCACACAGACCCTTCGAACAGCATCAGTCCCAGATCCACCCCTCCACCCCCCACCCTATCATTGTAACCCTGTATTTCCCATGGCTAATCCACCTAGCTAGTGCGTCCCTAGACACTATGAAGCAATTTAGCAAAACTAGTCCACCTGATCAGCGTGTCTTTGGACGATGGGAGGAAATCAGAGCACCCAGAGGAAACTCACGCAGACATGAGGAAAATGTGCAAACACCACACAGACGGTCACCCGAGGTGGAAAGGCCTCTGATAAGGTGTCATGTCAAAGGCTATTGTGGAAAATAAAATATTATGATGTTAGGGGCAATGTACGTGCTGGTTTGAAGATTGGTTGGTTGGCAGTGAACAGAGAATGTGCAGAAATAGGCTTTTGTCTGACTGAGAGGACATGATGAGTCCCTCAGAGTGTTGGAGACCATGGCATTGTGTACTTTTAAGCCAGAGTTGATAGATTCTTGTTAGGCAGAAGAATTAGGTGTTATCAGGCATAGATGTGAAAAGTCATGTGAAGCTGCATTCACTGACCTTGACCACCAGATCAATGACATTCTTGTGGCACTGCACTACTGGGGGTTGACCCCTCCGATCACCCTATCTCATTGGCTCTGGATTGTTGTCTTTGAGAGAGATCTGGTCCTTGTGAAATCATCCTGCCTCTCTTCCTATTCACCTTCATCAATAGGGGTCTGTGAATTTGGAACCTGTCTCTATGCCCCGGTGTTACAATCTGTAGCATCTGTTGTCATTCATTGTCATTTTCTTGTAAATGGGAGGGATACTTTTGAGGATACCATGTGGCATTAACACAATGATTGTGTGGCTCGCTGTTGATACAAAAGCAGCTGGCAGTGCTTTGAGGGGTCTAGCTCTAATGTACGATCAGGTAAACATGCAACTCGATGGGAACTGATAACGGGCGTGTTTGGAAATCTGTCACCTGAGTGTGGCACCATCCATCCTTTATCTTATATAATGAACTTCATTGAGCATACTTCAAAAACCTATGCATTGGACTGTAATCCTTTAATCTATAATTAACTGAAGAATTAAATTCTCCACTAATAGACATAGAAATTTTACACTAAATTGTAATATTTCACCTGTATCTAAATTATGGAGATTTATCACAAATTGAAAACAATCATGTTGGATTCTGCAAGTCTTTAAATCCACCCAACCATGCTATTTATGATGTATTTCCTGCATCTTCGCTCTTCAGTCGTGATATGCTGAGCAAAAATAAAATGTGTATGTATTATTGAGTGTTCACCAATGTTTTTGGATGCTGACGCATTTGCAAGCGATGCCATGCTTCTGATTGTTCAAAACGCCTCAAATTATAATTGACAAGTAAATAAAGGAGTTAAGCATGAACGAATGGCTGCTATAGCAACAATCACAGCATTAAATGAGGAAGAAGTACCTGGCATGGTTACAACCTGCACAAATGACAATGAAAGACTGAATGATTAATGTGTTCAGTGAAAAAGTGGTTTATTGTACAAAATGTAATCATCCAAAGCCACTAAGCATTCTCACGTATCTGAGGATCCTTAATGGCTACTGCTGTCTCTTATTCAAGAATACATCTTCAGGAATCAATATCCTCATTTTCACGCACAAACACTTAATAAATAATCTGTGACCACATACACAAACATGAACACTTAATAATCTCTTACTGAGTTCACAAAATCAAGCAAATTTCCTTCTTAAACCCCTATGCCTCTCTTTCTTTTTTATTTCCTTCAAGATGTTCAGTAAAAAATCTATCTGTTTGACCAAACCCTTACTTGTCTGCTCTCCTATGTCCAGTGTGACTGTGAAATTATGTTTGATATCATTCTTGCCTTGGGATATTATGCAACATTAAAGACATTAAAGACAGTGGTACGGTGGCACAGTACGGCGGCACGGTGGCACTGTGGTTAGCACTGCTGCCTCACAGCGCCTGAGACCCGGGTTCAATTCCCAACTCAGGCGACTGACTGTGTGGAGTTTGCACGTTCTCCCCGTGTCTGCGTGGGTTTGCTCCGGTTTCCTCCCACAGTCCAAAGATGTGTGGGTCAGGTGAATTGGCCATGCTAAATTCATGGGGTGGTGCAGTGGTTAGCATTACTACCTCACAGCCAAGGGACCTGGGTTCAATTCCCACCTTGGGCAATTGTTTGTGTGGAGTTTGCACATTCTCCCCAAGTCTGTGTGGGTTTCCTCCCACAGTCCAAAGATGTGCAGGTTAGGTGAATTAGCCTGTACTGTTAGGAGAATGGACTTGTTGGGCCAAAGGGCCTGTAAGTAATCTAATCTGAATAGTCAAATTGGGAGTTTTTAGTGGGCGGCACGGTGGCACAGTGGTTAGCACTGCTGCCTCACAGCGCCTGAAGACCCGGGTTCAATTCCCGACTCAGGCGACTGACTGTGTGGAGTTTGCACGTTCTCCCCGTGTCTGCGTGGGTTTCCTCCGGGTGCTCCGGTTTCCTCCCACAGTCCAAAGATGTGCGGGTCAGGTGAATTGGCCATGCTAAATTGCCCGTAGTGTTAGGTAAGGGGTAATGTAGGGGTATGGGTGGGTTTCGCTTCGGCGGGTCGGTGTGGACTTGTTGGGCCGAAGGGCCTGTTTCCACACTGTAAGTCTAATCTAATCTAATCTAATCTAAATTGTCTGTAGTGTTAGGTAAGAGGGGAATGTGTGGGTTGCGCTTCGGTGGGTCGGTGTGGACTTGTTGGGCCGAAGGGCCTGTTTCCACACTGTAAGTAATCTAATTGTGCACATATTCGCTCCCATTAGTGGTGTTTTGATACTGTTGAGCATGAGGGGACCTGAGACTCAATGTTAGTTATGTCTCTGAGTATCCAAGAAAAGGGATTTGTGACCAATCCATGTCCCTTTGCAACCTTCTGCTCCTGGGATACAAGTAAATGCATCTTGCAATTTTGTATCAGATATATTTTTAAAAAAGTGAATCAACCTGTTCAGCAATGTCTTTCACATTTTTGGAGCAGGTGGGACTTAAACACAGGTCTCCTAGCTCATAGCTCACACTGTACCACAAATACCTTTTCAAACCTGGTGCAGTGTTAGAGCTCCTATCTCTAGGTAAAGAGACCGATGTTCAAACCTCCACCAGTTCCAGAGATATGTGTTAAGATCTATGTGTCAAAATGCTGTAAGTAGGGCAGCATGGTGGCTCCGTGGTTATAATATTTTCAATGTTTTAATTTAACCTAACTTTCTAATCAATATTTTCAGAGATGTTGTTATTTGCCTCTGGAGCACGTGAGACTTGAAACAGGGCCTCCTGATCCATGAGTAGGGATACTGCCTCTGCAGCCCTACAACTGTGGATTTTCTTTCCTGACTGAATCTGTTCAGAGATGTTATTACTTACCTCTGGAGCAGGTGGGACTTTAACCTAGGCCTCCCAGTCCAAGGATCAACTGACCACAAGAGGGAGAAAGTGAGGACTGCAGATGCTGGAGATCAGAGCTGAAAAATGTGTTGCTGGAAAAGCGCAGCAGGTCAGGCAGCATCCAAGGAGCAGGAGAATCGACGTTTCAGGCATAAGCCCTTCTTCAGGAATCAGAATTCAGAGATTCCTGAAGAAGGGCTTATGCTCGAAACATTGATTCTCCTGCTCCTTGGATGCTGCCTGACCTGCTGCGCTTTTCCAGCAACACATTTTTCAGCTCTGACCACAAGAGGGCACCAGAAACATGGCTATCCAACTGTTTTCTATTCATGATTTGGAGATGCCGGTGTTGGACTGGGGTGTACAAAGTTAAAAATCACACAACACCAGGTTATAGTCCAACAGGTTGGAAGCACACTAGCTTTCGGAGCGACGCTCCTTCATCAGGTGATAGTGGAGGGCTCAATCCTAACACACAGAATTTATAGCAAAAATTTACAGTGTGATGTAACTGAAATTATACATTGAAAAATTGATTATCTGTTAGAATACAGTGTAATTCAATTTTTCAATGTATAATTTCAGTTACATCACACTGTAAATTTTTGCTATAAATTCTATTAGTATCATGTGGGGTCAATCACCTCTTCCCTCTTTTAAACGCTGCTTTTGGCTCTTGTGGTGCAGAGTTAGAGCTCCTATCTCTAGGCAAAGAGACCCAGGTTCAAGCCCCACCAGTTCCAGAGACATGTGTTAAAATCTATGTGTCAAGATGCTGCAAGTAGGCCACATGGTGATCCAGTGGTTAGCACTGTTGCCTCAGAGCACCAGGTTTGACTCTGGTGTCAGGCGACTGTCTGTGTCGAGTTTGCCATTTTCCTGTGTCTGTGTGGGTTTCCTCCTGGTGCTCCAGTTTCCTCCCACATTCCAAAAGATGTGTAGGTCCAGTGAATTGGTCATGCTAAATCGCCCATAGTTTTAGGTGCATTAGTCAGGGTAAATGTAGTGAAATGAGTCTGGGTGGGCTACTCTTCGGCAGGTCAGTGTGGACTTGTTGGGCTGAAGGGCCTGTTTCCACACTGTGGGGAATCTGATCTCTGATCAGTTAAATAGAAAATATTTTAACTCCCTTGTGCTGAGCCAGGACCCCTAACTTCAAGTTTCACTTGCTGGAGTGATGTGTAATAAGATTTGTGAACAGTTGATTAGAACTATTAACCCCCTGTATTGGCCACACAAAGTGTTTTTTTTTACCATGTAGCTATGTCACAATTCAATAGTCCATATTCCAGTGTTCAAAATTATGGATCTAATTACAAAATTTTCTTGAGTTGAAAAAGAAAGGAGTTTTATTATTTACTTAACCCTGAGAAAAATAACACACATCAAACACATTCACAATCACAGGTGCAGAGTCTACAAAAGGGTGAGAGTGTCAAATCCAATAATTGCAGTTGAAAAAGTCCCTAATGTCTTTTCTTCTGCTGTTAGGTTTAACCTGGTTATTTACTCGTTGATTCATATCCTCAACAGTAGGAAAATTAGTAGATATCTTTGAATTCTTATTTAATGAATCATTCTCCAATATGCTTTATAACCAAGCATTGCTTGTTGAGAGATACTGACAGAAACAGAGAGAAAAAGCATGCTTCCAAGTTCTGCTATTATGAATCCATATTTTTTCACTCCACATTCTTCCTAATAGCAGTTAGCTGAAATGCAGCTGTTTTTCCAGTATTCCCTGTTTTCTCATATTACCATTCAGAGCTTAATCTCTTTATTCGCATTGTCTGCCTCCTACCTCCCAACTAATCACCAACAGAAAATGCAAAATTAAAAATGCATAAGGTGAAAAATAAACCACGAGGCATTTGGTTCCAAACGTACCAAATATTCAATTTCTCTTGAATTAACCATACTAATATTGTTAAATTGGATAGGAGTTAAAAAGCTACTTAGCAGGAATGAGAAACCAAGCACTTTTCAAGAATAGCTACCATAAATCTACAAGATTTTTCTTTTCAAACCTGCTTTCAGTTCATATTTTAATTTTGTGATCTGCCTTAGCATACAGCTTCATGAATCCTATTTGGAAACAAAATTATGCAATTCCGAAAGAAATTAGCACACAATGATGAAATCATGTGCTTTAGCATTATCTCCGGGGACTTTTCCAATCACAGGTCAATTCCTCTTTCATTCAGGCTTGAGGAGTCTGTATATATTTTCATCCTGAGGTGTCAATGTTGCTGGGAAGGCTGGCATGTGTTGCTCATCACTAGTTGTCCTTGAGATGGCGATGTTGAGCCATCTTCTTGAAACAATATAGCCCATGCAGCGAAGACGCACTGCATTGTCAGATCAGGTGTGATGATGAGGGAACTGTGAAGTATGTCCACGTCAGGATTGACTGATTGTGAGTTTAGGAGGTGCTGCAGGCAAAGTATTGCAGAGTTACTGTCGTCCATTCTGTAGATGGGAAACATTGCAATCATGAAATGCGGTTGATGCAGGGAATTGTATATTGTGTTCGTGGTTGCTGTGCCAATCAGATGCTCTGCTGTACTTTTGGTTAAGTGACATTTCTTGAATGTTGTTGGAGCTACACCTAGCCATGGAGATGGAGAGCATTCTGTCCAACTCCTGACTTGTGAGATGGAAGAAATGCTCTGGGATCCAGGAGGGGAGGCATGGGCTCCAGAACAGGCAAAAGTGAGGACTGCAGATGCTGGGCATTAGAGTGGTGCAGGAAAAGCACAGCAGGTCAGGCAGCATCCAAGGAGCAGGAATATCAACATTTCGGCATCAGGACTGAATATCAGTGATTTGCCGTTGAAGCCACAACGTTACGTCAGCTGGGCCTTGGAGATTTCTCTGATCACTGGTTGTTACAACGGCAACCCCCAGCCCAACCCAACAAGTCACGTCATTCTCCACAATCTTCAAGATCTTGCTGGGGGGAGACTCTTTGGAAATGAACTAGTATGGTGACATCATTTCTTCCAATTTATCAGTTCAAGCTTGGATGTTTTGGTGTGAGGGGCAAGGGGATGGATTCATTACCTGAGGAATCGAGAACAGAACTGAATACTTACAATCATCAGCAAATATCCCTGGTTCTGACTGTATGATGGAGGGAGGGTCATATGTGAAGCTCTAAACATAGCCCAAGTAAGAATGAGGATTGCAGCAGAGCTTGCTGCAGATGGACATGGACTGTGTTAGGTTTTGGGGATTGTGAATGGTGCTGAACATCTTGCAATCCCCACTTGATAGAATCACAGAAGGCCTACAGTGCATGTAGAGGGCATTTGGCCCCTCAAGTCCACACTGACCCTCCGAAGATCATCCCTAGACCCACAATCCCACAGCAACCCTGCATTTTCCATGGCTAATCCACCTTGCCTGCATATCCCTGGACACTCTGGGCAATTTCTCATGGCCAATCCACCTGACCTGCACATCTTTGAGTTGTGGGAGGGAGCTAGAGCACTGGGAGGAAGCCCACAAAGACATGGGGGTAACTTGTTAATTGATTTTGGAGGGAAGATCCTCAATGAAACAGGTAAAGGTGGTTAGGGTTAGCTTCCTTGCCTGAGGAATTCCTGCAGCAACTGGTCTCCAACAAACTCCTTTTATGCTAAAAGTTTGGGAGAAGATTTGTAGCTCAGGTGCTCATTGTTGTGATTCTGTTTGCCAAGCTGGGAGTTTTTATTGCAAACGTTTCATCCCCTGTCTAGGTGACATCCTCAGTGCTTGGGAGCCTCCTGTGAACTGCTTCTGTGATGTTTCCTCCGGCATTTACAGTGGCTTGTCTCTGCCGCTTCCGGTTGTCGGTTGCTGTCCACTGCAGTGGTCGGTATATTGGGTCCAAGTCGATGTGTTTGTTGATCGAATCAGTGGATGAGTGCCATGCCTCTAGGAATTCCCTGGTTGTTCTCTGTTTGGCTTGCCCTATAATAGTAGTGTTGTCCCAGTTGAATTCATGTTGTTTGTCATCTGTGTGTGTGGCTACTAAGGATAGCTGGTCGTGTCGTTTCATGGCTAGTTGGTGTTCGTGGATGCGGGTTGTTAGCTGTCTTCCTGTTTGTCCTATGTAGTGTTTTATGCTAGCTATGAACCCAACCAATGGAAAAATTTTGTCTGGAGTCGAATTGACTTCAATTTTCTGAGGACTTCTTGATGATATACTCAATCAAATCCTGCCTGATGTCAAGGGCGGTCATTCTCAGCTCACCTTAGGATTTGACTTTTTTTGTTCATGTTTGGATCACGCTAAATTGAGATTCCAGACAAGCGGTCTTACCAAAATTCAAACTGAACATTGGTGAGCAGGCAGGTTTTGAGATGAAAAGAGAAGTTGCTGGAAAATCTCAGGCAGAATCTGTGAAGAGAAATCAGAGTTAACATTTTGGATCCAGTGACTCTTCCTCAGAACTGATGGCAGCTAGGAAAAGGTTGTTTTTATGCAGAGGATAGGGCGGGAGAAAAAGGGTAAGGAGTAAACAATGGGAAAGGATAGAACCCAAAGAAAGAGAAACCAGTTGGACAGATAAAGGAGCAGATAATGATCAGTCTGGAAGCATGAATGGTTATTGATGAGGACAACTAGTGGCTGACAATGGGTTGTGTGTAATAGCAAGGTAAAAACAATGACTGCAGATGCTGGAAACCAGATTTTAGATTAGTGTGGTGCTGGAAAAGCACAGCAGTTCAGGCAGCATCTGAGGAGCAGCAAAATCGATGTTTCGGGCAAAAGCCCTTCATCAGCAATACAGGCAGAGAGCCTGAAGGGTGGAGAGATAAATGAGAGGAGGGTGGGGATGGGGAGAAAGCAGCATAGAGTACAATAGGTGAGTGGGGGAGGGGATGGAGGTGTTAGGTCCGGGGGAGGGTGGAGTGGATAGGTGGAAAAGAAGATAGGCAGGTAGGACAAATCATGGTGACAGTGCTGAGCTGGAAGTTTGGAACTAGCATGAGTTGGGGGAAGGGGAAATGAGGAGAAATGACCTGGGAGTTGCAGTGGGAGAGGGACTCCCTGAGACTCTTGTAGAGAGAGGAGGAAAACTTCTTCAAGGCAGGCATCCTTGCAAGAGGATTTGCAGTAGGGTTAAAATCAACAAGGTAAAAACAATGACTGCAGATGCTGGAAATCAGATTCTAGATTAGAGTGGTGCTGGAAAAGCACAGCAGTTCAGGCAGCATCCGAGGAGCAGGAAAATCAATGTTTTGGGTAATAGCAGACCATTTGATAACAAGGCCTGGGGTGTAGCGGAGTTTGGTTAAGGACATGGGCCAAGGGGTTTCAAGCCCCAAACATTTTGAGTAAGTGTTACTTGATATCATTTTCAATGATACTTTCTGTGTGATTCAAAATTAGTTTCAAATGACCAGAAGAGCAAGAGTAGGCCAAGAATCGAAGATCCTTGTCAGAACGATTCCTATTGAGCCCTGGTTCAAGTCCCACCTGTTCCAGAGGTCTATATTAAAGGAACAGGTTGATGGAAGATATTTATAACACCTCTTCTATTGTTGAAACAGTTGATCCCTGTTGGAACCAACGTTCCCTGTATACTGTGCAGCTGTCCATGCATGGTGATTGGTGTGCCAATGTGTTACACAGCATTGACTCTGACTTTGAGAAGTTCCTGTTGCACATGGGTCTTGGAGATCCATGTAAAAGACAAGAAAATGAGAGAGAAAATGCTGGTCAGAACTCCTGACAAAAGCTGTTTTGAGTGTTCTGGTTATCAGGACTGTTTACAGTAACATAGAATTCAGGGTATACTGTTTTTGTAAAAATGAAAACAATTGATAAATTTAAAATAAATGATGTACTTTTATGAAGTATATTCACTTTATAATGTGGCAAAACATAGCAGGTAGAATACAATCTGTGAATCACAAAATGCTGCAAATAACATAAATGACCAGGTGATTTTGTGGCATTCTTTGAGGGTAAGTGCTGACTAGGAAACAAAGAAAGCTTCCCTTGAAGTTTTCAGATTGCTGATTTCCCCCCACCCCCCCCATGAGGGGACAGGTGTGGTTTTATATCTGCCCCACCAGGTGACAAGCCAACAATGCAGCACCACTGACCTTAACGGTATGCTGAGGAATCGGCCTAGCTTCCTTATCCAGGTACCTGGAGGTGGGCTTGAATCCTTGACATTTGGAATCAAAGGTTAAGTGTACTACCACTGAGCAAAGTTATGAAGATTATGTAGAACTGAACATCTACTGTGTGTTCTTATAGTTCTGGTCTTATGTGCTCCCCCAAATTTTTTCTCCACATTGATGGTAATTCATTATTGCCACCTCAATCCTAAACTCTGGAATTCACTCCCTAAATCCTCTTGGCCTCCCTACCTCTCTCTCTTTTCTTTTAAAATTCTCGTGAACATCTCCTACTTTGTCATAGAGACCTACAGCACGGAAACAGACCCTTCGGTCCAACCAGTCTATGATGTCCACAGTCCCAAACTGAACTGGTCCCACCTGCCTGTGCTTTGCCCCTGTCCCTCCAAACATTTCTTATTCATGTACTTATTTAAATGTACCCCCATCCATAACTTCTTCTGGAAGTTCATCCCGCACATGAACCACTTGCTGTGTGAAAAAAAGCATTAACCAACCTTTGACTTATTTTAATATGCACTGAGGTGGTATCAGCATTTTTTATCTGACAACAATCAGGAGAAGTGCTTTGTAATGTTTGCATTGAAGGTGCCACTTGAATGTAACTTGTTGTAACTGTGCTAATTCAAAACCATTGACCGGAATTGATGTCAATGACGTTCACCATGAGAGAAACTATTGTTCTCTTTATGCTCCTATGACCAGACACAATTTCTGGAGAAACTTATTATCATGAACCTTAACAATGACAGTGGAGCTTTGACGTACTGCTGTTGCTCAGGAACAGACAAACAGTAAACACAAACTAGGCTTGTTTAGATACAGTGGAGCTGCTGCTAAATGGAGGTCTTCCTGTTGTTTATAACACACAGACTAAAACAGCAAAATAACACATACAATACTGTTTTATATATTCTTGTTTCTTTGCAGTCATCTCCCATATGATGTCGTTAGCTCACAACTCCTTGGTGAGTGTGACCACATCACAAACGAAACTGCAATTTAGTTTTTAGAATATATTTTTCTGCTATGGAAGTAGAATGCTGGGGATGCAGGGAGTCTGAAATAAAAACAGAATACATTAGAAAATTCTTCAGCAGGTCTTACAGGCCATATAAAGTAAATTGTTCTGATCGATGACCTTTCATTAGAACTCATTCTGCTTACCTTTCTAATATTAGTTCAACATTTCTGATGGTAACTCCACAATAATTCCAAAAACCAGGTAGTGATGGTAAGCAAAGTTCATGATTAACGACACGGGGGAGTTTTCCCAGCTCTCCTTAGTGTGAGCTATGGGGAGAAGTTTTGGAAACTTGGGTGAGGTATTGAGTAAGACCCTTGTTGACGTTAAGACCAAAATCTTGCATTTTTCAAACAAATCTCAGACATTGAGACATGGTTCTCAGTTTTGAGCAGTGAGAAGCTGATTAATAAGGATTACTTGTCATTAAAACCTCGGTTAGTACCTAAGCTCACCTCATTAATATGCAGGCTCGCATTCTCCGATCTGCCAGATAGAAATTAAATGTTTTAGAATTCCCAATGTTTGTACCTAGAGACTCCAGCTCACCCTTTGCTCCTTCAAGCCTTCATCTTGGACACTTAGTGTTAATGTCTTGGGGCAATGCACAGGGAGCAGTTTGTAGCTGCACTTTGGAGTGGACCAACACGTCTCACAGCAATGTTGCTGTGAGGACACTTTATACCCAGGAACAGACTCCCAGCTCATAGTTTGGACCAGGCTGCATCTCGATGCTGATTACTCACACTCCAGGTGTCAGTGAGGCAGCTCCTTCAGCCAAGCTAAAGCCTCTTGAATGCAGTTGGCCCAGAGCAGGGACTTCATGCATTGGCAAGGTGGTAGCAGCAACAGGTCCAGGAACTCCTGGTTGGGGTAGGCTGGAGTGGGGAGTCTGCATAGGGGTAAGCCGGAGTGGGGAGTCCAGGTTGGGGATAGGTCGGAGTGGGGAGTCCGGGTTGGGATAGGCCGGACTGCAAAGTCTGGGTTGGGGTAGGCCAGACTGCAGAGTCTGGGTAGGGTGTGGCCAGAGTGGGCAGTCTGGTTTGGGGTCAGCTGGAGTGGGGAATCAGGGTTGGGGTAGGCCGGAGTGGGGAGTCTGGGTTGGGGTAGGCCAGAGTGGAGAGTCCAGGTTGGGGTAGGTCGGAGTAGGGAGTCCGGGTTGGGATAGGTTGGAGTGGGGAGTCCGGGTTTGGGTAGGCCAGAGTTGGGATTCCTGGTTGGGATAGGTCAGACTGCAGAGTCTGGGTTGGGGTAGGCCGGAGTGGGGAGTCTGGGTTAGGGTAGGCCGGAGTCCAGGTTGAGGTAGGCCAGAGTCAGGATTTCTGGTAAGGTAGGCCGGACTGCAGAGTCTGGGTTGGGGTAGGCCAGAGTTGGGATTCCTGGTTGGGGTAGGCTGGAGTCGGGACTCCTGGTTGGGGTAGGCCGGACTGGGGAGTCTGGGTAGGCTGGTGTGGGTTCACAGAGACATTAATGTGAGAAAACCTGCTTGGTCGTTATGCAGAGCAACCCTCAGTGAAAATCAGTAAAACGGGCATTGAACCAATTTCTGGTAAAATTCTATTCTGTGGGTCAAATGAAAATAATTTGTTTTATTTTAATATTAGTTGAGGAAAAGTGCTTCATTTTAGTACGTTTTATACAATATAAGCAGCCTATCATACTTAAATATTTAACAGCACTCACTGTTGGTTGTGCTAAGTTGGGAAACAATGTTTGGTGGCTTTAGATATGGAGTTTGTAAACTGGACCTCATAGAATATGTGTTCCCAGGATAGGGCTGTTAATGTGGATCAATCAGGGAGTCCTGGCTGACAGAAAGGGATGAATGTCAGGGGTATTGGATTCCCTGCATACCTGACTCAGTGAGAGGCAGTGTTATTGCCGGAGGCTATGCATGTGTGGATAAAAGGGCAACTGGTGATGTGAGACCGGTCTGTGAAGATTTATTTCAGAGTTATTTGCAAACATCCAGGGGTCCTTTTCCAAAATGTTCCACACAAAAAATATTTAGTACTGAATACCAAATGTATTGAATGATTTGAAGATCCTGTACAAATGATGTATTCATGAATTAAACCTTGGCACAAAAAAGTTATGGCTTTTCAACCTATATATCTTTTCTGATTGTTTATTATATCTTAATTATTATCAAAAGCTCTGGCATTGTAAATTTCTATTTACAATCCTGCATCCTCATCCTTTAGGGTTTGCTTTTTTAGAGATTTTACTTTTCCAGCTACGTTTCTCCGCTCTCCATTAAGCCAACCTTTCATCCCTTCTCTTTTTTTTTGTTCCTGATTTGGCATTGGACTCTCAGTTCTGAGCTGCATATCCTAATTTTGACTCTGTGTCATTCGCTAACAATTTTTCAATGGAAGATATTTACTCCATTCATATAGGCCCCTGATTTTCCTAATAAAGTACTGGATCAATTTGGAATTCTCATTTCCAACAACGTCCCATTTAGAGTACATGGGCAAAGATAAGTCTAACAAAGCAGAGACCTTCCTTTACTGGTTAGATTCAGTTGTGGCATCTTGTCATTGTGAGTTGCTATGGCAATGTTCAATGCATTACATGATAAATTTTATCAGTTGTATCTTAATCTTCTTTTCCAATCATCACAGATTTGGAGAGTGTGCAATTCCAGTACCTCTCCAAAACAGATTTCCCAGAAGAAGCTGTTGTAAATGGGTCACAATGCAGCAAATTGGCCAAGGGTTCTGATTTCACTGGGGTTCAAGTTGTTAAAACTTGCAGTTACAGTCAGTTCTTCTATAACACATTGGTTGTGTTTTTGTGCGATTCCACATTATAGGAGGATTTCGCTTTGGAAACAGCGCTTGAAGTGTTGGTGCTGTCATCATGTCACAGCCAGCGGATGTTTCTAAAAGTTTGTGCTTCAGAAACAACGTCCTTAATTCATCAATCGTGTTACAGCGAACTCACATGGATGAAATATGCGTGATAACCGAACAAAAGTATTCCCAGGTTCCAGCAGTAGTTCCAGCAGAATGGCATTCACAACCCAGAGCATTCTCGACTCATAATAATCCCAGAGGACTTTGTTGGTGATAGCAATTAAATTTTGTCAGTATTTGTGTAGTGCTTTGAGATTTATGTAAAGCACGATGAGGTAACTGATTACAAGACTCTGACATTAGTAAGATTGAAAACACTATCCGAGAATGAGCATGCATAGGGATAGGTCTTAAACTCGAAACCTGACAGCTGTATTTAATGACATACTATGTGCAGATGTAAATAGAGGACTGTCACAGTAGATGAGGATTGTAGAGCCTTGCTTTGAGGTGGGGAGCAAGCAACCTCAGGGTCAGTGTATGTAAGGTTCCCATAATCTAAGATACTTTAAACTGGGAATGTAGATAACAGCATTGGTTTAAAACACAAGGTAAAGCAAATTATTTCTTACTATGATGCTGCAGACCTAGTAAGTTGTGGCCTGTATGCTTTCCGATTGCTTGTCTTGGTGGGTTTTCGGAAGGAAAGCAGAAATAAGAAACTCTTTCATTTGAGTTTAAATTATTTTAATTGTGCTGTATCCTCTAGTCCTCTAGTTCTCTGGTCAACTGTGCTCCATTCCTTTGGTCCCAATCAACTTTTCACACTCATCGCCCACCTCTTCCTTTCCCTGTGTTATTCAGCCTGACCAAGTACTCTTCAAAATGTGCTCCAGCCACAGATTGTTTAGATCACAACAACCAGCAAATCAGTTGCTACACAATATGAAGGGATTGAGTCATGAGTTATGATTTCTTTATTTGTACTCTTGTTGGAGATTTAAGAAGCATATTTTTTCAGTTTTCAAACATTAATGTTGACAATGAGATAGGTTACTGATGACCATTTATACTACCATTAACTGCCTCAGCTTTATAAAGCTCCTGAGAAACTCAGCACTTGGAATTTTGAATGAAATTTCCATTTCCTGTTCAACTTCATAAAGATACTTTCTAATCAACTTGTTCAGGGATGATATTCCCCACCTCTGGAGCACTTGAGACTTGAACCATAAGACTGTAGGAAACAGGAGCAGAGTTTTAGACCATTTGGCCCGTCATGTCTGCTCCACCATTTGATCTTGGCTGATTGTTTCCCAAGTACACTGTCCTGCCTTCTCTTTGTAACCCTTGATCTCTTTACCTATCTACCTCAGGGGCGGCACGGTGGCTCAGTGGTTAGCACTGCTGCCTCACAGCACCAGAGATCCAAGTTCGATTCTAGCCTTGGGTGACTGTCTGTGTGGAGTCAATACATTCTCCCTGTGTCTGTGTGGGTTTCCTCCCACAGTCCAATGATGTGAAGGTCAGGTGAATTGGCCATGCTAAGTTGCCCATAATGTTAGGTGCATCATTCAGGGGGAAAACGGGTCGGTGTGGACTTGTTGGGCGAAGGGCCTGTTTCCACACAGTTGGAATCTAATCTCAATAACTTGGACTTTACAACCTTTATTGGCAAACACTAGTTCCATAGATAAAGCATCCAGTTGCTGAAGAAATTATTCCTCATCTCAATTCTCATCTTCATTCTGAGGCTACACTTGAGGTTCTAAGCTCTTCAATTAGTGGAACCATCTTCTCCACATCCACTCCATTCAGGCCTCTGGTGTCCTGTAAGCTTCAAACAGATCCCCCTTATCCTTCTAAACTCCACTGAGTACAAATCCTGAGTCTTTAAAACTGTGCGCAGTACCAGGTGCTGTTTCATCCTGCACTGCCAGACAGTGGACAAACTATTGAAGTGAGTCAATGTATACTGTCTAACGTAGATGCAGAAGGGCTCATGACACCACTTTGGAAATGTACAGGAATGTTATTGCCAAAGCTCTGACCATCTTTTGCCTCTCAGTCAAGTTTGGAAAAAATCATTCCTGTCATTAAGTCATTTACAGAAACTAAAAGAACTGCGGTTGCTGGAAATTGGAAACACAAACAGAAATTGCTGGAAAAGCTCAGCAGGTCCAGCAGCATCTGGGGAGAGAAATCAGAGTAGCATTTTGGATCCAGTGGCCCTTTTACAGAACTGATGACAGCCTGGAAAAGGTTTTTTTTAATGCAGAAGGTTTGGGGGGTGGGGGGGGTGGGGAGGTGGGTTGGAGAGCAGGTAAGGAGTAAATGATTAAATGATTAAAACATATGTGTTTGTGGGCACTGACTGTGTGCACAATGGCTACCATGTTTCCTATATTACAACAGTGAACACCCTTCAACAATACTCCATTGACCATAAAGTGCAGGTGTTATGAGAGGTGCTATATAAATACAAGTTTTTTTTCTCTTTTAAAAGTGGATGTAAGAGATCCTGTGGCTCTATTTAATGAAAGAGCAGTGGAATCTCCCTGGTGTCTTAGCTAATCTTTATCCTTCAGTCAACCACCCTAATACAGATGATCTGGTCATTTATCTCTGCCCTCTTTGTCGGGCTTTGTAGTGAAGAAATTGGCTGCCTTGTTTCCTACATAACAACACTGATTCCATGAGTCAAAGTATTTAATTGGCTCTAAAGCATCTGGGACATTCTGAGATTGTGGAAGATGCTGAACGAATGCAAGTTGTTTCTTAAATATTCAAAACATGTTGACAATGAAACAAAGGCTGAATGTAAATAAATGGAAGAACTTACCTTTACCATGCAGTTTCAAAGGTTCTATGTAATTGTAACTCGTTTAGGCTGCCAAAAATAAGCAATGTAACAAGATAAATGGCAACAATTGTTCCCTGATGACTCTTCTGTGCAGTTGCTAACATTTATCTTGAGTGTAGCATGGAAAACTGCTTCACCTTCTCTATCCAAATGCAGGATATGAAGCAGACCAAAGTCTGTGCTGTCCTGAGTCCATATCCAGCAAACACCCCATTTTGTTGGTAGAGACTTCCTAACTCATGTATAAACTGCATCTTATTATTTGTCTGATTTAGAGGTACCTGTGTTGGACTGGGGTGGACAAAGTTAAAAATCACACAACACCAGGTTATAGTCCAGCAGTTTATCTGGAAGCACTAGCTTTCGGATCGCCGCTCCTTCATCAGGTGGTTGTGCTCTGTGTCAATACATGTGATCTTCTTGGAGATCCTCCCGATCTGCCTGATGAAGGACCCTCGCTCCAAAAGCTAGTGCCTCCAAATAAACCTGTTGGACTATTACCTGGTGTTGTGCGATTTTTAATGTTATTATTTTTCTGTGTTTTTAATTGAGGGTTAAAATGGGAAAAGAACTGTTCTCCAAACCTATATAACAGACTCCTGACTACTAAACAGCAAGGGATTCTGGGTACATTGGCCAAGTAAGCTCTGAAATTACAAAAACCCATGCACCAGACTCAGTATAAACACAGCAGCCAAGTGCTAATGACATTAGCATATTGTAAAAGGCAACATTTATCTTGGACAGATGTACCCTGCACAACTTATCCACTAAACTGGACGCTCCGGTTTCCTCCCACAGTCCAAAGATGTGCAGGTTATGTGAATTGGTCCTGCTAAATTGCCCATAGTGTTAGGTGCATTTGTAAGAGGGAAATGGGTCTGGGTTACTCTTTGGAGGGTTGGTGTGAACTTGTTGGGCCTAAAGGCCTTTTTCCACACTGTAGGAAATCTAATCTAATCTAAACAAAGGAGGGCCCAGGCAGAAAGGCACTGGGTCCTGCTACACAAAGAAACTAACAGTAGTATTCTATCTAAATGATTAACTCTGTTTCAAACAATTTCCCTAATTGGCCAGAAAGGTTATTGTAACGAATGAAGTTGGGACTGTTTTGCATTGGGACCACGTTCATAATAATTTGAATGCTTTGGTATTGTGAGACACCTAGACAAATGCAATCATAATATTCTGGTTGGAGTTGTCAATTTTTTTTAAGGAGAGACTAGACAGCACAAAGATTGGGGAAAGAGTTGCTGCACTTTCAAAACAGGTCACTGCAACTCATTGTGGGTTGTGTTGACATGATTGCTTTGCAGACTGTATGAGAGGAGAGAGAAGATGGCATGGAGCCAGGATGTAGGTGCAGAATGAGATTCAGTCAGTAACAAGTTGCTAATTGGTTCATAAAATTCTTGTGAATACCAGTGGTCATTATTATGATGATAACTATCTGGGTCCTGGGCAGTTGAGTAGTTATAATCAAATGGAGTATTCCTGCTCCAATTTTCTATGTTTCTATGTTTCAATGTTTACATGTGTATGCAATGGCTTTAAAAGGTGCTGAGAGTTTCAATAAATCAAGTTATATGTTGATAGTTCATAGCTGCTTGTCTGTGGTTGAATGTATTTATGCGTAATAAATAATAGTCCTTGTTAAGCACAGACACCTGATCAAGGCTCTCTGATGATTTACGTAAATCAGAAAGACAAAATGGAGACTTTACACATCTTGACTAACTCTAACTTTATTGATGTAGATGTAGTAGGGGTCAAAAGTCTGTGCATTTTCCCAATTATATCATAGTGTTGGCCATTGTTATGGATGAGGCCAGACCAAATAAAACATCCTTCAACAGGCAGCCCAGACCATAGTCTAGATTAGAGTGGTGCTGGAAAAGCACAGCAGGCCATACAGCATCCAAGGAGCAGGAAAATTGACGTTTCGGGCAAAAGCCCTTCATCAGGAACTTTGCAATTTGTTTCGGTTAAGTGTACAGAGTAAGTTAGCTAGGTCGACTACCAGGTTTTAAAACAGATGAAAACTTATTCACAAAATTACAGAAAGAAACACAAAGAACAGAATAAAGAACATCATAGAACTCACTCTATCCAAACTCGACTTAACTATGCTGTTCCAAATATACATAACAGTCCTAAATAAAACCCTCAAACACAGTAAAAAATGAAACAAAGCTTCCAAGTCGAAGTTAGGGAGGCAGAAAGAAAGAGAGTCTAGCAGCTAGTTTCCACACAGTTCACAGCTGAACTGACTCTCACCCAACTTCAGTTTTCGGGAAAGGCCATTCATCTTTCATTTTTCTGGTTATTTCTAAAAACATAAAAGCTTTGGCCTAAAGTCTCGCCTATTTACATATAAACAAAATGGCCTCTCAATAGTCTTTTTATCTTTGTACCAAACCAGCCAATTTGGAGCCCGGCCTGTTTACAACCCCTCTGAAGAAAACCAAGGACATAGTATCCTTGAGAAAAGGAACAACTTTTAGAAAAAAGGGCCAGCTTTGTGACACCATGCATTTACATTTTCACACTGTTAATTGCAGTTGTCCTTTAGTTTAGATTCCCTACGGTGTGGAAACAGGCCCTTCAGCCCAACAAGTCCACACCAACCCTCCAAAGAGTAACCCACCCAGACCCATCTCCCTCTGACAAATGCACCTAACACTATGGGTAATTTAGCATGGCTAATTCACCTGGCCTGCACATCTTTGGACTGTGGGAGGAAACCGGAGCACCTGGAGGAAAATCATGCAGACACAGGGAGAATGTGCAAACTCCACACAGACAGTCCCCTGAGGCTGGAATCAAACCTGGGACCTTGTTGCTGTGAGGCAGCAGTGCTAACCACTGAGCCACCGTGCCGCCCCCAGCTATCAGCTGTGAGCTATGTGGAAACAGGCTGCTAGACTCTCTCTTTTTCTGTCCCCCCCCCAACTTTGACCTGGAAGCTTTGTTTCATTTTTTACTGCGTTTGAGGGGTTGTTTTTTGGGACTGTTGTGTATATTAAGAACAGCATAGTTAAGTCTAGTTTGGATAGAGTGAGTTCTATACAATATAATGAATTGTATTTACATTTCTTTCAATGACAGAGAACAAGCAGGTCCAAGGGTGCAAAAGCAATATCCATCGATGCTGGAAATCTGGATGATTGGAGCAGCCATGGTAGTTGAGGTATTTGAAAGGAACCAGGTGAAAGCATATTGGCTGTGGCGATGCCCTCCACCGCATCTCCTCCACTTCCCGCAACTCCACCCTTGAGCCCCGCTCCTCCAACCGCCACCAAGACAGAACCCCACTGGTTCTCACCTACCACCCCACCAACCTCCATATACAACGTATCATCCGCCATCATTTCCGCCACCTCCAAACGGACCCCACCACCAGGGATATATTTCCCTCCCCTCCCCTATCAGCGTTCCGCAAAGACCACTCCCTTCGTGACTCCCTCGTCAGGTCCACACCCCCCACCAACCCAACGTCCACTCCCGGCACCTTCCCCTGCAACCGCAGGAAATGTAAAACTTGCGCTCACACCTCCTCCCTCACTTCCCTCCAAGGCCCCAAGGGATCCTTCCACATCCGCCACAAGTTCACCTGCACCTCCACACACATCATCTATTGCATCCGCTGCACCTGATGTGGCCTCCTCTATATTGAGGAGACGGGCCGCTTACTTGCGGAACACTTCAGAGAACACCTCGGGGACGCCCGGACCAACCAACCCAACCACCCCATGGCTCAACACTTTAACTCTCCCTCCCACTCCACCGAGGACATGCAGGTCCTTGGACTCCTCCATCGGCAGAACATAACAACATGACGGCTGGAGGAGGAGCGCCTCATCTTCCACCTGGGAACCCTCCAACCACACAGAATGAACTCAGATTTCTCCAGTTTCCTCATTTCCCCTCCCCCCACCTTGTCTCAGTCGGTTCCCTCAACTCAGCACCACCCTCCTAACCTGCAATCTTCTTCCTGACCTCTCCGCCCCCACACCACTCCGACCTATCACCCTCACCTTGACCTCCTTCCACCTATCACATCCCCATCGCCCCTCCCCCAAGTCCCTCCTCCCTACCTTTTATCTTAGCCTGCCTGGCACACTCTCCTCATTCCTGATGAAGGGCTCTGGCCTGAAACGTCGAATTTCCTGTTCCTTGGATGCTGCCTAACCTGCTGTGCTTTAACCAGCAACACATTTTCAACCGAAAGCATATTGGGCCATTTTCATAGTGCGTGTGTTCACTCAACTGTCAGTCCATTGGAAGAAGAGACATTTAGATCAAGGTTTTATATATGACAATACATCAGTAACAGACTGGAGATAGCTGTGTAATATATGCTGATTGATTTAACTCTGATGCATTTGGAATGAGTTTGATGCTTATAAGCTCAGGGTTATGTTCTCTTTAATTAATGCTGGCACTAACTTCCCTGCAGAGAATTGTGTATCTGCTGGTTGGGATTCAAGAGGCAGCCTCGCTCCTTAATCGAGCAAATCCTGAAAAGGCTATTATCCTAAGACAAAAGAAAAAAAAAGATCCAAGCACATTTTCTCTGGATCTGCAAGTATGGATCTGTGCAGTACATCTGCTTTTTTCAACCTCTTTTTCTGCCTCCAAAAAAATTCAAATAGAAATAATGAATAAAATGTCCATGTAATTGCATTCTATCCCATTTAGCAGTCTGCCCATGCCTATCAGACAGCTACCAGTATTGCTCAAATGACTCAATGACTTGCCATTACCAAAGGATGAGCGATACCACATTTAACCTGAATTAAGTCTGTACAATGGAGATCTTGTCAACTGTTTGTAGAATTACAGGGAATTCCTGTAATTTTCATGTGGAAGAGTCAAAAGCACTGTAATATGTTTAAGAATTGCATTGTGCACTTTGTCCACTGAAAGGCTACCTTCCCCATTTACCAGCAGAGCAATTAGAGAAGACAAAATGAATCTATTGTGCAAACAGCATTTGTAGTTTCACATCTTATGGAATCATACTATTTCACAATACTCTGAAGATGAAGAAAAAATGGAATGTATGGATACACAACATTTTTGGAGACATGGAATAAAGATGACAGCAACAATGGGGATACAACATTGGCTGAGGGATAAACAATAGTGTAGTGGTAAAGAGGTACTTTCCAAAAGAAGCAAATGTGTGATGACTATAAGCTTTCTCATACAACGCATGGTTAGTGTCTGGAGAGCCCTGCTTGGAAGTTTGGTGGAGGTAGGTTTATTTGAGGTATTCAAGATCAGATTATCATTTAAATAAAAACATCAGACTGAGAATAAGACAGGAATTTAGCATCAAGCCAAAATGTTTAGGCAGGTGGATCTGACCTGATGTTCTGAAAGCCCCTTTTGTGCACAGTTACTATGCTGTAACTCTGTACAGCTCTGTTTCTTTTCTTCCTTCCTACCTCAGCCCATGCTATACTATTTATGCCCAATGAGGACCAGCTCCATGGCATCATCATAAAGTTGCTCCAGTGCCCTAACAGTCTTACGCAACAGATCAGAGGCTGAGGGGTGACCTTACTGAGGTTTATAAAATCATGAGAGGCGAGGATAGGGTGAGTAGCCAACGTCTTTTTCTTCAGGCAGGGGAATGCAAAACTGGAGGCTTAAGGTGAGAGGGGAAAGATTTAAAAGGGACCTGAGGGTTAACTTTCTCAGTGCATGTATTGAAAGAGCTGCCAGAGAAAGCGATGGCAGGTACAATTACAACATTTAAAAGTCATCTGGATGGTTACATGAATAGGAAGGATTTAGAGCGATATGGACCAAATGCTGCAAATGCAATTAGATTAATTTAGGATTGCTGGTTGGGTATGGATGAGTTGGATTGAATGGTCTACTTTTGTGCTGTGCATGTCTGTAATCAAAGCAGCTGGAGTTAACAAGATCACTGTCATGTTCCATGCCTATAAAACTGATCTTTCTGAAGAGAGCTCAGCTCATTGCTGAACAAAAAAGGCGTTTAGATTTGATTAGTTTCCCTACAGTGCGGAAACAGGCAGTTTGGCCAAACAAATCCACACTGACCCTTTAAAGAGTAACCTGAAGAGACCCATTTCCTTTGACTAATGCACATAACACTAATGGCAATTTAGCATGGCCAATCCACCTGACCTGCACATCTTTAGAAGGAAACTGGAGCATCCAGAGGAAACTCATGTAGACATGGAGAGAATGTGCAAACTCCACACAGGCATTCGCCCAAGGCTGGAACGTGGGTCCCTGGCACTGTGAGGCTGCAGTTCTAACTACTGAGCCACCGTGCTACCCTCTAACAACTGTGTTATGCTGTAACACTGTTTTGCTACTCCATTATGCTGGACAGCCATGCTGTTTATTTCTTATCAGTGTTCCTGCTGACACGCTTTCAGATTAAGGGTCTGTAGGCCAAGAGGACCAATATTTCTGATATCCAAAACAAATACAGCTTATCCATTAATAATTGATGTAATCACTTAAAAAATCCTTTTCAAGCTTTCTTGGTAACAATCCATACGCATTTTAAAGAAATAACACATTTCCCTTCCTGTACTATTTCTTGGTCAAATATCATCAGTGATAGAACAATGCGATGGGTGTGAATCAGTGTATGATTGCATGTTGAAGAAAGGATGTTGAGGTTGCGATGATGGTGACAGTTGTACAGCGATTGAGAAATGTCTTTATGAGATGGAATTTCATCTTAAATACAGGTGTCAATTCATTGCATTTCTTTGAGTACCACAGCCTCAGTTCAGGGTTTCTGGCTTTAAGAGTCCCGGGACAATCTCAACTCACGTGTTGAATCAGCCTCCTTATTAGCCATATTAAATCTAAATGTAGCACTATTTTCACTCTTTGGGCCTCCATGTCTACATCACTTTTTAAAAAATACTAGCTGACACCTGTTCCAATTCATCTACCATCCTATGCCCATTGAATTTGATTACTTATAGTATGGAAACAGGCCCTTTGGCCCAACAAGTCCACACTGACCCACAACCCATTCCCCTACATTTCACCCCTTCACCTAACACTATGGACAATTTAGCACGGCTAATTCACCTAACCTGCACATTTTTGGACTGTGGGAGGAAACCGGAGCACCTGGAGGAAACCCACGCAGACACGGGGAGAATGTGCAGAATGTCCTGAGGCGGGAATTGAACCCGGGTCTCTGGCACTGTGAGGCAACAGTGCTAACCACTGTGCCACCGTGCCGCCCAAAATGTTGGAGGTCTTTACATTTGAATATGGGTTTACTGACTTTGTGCACTCTGATAAAGGTCATTAAATTTCAAGTAGCACTGTATCAAGACCCAGTAATATCGGTTTCTAATGGCTTCTCATGACATGTCTGGAAGGTGTCCTTGCCCGATGCAAATACAGGAAAACGTCTTTCTTTCTTTCCACCTTGTCCAACAAAGTCTACAGTGAAACATTTTAAAAAGTTTGATCCAGGCTCTGGTCAGCTATTGTTAATTGTTAGACATTCCAGAATTCCCAGCCTATGGCATCTCTAGTTGCCAAATGCAATTTCCATTCACGAGGTACAGATGAAGCAAAAGAGACCAGCATAAAGTCTGAACTGTATTGGGCTCCCTGCTAAGGCTAGCAAACAGCAAAGAGTGCAGGGAACATGCAGAAATATTTGAAATCTGCCAGTGACACAATGTTGAAGTTGTTTCCCCTGTATGACACTGAAGCAGTACTGGGAATTTAAACATCACAATTCACAAGCCTATTTTTGAAGTGCACCCAATTTAAAACTCTTCTTCACTTCCATCTTTTAATATATTCCTTCAAACCTATATTCTTTGACCAAACCTTTGGTCAAATGTTCTAGCATCTAATGAAACTCACCATCAAACTCGTATGAAGCACCTTGGGTGTTTTGCTACTGTAAAGTTGCACTGTCTGTGCAAGTTGCTGATGCTCATTAAGATTTGATACAATGGCAACTATGTTAAAACAATTTCAATCATACAAATGAATTTGCCTTTGATGCTTGTGTTGGTGCTGATACAAGCCAGATTACCTGAAGTAATGTGGTGCTAAGAATTAATTTTATTTGCTGTCAGGAACAAAAGGTTAACACAGCAAAATTAATATCCTTATTTGAAACCATTCTCAGAGCCTCTTACGTTGCCACTGTTAGAATTAAAGCCAACGAAGGGCATTTAATGTAAATCTTCCTGCCAGACCAAATGCACAACAAAGGCTTGCCTAACAATCTGTTTTCCAACTGGTCAAAATTGCTGTGATGGTGCTCAGTGTAGTACATTATGATGCTTAGTAATTTTGTCGTAGTTCTTGCCAACATAATTGTATAATTGCTCATTAAGGGACTAGTGCACTAAATTACACGCTTCATTTTATGCACCTGTGATACACTGCCACTATATGCAGTGGGTATTGCAACTGAGCCAAATTCTTGCCCATTAGGTTGCCAAAGGGAACTGCTGCTTTGAGTTTCTGCCAACAAAGGATTCTCTGCATTGAAGATTGCTTTCATTTCTCTCCCAGGCAATTGACTTGATTATTTATTTCACTTATGCAATACTTCTACACGTTTCCTTGTTGGCAGCAGTATATATGGTAGCAGTAATCTCAAAGCTTGTCTTTTGCTAAAAAATATAAGCTATTGAATTAGATCACAAATAATTTGATAAATAAGTGGTGTTGGTATTATATTTCAGCTGCAGATTAACAGTGAAAAATCTATTATGTTTTGGTGAGACAAAACATTCCGAGAGATTTGAATCTCATGTCAAATGTTGCTTTGATGAACAGACTTGGTTTAGAAGATTGGTTAGACAGGAGGCAAGAGTTTTTATCATGTAATTACAGGAATAAGCTTTGAAATAACTCCACCAAGGTCAGTATCTCATCACCAAGTCACTCTTTATTTACATTGGATATGACACTGACCCAGTTCCCTCAGATTCTGGATTAGTGGTGGTGGAAGAGCACAGCAGTTCAGGCAGCATCCGAGGAGCAGTAAAATCGATGTTTCGGGCAAAAGCCCTTCATCAGGAATAAAGGCAGAGAGCCTGAAGGGTGGAGAGATAAGCTAGAGGAGGGTGGGGGTGTTGAGAAAGTAGCATAGAGTACAATTGGTGAGTGGGGGAGGGGATGAAGGTGATAGGTCAGAGAGGAGGGTGGAGTGGACAGGTGGAAAGGAAGATAGGCAGGTAGGACAAGTCATGGGGACAGTGCTGAGCTGGACGTTTGGAACTAGAGTGAGGTGGGGGAAGGGGAAATGAGGAACTGTTGAAGTCCACATTGATGCCCTGGGGTTGAAGTGTTCCAAGGCAGAAAATGAGGCGTTCTTCCTCCAGGTGTCTAGTGGTGAGGGAGCAGCGGTGAAGGAGGCCCAGGACCTCCATGTCCTCGGCAGAGTGGGAGGGGGAGTTGAAATGTTGGGCCACAGGGCGGGGTGGTTGATTGGTTCGGGTGTCCCGG
Source organism: Hemiscyllium ocellatum (assembly GCF_020745735.1). Classification (NCBI taxonomy): domain Eukaryota; kingdom Metazoa; phylum Chordata; class Chondrichthyes; order Orectolobiformes; family Hemiscylliidae; genus Hemiscyllium; species Hemiscyllium ocellatum. The sequence goes on along the minus strand of NC_083406.1, from coordinate 7,093,805 downwards.
AGATGTTCTCTAAAGCGCTCTGCTAGGAGGCGTCCAGTCTCCCCAATGTAGAGGAGACCGGATCGGGATACAATAAATGATATTGGTGGATGTGCAGGTAAAACTTGGATGGATGTGGAAGGCTCCATTAGGGCCTTGGATGGAGGTGAGGGAGGAGCTGTGGGCGCATGTTTTACAGTTCCTGCGGTGGCAGGGGAAGGTGCCAGGATGGGAGGGTGGGTTGTTGGGGGGCGTGGACCTGACCAGGTAGTCACGGAGGGAACGGTCTTTGCAGAAGGCGGAAAAGGGTGGGGATGGAAATATATCCTTGGTGGTGGGGTCTTTTTGGAGGTGGTGGAGATATCGGCAGATGATTTGGTTTATGCGAAGGTTGGTAGGGTGGAAGGTGAGCACCAGGGGCGTTCCGTGCTTGTTACGGTTGGAGGAGTGGAGTCTGAGGGCGAAGGTGCGGGATGTGGACGAGATGCGTTGGAGGGCAACTTTAACCACGTGGGAAGGGAAATTGCGGTCTCTAAAGAAGGAGGCCATCTGGTGTGTTCTATGGTGGAACTGGTCCTCCTGGGAGCAGATACGGCGGAGGCGGAGGAATTGGGAACACAGGATGGCATTTTTGCAAGAGGTAGGGTGGGAAGAGGTGTAATCCAGGTAGCTGTGGGAGTCGGTGAGTTTGTAAAAAATGTCAGTGTCAAGTCGGTCGTCATTAATGGAGGTGGAGAGGTCCAGGAAGGGGAGGGAGGTGTAAGAGACGGTCCAGGTAAATTTAAGGTCAGAGTGGAATGTGTTGGTGAAGTTGATGAATTGCTCAACCTCCTCGCGGGAGCACAAGGTGCTGCCAATGCAGTCATCAATGTAGCGGAGGAAGAGGTGGGGAGTGGTGCCGGTGTAATTACGGAAGATCGATTGTTCTACGTAGCCAACAAAGAGACAGGCATAGCTGGGGCCCATACGGGTCCCCATGGCTACCCCTTTGGTCTGGAGGAAGTGGGAGGATTCAAAGGAGAAATTGTTAAGGGTGAGGACCAGTTTTGCCAAACGAATGAGAGTGTCGGTGGAAGGGAACTGTTGGAGACATCTGGAGAGGAAAGAACGGATGGCTTGGAGGCCCTGGTCATGGTGGATGGAGTTGTAGAGGGATTGGATATCCATGGTGAAGATGAGGCATTGGGGAGCCAGGGAAACGGAAGTCTTGGAGGAGGTGGAGGGCGTGGGTGGTGTCTTGAATGTATGTGGGGAGTTCCTGGACTAGGGGGATTGGACAGTGTTGAGGTAGGTCAAGATGAGTTCAGTGGGACAGGGGCATGCTGAGACAATGGGTCAGCCAGGGTGGTCAGGCTTGTGGATCTTGGGAAGGAGGTAGAACCGGGCAGTGTGGGGTTCCCGGACTATGAGGTTGGAAGCTGTGGGTGGGAGATCTCCTGAGGTGATGAGGTTCTGTATGGTCAGGGAGATGATGGTTTGGTGATGGGGTCATGGTCGAGGGGCTGGTTGGAAGAGGTGTCCTCGAGTTGGTGTTTGGCTTCAGCGGTGTAGAGGTCAGTGCGCCAGACTACCACTGCGCCCCCTTTATCTGCTGGCTTGAGGGTGAGGTCTGGATTGGAACAGTGTGATTGGAGGGCTGCGCGTTGTGAGGGTGAGAGGTTGGAGTGGGGGGGGTTGGTAGACAGGTTGAGGCGGTTAATGTCCTGGCGGCAGTTGGAAATGAAGAGGTCGAGGGCAGGTAATAGGCCAGCGCGGGGTGTCCAGGTGGATGCAGTGTGTTGGAGGTGAGTGAAGGGGTCCTCGGAAGGTGAGTGGGAGTCCTGATCGTGAAAATAAGATCAGAGGCGGAGGCGGCAGAAGAAGTGTTCAACGTCACGGCGTGTATTAAATTCATTATGCGTGGATGGAGGGGTATGAAGGTGAGTCCTTTGCTGAGGACTGATCGTTTGTCCTCAGTGAGGGGAGGTCTGGAGGGATGGTGAAAACACGGCAGGGTTGGGAGCTGGGATCTGGTATGGGTGTGGAGCAGGGAGTGGGGGCTGAACCTGTAACTGGAGTGGGTGTGATGGTGGAGAGAATGGGAGTGGAGTCATGAGCCGGGGTAGTGTTCCCCTTGGGGTTCTGGGGCCAGGAATGGTGACAGTGGGATCTGTTGGGGGTGTGTCAACAGAATGCAGGTGAGTGGCATTGGTGGGGGCGGAAGTGGTGGCAGACACGGCAGTAGGGGTGGCAGAAATCACTGACAGTGTGACAGCAGCGATGATGTGAGGGGCGGAAGTGATGTCATGTGTGATGCATGAGGAATTGTGAGGGGCGTAAGTGGCTGTGGGAGTGGCCATGATGGGGTGGAAGTGACATCATCAATCAGCGTGGGGGTAGAAGCTGTACCAGCTGCATGACCAATGGCATCCAAGCAGTTCCAGAGGTCGGGGGAATCTTCTGGAATGTTTGAGGAGTGCTGGTTATGGAGGTGGGTAGATAAAAGTTTGTTGTACTTACAGTTTTTGATGCTTGAGATGCAGTTGAAATACTGTTTGTTGAGAGTATGAATTCTCCTGAGGATGTAGTACAGAGTGTGTCCTTTGCAATTCTGAGAGAGTGTGGCCCTCAGCTGAGGCAGGGCTGACTGTAGAGAGGTTAGGTGCTGGTGCATTGCTGCAAGCGTGGAGCAGAGGATCTTGAAGGAGCAATGTTGCTTGTGTTTTTGAATCTGTAGTCTCTCCACCCTTCAGGCTCTCTGCCTTTATTCCTGATGAAGGGCTTTTGCCCGAAATGTCAATTTTACTGCTCCTCGGATGCTGCCTGAACTGCTGTGCTCTTCCAGCACCACTAATCCAGAATGTGGTTTCCAGCATCTGCAGTCATTGTTTTTACCCAGTTCCCTCAGAGCCAGCTCTCAGAGTGAACAGAACCTCTGACTCTCCTGTTTATATCTGTCGGCCAGGGTTCCCTGATTGAACCAGACGAACACCCCCAATCAGGGAATTCATATTCTCTGAGGTTACTTGGCTGACTTCGCTCCAAACATTACAAACTTAACCTTTGACAGTTCTTTCTTTTCTAGAGAAAAATGAGTTGGAGGAAGAGAGAAAGGCTGAACCTTACCATATTTTGTTTAAGTGTCTTCTTTTTTGTTTGTTGCATTTCATGGAGGGTTTCTCTCTATGAAGCTGAGCACCATTTCTTGCTTCATCCCAAATCCATCTCACTACACTTGCAATTAATTCACATTGAACCGTTAGGCGTTAGATGGTATGTATACAACACCATCAGGAGAGGCAGATCGTCACTTTGTTTACTTGAATGATATGGTCGCTGTTAAAGCCAGCTTTTAATTGCCCACCACTAACTGCCCAATGTCATTTTCTTGAATGATGTGGAGGTGCCAGTATTGGACTGGGTGGACAAAGTTAAAAATCACACAACACCAGGTTATAGTCCAACAGGTTTGGAAGTACTAGCTTTCAGAGCGCCGCTCCTTCATCAGGTGACTGTAGAGCAGGATCGTAAGAGGCAGAATTTATAGCAAAAGATTACAGTGTCATGCAATTAAAACAATATATTGAACAAACCTAGATTGCTGTTACGTCTTTCATCTTTTAGAATGGGTTGCAAGTTTCGATTCATTAATATGTAAATCCCAGAACTTCTTTTAAGTCACATTCTTGAGATAACTTAAGGTATTATAAAAAAAGGTGATATCTCAACTCAGACAGTGTATGAAAGGTATGAGGTTAGAGTCTGCCTGTATCCCAAATTTGAGTTAGCCTATTCCATTTCTAAAGTAGGAATTTATAAAATGTTGTATGGATTGACAGCCTGCATTGACAGGCTGCAGATTGTACACTTTTTGAGCAAAAATTGAATGTATCTACAAATACAATTCTGCAAATACAAATTCACCCTGTAGATGTATGTGTGTATGGGCATGAGAGAGAAAGAGAAAGAGAGTGTAAGGAGTGTAAGTGTGAGTTCGCATGAGAGAGCAGGTGTGTGTGTGTGTGTGTGTGTGTGTGTGTGTGTGTGTGTGTGTGTGTGTGTGTGTGTGTGTGTGTGTGTGTGTGTGTGTGTGTGTGTGTATGGTGTAGTGGGGTCAATCGTAATGTGACATGAACCCAAGGTCCCAGTTGAGACCATCCTCATGGGTAACGAACTTGGCCATCAGCCTCTGCTGAGGCACTTTGCATTGTTGTGTATCCCGAAGTCCACCTTGGGGAGGATGGTCACCTGAAGATCCAAGGCCGAATTTCCCTGACCGCTGAAGTGTTCCTCGACTGAGAGGGAACATCCCTGTCTGACAGTGTTCTTTCATTCATTGTCACAGCCATTTTCTTGAATGCAACTGAATGATTTGCTGAATCATTTCAGAAGGAGTTAAAAGTGACCTATTTTGCTGCTGGTCTCATGATCCATATTGGCCAAATTAATCAAGGAGGGCAGATTTCCTTCACTGATGAACATTAGTGAACCAGATGGGGTTCTTAAAGCAATCTGACAGTTTCACAGTCATCACATTATCATTTTAATTTCAGATTAATTTAACTAATTGAATTAACTTCTTCCCCAGCTGCTCCAGTTTACATTGTACTTGTCAGCAGAATTTGAATCCAAGCCTCTGGACTATTTGTCCAGTAATATAACCATTAATCCATTGTATACCGTATGCTACATTCTAATTGGTCCATATGCTCCTTTTACAATTAGAACAAAGTTAACACACTGTTTTCGGTTTAACATGGGATCCAGAAATTTTCTGATCTTCCTGAAATTCAGCAGAGAAACTGAGACAGGTGGTGGAAACTGAGGGGCTGAATCAATCTCAGACAAAGATGGCAATAAATATTCTGTACTGACAGCTGATTTCTCACCTCCTCGTGTAAAGGATTTGTTCATTGTGCTTTTGTAGAAAAATTACTTTCCACACTTTGGAGGCTTGTTCTATCAAGTAAGGCTGGGTATTGTACACACTGATTTATACTGGACCTCAGATAAAGACCAAGTTACAACACCACACACATCAACTGATCACTTCAAGATCTTTAATTGAGCACTGGAGAGGAGACAAGATGAGAGAGGACCAGGAAGAGACCAGCACGAGAGAGAGAAAGTGACAGATTAAGGGAGAGAGTGAGAGAGAGAATGAGAGAGTGAGAGTGAGAATAAGAGTGAAAGCATGTGTGTGTGTGTGTGTGTGTGTGTGTGTGTGTGCGCGCGCGCGCGCGTGAGAGAGAAAGAGAAAACACCAACAGAAAGTATCCAAGTGAAAGGGAGATAAACACAGGGTGGAACCAGCAGAGGGGGAAGGCAGCCCAGAGCGGGCTTCAGAGAAGTGCAACTTGAAGGAGGACTATCCACAAAAGAAGGTCTATAGGAGAGCTTCACCAATCAGCAGTGTCTCAGAATGTCAACGTCAGGTGATGACAGATATCTGCGGGATCCTAAAAGAAAATCTGATGAAAACTGAGCTTGGTGATTACTGGTTATAGAGCCTGTCAGCGTCTCAATCACCCTAAGTAGTTTACCTCCAACCTTTCCTGCTCCACTGGAAACATATACATTTGCGGGTGTGAGAGATTCCGTACCAGACTGGGCTGACAATTATGTCTACCCTGTCATGGAGAATGCCATCCAGAATGAATGGGTACTCATAATTGGGCTGTCTTTCCACAAAACAGTTTTTGTCAATCTCAATTGCTTCTGCTCTATCATGTACAGCTGCTATGAAAATGCAATACAATTTTTTTCCTGATAGGTATAAGACTTCCAGGCAGTTGCTTGCTTTAAAACTGTGTATCTGTGCAGACTTCCTGATATCTTCCAGCCTAAACATAGACTTAAGGATTGGAAGGTAAATGATAAGAATACTCATTGCAAACCTTGCTCCTGATGCTTGTGAAGAACATGACCACTGAAAACTCAATGAAAAAACACAATGAATTCCACATCACCAACAGACGTATGATTGATCAAGCCATCATCGGACTGAAATTGTGTTTCAGGTGCCTGGGCAGAATAGAGAGTCCCAGTGGTGTACACCAATCAGCGATTTCAAAATGGTGGCATGCTGTGCTCTGTATTGCATAGTGGTGGTGGGTGGCTTAGAACTGCAGGAGGAAAAGACAAACAATTCAGATCATCCTCAGGTAATTCAGCGGGGGTCAAGGGAGAACAAGATTGTGAAGGTTGAACTGGAGCCCAGGCTGCTCACAATGCAGCTGTGAAATCCCTTATTTATATTGGACTTGAGACTGAAGTAGTAGAAGTTCATCTATCCCCCTGCAAAAAGCCAGTCAGTCTTCCCTCTCCCCTACTTGCAATGCATCAGACGCCAGGTTATTGGCCAGCTCCTCAGGAGCCCCCCACTATTGATCATAATCAATTTATGATTTCATATTCATTGGACAACTTAGACCAATTATCACCCAGTATCGACAGATAGAAAAGTAACGGTAAAGAATATCACTGATGTGAGCTAAATGAAGAACAAAACAAACTATGAAGACATAATTCTGTCAAACAGCCAAATACATTACCTTTACACAACAACAAACCCTGAAAGGGGAAGATGTAAGTTCATGTGCCACTGTAATCATATTTCCTTACGTGTTTATGTCATTTAGGAACTTACTGACTCAGAACCCAGGAGGGGAGTAGATTTTTCTTTTCTGAGGTAGGACAGCCAAAGAATTGGCATGGGGGTCTTTGTGCCACTCTGCACTTTTAGTCCTAACTCCATTAACATTACTGAGCACTAAAGGAGAGCAGGGTCAGTTGGGGAAGTGAAATTACCCAACTCACCTATCGGATGGACGAAAGAAATTCATTAAAAGCTTACCCTCTGACCTCCCATGGTTGTCATGGCGGTGGGTGGTCAGAAGGAGCAATGCGAAACTAACCTGGCAGGAACAAAGCTGGCAATACCTGAACCAGTGTCATTTCACTCCCATTTAAATGTAAATGGAGCTTTTTAAACACTTTGCCCTTCTCAGCATGAAGCCCTGTTTGCCTGATGTCATGGTCACTAACAGCAGATCATTCCCTATTAGGAGGGTCCTCAAGTTCTTCAGCAATAACTATCACAATTTTTGTAACAAATGGGCAATTCACAAATATTATTTGGAATTAGATTTCATCCTGATAAGGAGTGAAAGAAAGATTTATGCTGATAGATGCTCAGTGTAATTTCATAAATATAGGGCTATTTAATGCTTCATGTGAAAAAATCTAGCATGCTGAGATTTTATGATTTGAAGTAAGAGGGAACTTTACTTTTGGGGCACAACTATTTGATGTAAATATTTTTCTCAACAACTTGGACTGAAAGTAAAGCCTTGGCTAAGAAGAAACATTACTAGTTAAATTTTGCATACAGTCAATGTTAAGTGAAAAATTAATGGTGGTAAAAAAGAACAAGGACCTTCTACATTACAGATACTAGCAACTGGTCTAAACCCGTGTGATTGATTGCAGTAGATATACCTGAGAATATTGAATTGTAAACATTCTAAAAACTGTGGATAACAAGAATCAGGATTTTTGTTGAAGAAGAAGAAATCATACTAAAGCTTTTGGGGATTAGGAACTTCTAACAAATAACATTTTCAAACAATCATAGAATCCTTGCAGGCCATTCAGCCCATCAAGTCCACACCAACCCTTTGAAGAGCATCCCTCCTATACCTAACCTCCACCCTCTTCCTGCATTTTCCATGCATAATCCACCAGGCCTGCACATCTCTGGCTACTGCACAATTTAGCATGGGCAATCCGCCTAATTTGCATATATTTGATCTGTGGGAGGAAACCGGAGCACCTCGAGGAAACCAATTAGATGTCAGAAAATGTGTGAACTCCACACAAACTGTTACCCGAGGGTGGAATCAAAGCTGGTCCCTGGCACCATGAGGCAGCAGTGCTAACCATTGAGCCACCATACTGCCCATAATGACGATTATATATTTCACTCATCTTTATGTGGTGGATGATATCCTTAAATTTAATTTTGACAAAAAAAGGTTTTTCAAGGATTACTTAATTCGAAATTTCAAGAAGATTTATTACCTTGCAAAGATTTCAAACTTAATTTTATTAAGATGTGCAATTCATCATAACACCATTCTAACTGGGAATTAATATCCTTTGTGTCCCTGAATGTGACCACCTCAAGCAAGTCACACTAACACTGTTAGAAACATAATTTAGCTTTTTAGTAATAAAGCAATTCATTTCCTGTTTTGCTTTCCTCAATTGAATTCATGTTAACCTAATAGCGCAAGAAGCACATTTGTTTCATTTCAAAACTTTTCATTGCAGTGTCTCGTCTTTTCACTTTCTTTCTTATCACCTGTTAAACAATTTTACATACATTCTAAATAATTGTGTCATCCATTATCCTTGTCTTTAAGCTGCTCTTCAGTCAAGTTTTGTAATGAGCATTTAAATACAAACAATAATAGTTGTTAGACATTATGAGGCGTGCAGCTGCAATGTGATGTGTTTTGGTGTGTTAATCAAATCTCTGTGTGTGGTATGCTGACAATAAAGGATATTGTTATCGACATGTTACGCTGAGTAGCAAAATTTGGCACTCACTAAGATGAATAAATGCACAACTTGATAGACAACTAATCAGCTTTCAACCAGATTACCTTGAAGAATGGATTTTATGAAATCATGTAGATATTCCCACTAGTCAAGCTTTCTGGAAATAAATTGTAATTAATTTTACCCCAAGATCCTCAACCTCATGAAAACAAGAAATGCTGCCAGAAATTTACTCCAGATGGAGTAAGTAAACAACTAGTTTCTGATGATTAGTTCATCTTTACGCATTCAATCTTCGTATTCTTGAAGGTGCTCCTCAATCTAAACTGGAGGACATTGTTTGGACAGAAATGGATGTTTCCTCTCACAGCACTGAACAACCGTACCTGCCCAATTGCAATTTCTTTAGATCATGGAGAAACAGCAATAATGTCAATGATATATGCACCTTCCTAGATGTCTGTGTATACTTCACTTTGAATAACTAATGTTGTTCGTGGTACTAGTTTGCATACTATTATTCAATATCATGATCAGCAGGAAGTAAGTGAAAGAGTGAACACAAGTCTCATCCCATTAATCCAAAATAGTTATTCTTATAAATTGGAATTGTTCAGTCATTTAACTTCAGTAATTTGATTGAAGTAACACAACAGACCAGCAGAGGAACAGATCATGCCTCAGTAGGGTAGCATGCTGGAAATCAAAGCCTGCTATTCCTGCGTCATGACAAAAGTTAAAAGATTAACTTTTAATCTTCACACTTTGGAAGTGTGGAAAGTTCAGAAATTTCCCTGTTTTTTAGGCCCAGACTGACAGAAAGCATGGGCCAGGTTTCTGCACTTCAAAAGAATGAATGAATGACTGATTGTCTCCATTTATTTTTCAGTAAAAGGACAGTAAAATGCAATGAAAAGCTTTCATTTGTCACCACAATTCAGTGTCATTTTGAATAAAGTAAGAATAGGTTTTGAAAAATGTATCTGGGTTAAAGTGAGTCCATCTATCATGAGCCAGCTTATTGCCATCAGGGATGCCTATGCCATTATCTCACCTCCAATGTTTCGCTGCTGCCTATAGCCAACATTCAAGTCCCTGATCCTCAGGCACCATCTTTCACCGCTGGGCGGATACTCCTCTGCCATCGCCTTGCCGTCACCTGCACTTGAATAACCACGCCTCTTGCTGTTGGCCCCACCTTGTTAATGTCACTGTGATGCCCTTCCGCCACTGCTTCGCCACCACCAGCACCAGACCATCCTCTGATGAATTCACTGATCCTCAGGTGCCATCTTTCTTACTGTGAGGGGGTGGAGGTGTGGTAGGTGCAGGTGACAGTGAAGGAAAGTCTCAAACAAGAGGATCCAAGATGGCAGGAGAGCAGCACCTTTCTAGTCTGTGGGCATCTCATCTTCTGTGTGACTGCTGGACGTGGTATTCCAAACAATTTACTATTTATTACATGCAATATACTTCATTTGCAGGTACACAGTTATAAACCTTTGGCATATGACTCAACTAGCTATAACTAATCTTTCTTCCTCCCTCTCTGTCTGTCTGTCTCTCTCTCTCACATGCGTGAAACAACACATGGGTGTTATGGATGAAGGGAGAAACTGGAAGGCAATTTAATGGCTCTTGCTTACAAGGCTGCTGAGGTGGTTCCATTGCTGATTAAAATGCAGTTTCTCACTTGAGCTTCTCCAGATTCCACTGCTTGCTTCTAACATGTGCAGGGCACTGGTTCCACACTTACAAGGTCTCTGGTTTACCACTTGTGAGCCAGAGACTACAGCAAATGCTGAGTGGAAGGTAAATTGGTTTTCTTCATGTGTAAAGTGGCTATTACTGCAGAGGACAAAGAAAGCGCCTAAGTTACTAAAGGTCTCATGGCTTCTCAATATCTTGTCCGCAGCCCAAGATGTTCTGCTATCTGAGAGCTAATCACATTGTTGCTGATGTGCCAAAGCCATTGTCATTAATAACAGGTCATTGGCCTGTGAATTAATCAGCTACTTGTTGACAACTGAAGCTCCATTTTATATACAACCCTTTAGCTCCAAGTATTGTTGGAACCAGTTGTTGTATAAACAGTGTTTACAATTATTGTTGATTATTTGCTTTCAATTGCAGTAATCCTTGGCTTCAAACTATTATTTTCTAATTTCAGTACGCAGTCCAAAATATAGAAAAGTAAGAAGACCTCAACTTTACAAATGTTATAAGAGCACAAAATATATCAAAATGCTATTGAAACATACATGATCAAACCTGTTCAGTTATGTCACAAATAGTTGAATTGGTTCTGTTGATGAAACGTCATACACAAAATTATCAGTCAAATTTATTACATGTTAAAGTCCTATCAGAATACTATGGGTATATTGGTAGTCCATTCCTTAGCAGTCACACAGAAGATCAAATGTCCATGGAGTGAAGGACACTGCTGTACTCTTGTTTAGGCTTTCCTTCACTGTGATCCCCTCAGGAGGAGTATCAGCAATTCAACCAACAGGCCTTCTTTGTTAACATCAGCAATGGATTGAAAATTCATGTGTACTGGCATTCTCATTTTCCTTTGATCTGGTCTATTATTGTCACATGTACCTGAGTACAGTAAAAAAGGTTTGTTTTGTGGGCAGTACAGACAGATCACGGAGTGCTGAGACAGAATGAGGCATAAAGGGTTATGACTGCACAGGAAGTGCACAAAGCAATGTTAGGATTTGATTTGAAATTAGCGAAGTTCATTTGGCAGTCTGATAGCAGCAGGGAAGACACTGATCTTGAACCTTTTAGTGCGAGTGCAGCATTAGAGTTTCTGAGCAGTGCCTGATTAGGATTCTGGACTTTTCCATGTTTAATTAATTTCTCCATTGCTGAGATGAATTTCTAGTAGTTTGGAATATTTTCTGTTTTTAGCTGTTGATTAGATCACATAGATTTCCTGAAGAAGAACCTGTGCAGGGACATGCTAGCATCACGAATGGCAATTATTTTCCATGTGAAACATGTTTTCTGCCATGTTATTGTGTAAATCATACAAGCTGTAGATTATTAGTGTCTGACTTAGTGCTCACAATATCTTCTCTATTGCTTTTATATAGAGAAATTTCACAATGATCCACTGTTTTCAAGCATCAGCAAGCCTTTTGTGCAGTATGACACAGCCAAGTTACTGCAGAAACTCCTCAAAAAGAACAGTTATCAATGCCTTTACACTACTTCTGTAGTTTACAGGTAGATTAAAAAAAATACTGTCAAAGATTTTGTGTAATGCTAACTGGATTTCCCAGTTATCAACAGTTTTGTTTTAATATCCTAGTCGTGCTAAAATAGACTGCTGTCATTGTGGCTGAACCCCCTCACTCTCCTGATGACTTCAACCCTTCCCCAGAACAGCTTCCCCTGTAACCCGATGCAATCACTCCCTTGTGCCTTGGTTCCTCCATGATCCAAAGCCTCTATTTTGGCAGCAGCTAAATTTCTACCCCCGAGGTTCTTGATCTGAGGGGAAGTCCCTCATTAGCTTGTTAAGTGCTCGAGTGGAACAAGATGTGGCAGAATGGGATTTGTGTCAGCTCTCCAGTCACGACTGAGACCCCCCGGAGCCTCACTAGATTTTGCCCTTGATCTATTACAAATTCTTCTGGAAAATTCATTGAATTTTTCTGGCAAGAATAAATTGGAAAGTCTAAAAAGGTTAATTGCTTTGAACTGCTCGAATAGACTCGATAACATTACTTCAACATTGGAATAAGTCCGTGTGATAATTTTTTTTTGTGCAAGCTGAGAAAAAGACTCAACTGGTAATCTGCAACAGTCCTATCATTAATTATTGAGTAGATGGCGGATGATATGAAGCATTCTGAATTTTGATACCACCACTTTCTTTATTTCACTATGGCCCTTTTCGACATATTGAATCACCCAGGGCAGACATCTTATATATCTCTAGTAACTCGCAAACTTCGCCCAAAACTGCTGCTAGATTTCTCTCAAACTTTTCTGTCTCCACTTAATAACAAATTGCTCTCAAGTGGACACCAGATTAAATATTGATCTGACATCCAATGGCAGATTTTTCTGTTCAGGACCATTTGGAGTGTGAATTTGAATTGAAATTAACCAATAATTTGAATTAAGAGAAACAGATTAGATAATACATTTTCAATGCATTTTAAATTGACATTTTTGCATAATTTCCTTTTCAATTAAAAGATAATTTAAATGAAACTACTTTAAATTAGGAATAAATAGTATTGCATTTACTAAATAAAATGCTAAAGGATATATCATGACTAAATATTGTAGTTCTTTGTTCTGTCTGTGTCCTGGATCAAAGCTGGTAACGTATGGAAATGGACAATTCCTGACTTGAAGATGAAATATATGAACTTTGGAAATAATATTCATGCATTCCATCAAATTAAGTCCAGTTCTGTTTCCATTATATTTAATTCTTGCAGAGTACTGACTGGTCCAAATGATTGTTTCAAAATTAGTCTTCGAGATTTTCATTTTAGCTTATGAAATCACTTTCTATTTCCTTCAACCAGGATAAAAAAGAACTTAAGGTTATAGCCATATATTTCAACTCCTCACGCTATCCTCAAATATAAGTTATTAAAATGTACTCACTATTGCTTTACAGACAATGCAGCTGCCAATTTGTGTAGTTTGAAATGCCACAAATATCAAACAGAGAAGATACTAGTTAGAACAAAGAACTGTAGATGTTGGAAATCTGAAATGAAAACAAAAATTGCTGGGGAATTTCTGTTGGGAAGAAAGCAAAGTTAACATTTTCAATCCAATTATTTTAGACCTGTTCTGATGAAGAGTCACTGGACTAGAAATGTTAATTCTGCTTTCTTGCCACAGATGCTACCAGACCTGCAACAATATCTGTTTTTGTTTCAAATTACTAGTTAGTCAATTTTTAGTAGAGAGAGCCATTTTGGCCAGAGAGGTTTCATGCTATTCCATGAAGGAAAGAAAGGGCCGAAGGCCTGTACTGCACTGTAATGTTCGATGTACGCATTTATATAGCTTCTCTCATGACCACAGGACATCCTTAAGTGCTTTACAGCCAACTGAGTACTTTTTAGATGTGCCATCACTGTCATAATATAGGAAATGTGACAATCAATTTGTGCAGAGCACATTTACACAGACAAAAAACATGATAATTGAGATAATCAACATTTATAGTATTTAAAGTTAAGAGACTGGCACAGACTCAGACCTCCACTCCTTTGAAATGGAATGAAATCTTTACATCCACCTGAAAAAGTTAATGAAATCTGAAAGATGACACCCCTAATTTTCTTAGTAGTGCACTGAAGTATCTGAACAGGCAGTTGGTGCACTGTCATTTAACATTTCATCTAGACGATAACACTACTGACAATTCAGTTCTCTCTCAGTGCAGCAGTTAATTGTCAACCTAGACACTGTGCTCATTTCTACAATGGGAATTGATCCCTTGATTATCTGACCCAGACATTCAACCACTGAACTAAAAATTATATTAAGTTTCAAAAACCCAGTTACTCAAATATTGTGTGCTCTGAAGAGATATGTGGTTTTGCTCAGGCAGGTTTATGAGCAGACCAAATGCAATCAAGCAGACATAAGTATTTTTGAACATGGATGCATCTATTCCACCCCCGTGCGCTGAGGTAACCTGGCAATAAATGAGAGCAATGTAAAACAACTCTTTGAAGCATTATCCTTTCAGCATGTAAGTATACTGAAGCTAATTTCTCCAAGTTTCTGTTCCAAAGCACATGCTAAAGGGTATCTTGCTAACTCATTTTAGCGCAAAACTATTGTTTGTAAAAAAAACCCGAAATCATGCTGACAAGTTTGAAAATACTAGAAGGAATATCAGTAGAAAACTATATCATGTGAGATGTCCAAAATATTTTAGACTGAAGCACAGCAGTCTAAACCAGACCCTCTAGAGTAAAAGATAATAAATTCTAGACAAATTTGCAAAGATAAAATTAGACTCATCAGAGCAGAGGAGCTTGAGCAACCAAGTAACACCATGAAGACACAGAGAAGTTCTGAGGATGAGTAAACAGTCAGTGAGTTTTGTTTAAATAACAAAAGCTATAACAGATGGTGGTGGCTTTGTTCCTTTGCATGACATTAAAGCTTAGACAACTGGCTTAGATTGAGGTTTTCAGACCAAATTCTTAAAAAAAACATGGAAAAATAACTGGCCAGTGACATGATTACCATCAGACAAATCTGTTTTGATAGTAATTGGAAATTTTGGGCCATTGCTTCAGCATGCATGTTCATAGATTCACACAGCACAGAAAAGACTCTTCAACTCATCAAGTTTGCACTGACATAGCTACCACGAGCCGAGATTTTATGGACATTGAACATTTGACCCAGGAATTGTAAAAGCTGCCAATAAACATTTACCTGTGTGTTATAGTCTGTGCCAATTTCTTAATTTTAATGTCATAAATGTTGGTTATCTCATCAGTATGATGCTTTTTGTCTGTGTAAATGTTTTGTATTCTGACCACTGAATTTTGTGCTATTTAGTGGGGATCTGAAGCACTGGCAATAAGATGGGTTACAAATTAACCTCGAGAAACTGGGGATCCCTGGCAGCATCTGTGAAGAAAGTAAAACAAAGTTAAAGTGTTGAATCTAAAATGACTCATCTCGCAGACTAGAAGATCAGGCAATGAGACCTGGGCATTCTCACGGAAAGCAAAGCAGGAAGTTTCAAAAAACAGGAAGTTATTTCACATAATATTTGTATAGAAAATAAAAGACAGATTGGGACATGCAATTGCAATTAAGAGAGATGTTAAGATATAAACAAATTTTTAGGAGTTTTTAATGATTTTAAAGTCAAGCAATTTTAAGTTCTATTCTGAGGAAATTAAAATTTCCTCAAAATTTGATATTCAGGATCAAAGGGAAGCTATTATTCAACAAATGTTATGACTTATTTTGTCATGAAAATGTTACTCCTGGTTGAAAAAAAGCTTAACTTTTCAATCATTGTTATTGCAAAAAATCTAAGCAGGAATAATCTCACTAGAATCTCCATGAGAGAAACTCTGTGGGAAGAATTTTCTTTGGCATTCTTCAGCTCAAATGATTTTGTTTTCACAACACATTTATAGGTCCTCTTGACATTTATCTTTACATTATTATTCAGAGTATCTGAAACATCTGAATTGTTTAC
Source organism: Hemiscyllium ocellatum (assembly GCF_020745735.1). Classification (NCBI taxonomy): domain Eukaryota; kingdom Metazoa; phylum Chordata; class Chondrichthyes; order Orectolobiformes; family Hemiscylliidae; genus Hemiscyllium; species Hemiscyllium ocellatum. Next base: position 7,078,057 of record NC_083406.1, on the reverse strand, counting down.
ACAAAAAGTAGATTAACTGTTGGAAATTCAGTTAAATATTACATCATTTCAAATCTTTCACTGAATCTTTATACAGAAACATAGAAACTGAATAAACCATGAACTGTTGAACATTGCACAAGATTATTTTTGACTGCTTATAGCAGTATATGTTTAGAAATTACTATTCAAATTGATAAAACGAATGTGACAATAATGGCATGAGTGTGTGCAGGAAAATACACATCATTAAAGCATGAGTTACCTTTCAGTCATTTTAAGATATCGAAAATGTAAACTGAAATCTTTTAAATTAGTGATATAGAAATATGACAAGCAGGCTGACAGTGAACAAAATGAAGGAGAGACCATCTAAATTTGAAACAAGGGTTGTGGACAATTTAAGGAGGAAGTGGAAGTCTGGGAATATGGAGGAGGTTGGCAGCAGATTGGATTCCATTGCCCTGATCTCTTGACATTTCTACTTGACTTTGGGAGTCTCTTCTTGCTTTCATCAGATCCCAACACATCCCATCCTGAAGATATCGCTTTTCAATTCTGCCACACTGGGATATTCCTTGGGGACATGAATCTTAGGACCCCGTCCACAACTCAGAATCTCTAAAGCTGCATGTCATTTGTTCCCAGATTCCAGAATATCCTCAATACATCCATTCTCTCTCACGTTCAGTCCTCCTACATGGCACTACCCTTCTCTCAGACTCTTTACAGTGTTTCTAGAAGCTCTTTTCTAGAATTGGAAAGCAGCAAAGAAGATTAGCTTGGCCCCAGAAAGGGTTCCTTGGCTGCCATAGTAGTCTCCCTACTTCTAAGGCAGGAGCCCTGGGTTGAAGTCCAATCTGCTCCGAAAGAGTGTAGTAACCTATCTATACAGGCTGATTGGAAAATATCTAACATTTAGAGCACATTCAGTTCTAAACATTGATAGGTGGCAACATTCAGTTCTGCTCACTGGCTAATAGTGGAAGGGCTCACTGTAAGGTTTTCAACATGTCATTCAGGATATTTCAATGGTCATTGAAGAGGAGTTCACAGGAAACAAGTAATGACTGAATGCCTTTGAGTTTGTGAAGGAGATAAAGTGTAGCGTGTGTTTGGGAAGTGTTGATTTTAACTATAGTGCAAGGAAGGCAACTAACCTGCATGAATTCTGTGTAGTTGGAGAGCTCAAAATAGTCTGAGAAGAAAGAGGTGCGATCCCCATGCAGCAATGTATTGTTGAAAAGGCAGCTAAACTATATAGTTGGAGACTCAGTGAGAAGTCAAGAACAATTGGGTACTGTTAGAACTCAGGCTAAATTCCGTAAGTTGTTTCAGGCAGGCCTGTAGGAAATGTCCAAGAAGCTGGGGTGGCTCCCAAGAAGTCAAGTGCTGCTAATAAGGTAATAAAGCTGAGAGTGGGAATTAAAAACCCATTCATAGGAATAACTACATAAAACTGAGCAAGGTTTGAGCTCAAGGAAAGCACAGGAAAGATGTGGCTTGTTGAAGTTAGCTGTCTATGGAAACTGGAGGTGTGCCTGGATAAGTGCTGGAGCCCAGCAGAGCGTGTACCCAAAACAGGAAGCTGATCAAAACCAAAGGATTCTGCACTTGCTATGTATTAACAGTAGTCAGTTTTAAATTTGCTGCTTATATTTTGTATTCCAGGCATACTGGATTTGTCATGGCCCTGCATGCAAAATTGAACTTGACTTTACACTTAGCAAATACTTCATTCTGTGCAATTTTCCTGAAACCGTGATATGGAGCACATGTAATTAAGGTTACTAAACACAGTTAGATGTATTCACGGTAGTCTGATATCATGACTTCTTGTCACCTGCTATCCCACTCAACAAAAGTATGCTTTACCTCCAATCTTTTATAATTTTTATAACTAAGGGTTCAAAGAAAATTAAAGGTAAACATTAGTTGAAAAATTCTTGTATCTATATTGTCAAAGATTGGAATTAAGTTGGGCAATGTACATCAGGACTTTTCCTGTATTTTGTATTATATACAAATACATGTATTTTGTAGATCACACCATATGCAACAGGTATTATTGTTCAGCACCTGACTGATGTGCCATTCTGGCTTTATGTGCACGTGATTATATAGTCCCAAACATAATGTAACATCTCCCTTTCTTTAAAAATAATTGGGCTTTTATATATCAATACAACTGGTCGATCAATACCTTTTTTTATTTTATGTTTAAAGATTAACAAATGACATTTACAAATAAACTGGCCATCTTTAAAGTCTTTTATAGCTTGTTTTATTTTCTCAAAACATGATATTACACAGATGGTAGGATCGTTTGCCTCCACCACATGGATTTGACATGCAATACTCTCAGTGATGGTATGTTATACTAGCAATGTTGTGCCTGACTTTGTAAGAGTTGTATATGTTGTCACTGATGTACCATTTGTTATTAATACTCTTGCTAGTTGATTACCTTTTCTATTTTTCCAGCTCAACCAAAGGTTTGGACTCTGTTCCTCCTTGTTGCTTAACCATTTCAAAATCATATCTTCAACAACATTTTTGTTCCGGTCCAAATTTTCGTGAGTGGATTATGTACTTATACAGTTTTTCCACTCAACAATTCAGACAAGAATGTTTGTTGAAGTGTTGACCTCCTTCTACCTGTGCATCAACGAGTTGTTGTTTTACTATCCCCAGTTGTGTGACTGTATATTTTGCTTGGTAATTTGCCTTGTGCTTTCTGCCAATGAATAGCTCTGCAGGTGATTTTATGTAAGTCTCGAGAGGTGTGTCTTTAAGTAACAGTTAGGCAAGGTTTGCATCTTCCTTTTTGTGTTGGTGCTACTCTTGAATGTCTGCATCCACATGTGTCTTTCTATCAAGCCAAACTCTTTTGATTCACGTATTGATGAAATGATTATGTCAAACCCATTTATGTGGCCAAGACCTTAAACTCCCTTGGGGTGAATTAAGTTGCATTATATGTTCAAGAATCGCTGGCTCAGCAAGCAGAATCCATATTGCTGAGAAGATTGTTGCAGCTCTACAATATCTAACTCTTAGATAGAAGGGAATTTCATTTATTACAACAATTACACAATTCTTGATTGTGTGAGAATAAATTAGCTCCCACAGCACACCATGGTGACCAGAATTCTGCTGTGTGTTCCTATGCTTTTGGTACAAGATGAATGTACATGTCACTTTGCATTTTTGTAGGTGCCTATCAGTATATAGCTGACCTGATTCTGAACTTGTACTTCTGCAGTTCTAACAGAAAAGTTCTCTCTGATTATTTTGATCAATAAGAAATTATTTTCTAATGAGTTGTTATCTCTGTTAGGCTGATAATGTTTGCTATATTTTACTGGATCACTTACTGAGAAAGTGATCAAGATGTGATTAGATTAGACTTACAGTGTGGAAACAGGCCCTTCGGCCCAACAAGTCCACACCGACCCGCCGAAGCGCAACCCACCCATACCCCTACATTTACCCCTTACCTAACACTACGGGCAATTTAGCTTGGCCAATTCACCTGACCCGCACATCTTTGGACTGTGGGAGGAAACCGGAGCACCCGGAGGAAACCCACGCAGACACGGGGAGAATGTGCAAACTCCACACAGTCAGTCGCCTGAGTCGGGAATGTGATGTTTGACTCAGTTTCAGTGGTGATATATATTTGTGAGGTTATTGATCATTATTTCTAGTTTTTTAAAATCTTGTTCTTCTCATGTGGCAATAACTGAGAAAGGGCATCTGAAATACAAATTTTCTTCCTGGTATTTATTTTAGAATAAAATTATAATCCTGCAACCTCATAACACTTGGAGTAGGCCATTCAATGCATTGAGCCCACTCTGCCGTTCTGGATCACGATGTGGAGGAGCTGGTGTTGGACTGGGTGGACAAGGTTACAATCATACAATGATTCTGGATTAGTGGTGCTGGAAGAGCACAGCAGTTCAGGCAGCATCCAAAGTGCAGCAAAATCGACATTTCGGGCAAAAGCCCTTCAATGCCGGGTTATAGCCCAACAAGTTTATTGGGAAGAATAATCTTTTGGTAGCTACCTGATGAAGTAGCAACACTCCAAATGCTTGTTCTTTCAAATGAACCTTTTGGACTATGACCTGGTGTTGTGTGATTTTTAACTTCTGGATCACAGCTGATCACACCTCAACGTCATATTTCTGTGCTATCTCCATTAGCCTGGATGTCATTAGCTATTGATAAATTTCTCATTACTGTCTTGAATTTGCTGAATGAATGATCTTCCATGGCCCTGTGAGGTAGAAAATGCCATCAGCCTCTGAACATCAACAGCAATTCCATTTCATCCCCTCCTAAATAGCATGCTTTTTAATCTGAAACTAGTTCCCTTGGTTTTAGACCCCACAACCAGGGGAAGCATTTACTCTGCATCTCCTTTATTTAGGCATTTAAGAATTTTAAAAGTTTCTGTAAATTTGACTCTCATTCTTCTAACTTTCAGAGAATTCAGGGTTAGTTTTTTTTTAAATCTCTCCTTACAGAACAGTCCCACAATTCTAGGATTCAAATTGATGCATCTCTGCTATGCTTCATCTGTGGCAAGCATATCCTTCCTGAAGTAAGGGGAATAGAACCACATAATAATCCAGATGGGATCTTACCAGTGTTCTATACAATTGAAGCAACAGTGGACCAAAATGGTGTGGCGTGGTAGTACAGTGGTTAACACTGCTGCCTCACAGCACGAGGGACCCAGATTCAATTCCAGCCTCAGGTGACTCTTCTGAATGAAGTTTGCACATTCTCTCTGTGTCTGTGTGAGTTTCCACAAACAGATTAGTTGGATTTGCCAAGCTAAATCGTCCAGGGATGTGTGGGCTAGCCATGGGAAATGTATGGTTATAGGGGTGAGGAAAGTCTGGGTGGCATGCTCTTTGGAAGCTTGATATGGCCTGCTACCTAACTCTTGAGATTCTAAGATTTTAAATCCTCTTGTGATAAGGGCTAACCTACCATTTCCCTTCTGAATTACTTGCTGAGCCTACGTGCTAACTTCCAGTTATTTATGAACAAGGACAATTAAGTACCTTTAAACATCAATGCTTTCCAATCTGCCTCCACATACATACTCTGTATTTCTCTTCCTCCTATTGTGGCTAACCTCATCCTTATTTATATTATATTCCATCTGCCATGTTCTTGCCTGCCAAACCTTTAAGGCCACTTTAGGTCTCAAGGCATCCTCCTCACAAAGTATCTTCCCACCAAGTTTTGTATCATCTGTAAACTTGGAGATATTTAATCGCCGCTCCTCCCACATCCAAATCATTGTTAATGGTCTTGAGCAGTTCGGTTCCAAGCACTGGTTTTAAATATCCCATAACTCTCAGCCTGCCAACCTAATGCAAGCGGGCATCAGAGCCGCCCCGCATTTGCCACGGGACTATGCCGACATCGGTAAAACTATAGGAATTCATTTTGTGTTTCAAACGGCAGCCGCAGCTTAAACCCACTCAGCAGCTGCCGGTCCGCTCACGTGACTGGGAGGTGGGAGCCAGAGGACAGATCAAATCCACACTAGGCCAGACACTAACCATGACTCATAGACTGAAACTCCGGAGCTAATTAATATGGAAACCCATCTCCTAATCAAATCAAGAGACTGACTGAAACACACTCATATTCATCAGTACAGAACCATCCTGACACAAAGGACAGGCATCCACCAGACAGGAACAAACAGACTAATACACACCAGCACCCCAAGGGAACAAAGGGGGGTGCTAGCCTCCAGCCCTCACAGAGAGAGACAAGCAGGTAGTACCCGGACCAGTTTACATAATCCAATTAGCACCCTATTGTGTGTACACTGCAACTCTCCTGGGATGGCAGAAACCCACCATTTGCACCTACACTCCAGCGATGATGGGGAACTATCATCCCATTCATCATCAAAATCCTCACATCCTGACAAAGAAAGGTATATAATGTGTAGCAGCGCGCGGGAACAGCAGAACAGCCGAGATTCGAACCTCGGATGGTCTCCGCCGGTGTTATTGTATCAATAAACGTTACTGATTGTTGAACCGCACTCTGGGCTCAGACTGATATCATTTCATCCGTGCTAACACTAAGAAGGACCCATTTATTCTTAATATTTTTTTCTACCTGTTATCTAATCCTAAATCCACACCAGTATAATACCATAAAACCAATGTGTGAGTTTTTTTTTAAACTCACCTCTTTCCATAGGACCTTTTCAGAAATCAAGTACATCATATCCAATGATTCCATCTTTTTGACACGGCTAGCAACATTCTCAAAATGCTCTCAAATTTGTCAAACATGATTGCTCCTTTATAAAGGCATATTAATTCTGTCCAACTGGACAATTATTTTCTAAATATCTGGTAATCACAATCTTTATAATTTGGTTCTGGTATTTTCTCCACTGTTGACACCAGGCTAACAGTACCCTGTTTTCTCTCTGTTGCCTTTCTTAAACAATGGGCTTTACATTTGCAATCTACAAATTGACAAGGTCCACTGCAGAAGTGGTTATGAAGTGTTATTACATATCTCTGAAGTAGGTAGGCCTTGAACACAGGTCTCCTGGCTCAGAGCTATGAAAATTAAAGCTGCAATCATGCACTTGACAGGGTGCTGCATGGTGGCTCTGTGGTTAGCACTGCTCCCTCACACTACCAGGGACCCAGGTTCAAATCCTGCCTCATACGACTGTGTCTGTGTGGAGTTTGCACATTCTCCCCATGTCAGCGTGGGTTTCGTCCGGGTGCTCCAGTTTCCTCCCACAATCCAAAGATGTGCAGATTAGGTGAATTGGCCAAGCTAAATTGCCCATAGTGATCAAGGGTGTGTAGGTTAGGTGCATTACCCTGGGGTAAACGGTGAATAATAAGGGTCGGTCACTCTTCAGAGGGTCGGTGTGGACTTGTTGAGCTAACTGGCCTGTTTCCACACTGTAGGGATTCTATGATGATCCTTGTCATGTAGGTAAAGAGGAAAAGAACAGAAAATCTCTGAGTGGTGGCTCATTTCCAGCAATCAAAAACCACAGTCAATCTGGACATTGCAAGACTCAGAAACAAGAAACAAAGAACTGCCAATGCTGAAGGAGGAACACCAGAGTCAAAATGTCAGCTCTGTTTTATTTTCAGATGCTGTCAGACCTGTTGAGTTTCTCCAGCAATTTCACTTTTTGTTACCAATAACTCTTTTCTGCAGAATTGACGTCAACCAATCATCTATCTGCGTCAACACTGCTAGAATCACCAAACTTACTTGCCACAAGTTTCCACCATCTGCTCTGCACAGTCAATTTGTGTATCTTTCCTAATTATTGCCTCTTTGCTTAATCTTCTTTCTAATCTACATTCATGATGCTGCATTTTATTTTTGTGACTATTTTAATAACAAACGTATTCTTTAACTCAGAGAAGCCTTGTTAAACTGGGTCCTAGTAAACATTAAATATATTGGAATTATGAAAGGTATTCATGAAGAAAGGATTCTTTTGGTTTCCATTTGATTAGTGGAGACCAACAAAGGGAGGGGATTGCATAAAAGATAGCAAGTTAGTCCCTCCTCACCTGGAATCATAACCAATTGAAGATTCGCCATGAACTTAATCATGGTGGAGTTGGGAATGTTTCATTTGATAAAATGCCCTTCCTGTCACAAAATCTGCCTTGGGGAGGGCTATTAAATGCCATCCCTCATGATCATGTTGCTGGGTGGTACTTGAACTTACAAACTTGTGACTCCAAAGAAAGTAGGTGAAAGTGAGAACTGCACATGCTGAGCTCCAAAGTTGAGAAGTGTGGTGCTGGAAAAGCAGAACCTGTCAGGCAGCATCCAAGGAGCAGGAGAGTCTATGCTTCAGGACCATAATGTGATAATGCCAGATTTAACAGAATAGCAACAAAAAGTAATTAGATTACTTACTATTCTATGAAGTAATTAGATTACTTACAGTGTGGAAACAGGCCCTTCGACCCAACAAGTCCACACTGACCCGCCGAAGCGAAACCCACCCATATCACTACATTTACCCCTTACCTAACACTATGGGCAATTTAGCATGGCTAATTCATCTGACCTGCACATCTTTGAACTGTGGGAGGAAACTGGAGCACCCAGAGGAAACCCACACAGACACAGGGAGAATGTGCAAACTCCATACAGTTAGTCGCCTGAGGTGGGAATTGAACCCGGGTCTCTGGCACTGTGAGGCAGCAGTGCTAACCACTGTGCTACCGTGCCGCCCATGAAAAAATTTGAGTGATATATTCCACATTCGTAACGAAAGGGCTTATGCTCGAAACATCGACTCTTCTCCTTCTCGGTTGCCAAAGGCCTTTTCAACTCCAAATAGGGTGAATTACCATGAGCAACAGTTAACATTTAATAAAAGGTTTCAGCCTGATCTACTACTCTAGCATTCTCTATTTATATTTCTGAATTCTGACATGTTTCGTTAATATTTGGATTTCTGCCAAAGCTGAGCAAATCCATTTTCCAATGATATTAAATGAGTAATTGATAAATCCCAAAACATCCAATAAATGTTTTGTGGAATATATCACTCATTTATTTGCTGCTTTCCTACTAAATCTGGGATGATACCATTACATTCAGCGTTACAATTTTGAAACTGTCTCCAAAGAAAAAGAGAATCATAGTATATCATAAAAAGAAATTTGATTAGAAAATTATGTGGAACACATTTACAAACCACAGGTTTTATTTACATAATTTTGTGGTTTTACTTACAAATTAAATTATACAGTAAAATAGAAAATAGAACACAATAAAATCAAAGTATCAATTAAAAGATAAAAATTACAATTTTTAACATTGCAAGTTTCTGTATTTGATATTTACACCTTCCATGTGAATGAAATTTTCACATGGAATCAATATAAAAATAAACTGTTGCTTTTATATACAGGATGAATAAATTGATTTATTACAACATTTCAAAGTTCGTAAACCTATTCTGGTATCTGCTTAGATCTGAGAATGCACGCTGGATACATTGATCGATGAGATATTAGTTGGTGGAATGTGACTTTTTGATCCCACAGAATGATAGAGTGGTACAATAACAGAGTTTGTGGTTTCAGATTCATCACAAGTGATCTTCTGATATACACTTTGTAGGCCTGCTGTTTTTGGCAAAAGTGCTTGATAGTATGTATCTTTGCGGAGTAAATCTCGAGGGAGTGACGTGCTTTTCCCCAAAGAGGTAAGGTGCTGAGTAGTAGTTGTGGAACGGTAAATACTTGGCCCTCGAGAAGATGGACTCCAGCAGCGATCTGAATGGCCAAGTATCTTGCACTCATTGGTACAGGACCATAAACCTGTCCAAGAGAGGCATTCAATACTTTTCATTATTCTTTTAGTTACAATATTAACAGTTCATTGCAATTTATTTAAACTCACAACAATTGCAATGTTAATTGCCTCAGGCCTAGACACTTTTAATTAAAACTTCATTGTTTAAAAATAAAAATGTTATTATAATTATCTTAGAGTAATGAGGTAGTGTGATGTGTACCATCTGTTTTCTGTATTATTACCTAAAGGAAGAGAAGAATAAAGGCTAACCTGATGTTTGTTCACCAAATAGGATAATTCTGGATACATCAGACTGTGTTAAAATTCATCAACAAACATACATAGGATTTGCAGGTATGCTGTGTCTCAAACAGAAAACTCACTGATATTTATTCCTTCTTCCTTAACTGAAAGCCTGTGCCCTAATCCTAAAACTGCAGTTTCACTGTACTCATTGAATCCCTACAGTATGAGAACAGGCTCTTCAGCCCAACAAGTCCACACAATCCTCCAAAGAGTAACCCACTATCCTACCCTATATTTACCCATGACTAATACACATAATCTACATATCCCTGAACACTATGGACAATTTAGCATGGCCAGTTCATTTAACCTGCACATCTTTGGATTGTGGGGAGAATGTGCAAACTCCTCACAATAGGCAGTCACCCGAGGCTGGAATCGAACCTGGGTCCTTGGCGCTGTGAGACAACAGTGCTAACCACTGAGCCACTATGCTGCACAAATGCTTTCAGGTTTACAGTGGTACAAAACTGGCAGTACAATTCGGAAGCCAGGTCCTAATCTGATTCCTGTCTTCACTAAAATTAAGCTACAACAAAGGTTATTATACATCAGATTGCAGTTGGTGAACTATCTGTTTAGGCTGAGTATGAAATAGAATTACAAAAATAAAATGTGCTTGGACTTCCAATAGCTTTTAAAATTTTTATGTAGTGATTTTCATGAAAGAAGAATTTTCTGCATACTACTCATTACAAATAGATAATCAGGGAGCAGAGGAATGTGTAAACAAGAGTTAAACACAGCAGACTAGTTCAAAGAGTGGGCAATGTGGTATAATGCAAATAGTATGAAATTCAACTAATAAAGCAAGTTGATAATCATCTGATATCAATTTTTTTAATTGGCAAAAGAACATGGGGGAAAACATTTATAGAGTTGTCTGTAAAGAATAGGCAAATGGATTAACTGAACAGTGCTAAAATCTGACACAGAAATTGGCAAATGAGGTTCTTCTATGCTACATGTTAACTAGAATCCACTCTAATGGATCCAAATGCAAATGCTATTTTAAATATTATCAAAAATCTACAAATGGTGTTAAGAATAAAGTTTTAAGAGTAAAATGTTTATGATGAATGTAAACAATAGCAGTGTGAAATTATTTTTTATAAAGTGGGCTGAATATTTTTCCATAGTGTCATATGACATTACTGAATTTATTTGTTAATTAAATGAAAAAGGCACAATGATTGGACATCATCTTTGTGTTTGAAGTGGGAACAGTCTTGCTTGTGAATCCATGAAGGCCCAAGCAAACATAAATGAACCAAATTATGTCATGAATTCCCCATCGCAACACCAGACATGAACTTGCTTTTCTGACTTTAAGCAAAAGCTTGGGAAGTAACTCTTCCTTGCTGCACTCTCCATGGCCTCAACCAATTCGAGCCAAGTTACTATTAGTACCCTTTTGTTACGCAGTATAAATTGTTGTTCCTTTGAAATTTGGCATTCTTGCATCTGTCCTGATGAATACAAGACAAAATGCTTTGATAGCTTGTCTCTTTCTTCACCAATACACAAGGTTCTGTGCTATCAACTAGAGAATTATGCTAAAAATTGAGGCTTACCATTGTGCTTCTGACTGAGAGCACTCCTTTTACTCAGACCAACACCACTGATATCAGAGTCACTGTCATTAAAATCGCTGTCTCCTTTCCCACTGTCCTTCCCACTGAACCTGTCCTGGGTTTGATGTGCAAGTTCACTGAAAGGAAATCACAAAAGTTTAGTAATTATTTTCAACTTTTCAAAAGCATGTGCGACTTAAAAGTTAATAACTTTGACCATTGCACAGCAACATAAAAAACAGCAGAAAAAAGCCATTCTGCCCTTTCCACTGTTCAATAAGATTATGGATGATCTGATTGTGGCATTAACTCATCTTTCCTGTCGAGTGTCACAAAAATCCACATATTCACTTTATGATCAAACATCCAATTCAGCCCTGAATATATTCAATGACCTAACCTCTGCAGCACGCCAGAGTAGTGATTTCCAAAGATTACCATCATGTTCTGAGGAGGTTTAGCACAGTAATTACTTGATGAATGGTCCAGGACTTCTGATCTGGTAACAGTGGAAAATGTTGAAATATTTGCCACTGTAGCAGGGCACCCCAACTTGTATATGTATGGAAACTGTAACCTTTGGATGGATAGCATGACGTTACTCCCGATTTCTCTCTCTCTTTTCTTTCCACCTCACCAAAGAAAATACAGAATAATGCCAAGTAGTTACACAGAATCTTACTCCAAGATACAGCGACTATTAATAACTGATCAATAGGACAAGAGACAAGAAATGTCCCCTCATCTCTGTCTTAACTGGGAGACACCTCATTTTGAAATTGTACAGCCTGGTTATGGATTCCCCACAAGACAGGAAGCAGTGATTCAACTACAATGCCTCAGGATTGAAGCTGGTTGCAATTGAAGATGTACTCTCACCTGTTTCCTCATTCCAGTAGGACTTACTGTCTCAGAGTGAGGATTGAGCTATTGTTGCAGGCGTTCACACAGAAGATTGGTCAGGAGAAAATGTGGCATCCCCTCTGAAGACTTATATTGGATTCAAAATGTTAATTCTGTTTCTTTCTCCACAGATGCTGCCAGATTTGCTGAGTTTCTCTTGCACTTTCTTTTACTTTTAATGTCCATCATCTGCAGTGTTTTGCTTTTATCCCATCCCCTTTTGATGTTCTCAGGTCAGGTAACTCTGCTTAAAGCCACAATGCTTGAAGTTATGGTGAGATATTTAAAGTTCTTAAGGATTTTATTTTAAATATGTCTAATATTTTCACGACTTTCTGGAGAGTTAGGTGTTAATTGTTTATATGTTAGGTATAAATAAATGTCTAGGTCTTCCAATAGAACTCCGGCTGTCACTTTGCTGTTAACCCAGGTTTTATGCTTGTGATTCACAGGAGGAATATATTGGAGTTAATTTCTGCGTACTAACGTGATGTTGGGCCCAAGTCTTTGACCACATTGTCAATGTTAAAGTCAGTCTGTATTTTTTAGGTGGGAGGGCTGGAAGAGAAAAGGAGGGAGAGAGAGAGATATTGGGAGGAGCATTGAGCTATCCATCAAAAGGTTCAAGTTCCCACACGTATGCAAGTTGGGGTGTCCTCATGGTCTTGACTTGCAATAATGGTGAACATTTCAATATTTTCCACAATTACAAGATCAGAAGGTCATTCTCCTGGTATTTATTCCGCTGAACCTCCTAAGAACATGAGATGATCACCTCTCGGTCTTCTAAATATCTAAGAGTATCAGCTCAACATTTCCTCATGAGACAACTTCTTCATCCCAGGAACAAATCTAATAACCTTTGTCTGAGCTGAAGTACTAACCTTTTATCCAAAGTAAAGTGCTTTCCTTGCCAGATTGCGACTGGGTGAAGAGCCGGATTAGCAAAGTCAGGAATAGAGTGGAAACACTGGAGAAACAGAAACAGAGAGCATTAGTGGGGAAATGATGAGCACACGTACTATGGCTAATGCTTGATGATCAAAACCAGACTTAGAGTGGAAACACTGGAGAAACAGAAACACTAATTATTAACCTAAGGAAATGATGAGCGCAGGTACCATGGCCAGTGCTTGATGATCAAAACCAGAGATAGAGTGGACACATTACAGAACAGAAATACAAACAGTTATTTAGCTGGGGGAATAATGAGGACAAGTTTCATGGCCAGCGTTTGATGATCAAAACCAGATATAGACAGCAAACACTAGAGAATCATAAACACTAGCAGTTGATGAGGGTGGAGGGTTGTTTTTCAGACTGGAGACCTGTGACCAGTGGTGTGCCGCAAGGATCAGTGCTGGGTCCACTGCTTTTCATCATTTACATAAGGGATTTGAATGCGAACATAGGAGGTATAGTTAGTAAGTTTGCAAATGACACTAAAATTGGAGGTTGAGTGGATAGCGAAGGAGGTTACCTCAGATTACAATGGGATCTTGATCAGATGGGCCAATGGGCTGAGGAGTGGCAGATGGAGTTTAATTTAGATAAATGCAAGGTGCTGTATTTTGGAAAAGCAAATCAGGTCAGGACTGATACACTTAATGGTAAGGTCCGAGGGAGTGTTGCTGAACAAAGAGACCTCAGAGTGCAGATTCATTGCTCCTTGAAAGTAGAGTTGCAGGTAAATAGGACAGTGAAGATGGCGTTGGTTTAATTTCCTTTGTTGGTCAGAGCATTGAGTATAGGGGTTGGGAGGTCATGTTGCGGCTGTACAGGAATTAGTTAAGCTACTTTTGGTACATTGCGTGTAATTCTGGTCTTCCTCCTATCAGAAGAATGTTGTGAAACTCTAAAGGGCTCAGAAAAGATTTACAAAGATGTTGGAATATTTGAGCTGTAGAGAGAGGCTGAGTAGGCTGGGACTGTTTTCCCTGGAGCATTGGAGGCTGAGGGGTGACTTTATAGAGGTTTATAAATTTGCGGGGCACGGGTAGAGTAAACAGAAAAGACTTTTTCCTAGTGTGGGGGAGTTCTGAACTCGAGGGCACACGTTTAGTGTGAGAGGGACCTCAGGGGAACGTTTCCATGCAGAGGGTGATGCCGGTATGGGAGGAACTGCCAGAGGAAGTGTTGGATGTTGGTACAATTACATCATTTAAAAGGCATCGGGATGCATATATGAATAGGAAGGCGAAAGTGGGTCCTGCAGATACTGGAGATCAGAGTCAAGATTAGAATGGTGCTGGAAAAGCATGGCAGTTCAGGCAGCATCTGAGGTGCATGAAAATCGACGTTTCGGGCAAAAGCCCTTCATCAGGAATGACTGATGAAGGGCTTTTGCCCGAAACGTCGATAATCCTGCTCCTCAGGTGCTGCCTGACCTGCTGTGCTTTTCCAGCACCACACAAATCTTGATATGAATAGGAAGGTTTACAGGGCCAAGTGCTGGCAAGTGGGTCTAGATTGGGTTGGGATATCTGGGTGGCATGAATGAGTTAGTTGGACCGAAGGGTTTGTACATCTCGATGACTAAGACCAGAGACTGGGGTCGGAGGAACGCACTAGAGAAACAGAAACGTGAATAGTTACTGAGCTGGACGAATGATGTGAACAGGTTCCACGGCCAGGGCTTGATGACTCAGGCCAGAGGTAGAGGAGACACATCAGAGAAACAGAGATACTAATAATTATTGTGAGCTAAGGGGAATGATGAGGACAGGTACCATGGCCAGTGCTTGATGACTCAGACCAGAGATAGAGGGGACACATCAGAGAAACAGAGATACTAATTGTTATTATGAGCGAGGGGGAATGATGAGGACATGTACCATGGCCAGCGCTTGATGACTCAGACCAGAGGGAGAGGGGAGACATCAGAGAAACAGAGATACTAATAGTTATTGTGAGCGAGGGGGATTGATGAGGACAGGTACCATGGCCAGCGCTTGATGACTCAGACCAGAGGTAGAGGGGACACACCAGAGAAACAGAGACACTAACAGTTATTGTGAGTGAAGGGGAAAGGTGAGGACAGGTACCATGGCCAGCACTTGATGACTCAGGCCAGAGATAGAGGGGAGACATCAGAGAAACAGAGATACTAATAGTTATTGTGAGCGAGGGGGATTGATGAGGACAGGTACCATGGCCAGCGCTTGATGACTCAACCCAGAGGTAGAGGGGACACATCAGAGAAACAAAGACACTAACAGTTATTGTGAGTGAAGGGGAAAGATGAGGACAGGTACCATGGCCAGCACTTGATGACTCAGGCCAGAGGTAGAGGGGACACATCACAGAAACAGAGACACTAATACTTATTGTGAGCGAGGGGGAATGATGAGGACAGGTACCATGGCCAGTGCTTGATGACTCAGACCAGAGATAGAGGGGACACATCAGGGAAACAGAGATACTAATAGTTATTGTGAGTGAGGGGGAATGATGAGGACAGGTACCATGGCCAGGGCTTGATGACTCAGACCAGAGTTAGCGGGGACACATCAGAGAAACAGAGATACTAATAGTTATTGTGAGCTAAGGGGAATGATGAGGACAGGTACCATGGCCAGCGCTTGATGACTCAGACCAGAGGGAGGGGAGACATCAGAGAAACAGAGACACTAATAGTTATTGTGAGCGAGGGGGAATGATGAGGACAGGTACCATGGCCAGTGCTTGATGACTCAGACCAGAGATAGAGGGGACACATCAGGGAAACAGAGATACTAATAGTTATTGTGAGTGAGGGGGAATGATGAGGACAGGTACCATGGCCAGGGCTTGATGACTCAGACCAGAGTTAGCGGGGACACATCAGAGAAACAGAGATACTAATAGTTATTGTGAGCTAAGGGGAATGATGAGGACAGGTACCATGGCCAGCGCTTGATGACTCAGACCAGAGGGAGGGGAGACATCAGAGAAACAGAGACACTAATAGTTATTGTGAGTGAAGGGGAATGATGAGGACATGTACCATGGCCAGCGCTTGATGACTCAGACCAGAGGGAGAGGGGACACATCAGAGAAACAGAGACACTAACAGTTATTGTGAGCGAGGGGGAATGATGAGGACAGGTACCATGGCCAGCGCTTGATGACTCAGACCAGAGGGAGAGGGGACACATCAGAGAAACAGAGACACTAACAGTTATTGTGAGCGAGGGGGAATGATGAGGACAGGTACCATGGCCAGCGCTTGATGACTCAGACCAGAGGGAGGGGAGACATCAGGGAAACAGAGACACTAACAGTTATTGTGAGTGAGGGGGGAGGATGAGGACAGGTACCATGGCCAGCTCCCTGACTGAAGCTGCTGACAGTGATACTCACCTCCGGCTCCGCTGCTCTGCCGCTCTCCCCCGGCGGGTAACCATTCGCCTTGTCTCCGCCCGCCGCCGCCGCAGCGTCTCCCTCCCGGCCGGTCTTGCCGCCGGTGCCGCAGCTGGAGGCGATCCCGACGATGGCCAGCAGCAAGGCCACGCAGCCGGCGGCCAGCACCGCGATCACGGTGAAGGAGGTGTCCCAGCTCCGCTGTCCCGGGCCCGGGGAGGCGGCGGCGGCGGCCGGAGCCTCGGGGGGCGGCTCGGGCCCCACCGTGAAGCTCAGGGTGACGGTGGAGGACAGGGAGGGCAGGCCGCCGTCACTGACCGCCACCACCAGGCGGAGGGCCCCGGCCCCGGGCCCGGGGGACACGGGGGGCGGCAGCGGGCGGCCCAGGTACACCTCCCCGGTGTCCGAGCGGATGGTGAACAGCCCGGGCGGCTCCCCGCTCACGATCCGGTAACTGAGGCGGCCGTTCGGCCCCTCGTCCGGGTCCTGGGCCCGCACGCGCGCCGCCAGGTAACCGCGGGGCGCGCCCCCGGGCAGCGCCATCTTGGCGGCGGAGGCGGCGGCGGCGGAGCGGTTCCCGGGAGGAGCCGGGCCCGGGCCCGGGGCCGGGAGCGGGCCCGGGGGGTGAGTGATGAGCGGCGCGTTGTCGTTCCGGTCGGTGATGACCAGGCGGACGGTGGTGGAGCCGCTGAGCGGCGGGGAACCGCCGTCTGTCGCCTGCAGCAGCAGCTCGAGCTCGGGCAGCTCCTCACGGTCCAGGGGCCGCAGCGCCAACAGGGAGCCGCTGTGAGGCTCCACAGCGACGGCAGGAGGCTGCAGGCCAGGCCCCGGCTCCGGCCCGGGCCCCCGCCCAGGCCCAGGCCCCGGCCCCGGCTCCCGCTGCTGCAGCAGGCGGTAGGTCAGGCGGCCGTTCACGCCCAGGTCAGGGTCACGGGCCCGGACGGTACCGAGCTGGGCCCCGGGCGGGTTGTTCTCCGCCAGCGACAGGCGGTAGACGGAGCGGGGGAAGGCGGGCGCGTTGTCGTTCACATCGGTGACGGTGACGGTGAAGGGCCGCACGGTGCGGCGGGGCTCCGGGCCCTGGTCCTCGGCCACCAGCGTCACGTTATAGTCGCTGTGCCGCTCCCGGTCGAGCCGCTCCGCCGTGAGGATCATGTGGTGGTTGTTGCCGTAGGCCGCTCTCAGCTCGAGCTGCCGGGGCCCGAGCAGTGACACCGAGAGGCGGCCGTTAGCTCCGGAGTCCCGGTCCCACACACTCACCAGCGCCACGAAGCTGCCCGGCTCCGCCGCCTCGGTGATGGACGCCAGGCCCGAGGCCGCCGCCGCCTCGCTCGTGCCCGTGCCCGTGCTCGTGCCCGCCAGCCCCGGCCACAGCGCGCTCACGCGGATCTCCGGCGCGTTGTCGTTGACGTCCAGCACGCGCACCGTCACCCGGCAGCTCGAGGCGCGCGGCCGGGCGCCCAGGTCGCGCGCCTCCACCTCCAGCTCGAAGCGGTCGCGCGCCTCGTGGTCGAGCGGCGCGTGCAGGCTGAGGCGGCCGGAGCGCGGCTCCAGGCGGAAGAGGCGGCGAGCCGCGGCCTCGAGCCTCGGGCTGAAGCTGTACCGGAGCTCGCCGTTCGCGCCTTGGTCCGGGTCCCGGGCCTCGAGTTGTAGCAGCACCGAGCCCGGGGCCGTGTCCTCCGGCAGCTCCAGCTCCAAGGAGCCGCTCTCGAAGGCCGGAGCGTTGTCGTTGTCGTCGAGGACGCGCACGGTGAGCCGCGCGTCCCCGCTCCGAGGCGGCTCGCCCCCGTCCCGGGCTCGGAGCTGCAGCTTCAGCTCGTCCTGGGTCTCCCGGTCCAGGGGCTTCACCAGGACCAGCAGCGGGAGCGGCTGCTCCCCGGCCCCGGGCCCGGCCCCGGGCGGCAGCTCCAGCTCCAGGTGACCGTTCACCGAGAGCTCGTAGCCCCGCACCGAGTGCGAGCCGGTGTCGGCGTCCCGAGCGGCGGGCAGAGGGAGCCGTGTGCCCGGGGCCGAGCTCTCGGAGATTTCCAGCTCGATGTGGCTGTGGGGGAACTCGGGCCAATGGTCATTAATGTCCAGCACTTGGATCTCCACGTGGATCAGCAGGAACCTGTCCCGGGAGAAGCTGACCACATCCAGCAGCAGCAGGCACGGTTCCTGCTGACCGCAAAGCTGCTCCCGGTCAATGCGGCTCGCCACCGTCAGCTCACCGTCCCTCTCCCTCACCGTCACCCTGACCGTCAGCGGCACCGAGCCGTTACACTCGGGCATCAGGCGGAAGCCGCTCTCAGCCCCGCCGGCCGCCTCCAGCTGCAGGTCGGCGGCCAGGTTCCCGATCACCGTGCCGGCCTCTTGCTCCTCGTACGTGGAATATCTGACCGTCTTACACTCGCTCAGGATCGGGGCGAGAAGGAGGAGAAGGAGCAGGCAGCGGGGCTCCCTGGAGGGACTGCACACCGGCACAGCAACCCTGACTCTACCGCTCCCACCGCTCATATTCTCTGTTACTTTGTTCACTTGCTTTTCTTACGCCCCAACTCAAAGTGACAGTCAGAGAATGTCTTTAATGTCGTGCGTGCACTTGAAACACTCAAGTTGCGCGCCTCAAAGTATCAAGCGAACTTCAGACTTTGAGAATCAATCTCCAAGTGTGCAGACTGAGAGGGCCCAGCGCTATTTTATTGACAAGTCCTCTGGAAATGTTAACAATGCACAGCCAATCGTATTTCAGGAGATGGGGACAGTCTTTCTCACTGAGGAGGCTGAAGATATCCAATACAGTACATCAATTCTAGTGCATGCTTAAAAACCACTGTTGTGTGTGGTTTACTTTTTTTAACTACTTGGCTGTTTGTGTTCTGTATGTTAAACTGTGGAAACCAATATGACTATATAAGATGTAAAAGCTGTATAAGATATATGACAGGCCGAGTCAATTTTTTAAGGGCACGGTGTCAGATTGGGTATTTGTATGAATGTCCAATAAATATTGTAAATAAAGAAATAAAGTACGTTCTTTGTAATGCTCAATAATTTGAAAATGCCATCACTATTTAGAAAAGTAGGGTACATTTGAGAAAAGGAGACAATGCTAAATGATTTCAGTTACTACCCTGGAAGTGGGTGTATTTTTAATATAGAGAGATTTACTTGTCATGTCAAGGTTTTTAAGCGTGCACGGTACTTTAATTTGGATAGTTAGCTTATGGTCTGCTCGTGCTATGAATTTGAACTGCTCATCCTGGTGAAACTTGCATCATTTCTGCTTTACTCTATTAATAATGAGTTTGGAACAAATCAAAGGCGTGGTTATCTGGCATATTAGGAATGAAGCGCAGGAATTTCCAAGAAGTGCAATACTCTCAAACTGTCTGCCAGTGCTGATAGGATGATATATTGGGATGCTACAGTTTAGAGCATTACAGCCTGGGAAAGCGGGCAGCTCAGGAGAGCACACAGGAGAGTGGAAGTTCAGTTATGGTAGAATTTTTGATAGGGGAACAGAGAAGTGATTCTATAGATTCAGACCCATGTTTGCATGGTGTGCTTGTCCAGTGACACAAGAAAAAAAATTGGTTGAAATATTACAGATCTTGAAGAGCAGAATTAATTCTGGATGTGATAATATATGATGATTTACTTTGTAAGCAGGTAAAGCAACAAATAGTCTTGCGAATGATGGAGAAACTGATGAAGGACTTTTGCCCGAAAAGTCGATTTTACTGCTCCTTGGATGCTGCCTGAACTGCTGTGCTTTTCCAGCACCACTAATCCGGAGAAACTCAGCAGTTCTGGCAACATCTGTGGAGAGAGAAATGAGAGTTAACATTTTGAGTCTGGTGTGACTTAGTGTTTATTTCAGATTTCCAGCATCTGTAGTAATTTTCTAAATGATGAACAGTCAAGATCTGTGGAAGAGTAGGTAGACTTTGGGCCCAATTAAAATTAGCAGACAGGCATAAAAATAATTCAAAATCCAGTGGAATGTTTATTTTTATCTTAAGGTAAGTGAATTGCAAAAGGGAGCAAGTTATGCCACAGCTCATTAATGCTCTGCTTCTATCCTTTGAGCCATTTAGTTTTGGCAACAAGACCTTGGGAATGATGTATTGCCCATAGAAAATATGTATTGTCGATTCATCAGAAATATACTGTAGTTGAAACTGTTACACAATGAGGACTGTTGACATCGTCAAAAATCACACGGCACAAATAGCTGCCTAAAGAAGGAACAGGGCTCTGAAAGAACACAGCTTGCAATTTCAAATAAACCTGTGTCATGTGACTTTTGACTTTGTCCTCCCCAGTCTAACACTGGCACCTCCGTACCATGACAGTTGACATAGATTGTGCTGGTATTCCTTTGAATATAGAGGATTAGACTTTGACCTAATGGATGTGTTCAAGATTAAAGGGTTTGGTAAGATGGATAGAACCTATTTGCTCTTCTGGAGGAAGTCTAACACAAGAGGGCATAATTAGAGCAAAGGAGAAGGTGAGGAGGAGATGCTGTGGTACTGGAAAAGCACAGCAGGTCAGTCAGCATCCAAGGGGATTGGCAAGAAATAGTTCACTTCAAGTGTAGAGTCAGAGTTATACAAACATGGAAACATTTTTTACCCCCAAAAACTGAAAATGGGTGAGTTCAGTTTTGATATGCAAATTGTCAGACTTTTGATAGTTGGCGGCTTTAAGTTTCACGATCAAAGTGAGTAGATGCAGATAAAATATAGATTAGGTGTAATCTAACAGAGTGATAGAACAATCTTATTAGAGTTTTACAGATTAATGCTGTGAATTATTTTTACTATTGTATTAAGTCTTTGTTTCACATACTAAAGCTGTAAACAGCACTATACACTAACGACTTTAACAGTTATCACAAAATACAACTGTAATCCACAAGCACTCATCTGATTAGATTAGAAACAGGCCGTTCGGCCCAACAAGTCCACACCGACCCACAACCCATTCTCATACCTTAAAGGTAGTACCTTTACCCAACACTACGGGCAATTTAGCACGGCCAGTTCACCTAACCTGCATATTTTTGGATTGTGGGGAGCAAATCCACGCAGACACGGGGAGAACGTGTAAACTCCACACAGAGAGTCGCCTGAGGCAGGAATTGAACCTGGGACCGTTAGCGCTGTGAGGCAGCAGAGCTGACCACTGTACCACCCGTATATATAACTATATGTCTATTTTCAAGTTAAGGTTATAAGACATTTGTACTAATGTACACAACTGCAATTTCACATGTTAACCATATTTGTTATTTGCACCTTGCATAAAAAACTTTATTTATAAAAACCTATTAGTACATATAAAAAGTTTTCAATCTGTTTTGTACACTTTAAGTGAAAAGAAAATCAAGCACCATATTGAAATTAAAATTAGATTTTATTCTCACATGTACTCAAGTATAGGAATACATGAGAACAGTGAAATGTGTACAAAGTCACCATTTTCCAGTGCAATCTTGGTTGCAAAGCCAGAATTTTATATGAAAAGCAGAAATAAAAGAAAAGCAAAAGATGAGAAAAATATCCATATCTAGATCCCAGAGCTACCATGCAGTTGCAAAGAATAAAGACACTTTTAACTCATACAGGAAAAAAAAGTTTGTATACATTTTGGGAACTGAATGGACAGCCCCCTCCCCATCACCATCACCCTATTTTTGTTATTGTGCTTGTCTGATAGAACAGTAAAGAATATGAGCAGGAGAACATTCAGCTGTTGGAGTCTCCTGTGCTATTCACTCAGATCATGGGTATTCCTCTACTTTGATTTACTTTCTCACCTTATAGTCCCATATATTGATTCCCTGAATATCTAGGATGAGTAGAAATTTTCTCCATGTTGGGAAGATCAAAGCTATTGTTTTTAGTCCTCTCTACAACCTCTCTGAAAACCACCAACTCTTACTGTCTGAAGCTGAGCCAAGTCATTGAAAGCTTTCACATTGATCTGAAGTGGAATTCTAGAAAATATTTTTGCCACCAACAAGACTCCCTACTTCTACCTCTGTAACATCAGCTGTCCCCATCCGTTCGTTTGCTGTTGAAATCCTCATGATATTTTTGTTAACACTGAGCTTCAAAATTTGAATATTTTAATGTGTCTTTCACCTTACATTCTATATAAATGAGCATTCATCCACAATGGTAGTATTCTAACTTCTAATAAGTCCCTTTCACTCACCAGCCTGAACTATATTAATTTGTTGACCTGTATTGACTCCCCATTCAACAAAGCTTCTGTTTTGATTTTCATCAATGCTTTCAAAACCTTCAGTAATTTCTTCCCTCTGTAGTTCTCTGGCCTCTTTTGGCCTTGCAACTCTTGAGATCTCTCTACTCCAATTCATTGTTCCATGTTGGTGGCCAGGGATTCTGCCACCTCAGCTATAAACTTTAAAATTACCATTCTAAACCTCTCTAGCTCTCTTATATTTTAAGCCACTCTTGAAAACATAACTTTTTAAACTAGAGTTTTGCTTACCCATCCAAATATTTCCTTTGTGTCAAATTTTATTTACTAACCTACTTTGTCATTAGTTTATTCAGCACCTTGGGATATTAAATGCTGGGTGTATGCAAGTAGCTGCTGTTATTCTAGCTAAACAGTGTCCACTAATATATGTCACATTTTTTTGTTCATTCAAAGGATGTTGAAATTACCAGAAAGCATAATGTACATTAATTGTACAATATAGCAGGGATACAATTATAACACTTTTATCATTGCTACTGAGGAGATGGGGTGAATAATGTCCCTCTAACTACTCTTCACAGTCTGAACCTTTTTTGTCCTACATGAACTCTGATTGTTTCCTTCTTTCCTGATGAAGAGCTTCTGCTTGAAATGTCGATTTTCCTGCTCCTCGGATGCTGCCTGACCTGCTGTGCTTTTCCAACACCACTCTAATCTAGACTCTGATCTCCAGCATCTGCAGTCCTCACTTATGCCTTGTTTCCTTCATAGCATATCCCTGGTTGCTGTACTCGCCCACATCCAGGCAGCTTATTGGTAACAGTGGCGGTGAAATGCTTTCTTGAATTGCTGCATTCTGTGTGGTGTGGGTACACACATGGTGCTGTTAGAAAGGATGTTTCAGTGGTGATGGAAGCAGCAGTAACATAACTTCCAAGTCAGGGTGATGGGTAACTTTGAGAGGAACTTTGAAGAGGTGCTATTTCCTTGTGCTTGCTTCCCTTGCTGAGCCGTTTATTGGTAAGGTCATTTGGTAGTACTGTACATAATATCTTCTAACACTTTGCTGTAGATGATAATTAGATGTGATAGTAAATTTACTGGATTGAATTTGTTTTTATTGGGTTTTTTTCACCTTGTCTGTGTTTTAGATGTATTAGTTAAAGGTTTATCTCATTCTGAAACATAAGTCTTCAGCACTTTGGATGGGTTATTGTTGGGTTCCAACACTTTTATGATATGCAGTGCTCTATGTTGGAGCTTCACCAGATTCCCAACTCATTTTTTTCTAGGTATGCCTGGTGCTTCAACTGGAATCCTCTCCCTGACCTCTCATTGAACTAGAGGCCAGTCCCCTGGTTTGGTCTTAGTGATAGAATACAGTGTATGCTGTGCCATAGAGATACAGATTGTGGTGGAATACAAGTTTGTTGCTAATGAGCCATAGTATTTAATGGATGCCCAACTATGGGTTCTTATCCCTGTGCTGAATTTTTCCCATTAAGCACAGTTGTCGTGCCACATATCACAATGCCCAGAATTTTCAGTATAAAGGTAGAGCTTGTTTCCAAAAGATCTGTGCAGTTGTTGCTACCTACCAGAGGCCCAGTGTAATTGATTAGTCATTGTGCTGCTGAACCATGTGTGCTGATGAATTTGAACTCCCATTCTCAGCCTACATTCTGTGCACTTGCTATCCTCAGTGGACTCTCCCAAGTGCTGCTGATTCATCAGCTGAAAGAGAATGGTCTAGATAATCAGCAGGAGGTTTCCATGCCCGTGTTTGACCTGATCCATGAGATTTCATGGAGTCCAAAGTGGATGTGTAATACCTCTGAAGATTAAACTCCCCTGATTCTATCCCATTGGCTCCACTGCTTTTTGTCATTTATATAAATGATTTGGATTTGAGTGTACAGGTAGGCGGTATGGTTAGTAAGTTTGCAGATTACACCAAAATTGGTGGTGTGGTACCCAGGGAACAAGGTTATCTTGGAGTACAATGGGATCTTGATCAGATGGGCCAATTGGTCAAGGAGTAGGTAAATGTGAGCTGTTGCATTTTGGCAAGGCAAACCAGACCAGGACTTATACACCTAATGGTAGGGTGCTGTGTGTGTTGAAGAAAAGAGACCTATGGAGGTACATAGTTCCTAGAAAATGGAGTCACAGGTAGACAGGGTGGTGAAAAAGACAGTTGGCACATTTGCCTTCATTGGTCAGTACATTGATTAATAGGAGTTGGAATGGGTACCTGAATAGGAAGGATTCAGAGGGATATCAGCCAAATGCTGGCAAATGGGACTAGATCAGTTTAGGATATCTGGTCAGCATGGATGAGTTGGACCAAAGGGTCTGTTTCTGTGCTGTACTTACTGAGTGACAATGGTCTGGGATAGGACTGGGCATATTCCCCAAGGATGGTGATGGCAGAGTGTGGCTGAAACTGAAACTATTTCTGTTTACAAACTTGGCCCATGCCGAACTTTAGCTGCATTTGGTTGGATTTGCATGTACCAATTTAGTTCGTGATAAATGCTGCATTTTACTCCAATACTTCTTTGTGTTTTTTTTTGGTCACTTCTCCCGCTGATCTCTTTCGCGCAAAGCAGCCTGAATAGAAAATAGTGGCAGGTGAAGAACAGCCGTTTCTAATAGGATTTTGTTTAAGCATTAGCAGATTTACCGGGGTTTCAATGCTCAGATTAGTTCAATCGCTTATGAAAGTCTCGTTAGCGATACGTTTATAATAGCTTGGCAGGGCACCCCATTTGAGGCATCAGTGTCTGTTTTATTTCAATGCAGGGAACTAAAAAGGATATTCGACAATTTCCACAGAGGTCCCGCGCTAAGTTTAATATAATGAGCAATCGCCACATGGATCCATTCTGTGTTTCTAGGCGGACACAATCAACTGCCCTAACTCTTTGACTAAACGATGATGTGTGCTGAATTGAATACAATCGCGCTGGATATTAAAATACATTTAGCGATCCACCCCACAGATAGGCCTGTTACGCCTATCTCGGGACTTTATTTCCCACCTTTCGTGAACGCTAACACTTGGCTCCGTTTTTTTTTCATGGATACACAAAACACCAGTAGGCGGTTTGGATTGTTCGACTCGAGGGAATGAGACCATCTGCTTTAAAGAGCTAAAGAATCAGGAAACAGGTCGCGTGATAGTGTTTGTACCCCCCCCCCCCCCCCTGTCCATTTAGTTCAATTCAGCGGGTCGAAATGCCTCGGGATCTCGGGAGCTTTGTTTGTGCCCATGGCGATGTAAGGAGTCTTGTCGTTTGAATTTATGTAATCGAGCCCACAACTTTGGTTCTTTTTAATGTGCCTTTTGCACGCTCCCTTCATAATAGAAAAGCGCTGCCCCACACACAAACCATTCATTGGTTAAATATTTCCAAAAAAAAAGTTACACCGAAAGCAACAACTCTTCTGAAAGAACTGTCTTTGTTTTTGTTTCAACAGTACTGGGTTAGTTTTTTTTCCATTGAATTAATTGGGGAGCACGAATCCCAGCCATTCTTAAAAGCAGATTGCTTTTATACAATAACAGCAACAATATGATCCGAGTGTTGTAAGACATCATTTAGCAGGGGTGCAGAAAGATGGAGTTGTCACAAAAAAATCACTGAACTTTCTAGAAAAGTACAAGATGTATTTTAGCAGTGGGTTATCGTAGGATTGTTAGCAGATCTCTGAATCCCAATCACATTTTGAGATATCGAATATGATATAGGATACTTATTGTGACAGTTTTATTAAATGTGCTTTCCAAATTGTGATTTTCAATAATTTAACTAGAGTGACGCCACGCGAGTGGAACGAGACTAGATTGTTGCAAAAGGTTTGCGTTTCCAGAGCTGGACCGGGGATTATGTCGGTGGGTATGTGAAAGGCGTCCTCACCACCCAAATCCCCGCAGAGAAACGTTTCTTTAAAAAAAACCGATCACTTGTCTGGAGGACAAAGAACGGCTTAATGGTCTCGTTACCATGTCAATAGAGAAGCGCAGCCATCTCAAAGACTCATTTTCCAAGTAACTTAGCAGTGATCACGAGAGTAAACACGGCTACAATGGGCCCATTTCTTTCAGGGAAAGCAAATGCTGGATGCCAAGAAGTTGGATTTAGTCGAACTGTGTCTAATGCCGGTATTGTGCAAAACGCGTGCAGAGAGGGAGCTGGAAGTAAAATCACGTGATGAGCAAGACTTTATCGCTTATCCGAAGAAAACTTTTTTTTGCAGTACTTTATAATTGCAGGTCAACCCGACGAAATGTCATCACTAATATAAAGCAAAATAAAAGGAAATGCCTTGGGATTTGTTAAACTAATTGGTTTATTTCTTCCTCCTAAGCAGTTTATTTAAATTAGCTCCTTTTTTTGTCAGACAAGCCAAGCTGTGCAGACGAAGTTCCGGGGAACGCAGATTGTTTATAAACAGTTTAGTTTTCTTTGATTTGGCTGTTGTGAGGCTTTTTTTTGTTGTTTTGTTAACGCACATCAGAACCCTAAACAACAAGCAGGTTTATCTCTAAATCCCCCGCTGCAAACGAACTATAATGTACTCCGGCAATCATGTGTCAACGTCCTAGCTCACGCGCAAAAAAATCATTCCAAATGTGTCAATTTTTTCCCCCTAGTTCAGAGAAATTGAATGGTAAGATCACCCAAGGACTCGCGGTTTGACAGTCGCCTTAGGGCTCTTGAGAGCGAGATGTGGGATTTAGTTATCAGCAATACATCACTCGCTCTATGAAACAAAACAACAAAAAAAGATGCTGGGAACTGGCAGGTCCAGGTCAGAATCTGTATTATTTCCCATTATGCAACCCATTTAGCTCTGCTGTCTAGGCATTTAGATATAATGAAATAGCAGCAGTGTTTTATGCAAACAATAGGAAACGTTTACCTACTGTACTTCAAAATTTAAAATGTTTTCGATGTTAAATTCCATATTTTCTTTATCATTAAAGTACCCCATAAACTTATCACAAGTAAAATGTTTTCCAGTTGGCCGGTACTAATTCATTACTTTATTTAATAGGCAAGATCAAAGCTTGTACACTTAAGTTTGAAATTTAATACGATCCCCTGACAATTGCTTGCACAGGGACACAAAACTTAGAAGTGGAAGTAAAGACGCCAATAACAAAGTCCAGTTCCTCAAACTGAGAAAAGGTAATGAATGAGTGCATCGCTATAGTGTCGCCAGCAATGGAGACATTTGGTTAAAAAAAAAATCTTCGATTTTATTGTTAGAAATGTGAGGGAATGGAACTGAGCACTTTCTGAAACACATTGATCTGGTGACCCTAACCAGAATTGTGGCATACTGATTCAAGTCAATGAAGCGCTCCGTGAACAAAAGGTGTGTGCGTGTGAATGGGGTTGACAATGTCAGAGCCAGGCAGCAACGGCTGATGGGCACATTCAGGGTTCAAGAAAGGCATCGCAAATCCTCCTTAAATCATGCTTGAAAAGTCATTAGAAATCTGGCAGAAGCCTCCGCACAGATTGGCGAGGAATAGAACAAAGCACCATCGTCTTCAGATGATGGGAAAGTGAAGCAGTGGGGGACAATAATGTTATTTTTGAAAAACATCCTATAAAGAAGCAGACCGCATCACCGTTGTTTTACAGGTTCACGACAATTGACACATTTCTGATACTTTGCTTCTGGCAAGTTTTGTAACATTAGTGTCGCCAAATTTTAGTCGATGTTTTAGCGTTTAGCAAAACAATGCTGAGGAGAAGGATTTAACATCCTCCGAACCATCCAATTATGTCAAAGAATGAAATGTTTAACAGTTTGGGAAAATATTTTACATCTGGAAGCTACGTTGCTGGAAAACTTCCATACAAATACTCCGCTTAAAGGGAATAAAACAAAATACTCCAGATGTGGGCAATCCGTATTGAAACCCCAAGTGCGAGGAATTTTCTGCAAAATATGAGCTATATTGCACTGGAAAGGTTAACACTTCCTCTCTCCACAGATAGCTGCTAGACCTGCTGAGAATTTCCAAGGCATTAATTTCACATTGCTGAAGAAACTATATTCCTTGCTCTGTTCTATTACCCTTATGGTATCTGCCTGTACTACACACAAAACAAAGGTTTTTACTGTACCTAGGTACATGTGACAATAATAAACCAAGTCAAAAACATCCCAATGATTGGATTCTATTTAATATTTATTTCACTTAACAATTGAGTTAAAGATGGAAGATTCAAATGTTTCCAACACACCTGCTATCAAATTGACAGGATGTGTGATTTTAACCTACTGCGAATCCTCTTGCAAGGATGCCTTCCTTGAAGAAGCTCTCTTCCTCCCTCTACAAGGATTTCAGTGAGTCTCTCTCTCACTGCACCCCCCCCCCCCCCAGGTCATCTTAACTCAGCACCGCCCTCCTAACCTGCAATCTTCTTCCTAACCTCTCCGCCCCACCCCACTCTGGCCTATCACCCTCACCTTGACCTCCTTCCACCTATCACATCTCCATCGCCCCTCCCCCAAGTCCCTCCTCCCTACCATTTATCTTAGCCTGCCTGGCACCCTCTCCTCATTCCTGATGAAGGGCTTATGCCTGAATCGTCGAATTTCCTATTCCTGGGATGCTGCCTGACCTGCTGTGCTTTAACCAGCAACACATTTTCAATCAAGGATGTGTGCCAAGGCAGTTTTGCCTGTGATCTAGTCTGGACTGTTACTAAAATGAAGGGCTTATGCCCGAAACGTCGAATTTCCTGTTCCTTGGATGCTGCCTGACCTGCTGCGCTTTTCCCGCAACACATTTTCAGCCCTGTTACTAAAATTGGCAAACTTCAAGAACTGCACTTGATTATAGGTCATAATGAATTGCCTTGGTAACCATCATGACTAGAATCAAAGTAATGCGCTTATTCAATTAACAATGCTACAAAAATTGCAATCTTAACAAGAGGAAAGAAGTTTCCAATTTGTATTACACCTAATCTGACAGATAATAATCACAAAAGAGTGCATTGGGAATTAAGCTCCACTGTTCACTAGAAGAGAGGGTACAAGTCCCATTAGTATTTTTAATAAGCCTGTTTAGGTGGGACTTGAACCCAGGTCTCCTGGTTCAGAGGTAGGAACAATGCCCTGCCCCACAGGAACCACAAACAATTTTCTAGCCAACATATTCAGAGAAGGAATTAGACATACCTGAAGAAGGTAGGACTTGAACTCAGGCCTCCTAAGGTGTACATTTCTGAGCAGGTTGATTAAAAACAAAATTGAATCACTAAAATGGTTAATGGCATGACTTTGACTGCTATTTCAAAAAAAATTAATCAATGAATATGAAAACAAAATGCAGTTTTTGTAAGCAACCTATCCCTTAACAAATGGCAAAATGGATTATTAGTGGTGCCATGGACACTTAAATCCCCTTCCAACACATATTCACACATTAATTCACAACTAGGTCAGATAAACCATTCTCCTGCTCCTCAGATGCTGCCTGACCTGTTGTGCTTTTCTAGCACCACACTCTTGACTCTGATCTCCCGTATCTTTCTCCTCTCTGAAAGAGTATCATGGTTGGGAAACAAATTTGTGGGTTGAGAGTCCCATAAGCCTGGAAATGAGGTGACTTTCTCAGTTTTGTTTTTAGTGATACGTTGTTGTCATAGAATTATAGAATCCCTACAGTATGAAAACAGGCCATTTGGCCCAACAAGTCCACACTGACCCTCCAATGATTATCCCATCCAGACTCATTCCCCTATCCTGTTACTTTATGTTTCCCCTGACTAATGCACCTGACCTACACTTCCATCAACACTTAGGGCAATTTAGCATGGCCATTTCACCTAACTTGCTTTTCTTTGGACTATCAGAGGAAACCCACACAGGCATGAGGCGAATGTGCAAACTCCACACAGACAGTCACCTGATAGAACCTGGCACTGTGAGAGAGCAGTGCTAACCACTGTGCCACCATGCTACCCATGGTGGAGGATGCAGGCAGACTCAGAATAACCTCAATTCTGCGGCTGGTCAGTTGGACCTAGGTTTTTCGTTTGAGTTATAATCTTTTCTTTTCAGAGTTTTGACAGTGTTTTTGTTTATATATCAGAGATGGTGGGAAAGAGAGATCCATCTTGGCTTGGAAGCTTTCCACAAGTCTGAGTGCACCAGATTGTCTCACAAAACAAAAACAGTTTGACTTCTCCACAAGTCACAGGACCTTTCACAACCAGGAAGCTCCACTTCTGCACCTTTGTGTTTCAACAAAAAAAGGTTCATTTTCTGGAATACTTCCATTTCTATCATTTTATATTCCAAATTAAATAGCCTTTACCCCTAAACAAACAAAGAAAATGTGTACCTTAAAAGGAGCATTTACACATTATTTATTTTAGGTTACTACTATCAGGACCGTATAGTACTCTGAAATTCATATGCATTTGAAAGTCTACACTGATCATCAAACAAAAAGCTGGAAATAATCAATAGATCTGCCAGCATCTGACAAGGGAAAAAAAAAATATTTCAGATCTGTGAAATGAGATGCTGCTTGACCTAATGAGTACTTTCTCTTTCTAAGGTTTTGTTTCAGTTGTTCTGGAATTATTGCATGTATAGAATGTTTATTTAACACAAGAAATTGGAATCAACCATGTGATGCTTTGAGTCTGTTCTCCCATTCAGTACCATTCAGACTGCTCTTCAGCCTCAAACCAACTTTACTGTTCATTCACAATATTCTTTCATTATCCGAGAGATGAAAAAAAATCCAACTA
This sequence comes from Hemiscyllium ocellatum, assembly GCF_020745735.1. NCBI lineage: Eukaryota > Metazoa > Chordata > Chondrichthyes > Orectolobiformes > Hemiscylliidae > Hemiscyllium > Hemiscyllium ocellatum. Next base: position 7,046,586 of record NC_083406.1, on the reverse strand, counting down.
TCACTGTCTTACTCACCTCTGGTTCATGTCTTTTGATATGCTACCTAACAAAGATCTATCATATCAATCTGAAAAAAATTTAGTATGCAGCACTATGATGCATATAATTAATGAAGGCTGGATTACCTCTTGAGTTATATAGCATGGAAACAGATCCCTCAGTCCAACTGAGGAGTGACCGTATTGAGGTTTATAAAATCATGAGAAGCATAGATAAAGGTGAATAGCAAGAGTCTTTTCTGTAGGGCAGGGGAAAATCTAGGGAACATATTTTTAAGGTGAGGAAAAAGTTTGAAAGGGACACAAAGGGCAATGTTTTTACATAGCAGGCTATTCATGTGCGGAATAAACTGCCAGAGGAAGTGATGGATGCAGGTACAATTACAATGTTTAAGAGATATTTGGATAAGTGCAAAAATTTAAAAGGTGTGGAGGGAAATGGGGCATGCACAGGCAGGTGAGGCTAGTTTAGTTTAGGAACGTGTTTGGCATAGACTAGTTGGACTAAAGGGTCTATTTCAATGCTATATGATTATATGTAAAAGGATTAAGGATTCAAGATTGGGGAAGAGTGACTGCATGTGCTGAAACTCAAGTACCATTAACCCTAGGGCTGCTGCTAGGGTTAATCAACACTGGCAAAGTCCCCACTTGGTTGGATTCATGTTAACAGAAAACACTGACAAGTTTCTTGTACTTAACAAGAATTACTGTCTATTGCAAGTAAGTAAATTCTAATCAAAAGTAAATAGCTTTAAACAATTAACTGATGCTTCTACTAGTTGAAATTCTAGCTCACTTTTAAAACTCCCTATACTGACATCTTGATACACACACACACGCAATATCATTGGCTTTATGGGCAGAGAGAAAAAAAATGAATTGAGAGCTATAGTTCAAAAAGACAACTCCAAAGAGGTCATGACAATAACCCTTTTGCCTTGCCCAGACCTTTTCATCTCCAATTTGCTTTTTCCAAATTCCATCACTTCTTTATAGGAGGCACAGAGTAATTGGAACCTAAATGACAAAGTCTCTTCATTATTGGCTAAGGGAAACAGTTTACCACAATTGGGTGGGAGAAGAAGCTGGCTTTTTTCATAATTTAGGTATTTATATTGTAGAGAGGGTGGCATGCAGCCTGCTCTGACAGTGGTCTGAAGGCTTCTCACTGCTTTGTTCACACCCAAAAGCTATTCAGCTCCTCAGGAACCAATGAGAGAGTTGTTTAAATAATCTACAGATGTTGGAATCTGTCACCAAGTCACCCTTCATTTACGCATGAAAATCCTATGCTTTAGTATTGCCTCAGTTCAGAGTCAAATACCAGAATGTCAGCATCCCTGACATTCCCCTTTTTTATTTTTATTTTTTATTGTTTTTTCTTTTTATTATGATTATTTAACCCCCACACTACTGCCTAACTGCGGTAGTGCTTATTTTCCCCAGCACCCATGGTGTGTGTGAGCAGGTGTGAGACACAGTGAGAGACACAAGGTGTACAAATCTTTATTTAATTTCCACCACCAGGAAAAATAGGAAAACACCCGAGTGGCCTGTGACAAGCAGCGCCCTTCACAAAAGGCAATGCTGTGTGATCAAAACAGTGAAGGGGAGGGCAAGGACTAAATTAAAATCGCGTTGGAGGGGGAAATGATGCACTCCACTCCCTGCGGCGCCCACCTCTCCCTGAACAACTCCAGGGTGTTGGTGGACACCGCGTGCTCCTTCTCCAAGGACACCCGGGCCCTAACGTAACCGCGGAAGAGGGGCAGGCAGTCGGCCCTAACGACCCCCTCCATGGCCCGCTGCCTGGACCTGTTTATGGCCAGTTTGGCCAGGCCCAGGAGCAGACCCACGAGGAGGTCTTCAGACCTGCCCTCCCTCCTCCGCACCGGGTGCCTTAAGATCAGGAGCGTGGGACTGAAGTGCAACCAAAAGCAAAGGAGGAGGTTTTTAAGAAAATCAAAAAGGGAGTGCAAACGCCCACACCCAACATACACATGGTCCACGGACTCCACAGCACCACAGAACAAGCAGTTGGGCTGGGAGTCCGTGAACCACCGCAATCTGCGGTTGCAGGGGACTGCTGCATGCAGCACCCTCCACCCCAGATCCCCGAGAGAAAGGGGGAGGACTCCAGCGTAGAGGACCCTCCACTGGGGATCCCCACCGCCCGGTGGCAAATGGGCACGCCAGGGCGTGTCCGGGCGGTGGAGGAGGGAGAAGAGGTGGACGGTGTGCAGCAGCAGTCTGTACAGAACCCACCTTTTAACGTCCTTGAAGGGGACAAAATTAAAATTACGGAGGCGGCTCAGGTTGTGGGGCACAGGCTCCCGCGGGAAGTACGGGACCTTGGGGCCGATGTGAAATTCCGTCCGGGCAGGGGTGAGCGTGGACGGGATCCCACCGCACACCTGAGCGTCCTCCAACTGGTGCACTACGTCGGGTCCGAGCACCGCCGTTTTAAGGCGTCGGATGCCGGTGGCCACGTACCGGACGTCTACCGCTGCCCTGCTCGCTAGGTCTTGCGGCAACGTCCAGCCCAGGCCCCCGGCACCCAGCACGTCCCCGACCCTGGTCACCCTCGCCGCCACGGCCCTCCCCTCCGACAGCCACTCGAACCCGCGAGCACGGAGGTGCGGATTCCTGAGCAACGGCTCCCTGACGACAGCCGCTACTCCTGCCGGAGGGTAGGCGCGACGCGATTCGACCATGTTCCAGACAGTGATCAGGTCCTGGTAAAAGACAGGCAGCACCTTGAGGGTGACCTCCAAACCGTCACGATCGATGAACAGGAGCTGCGTGTCGTAGTTGAGGTTACGCACCTGGCGGAAGAAATACGTCGCCAGGGCGCACCACCTAGGAGGAGGCTCGACGTAAAGGTATCGCTGCAAGGTCTGAAGGCGGAAGGTCGCGACCTGGGTGCGGACGCACACCAGCGACTGACCGCCCTCCTCAATGGGGAGACTCAGAACCTGTGCAGCGACCCAGTGCATCTTTTTGTCCCAGAAGTCGACCAACGTTCTCTGGATGTCAGCGACAAAGCCAGGAGGAGGGACCAAAGTGACCAGCCGGTACCACAGCATGGCGGCCACCAGCTGGTTTATGACCAGCACTCGGCTCCTGTAAGATAGCACTCGGAGCAGTCCTGTCCAGCGGCCTAGGCGAGCCGAGACTTTGGCCTCCAGCTCCTGCCAGTTGGCCGGCCAGGATTCCTCGGTCGGGCTGAGGTAGACCCCCAGGTAGAGGAGATGGGTGGTACTCCAGCTGAACCCCCGAAACCCCTCCGGCCGGGAGTCCACCCGCCACGGACCCACCAGTAGCCCGGAACATTTGGCCCAGTTGATCCTGGCGGAAGACGCCGCCGAGTACACGGCCTGGCACTCGCGCATCCTCCCCAGGTCAGCCGGGTTGGTGAAAGTGAGGAGCACGTCGTCGGCGTAGGCCGAGAGGACCACCCCCGTGCCCGCGCCGCGCAGAACCAGCCCCGACAACCTCCTCCGCAAGAGGCGCAGGAAAGGCTCCATGCACAGGGAATACAGCTGGCCGGACAGGGGGCAGCCTTGACGCACTCCTCTCCCGAAGCGAAGGGGCGCCGTCAGGGACCCGTTAACTTTAACCAGACACTCTGCGGCGGCGTACAAAAGTCGGATCCGGGCGACGAACTGCGTCCCGAACCCGAACGCCCGCAGAGTCCCGAGCAGGTACTCGTGATCGACCCTGTCGAACGCCTTCTCCTGGTCGAGAGACAGGAAGGCGCTGGCAGACCAGCCCGTCGACAGAAATGGATCAGGTCCCGGACCAGATGGACGTTGTCTTGTATCCTCCGGCCCGGGACCGTGTAGGACTGGTCCGGGTGAATCATGTGGGCCAGCATGGAAGCCAGGCGAGAAGACAACACCCTGGCAAAGATTTTGTAGTCCGTGCTGAGGAGGGAGACCGGACGCCAGTTCTTCAACGAACGAAGGTCCCCCTTCTTTGGCAGCAGGACGATGACCGCCCTGCGCCAAGAAAGGGGCAGCTCTCCGGCATTTAGACACTCCCCCAGGACCTGTGCGTAGTCGCTCCCCAGGACGTCCCAGAACGCCCTGAAGAACTCCACAGTCAGCCCATCCAGCCCCGGGGATTTGCCCCTCGAGAGCCGGTCGAGGGCGCCGGTCAGCTCCTCTAAGGTGACGGGAGCGTCGAGCCTTCCGGCGTCCTCCGGGCTGAGCTGCGGCAGGTCCTCCCACAGAACTCTGCGAGCATCCTCGCTGGACGGATCCGGAGAGAACAGGGCCGTGTAATAGGATCGGACGTGGGCCCTGATACCCTCCGGATCCGAGACGAGGGACCCGTCGTCGGCCAGCAGCACAAGGAGCTGCTGACAGGTGCCGCGCCTTTTTTCCAGCGAGTAGAATAAGGGGGAGCCGTGGTCCAGGTCCTGGAGGAGCTGGAGCCGCGACCTCACGTACGCGCCCCGAGCCCCGACGAGCTGCAGGTCCCGGAGCGCGGCCTTCTTCTCTTCGTACACCCCGCGCAGGGCTGGGTCCGCGTCAGGCTGACCGAGGCGTGACTCCAGGTCGAGCATCTCCCTCTCCAACTCCCCGATCCTGGATTTCCGCCTCTTCGTCGACCCCCTCGCGTACTCCTGACAGAAGACGCGGACGTGAGCCTTGCCCACGTCCCACCATAGCCTCAGGGAGGGGAAGCTTCCCCGCTTCCTTCTCCAGCCGGCCCAGAAACGACGAAACGAGTCCCGGAACCACTCGTCCTCCAGCAGCAGGTTGTTAAAGTGCCAGTACGCGGAGCCCAACCTGGCGCCGAACGGAAGGAGTTCCGCCCACACCAGGTGATGGTCCGTGCACGACACCTGCCGCGTGGAGGCCTTCGGAAAACAGGAGGCGTACGCCCGCGAAACGTACAGGCGGTCGATTCTGGACGCTCCGAACCCCAGGCCTCACGAAGGTGAAGGCGATGGAGTCAGGATGGAGATTCCGCCAGACGTCCACCAGGTCCAAGGACTTGACCAAGTCCCCCAACCTCCTCCCCGACGTCGAACTCGTGCGGGCACCGCCGTGGTCCCTGTCCTCGAGGACGCAGTTAAAATCTCCCCCAAGGACGACGCACTGGTTCTCGTCGATGGAAGCGAGATGAGCGGACACTTCTTCGAAGAAGCTCGCTTGCCTCGGCCCGGCCAGGGGAGCGTAGACGTTCACCAAGTGAAGCACCGCGCCCCCCAGCCGAACCGTCAGGTGAAGCAAACGGCCTGGCACTGGCTCCCTGACCCCCAAGATCTCCGGCTGAAAATGCGGGGCCAACAAGATGGCCACCCCGCCAGATCTGCGGGTGAGGTGACTCATGTAGACCCCCCCTCGCCACTCCAGGAGCCAGGTGGCTTCGTCTCCCGGGGTAGTGTGGGTTTCTTGCAGGAAGCACACCGCATACCTCCCGTCCCGAAGGACCGAGAGGGTCTGGAATCTGCGCTGTGACTCCCTGCTGCCGTTGATGTTGAGGCTGGCTATAGTTGTCTCCATGTCGGAAGTATAGTGCAACCACCACCAGTACACACAGTTAAACTATATACATTTTTACTGGGAGGACGAGAGAGGGGCACAGAAGTCCCTCGCCCTCACCAGGAGTGCTCCCAGGAAGTTCCTGACTCGCTTTCGCTCGTTAACATCAAGCCCCGGCACCTGGCGCGCAGCGTGGGCCGACCAGTAGACTCTTTCGAAGGAGCTCCAGCGGTCGAGCGCCAGTTGGGCTCTATCCCGGCGACTCCGAGTTTCCTCGACAAATTCCCGGAGTTCCTCGAGGGGGATGAGGGGGAGATCGGTGGGGGGCACCTGGGACTCGAAAATGTCGCTGGAGACGGACTCCGCGTCATCCCCGGTGTCCGCCACCGATCCAGAACCCTCCTCCGGGAGGTCGCCTTCGGTCACCGACCCCTCCCCCACCGAGAGGATGGGGGCTGGTCCGGCACCGCCAACTGGCCTCAAACCTCCAGTGACCCCACCCCCAGGGTCACCTTCAGTCCCTTCCTCGGCGCACCCCTTCCCGGAACGCCCCGAGTTCGGGTCGCCGGGCGGCAGAGGCTCGGGGCCCCGCTCCTCTCCCGACACCGGGAAGCCCGGCTCCTCGGGGAAAAGGTCCTCCCCCAGGGCCAAGGCCCCCGGAAAAACAGTCTGGGAGGGAGGAGCGAGGATAACACCTCCCTCCCCTCCACCGCTCGACGACCCAATAGTGAAAAGGAGGCGGTCACCTGCACCATGGCCCGTGTTGTTATTAAAATCCTCCCCAGGGGCTGGAGAAGTTATGGCAGTGGAAGGCCCGGCTGTCGCCCCTGGGGGTTTGGGCAGGTCAGGCCATGGTGCAGGACAGTGGGGAGACACCGTCGGCTCATCCCCTGGAGAGGGGCAGCGCCGCCGGCGCGCTGATGGGATTTCTCCCCCCTCCAAGGGCCAGTGCCTCTTCCCCAGAGAGACAGGGGGGAATTTATGAGCCTTCTCCTCCCCGCCCGCCTTGGTGGTCATGGGGCCCGAGGTCCCCCCCCCCCCCACCTTTCCCGGAATACGATTGGCTGGGGGAAGGCAGGGGGCGTGGCCAGGGTGGGGAGGGTCAGCCGTGTCACTTCCTGCCCCGCCCCTGGTATATCAGGTGATGGCGGGCGGGGCAGGGGCCCAGTTCCCTCTCCGGGGCCCAGAGACACGGTCGCTGCAGGAAGTGGAGCAGCGATGGTTCCCCCCAGGTTAGTGCCAGGGGGTGGCTGGGTGGGGCGGGGCTCAGTTTCTGGAGGGGGGATTGAAGCCCCAGGAGTTTCCTTAACGAGGTGGGGGTCGGTGTCGGTGTTGGGGTCGGGGTCAGTGGGACCGGGATCAGGTACGGGTTTGGGGGTTCGGGGGTCAGGGTTCCCGCGCCGGGGCGACGCTGGCACGGCCGCAGGGGCATTGTCGTGCCGGGGCGGGGCAGGTCGTGGGCTACGTGGAGGGGAAGGGGAAGGGGATGGGGATAGGGTGGTCTCCCCGTGGGCGGGCTTGACGCGTTGCGTCTTCCTGAGCGCCTTCCGTTCGGTCGGACGCTCACCCCCCTCCCTGCCAGAGGCTGAGGCATTGGGAGCCTCTGGCTTAGCCCCCGGTGCCGGGGCTTGTGGTGTTGACTTTGGGGGAGGGGGAGTGGGTGCGGCGGCACCACCCGCAGCCGTTGGTGTGGGCTGGGCAGCCTTCTGGGTGGGGCAGTTTTTTCTAATATGCCCCACCTCGCGGCACAGGTGGCACCGCACGCCGTCCGCCGTCCAGAAGGCGCGGTAGGCCGCGCCCTCGTGGAGGATGGTGAAGGATCCCTCCGTGACCTCCTCCCGGGCCAGGCAAATAAACACCTGGCGTCGGAAGGAGTATACATGGCGGAGGGTGGGGTCCTTAAGACCGAGCAGGAGCGGTTGAACACCTGACCGGATCTCCCCCAAGGTGTTGAGGTGGGGAAGAAGGAGCTCGCTGGCAATGAAGGGCGGGACGTTGGAGATCACGACTCTCTGGGCCGTGACCTCCAAGGGGTCGACTGGCAAATATGTCCCGCCCACAGTGAGCCCCCTCTCCACGGCCAGGTGGACCGCCTGCTCGGTCTTAAGGAAGAAGACGGCCTTCCCGTACATGCGGGCCGTAGCGACGATGGCCAGTGGGCCGACCACACCAGCCATGGCCTTACTGCAGGCCTCGATGGTCATGTTGGGATGGGGATAGGCCTTGACCCCCAGGCGTTTGGTCAGGTGCCTGAAGGGGGATGCAGTTGCGGCCGGGGTTGGGCCAGCCGAGCCCAAGGCAGCGGCTACCCCGGCGTAGGTCCGGCTGGGCCCTGCGACCTTCGGGCTCGCCATACTCCGTCGGCCCCCGGCAGCAGCGGTGGAGGTGGGCCTCTGGCAGTATTAGCGATGAAGTCCTTGGGGAGGTGCCCGAGGCCAGTCACCCGAGGCGAGTCCTAGGCAGCGGTGGTGGAGGCAGGCCTCAGGCAAGTCCTCGGCAGGCCCTCAATTGCAGTGTTGGGGGCAGGCCTGTTGGGGGGGCCCCAAGACAAGTCCCAGGCAGCCCCAAAATTGAGTCCTGGGCAGCAGCGGTGGAGGTGGGCCTCGGGTCGCAGCAGTGGTGGAGGTTGTGGGGAGTGGCCTCAGGCGAGTCCCAGGCTGCAGTGGTGGAGGCAGGCCTCAGGCGACAGCAGTTGAGGCAGGCCTCTGTCGAGTCCCAGGCAGGCCCTTGGTTGGGGAGTGGCCTCAGGCAGTGGTGGTGGAGGCAGGCCTCAGGCGACAGCAGCAGTTGAGGCAGGCTCTGGCAAGTCCCAGGCTGGCCCTCGGTCCCAGCAGTGGAGGCAGACCTGTTGGGGAGGGATTCCCAGGCAAGTCCCAGGCAGCAGCGGTGGAGGTGGGCCTCAGGTCGTACCAGTGGTGGAGGTTGTGGGAAGGGGCCTCAGGCAAGTCCCAGGCAGCGGTGGTGGGGGCAGGCCCGTGTGGGGTCTCAGAGACCAGCAGTGGGTGTGGGCCCCAGGTCAGCTGCAACACTGACTTGACCTGGGCAAGGCCCAGGCTGCAGCTCCAAAACTAGGCCCAGGACTCCAAGCTCTCGCCTCCTTCCACCTCCTTCTTCTCTCTTCTTTTCTCTGTCTTCCTCTTCTTGCACAGCTACACACTGCCACTGGTCCAGCCCAAGTGATAGATAAACACCCGAGTGGCCAGTGACAAGCAGTGCCCTTCATTCCCCTTTTTCATCTGTCAGCCAGGACTCTGTGATTGGACCAGATTAACATCCCAAATCAGTGAACTCATATTGTATGGGGTCCAGTAGGCTGACCTCTTTACCATCACTGCATTCCTCCACCTCTGATTCTAAGGACATAGGCTGGTCCTTTTCCTTGGAGAGACTCAGGGCGTGTTGGCACTGGGCCAGGTTTCTCTGACTCAGTACGGGTTGTGTGTAATACACGGGAGCTCATCTCTTCCACCAGGAGCACCTCGGCAGAATTTTACTTATTTCTTCCAGCGGCAAAGGTATTGAAGCAACTACTTCTGTAATGTCCACTTTGGATTCTGAGGACTCAACAGCATTTGATGGACAGGGTGATCCCATGGATTCCAGAAGCCTTTCTGAGGGGCTGTTCTGAGGGGAAGGGCACATTTTGCTACCTCACCATTTGCAAATTCGCAGCTTTTGTATGGTCCATTTGCTTCTTCAGGACCATCACAACTATCCAAACTTTATACGTCACACGTCAGAAAAATAAGACTTAACCTAGTACGGAGCTTTCTACCTATTAACAACTTTGCTGTTGCTATTCCTATAGTGGGGTGGTCTTATAATAATATGAACAACTGTGATAGCTTGGTATCTAGTGATGTTGTAGGCTATTTCTTCAAACCAGCCTCCAAAGTTTGGACTGCTCTTTCTTCCGGGCCATTTGATGGTATGGAGCTGTCCTTTATGTCAAATCCCATTCAACTTTAAGAAATAATTGAATTCTTACAATTTGCTGGATATACTGATCAAGCTGCATTACATAGCCCTAGACAATGGTCTTCAGCAGGAACAGAAAGGCAAAAGGAGATCAAGGGTCCTGGACCTCAGCAAAATGCCCCTTTCTCACAATGAGACAGAGTAGTTCCAGAGGATTTACCACACTGAAGTCTTCCAGCAGGACACTTCAAAGATGGTCATCCTTCCACCCGTACCCTGCCTGCCAACTTCAACCCTTTGAGAGCCCATGCTGACATGGTAGCACTTGTCTCTGGCAAAGACACACTCAGCATCTCTGGACTCTCTAGAAACAAATGACTTTGTGCTTGGCCAAACAAAGCCATTGGGGTCCGCTATCAAGCAGGGTCCCTTCACCCCAGCTGCAGACCAGGGACGAGTTATAGACAGAGTACGTGTGTGTGAGAGAGAAGACTGAGAGCACATGGGTGACCCTTAATTGTAAATAAGTTCTCATGTATGGCAAAATAGGGCAAAGTCAGCATGGTTTTATCTAGGAGAGAGTATGCCTGACAAATCTGCTAAAATTCTTTGAGGAAGTAACGAGCAGGTTTCACCAAGGACAGCCAATGGATGTTACCTGAACTTCAAGAAGGCCTTTCACAAGGTACCCGCACAGGAGGCTGCTGAGTAAGATAAGGGCCCATGGTGTAAGAGTTGAGATTGTGTTGCTGGGAAAGCACAGCAGGTCAGGGAGCATTTGAGGAGCAGGAGAATTGATGTTTTGGACATAAGCACTTCAAAGACACAGAAAATGGGGGAGATACTAAATGAATATTTTGCATCAGTATTTACGATGGAAAAGGATATAGAAGATATAGACTGTAGGGAAATAGATGGTGACATCTTGCAAAATGCCCATATTGCAGAGGAGGAAGTGCTGGATGTCTTGAAATGGTTAAAGGTGGATAAATCCCCAGGACCTGATCAGGTGTACCCGAGAACTCTGTGGGAAGCTAGAGAAGTGATTGCTGGGCCTCTTGCTGAGGTATTTGTATCATCGATAGTCACAGGTGAGGTGCCGGAAGACTGGAGGTTGGTAAACGTGGTGCCATTGTTGAAGAAGGACGGTAAAGACAAGCCAGGGAACTATAGACCTGAAGGACATATACCCATCCAACATGTACATTGGTTAGGCCACTGTTGGAATATTGCATGCAATTCTGGTCTCCTTCCTATCAGAAAGATGTACATGTATTTGGAAAGGCAAGGACTGATTAAGGATAGTCAACATGGCTTTGTGCTTGGGAAATCATGTCTCACAAACTTGATTAAGCTTTTTGAATAAGTAACAAAGAAAATTAATGAGGGCAGAGCAGTAGATATGATCTATATGGACTTCAATAAGTCGTTCGATAAAGTTCCCATGGGAGACTGATTAGCAGCATTAGATCTCATGGAATACAGGGAGAACTAGCCATTTGGAGACAGAGAGTGGTGGTGGAGGGTTGTTTTTCAGACTGGAGGCCTGTGACCAGTGGAGTGTCACAAGGATTGGTGCTGGGTCCTCTACTTTTTGTCATTTACATAAATGATTTGGATTCAAGCATAAGAGGTATAGTTAGTAATTTTGCAGATGACACCAAAATTGGAGGTGTAGTGGTTACCTCAGATTACAACAGGATCTGGACCAGATGGGCCAATGGGCTGAGAAGTGGCAAATGGAGTTTAATTCAGATAAATGCGAGGTGCTGCATTTTGGGAAAGCAAATCTTAGCAGGACTAATACATTTAATAAGGTCCTAGGGAGTGTTGCTGAACAAAGAAACCTTGGAGTGCAGGTTCATAGCTCCTTGAAAGTGGAGTCGCAGGTAGATAGAATAGTGAAGAAGGCATTTGGGATGCTTTCCTTTATTGGTCAGAATATTGAGTACAGGAGGTGAGAGGTCATGTTGCGGCTGTTGAGGACATTGGTTAGGCCACTGTTGGAATATTGCATGCAATTCTGGTCTCCTTCCTATCAGAAAGACGTTGTGAAAAGAGTTCAGAAAAGATTTACAAGGATGTTGCCAGGGTTGAAGGATTTGAGCTATAGGGAGATGCTGAACAGGCAGGGGCTGTTTTCCCTGGGGTGTCAGAGGCTGAGGGGTGACCTTATTGATGTTTACAAAATTATGAGGGGCATGGATAGGGTAAATAGGCAAAGTCTTTTCCATGGGATCGGGGAGTCCAGAACTAGAGGGCATAGGTTTAGGGTAAGAGGGGAAAGATATAAAAGAGACTAAGGGGCAACTTTTTCACGCAGAGAATGGTACATGTATGGAATGGGCTGCCAGAGGATGTGGTGGAGACTGGTACGCTTACAACTTTTAAGAGGCATTTGGATGGGTATATGAATAGGAAGGGTTTGGAGGGATATGGGCCAGGTGCTGGCAGGTGGAACTCGATTGGATTGGGATATCTAGTCGGTGTAGACAGGTTGGACTGAAGGATCTGTTTCCATGCTGTTTGTCTCTATGACTCTATCAGGAATGAGGCTTGTGGGCTAGGGGCTGATAGATAAATGGCTGGGGGTTGGAGTTGGGGGAAGGTAGCTGAGAAAGTGACAGGTGGATGAACGTGAGGGAGAAGGTGATAGGTCAGAAGTGGAGTGATGGACAGGTCTGCAAGGCTGTGCTGAGTTGGATGCTTGGGACTGGGGTAACTGTTGGGGAAAGGAAATGAAGAAGCTGTTGAAATCCATATTGATCCGTTGTGGTTGCAGGCTCCCAAGGTGAAATATGAGGCATTCTTCCTCCAGGCATCAGAGGAGGAAGTAGAGAGGCCCAGGATCTGCATGTCTTGATGGTGTGAGAGGGGGAGTTGAAGTGTTCATCCATGGGACGGTGGGATTGGTGGGTGTACGTGTCTCAGAGATGTTCTCTGAAACGATCCGCAAGAGGGCGTCCTGTCACCCTGATGTAGAGGAGACCACACTGAGTGCAACGGATGCAGTAGATAACATTGATAGAGGCACAGGTAAATTTCTGGTGGATATGGAAGGATCCCTTGGGGCCTTGGATGGGGGTGAGGGGAGTGGTGTGGCAGCAGGTTTTGCACTTCCTGCAGTGGGGTATGGAAAGGTGCCAGGAGAGAAATGTGAGTTGATGGAGGATGTGGACCTGATGAGGGAGTCACGGAGGGAATTGTCTCTCTGGAATGCTGATCGGGGTGGGGAGGGAAATATATCTTTGATGGCGGGGTCTGTGTGGAGGTGGCGGAAGTGATAGAGGATGATGCGATGTATGCGGAGGTTGTTGGGGTGCGATGTGAGGACCAGGGGTCCTGTCCTTGTTATGTTGGGCAGGGTGGGGTTCAAGGGCGGTGGTGCATGAAGTCTAAGAAATGGGCCGAAGGGCATCATCAACCACGTGGGAAGGGAAGTTGCGATTTTGGAAGAAGGAGGCCATCTGGGACTTTCTGAGGTGGAATTGGTCATCCTGGAAACGCATACGGTGGAGGCGGATTAATTGGGAATAAGGGATGGCGTTTTTACAGGAGGTAGAGTGGGAGGTGGTGTAGTCTAGGTAGCCATGGGAGTCGGTGGGCTTGTAGTAAATGTCTGTGGTTAGTCAGTTGCCGGAGATGGAGAGGTCTGAGTGAATTTGAGGTTGGCATGGATGGTGTTGGTAAAGTTTTTTCATCAGGAATGAGGCTTGTGGGCCATCCTCACTTTCCCATGGTGTAAGAGGCAAGGTCCTAGGATGGAGGGACACTTGGCTGTCTGGCAGAAAGCAGAGAGTGGGGATAAAAGGGTCCTTCCCAGGATGGCAGCCGGTAGCAAGTGGTGTTCCACAAGGGTCAGTGTTTGGACCACTGCTTTTTACTTGATACAATAACGATCTCGATGAAGGAACTTAGGGCATTCTGGCTAAATTTGCAGATGATACAAAGATAGGTAGAGGGACAGGTAGCTGAAAAAGCATTTGGACCGGTTAGGAGAGTGGGCAAAGAAGTGGCAGATGGAGTGCTTTGTGGGAAAGTGTGAGGTCATGAACTTTGGTAAGAAGAATAGAAGCCTGGACTATTTTCTAAATAGGGAGAAAATTCAGAAGTCTGATGTGCAAAGGGAGTTCTAGTCCAGGATTCTCTCAAGATAAACTTGCAGTTGGGTCAGTAGTTAGGAAGGTAAATGCAATGATGGCATTTATTTTGGGAGGACTTGAATATAAAAGCAGAGATGTACTTCTGAGGCTCTATAAGGCTCTGGTCAGACCACGTTTGGGCCCCTTATCTCAGAAAGGATGTACTGGCTCTGGAACTTGTTCAGAGGAAGTTTGCAAGAATGGTCCCAGGAAGGAAACGCTTAATATATGAGGAATATTTGAGGACTCTGGGTCTATACTTGATGGAGTTTAGAAAAATGAATGGGGATTTAATTGAAACTTACAGAATGCTGGATGGCCTGGACAAAGTGGATGCTGGGGAAATGTTTCCATTGGTTGGAGAACTGGGACCTGAGGGTGCAAAGGAAATACCTTTTAGAATGGAGACAAGGAGAAACTTCTTCAGCCAAAGAGTGGTGAATCTATGGAATTCATTGCCACAGAAGGCTGTGGAGGCCAGGTCATTGAGTATATCTAAGATAGAGATTGATAGGTTCTTGATTGTCAAATAAATCAATGATTATATGGAGAAAGCAGAAGAATGGGATTGAGAAACTTGTCAGCCATGATTGAATGGTGGAGCAGACTCAGTGGGCTGAATGGCCTAATTTCAGCTCCCATGTCTTATGGTCTTATGTTTGGGAATACATGCTCATTTCTGACCGTCATCTATTTGTAAACTGTATAGCTTCAAATGCAACCTTAAAGGTCCTGAATCCATTCATCCTCATCTCTAGATGATCGCCCATTGACCAACGTATGAAGTCAGCAATTGCTGCACCCAGAGCAGGCAGTGAGGTAATCACAGGGCCTCTGACTTGGGCAACTCAACTCCATCTTTCCAGAGGCACAGACAGTACTCTTGTCTCACAGGCATCAGTGAGATTCAGGCAAAAAATGGTCAGGGAGGATTGGGGCAAGGAGCTGGGCAGCGTATGGTCAGCTAATGACTGAGATCACAAGGGTCACTATTCTCATAAGTGTGTTCACCTTGGTACATGCGTATCTGCTGGAGTTGCCCTTTGAAGGACACAGAGCTTTTCCTTGCAGCTCTCCCCTCAGATAACAACACTTACCCATCCAATCCTAGTGTGGTTATAGCCACGTTCATTCTCATTATGCACTTGTAATTGACAAGATTATTGAAGGTCACAGCAGCCACTTCTCAGACCTTCCTGGTGCCCTCACTGTCAATCTTATAGACATTGTAGCTCCTCAAGTCCCCACTCAACCCATTTCTTTGAGACTGAATCTGCCCACCTTTCCCCACTCCTGGTATATAATGTGAATGAGGCATCAACCGCTGTTCTTCCCCAACCCATGGAAACCAGGATGCTGCTTGCTATTGACACTTCCCTCTCCCATGTGACCCTTTACCCATGATCATATCCTATCATCTCTTCCCCCCGCTCCTCATATAATGAGTTGACCCCCCCCCCACACACACACACACACACCCCACTATTCTAATTTCTCTTTGCATAGTGCCTCCTTACCGTTACGTGCATCAGCTTCCATCCTGCACCCCAATAAACCTTTCCTAAGTTGACATTTAGTAGATAGGCCCTTCCTCCCAGACTAACCATGGGCCTTAAACAACATAATCAGATAGCCCTGAATGTTGAATGGTCAGATTTCTGACTGGTATCTTGTTAGCTCCCTGAATTTATTCCCTCAACTCCCCAGACTGACTGCATTGGCAAGATCATGACCCACTTCCCAGTCTGTAGAGGTACTCTTGACTGTGCCCTGCATGGATACTGGACTGTGCTCAAGCCCTTGCACTGAATTTGGAAACAACCCCTGTCTTATTGTACCAGGACCCCGGGCTGATGGGTGCCTCCCTTGACATGAGCTAAGAATTACTTCCCTAAGGCTTCCAGACATGGCCATTTGCTTACAGGACATGCAGTGTGTTTGCCATGTTAACTGCAGGGATGAGATGGACATTGAAAGAAGGGGTATGGTGAAATGTCCACTCCCTTGGCTGATGACTGCTGGTGACCATGACAAGTTGCCTGGCTTCATATTGGCATTGAACAGCAAGGCAATACTCTGAGCCATACTCTGAACCATTATGCTCTGGCTGAGGGGGGGGGGATATGCAAAAAAAAGCAAGGCAAAGTAAGAAGAGGTGAGGGGCAAAGTGTGTGAGCTCTAAGAGATGCAGCCTGGACCAGTCTTGATCACGATGCTTGCCCTTACAAATTAAATGTCTTTGCAGTTGCTCTGCAATTATTATTGCCAATGTGCACTAAAGGGCAGCATCACAGTGCTGAGGCATTCTGTAAGTGGATTAGAGATTTTCAGACTGGAATGCTGTGACCAGTGGAGTGCCACAAGGATCGATACTGAGTCCACTACTTTTCATCATTTGTATAAATGATTTGGATGTGAGCATTAGTTAGTAAGTTTGCAGATAACACAAAAATTGGAGGTGTGGTGGACAGCGAAGAAGGTTACCCCAGATTACAAAGGGATCTTGATCAGATGGGCCAATGGGCTGAGAAATGTCAGGTGGAGTTTAATTCAGATAAATGTAGGTGCTGCGTTTTAGGAAAGCAAATCTTAGCAGGACTTATACACTTAATGGTAAGATCCTAGGGAGTTTTGCTGAACAAAGAGACCTTTGACAGTGGAGTTGCAGCTATATAGGATAGTGAAAGAGGCGTTTGGTATGCCTTCCTTTATTGGTCAGTGTATTGAGTACAGGAGTTGGGAGGTCATGTTGCGGCTGTACAGGACATTGGTTAGGCCACTGTTGGAATATTGCATGCAATTCTGGTCTCCTTCCTGTTGGAAGGATGTTGTGAAACTTGAAAGGGTTCAGAAAAGACTAAAAGGATGTTGCCAGGGTTGGAGGATTTGAGCTATGGGGAGAGGCTGAATAGTCTGGGGCTGTGTTCCCTGGAGCATTGGAGGCTGAGCGGTAACCTTACAGAGGTTTACAAAATCATGCGGAGTATGGATAGAATAAATAAGCAAAGTCTTTTCCCTGGGGTGGGAGAGTCCAGAACTAGAGGGCATAGGTTTAGGGTGAGAGGGGAAAGATATAAAAGAGACCTACGGGCAACTTTTTCACACAGAGGGTGGTACGGGTATGGAATGAGCTGCCAGAGAAAGTGGTGGAGGCTGGTACAATTGCAACATCTAAAAGGCAATTGTTGGGTATATGAATAGAAAGGGTTTGGAGGGATATGGGCCGGGTGCTGGCAGTCAGGTTGGGACATCTGGTCGGTATGGATGGGTTGGACCAAATGGTCTGTTTCTGTGCTGTACATCTCTATGACTCTTGAGACGTGTCATGGTGGAGGTGAGGCTGGCAGATGTCCAATGCCAGCGTGTTTATGTATGGGGTACATGTGTAAGCTGTCCATAGAGTGTGCCCCGAGATGTTTTTGTTGTATGTCCATTAAGGTGGTTTGGAGGAGAAGATGGAAAGCTGAAGTTACCACCAGGTACATGACTCCCGTGTCAGGATTTCTCAGTTTCTAGTTTCCAAGTGATAGATGGTAGATCTGATCCCACTTATTAATGAGGTGTGATTTAATGTTAACGAGGGTGATAACCAGCAATAATTTCCCTTAATAGGCATCTCACCTTTGCCTCGTGAGTATCTTGTCTTAACATATAGAACTCTGTTGGTAAATGTAACTAATTGCTCCTGATTTCGAGAAATACACCATTTGATTTCTATTCCTGAAGAACAGCTTATGCACGAAACATCAATTCTCTTGCTCCTCGGATGCTGCCTGGCCTGCTGTGTTTTTCCAGCACCACACTTTTCAACTCTGGTCTCCAGCATCTGCAGTCCTCACTTTCTCCCATTTGATTTCTATCACAGTTTTCCCAGACTTCTTGCTATTGCCCATGCCATTTAGGTCTCTACAAGTTTCCACCCATTGTCTTTCTCTTCATAGATGTTGCAGACTGATGCATTTCCTTCACATTTTCTGTTTTTATTCCAGTTTCTATTAACTATTTATTTAAAAGTTTATTTTAAATAAATCTGGAACATGGTAAAGACAGCTGTACAGAGATTAGCTGCAATCTGTTTATATTTACATTTCTCATTCCAAGCATTCACATGTGGAGCAGAGTTATTTAAATAATATCCAAATGAAATGCATAAACAAATGTGCAACATCAATGTGCTGGATTTGCGAGAAGTTGCCTCGCTTTTGATGAACTTTGCTTCTCTGGTTCTGGAAAATTAGATATTACATATGCATTTGACCTAAGGTAGGTCACAGCAAACAAAACCACTTTTTTAAATTTTAAAAATATACTTTATTCAGAAAAAAAAATCTTTAAATACATACGTAGTCACGGGAGCAGTTTGGTTCTGTACAGTCTTAGCATATGGAGTTTGACTTTTCCAACAGTTCCAACAACCCAAAGATACATCTTACTTATGTAGCATATTATATACATATATCTGAGGCACCAGGAGGGTCCAATAACTGAATGGACCCGCACTGTAATTTGGCCAAAAGACCTCAGACAGTGGTCCTTCTCCACTGCAAATTGGCAACAGCTGCCCCAAGGCTTTAGTATGTCCCTCAGCTGGTCGTCCTGAGCCTTGAAATGTACAAGTCTGCAACGATTAGTCAAGGTCAACTCGCTGCTCTGGAACAGCAACAAGTTTCAGATAGACCAAAGATTGTCTTTTACTGAGTTAATGTCCTCCAAGCGCAGTCGATGTTTGTTTCAGCATGTATCCCAGGGAACAGACCGTAGGGACGAACTTCAGTAAAAACCATAGCATCTTTCTTCAGTTTCCTTCGCATTCCAACAGGAGGTGTATGACAGTCTTCACTCCCCACAGTACTTCAAGGGCAGCATGTAGTGACACAGAGAATCTGCACGTACATGGAGGATCTCACAGTTGGTGCCCCTTTGATCACCAGCCAAGTGATATCTTGGTGCTTGCTGGAAAGTTCTGGTGACGAGGCATTCTGTTGCGACTGCATCAAGCTGAACGTCGACCCTTGGTACACAAGCACCAAGTGTCACCATGTCCTGAGGTTCTACCTGTCCCCGATGTTGCAAAGGATGGACTGGCCTCAGCACCACAGAATGTTCCAAGTAATTGGACTGTTCTGCATCACCTGTCCCTCATGTGAGAATTTTGCAAAGAAAAACACTTTTAACCACAAGTCCATCTGGAAGTGGTCAGCCCATGGCACCCCCAAGATCCTGCGGGAAAAGGAGAAAGTGGATCTGTTGTATGGTTTCCTGAGCACATTGTCAAAGCTCACAGCAAACAAAGCCACTATTGACAGTATGTTTACCACAATGGATATTCAAGAGCTAGATTACTAATCTGTCCTCTGAATTATACCTCCATTTCTGACTAGGTGTTATATTGTAACATATTAGCAGGCAAGGTACCTTCAGCATGAAGCCTCATTTGGCACCTGTCTGTTGCAGGTTTCTTTCTGATAATTTTCTTTTGTTCTTTTCAGACCAACCCAAGAAAAATCCACCTCTAAATATGTATTCAATATGAACGACAGCACTACCTGGAGAGCTGTACAGCTACAAGTTATATAATCCAACTGGGATCTTTTATGTTGAAAATTAGACCATTTACATGCAAAAACTTTGTATAACTGCCTTATGTATATGCAAGCACAAATTTCCTTGTTATAAATGACACTGATTTAATGAAATTCTGATCTGCCCTCAGTGGTGAATACATTTAGTTAATAATACATAACCTCAGAAGAAAAGAAAGGCAAAGGCATATTGTTATAGAGTAGATACAGACATCCAGTAATGAACTGCTTGAATATCTGGAAACCTACTTATTTTAAGTAGGTACCTGCATATTATATTTGAAAAGAAACATGAGTTATTGCAGAAATTTGAGTACATTATTGATATTGTATGTGTTATTCAAACATAAAATGACAAGCAAGAACTTACACCTAGATGGTTTCTTTTGCATTCTCAGCACATTCCAAAGCATTGCCTATTCAACAAATTATTTTGAAACAATTTCAAGGTTGTTCTAACTTGCTTTCTGACAATGATTTCCACGGAGATTATGTCTGTATCTTAAGGTACACACATAAGTATGGCTTAGGAAAATGGAAATCCTATTTTCACTCCAAGTAGCTAATGATTAATGTCTTCACGGTGTGAACCATTTGCATGCTGAGATTGTTAGGTCTGTGATAGTGTGGCTAGACATGGTTTATACCCCATTTAGCACTCATGTTCCCAAGAGTTCTGCCAGTATGCTGTGGTCCATTGTGAAATACAATCTCTTTCAGTGTACTGCACAGACAAAATACTGCACTAATTTTGTCTGTCATGGATGAGTCTCAATTATCCATCAATAAACCATAGTTTCAACCTTTGTTGAAAAACTGTAAATTTGTGTCAGCCATTCATGGCCTTTAAGTCCACATTAAGAGATTTGGTCATCATCTTCTGATGTTGCCTCTCTTTTCCAAATACTGTCAATATGTTGGGGATTTACAATCTTGCTATTCTGCAAGGAGATTCAGCAATATATTTGGTGTGTTTCTTTCTGTCTGTTTTCTCCTGTTCTATTTTCAAGTGAGTTTTCATGTTTTATACTTTTTTTTGTTTGGGAATGACATCAAATCTATAAATCTTATATCTCACTGTTTAGTTAGAACAGTTTGTAGAGGAACCTTTAGGGTTTTATTGTTGTATACTGTCTCTGTGTTGTTCAAAGTTTTCCCAGTGGCTCTTCCTGTGGTCTTTAAACTTACATTGCTGCCAGCATGTTGTGTTTCTACATTTGCTTAATATTAACTTACCAATCTCTCACCAGGATGTGTAAACCAAATGTAGATTCTATTTATCTAAGATATATTGCAGGATAACTTAGCTGACAGGGTCACTATAAATGTTCAACAATTGTTGTTACAAGAAAAAGCATAGCTAAAACTCTCTTAATTACATGGTACAAATCAGATTGTGCAATGGCTGCTGGTCACATGATTTACATCCCAGTTACTTTCTTATGAACATTTTTCCTCCTATCACATCAGTACCCATTTTCCACAATGACTAAGGAGAACAAAATAAGTTGATATAATTTTCCTATTACTTCAATATATGCAAAGGAAAAAAAACCCTCGGGTTGGGTAAGTAACAAAAGATAATAGATACTGCATTAATAGATGATCCATAATGGTATTTCCTAAGACAAACAGCAGATCAGGGCCAGGCATGTAGGAATGTAGAATCCATGATTATAGTGTAATAAGAAAAAAAGTCCCATGACAAACTCTGACTATGATTCAGAGTGAACAAAATCCAGGATTATAAAGAATTTGACACCATATTGAAAGTCATGATGTTGACAAATTTAAAATCTGTTGGAAGGGGAATTTAGCTGAACTAAACACTGAAAAAATTTCACTGATTTTCAACTGACAAAAATGATATTAAATTCAGAACAGAATACTCCATCTAGGAATAGATACAAAGAGCTACTGAAGGGAATTAATGAAGGAAAGGGTCAATTACATGCAACTGTGAAAATTACAATATGTGAATTTAAGAACAAGTGGTAACCTGGTGTATTGAATGATATAAAAACATTGAATTATAGGAAGGTACAGCATGGCAACAGACCCTTCAGCCCAACTCGTCCATTCCAACCATATATCCTAAATTAATCTAATCCTATTTGCCCAGATCTCTATAAACCCTTTCTATTCATGTACCCATCTAGATGCCTTTTAAATTGTACCCATCTCCACCACTTTGCGGTTCATTCCATACATGTACCTCTGCATGAAAAAGTTGATCCTTAAATCCCTTTTAAATCTCACCTTAAACCTATGCCCTCTAGGGACTCCCTTACCCTGGGAAAATGACTGACTGTTCACTCTCATGATTTTATAAACCTTTATGAGGTCACCCCTCAGCCTCTGACGCTCCGGGGAAGACAGCCCCAGCCTATTTAGCCTCTCCCTATAACTCAAACCCTCCAACTCTGGTAATATCCTTCTAAATCTTTTCTGGACTCTTTATATTTCGCAACATCCTGTCTGTAGCAGGAAGACCAGAATTGAATGCTGTATTCCAAAAGTGTCCTAACCAATCTCCTGTACAGCCACAACATGACATCCCAACTCCTATAATCAGTGCTCTGACCAATAAAAGCCTTGTTCACTAACCTATCTACCTGTGACTCTGTTTTCTAGGCATTATTAACCAGCACTCCAAGGTTTTTCTGTTCAGCAACACACCCAGGAACTTGCTATTAAGTGTCTAAGTCCTGCTATGATTTTCCCTATCAAAATGTGAAAAGAAAATTCACCCTACTCAACTGTTACAGATTACCAAAAAAGAAGGTTCAAGTTTAAAAAAACCGGAGCTGTTCCCTGCTGTGAGGAGTTCCCCACACTGAGTTTCTCCAAGGCCAGCTGTAATTTCACTGTTTGTTTATTTCTCTAAGAGGAACTCTGATGTCCAGAGACATTTGGAACCAAATAACACAACTTTCAGCGGTGAAAGTTCACTGCTCCATATTTTAGTTTCCTCCCACATGATCCTTGCTCCCTCTCTTGTTTTAATGTACCGTTGTTTTGACCTTTTTTCTCCAAAGTTCCAAAACAATGCAACAGTTTATAAAGCATCTGGGGAGCAGGAGATCGATGTTTCGGGCACAAGCCCTTCATCAGGATGCCAATTCTCCTGCTCCTCGGATGCTGCCTGATCTGCTGTGCTTTTCCAGCACCACACTCTCAACTTTGATCTCTAGCTTTTGCAGTCCTCACTTTCTCCAACAATTTGAGGAAATCAGCTCCAATACTCAAAATATATCAAGAAAGGAACAGCTCTTATTGCCATAATTCTCTCCTGTCCTCCATCTGGGCTTAACGTATATCAGTAACAATCTACAATGTGCTAGAATTAACGCAAATCAAACAACAAATTGTGTATTATACTGGTGAAGACATTGAAATAATTTTTGTAAATCTTTGAACCAAATTCATACAAAATATATGTGGAATTGCCGCAATGATAAGGGTTGAGCAAGTAAAGGATAAGGTTTATCTGGAAATGAAACAGAACAACGGGAAGCTCAGTAGAGGAATAGTGATAAACATTTAAAGCAGATATTCATAATGCTCAGCGATAATTATTCCAATTAAAAAGAACAACTGAACAGGTCAGACATTTGTTAATTCAAGCTTTAAAAAAAAAGGTGGAATGATCTTATTGAAATATGCAAGATTCTGAGGATTCTTGACAGGGCAGCTGTTTTCATTATTTTTTGTAACTTTTCATTGGGGGAGAATTTTGAAGTAGGGTACAGAAGAGGTAATTCATTAAAAACTGAGACGTGAAGGCATTTCTTCTCCCAGAAGGAAGTGAATGCCTGGAATTGCAGAGATTATGGAAACAAAATCACTGGAAGTATTTAAAGAAGAAGTAGATAGATTTTAAAATATTGAGGAGCTAAGGGCTATGAAGAGCTGAGTATACACCTGAAGGGCTGAATGGTCAACTACTGCTTCTATTTCTTATATTCTGATGTTCTTCAATCTGACGGTGTAGCAATGGAAGAAGAAGATACGGAGATGGAAACAAAAGGAGGATGACGATACAGCAACAGCAATTACATTACAGCAGTGATGGCAAACGGGATTTCAAACTGGGATGGATACAAGTGGAGATGGGATTTGAAATTTGGAGAGCAGCATTGAATCCTTCAAAACTATTTCAAATGTCTTCTTTGGAGAATCAAGTTGAAAAGTAGTAATTGTTCAACAAGCTTCATTCTAGTTGTCAACATTGTACAAAGACAAATTGACCCAATCTTGGAATATTGTGTCTTTGTTCAGTCAACAACTGAAAAAAAAATCAATGTTTCTTTCCTAGACTCAATGATGAAAAGCTGTATAGATCGATACTTCTGATTATGATAGCCATTCCAATCTCTAACCTGTCAAAGGGGTGTGGCAAAGCAGCCAATGATTATGATTAGTGTAAGACAAGGCAATATGTAGTTAATCCAAATGTCCATACTCCTGTCAGGAACACAGGAGAATGTGTGTCTTGGTATTCTGTGTGAATCAAATAACGTTTAGAAAGGAACTTTCTATACACAAACTATTACATTTGGAATGGTTGTCTCTATATCTCAAAAAAATGCCATATTCCTGATGAAGGGCTTTTGCCCGAAACATTGATTTCACTGTACTTTGGATGCTGCCTGAACTGCTGTGCTCTTCCAGCACCACTGATCCAGATATTCCCTAACACGTCTAACATAACGTCTAACATAGTTTTTGTCATGATTGTAGTGAGGCCAGCCAGGTACACCTAATATGATATGCGTTCCATGATTGAGGTTGTTAACCTGGTCCAATCAGGGAGTCCTGGCTAACAGATATAAACAGGAGGGTCAGAGGTTCTGTTCACTCTGAGAGCTGGCTCTGAGGGAGCTGGGTCAGTGCCAAGGACTATAGATATGTAAATACAGGGTGACTTGGTGATGGGATACTGGCCTTTGTGGAGTTATTTAAGTTCTAAGCTCTTAACCAAATGCAATATAATATATAACAAATGATTATGCACATAACTACTGCTTATCTATTCCAACTCCTCTTTCATATAAGCCCCACAGAACACCTTCCTAAATCACCGTCATGTTCTTTGTTGTTGTGTTTCCTCGTATGGATGTCAACTTTCCAATTGCATCCAATCCTTTTTTTCTTTTAAGTTTATCTTAAATTCTGATTCCTGCCATCCATCATTCCCGGTTTAAACCGAGCACCTGCTGCTTTATTGTTTCCCCAATTAAAAATACTGCTCCTTGTCTGCACTAATCAATAACACAAAGCAGAACCCAATGACTGATCTAGGAGTTGAAACATTAGGTGGAATCTTTGCAGATCCTGAGAGATGTCTAGAGGGCATAGGTCTAAAGTGAGAAGGGAAAAATTGAAAAAGGACCTGAGGGGGTAACTTTTTCATGTAGAGGGTGGTGCATGTACGGAATGAACCGCCAGAGGAAGTGGTGGAGGATGGTACAATAACATTTAAAAGGCATCAGGATGGGTATATGAATAGGAAGGGTTTACAGGGATATGGGCCGGGTGCCGGCAAATGGGACTAGGCCAGATTGGTTTGTCTGGTCGATGCAAAAGAGTTGGACCGAAGGGTCTTTTTCCATGCTGTATGACTCTATGACATGCGTTAGAAATATGTGAGAATCACAGGGGAATTTGGGCCAGGTTTTTCTCGATGTGTGGAGCAACAAGTTGCATTTTGAAACTAAGGTCCAGAGGTTGTGGTGAGATTCTCACTAATGAGCAGTGAGAATCCTATTGGCACGATTTATCCCTCACAATTACTCTCATTAGTACAGAATCTCACCGTCATGAACTTGCAGGTTCCCATTTTCCCAGCCACTGGACAGAGACATGAGAGCAAGAATTCCTGACATGAAACTCAAGGTGGAGACCTGGTGACTCCCAACTCCTTCGGATGTCCATCTTGGATACCTGGTACTGATGCCTCAGTGCAATAACACAGCCATTGTCCACAGCATCTGACATGTGCCAGCCTTTCTGCAAACTCCCGGGACCTCTCTGACCTACTCACGGTATGTTATTGCACTGCCACTTTGTGGCGCACAGGAACCTAGCATTGGAATAATCTAGGTACTGTGTGCGCAAGGACTGGCACCCAGCTGCATCTCAGAGCTGCCCACTCCCCCTCTTAGCTTCAGTTACTAGCTACCTGGCTGCTTGCAACATCCCTGCCTTCCTTGATTTGCCATTTGGAACACTGCTCACCCATTCAGAGCTTAAAGGCTCAAGGTACTGCCTTGCTGATTAGTGCAGACACCAAGTATGCAGCTTCTCATACCTGCCAGCAGTCATTAGTCAAGGCTGTAGAGATCTTGCTGTATGGCCTCTCATATTTGATGTGTCCACCCTGGGATAAAGGTTCCAACTATCCACCATGTCTGTGCCTGTCATAATTTTATGTACTTCTATCAGGTCACCCTAACCCTATGACACTTCAGTGAAAACAGTCCAACTTTGTCCAGCCTCTCCTTGTGGCTAATACACTCCAATACAGGCAATAACCTGGTCAACCCCTTTTGCACCCTCTTCAAAGCCTCCACTTCCTTCCGATAGTGTGTGACCAGAACTGTTCACAGTATTCCAAATGTGGCCCAACTAAGGTCTTATACAGCTGCAACTTGACTTGCAAACGTTTATGCTTAATGCCTTAACCAATAAAGGCAAGCATGCTGTATGCCTTCAGTATCATAGCAGGGAATAGCTTTTCATCATAATATGTTTTGTGAATTTTCCCAAAATAGTTAGCTTACTTAGCACAGTAAAGATAATCTAAGTACAGGAAACCATTTTGTGGAAACTCTCTAGTTTTCACAGACATCTCTTCTCTGTCATCAATATTTTCCTTTTATTTCCTTTCCCATTTTTGAAGGCATTGGTTTCACCAATCAACTTATGGTAGTTTGACACAATCTTAATATTTCTAGTTAACCATGGATGTTGGACCTGTCCTTTGGAGTTTGCCCTATTCTTTAGAATACAGTACAACCTTGATTATCTGAACATCAATTATCCAAATTTCGGATTATCTGAACAAGATCTCAAGGCCCTGTAAAAATGGCATTAGGCAACTTAGCATTCAGTTTACCAAATTACCATTTGTTAATGATAGTTCAGTTATTGGTTAAGCGGCATTATGACGTGTATAACCGAGAAATGTTTGGATAATCTACAGTTATAAATTGCCGCTTGTTTGTGATCAGATCAATTATCTGAACAAAATACTCGTCGCCCACCTTGTTTGGATAATTGAGGCTCTACTGTGTGTATAATCTGCGTATTCTTAAATGTTTCCCATTGCAACACTATTGACCTATCCTTTACCCTAATTTGTCATTCACTTTTGCCAGCTATGTTCTCATTCCCTCAAAATCTCCCTTATTTCATTTAAAAAAAAATATGGATATACAGCTCTCTCTCTCTTAAACTGAATCTTATTATGATTGCTACTACCTTCACTATGAGATCATTAATTAATCTTAAATTGTTGTCCAATAGCTGGTCTAGTGCAGCCTGCTCGCTGGTCAGCTCCAGTTCTATGAACTCTACATATAGGCTATCTTTAACCATCTTACTTTTCCAGGTGATATGGACATTAAAATTCCCCACGTCTATCGGCAAGCCTTTCTGACAAGCTTTTGTTATTTCTGTTAATGCTGCACACTACCTTATTGCAGCAGAGCAGAGAGCGTCCAGGTTCCTGAGCCTGGGTCGAGTCCATTCCTTCCACTTTTTTTTCTCATTTTTTTTCCTCTTTGGTTTGTTATTTTAACTTACCTTCTGGACAGAGCTCAGTTGTGGAGACAGTGACAATGATGGCATTGGAGTCTGGAGTCCAGAGCGTGGCAGCAGCTGGCACTGGCAGAACTTGGGGGGTCAGTGGTGAAGTCGCTGGTGAGTCTGGATAGTGGTGAGGAACGTAATTCAGTGTGGGGAGAGTAAGTCCTTGCTGGGAAAGCCCAGTGTGCAGTGACTCCAGACCCATGACTAAAGGAAAAGTATAAATGTTGGACTTTTAACGGTATTTCCTAATTTTTCTACCTTATCCTATGATGAACTATAATGTTGAATGTTTAGGTT
Organism: Hemiscyllium ocellatum; assembly: GCF_020745735.1. Taxonomy (NCBI): domain Eukaryota; kingdom Metazoa; phylum Chordata; class Chondrichthyes; order Orectolobiformes; family Hemiscylliidae; genus Hemiscyllium; species Hemiscyllium ocellatum. The sequence goes on along the minus strand of NC_083406.1, from coordinate 7,019,334 downwards.
ATTTATTTGCTTTTCCATTACATATACCTAAGATTTCATACCCAGGTCCCTTTGTACCAAAGATGGTACTGGGAATGGTGACTTTATATGCTTTTTGCCATACTTGTGTTCTTCTGTACTCGAGTAAACATGACAATAGACCTAATTCTAAATCTAATTCTAAATGCTATGATTACTGTAAAAGGGCATGTACACTTCCTTATCTTAGTTTCCAATGTTTCCACGCAATCATTTCCTGAACCTAGTTAATCTCTACTGAGTTAATTGAGCTGATTATTTTGAGACAATTAACAAAATAGAATATGTTGAAAAGCAATTTTTTTGTATGTTAAACATGTAGATTTCAAATTACATTTAAAATTAGATTAAATACCTTTCCCTTTGCCCTAATATTTTGTTGGAAACATCTCATATAATTTCTCTGTGGAATGATTAGATTAGATTAGACTTACAGTGTGGAAACAGGCCCTTCGGCCCAACAAGTCCACACCGACCCGCCGAAGCGCAACCCACCCATACATTATCCCTTACCTAACACTACGGGCAATTTAGCTTGGCCAATTCACCTGACCCGCACATCTTTGGACTGTGGGAGGAAACCGGAGCACCCGGAGGAAACCCACGCAGACACGGGGAGAACGTGCAAACTCCACACAGTCAGTCGCCTGAGTCGGGAATTGAACTCGGGTCTACAGGCGCTCTGAGGCAGCAGTGCTAACCACTGTGCCACCGTGCCGCCCACAGGAATCGCTCAATTGCAATTCTACTATGATTTATATAACTATTGAGTGTCCTCAATGTTCACTTTGTTGCCTTTTATCTGATCTCGACAATGGATTTTTAAATGACTTTTTGTCATTTTAGTTTAATTTAAGCAAGTAATAAAAATCTAATTCCACGCTATGCAATTATTTTTTAAAAATTGGATCATTTGCACGGACCTTGGTACTTTCTCCGTGCAAAAAAAGTGAGAACTAAGAGTGTGAAAGGAAGCAACGTACTCTCCCCCACAGGCAGAATAGCAATACATCTTTGGACAATGCTTAAAAGAACATTGAAACATCGGAGAGTTGAATTATTTTGTGAATTCAGAGAAAACAAAAAACAGACAGTTATGACTCTTAACCATGATGTAGAATATACTGTATTGAGTTTGTTAACATTTCATAATAAAAGAAAAAATAACAAATATTGACATTGTCCCACGACCATTTGAAAGGCATTTGATGTATGGACCCTGTTATAAAGTGGGAAATGACCCATGTATGTGTGATCCCGCAAACAGCATGATGATAATGGCCAGATGAAGTGCTCTTTGGGGTTAAATTTCCCATTTTGACAATTTGCTTTGAGTGAGATTCTCGCCACAGATGCTGAAAGTTTCTCCAGCAATTTCTGTTTTTGATTCAATAAAATGTGCCTTACGCTCAAAAGCAATTCCTGCTTTAGTACTTATAAGAATTGCCACTACACATCACTGCACAATTATCCTCATGGGCACATTGCAGAGATAGTTGTTGGACTTCTATATGTGTGATCACCTGCCTGATGACATACGTAAGATTAGCTCAATTGACTCATTCTATCCATGCATTCATGGGCTGCCCATGACACACAAATATGAAATCCCTATTTTGTCAATGATTGGTTTTGCACAATGTGAATTGGCCTAATGATTAAGCAAGTCACTTCAACCAGTTTTCAATGAATTTTCCATGGATTCCTTCATTGTTGTAAACATTATGCAAGTCCTACATATTGAAAGCAATTCCACATTGATGACCTCAATCAATCTTGCGAGCTTATTCACCATGAGTGAATGAGCCATGAATTGAACTAAGATGAATATTGTCTGAATTTTTAAAAATATATATAACATTATTAAATTGGTGCCAGAGTATAGGGACTTAAACAACTTTCACTGTAGCTTTTTGTAAAAAATACAAGTGACAATAAACAATGAGTCTGCTGAAAGAAACCATTTAACTTTGTATGAAGGCACTATTTCTTGGCAATCCAGATGCACCACTAGCACCTGAATCTACTTTCATTAAATTCTTGTACATATATTTAGCAACTTGTGTAGCTGCATGTTCAAACAGATTGTGCTGCCATGTGATCTTCTCTAGTCTAGCACTTGCTAGCATGTTTTTCAGTAACTGTGAGAAGCATGCCTTTGATGGAATGACCACTAACATCCTAAACCCTTGCATACTTCCAATGCAAAATTAGTCCTGATGTCTTGTTGCATCCGCATATAGATGGACTGGCCACGACACAAAATATGCAGTCCCTATTATGTCAATGGCTGGCTCTGAACAGCGTGAATTGGCCTAATGATTAAGTGAGACACTTCAATCAATTTTCAATGAACTTTCCACATGCACTGTGAAGGATTTCTTCACTGCTGTAAACACTATACAAATCCTACATATTGAAAGCAATACCGCATTGACTTGCTTAATCAACCTTGCCAGCTTATTCACCAATGCTTGTGATAGTTGAATCTTCAGCTGCATCAAAGACTTTTGTTACCCAGCTTAATAAATTCCAACCTGCGCTCAAATTTGTAATTGAAAAGGAACAATCAAACAAGTTCCCTCTCTTTTCAAAGTATTAGTTGAGAAACTTGCTCATGGATTTTCCACCATCAATTGCAAGCCTACCTTCACTGGTTAATTTTTGTTTAATAGTTTTATGTGCTACAAGATCAACCTTATTGGCAACATGATGATTAAGGCCCAAGCCATCTAACATCGCTATGTAAATCTGATATTGAGATAGGTGAGATGATGCACCAGGTGGGTGTATCATAATTATCATGCATAATAATGGCTATCCTGAACAAATAGCCAAACACTGTATTTCATTCAAAACGTATGGAAGGGTCGTATCAATTATAAATGATCTGTTAGTTATTCATTCAGTGTTATTTGAAATATAAAGAAATTAAGATAATTGAAATAAACATCAGTAACACCAGAAATGTTTGCTTTCTCATGTACTTTGAAGGAGAGGATTTGCTCTAGGTCCATTTTATTCACCTCTAACAAAAATTAAAAGCAAGCACTTCAAAATTTGAAGCATGGATGGATTGCAAGCCAACCATTTGATTTTTAAATTTGTAATGAGTGGTCTATTGAACTGAATAGAGCAGAAACAGCAAGTGCACTGTCCTATTCATATTCATTCCCCCTTTCCAAAACAAAATCAATTACAAAGGAGCTCACTGATGCCAGAATAATTATGTTTCCCCAAACTAATAACATGCTTATTTTGTTGTTGATAGGGTAGAGCATGCATTTTTGAAACACAATTATTTGCTGTTACTCTACATACAATCAAAACATGATTAAGCACAGAAGGAGACCCATTAATTTAATCTCAGTTCCCAGGTCTTTCCTTATAATTTTGTAAATTATTCCCCCTCATGCAATTCACACACTTATTTTGAAAGTGATTACTGAATATGTTTCTGCCACTTTTTAATCTGTTGCTTATCATGAAAGCTGGCACCCTTTTCTTCCTCTTTGATTAACAATTCTTCTCTCAAAAGTTGCAACTGTCATTTTTTTTCCAGTCAAGTCACAAGATTTTTTTTTAAATGAGTCAGTTTCATGTCCTCTGCATGATCACTTCAGGATTAAGATTCAAAGATTTTAGTTAAAGAAGCCTTTGTCCCATTTGTTGATTAAGTAGTAACAGTTTGGTCTATATGCTTATTAATGTTGCAAGATGAATTTTGTTGACTTTCCTTACACACATTTTCTGACATTGATGACAGGATAATCCATTTAAAATGCACAATAACCTGAATACTATCAAAATCTTTTACACGCATTTATGATGGAACACTTCAATGACAATATTGCAACACATATAACATCTAAAGTTATTCAGAAGCATAAATTGGAAAAAAAAAGGTGTTTCTTCATGTGTAAGCAAATGTAAAAAAATTACATTTATTTCATAGCAAATGAAGTTGAAACTTACTTTTCAGATGACGAACACAATTGCATCCACCACCATTCAATATGATCATTGCTGATCATGCAATTTCAATATCCCACTCCCACTTTCTCCCCACTCCCCTTGATCCCTTTAGCTGCAAGGGCCATATCAACTCCCTCTTGAATATATCAAATGAACTGGCCTCACCTCCCCATCCCTCTCTCCGATCCCTCTGCCTTGTCATCTCCCCATCCCTCTGCTTGTTCTCTACTTCTTGTCTATCTCTCCTGTTGGTCTCCTTTATTTCTCTTTTGGCCATTAAAAGCTTCATGTTGGAGATGACAATGGAAGAGTCAGGCTGGGTGCCACTGAAGGGCTATACAAAGCTTTTGAATTTTGGCCTGAGGCAGAGCAGTGTATGCCTTTGGAATCTGAACCAAAATCCTTTATTTAGCTCACAAGTTTGAGCTGTGCCCTCCACCTCCTGCTATTTTCACTAAGGCCAACAAACAGATCTGTCCCCATATGTGGTCACTGCAAAAGAGGGAGGAATCTCATATTTAGTTAGTCCCTAATTGATAAATTGCTTAGCCAATCAGCAGATCTATTAGCTCAGTCTCTAAAGCGAACAATCTGTGGAGGCATTAGATGGAGTCGGTCAGGAAGAGAACAAAAACTGCATTGCATTACAAATATTGCAACTCCTTTCAGAATATCAACTCGCTATATTGTGTTGAGATTCATAAAAGCATCTTTTGTTTTAAAGTGAGGGGCATCATCAAAGGCATTCTTGGTCAAGATAAAAATAATTGACTCAAGTCAAACTTGAGTCAGAAGGCCAGAGTTTGTTGAATTGTAAGTACTTAAAAGCCATTTACAAATGTCAACTGACACCCAATTTTTGGATTTCTGCCTCAATTCCTGATATCCACCATCTTTCAATCCAAGAAGTAAGGCCACATCCAGTACTCTTGACCTGACTGACTCAATTGCTGGGGAGAGGCATCTCTTAGTTCACTGTTAAAGTTTTGCAAAGTTGGGCGGGCTTCACCCTCTGGACAGTCACAAATTACTATCTGGATTCAACAGCCTATTGAAAGGCCTTATCAATACACGCTCCTTGCCAACAATGCTATGTCTGCACCCATTTGCACAATAAACAATTTGTACAGAAATAAGAAATCCTGTAGGAACAGTGGCATGTGTGGAATAGCTTAAAATGGTTATTTGTAATTTTATAATGAAATTGTTATTGTTAGAAGTCTATGAAGGTATTGATTAATGAGCTCTTTGAAATGTCAAAAACAAAGCACTTGCTATTCCTTTATCATGTGCAAGCAAATAGAGTAATTGATAAAAAAATTACAAAAAAACTTCTAATGTTACAAAGATGTTCATCAGTTCCTTTTCTGTAAGTGTGTGTTCACATGGTTATCCTTATGTGAGTGCTTGGGTTCTCAACCAAGCCTCATCGGGCCTGCTTGGTCCACAACTCACGCTCACTTAAAGGATGATCGACGCACAGCCCCAACCTGTATTTGTAAGTGATGGACAGAGACCATCCTTCCCTCGTCCCCACTCCAGGAGCAAAAAAACTATCTCTCAGATGAATTTCTCCCAAGGTGATTGTCATGATCTGGGAGATGTTCCAGTTATCAAACTCAGGAGAAAATTCCAGGCCAGAGGTAAGTGTTTCCACCTTCACAAGGCAATGGTGGTACAGTCCTTCTTCTGGGCAGGAATCAGCTACAGAGCTACCTCTTGATCCCTTAAAACATATAAACAGAGAAACTAGGAGAAGGAAGAGGCCATTTGGCCCCTTTGAACCTGTTCCACCATTCAGTATGACCATGGCTGATCATCCACCTCAGTCCCCTGTGCCTGCTTTCTCCCCATACCCTTTGAAACCTTTAGCCATAAGGCATAGCTATCTCCTTCTTAAAAACATTCATAGTTTTGGCTCAACCACTTTCTATCGCAGAGAATTCCACAGTGTCACCACACTCTGGATGAAGAACTTCCTCCTCATACCAGTCCTAAGTGGCCTACCCCCTACTCTTAGACTATAATCCCTACTTCTGGACTCCCTGCTCAACCAGAACATCCTTCTCATCCTGTTAGAATTTTATAGGTTTCTATACAATTGCAACTCCTTGTTCTAAACTCCAGTGAATATAGTGTTAACCGACCTAATCTTTCTTCATAGAGCAGTCCAGTCATCTTGGAATTGGTTTGGTAAATCTTCATTGCACTCCCTCCATAGCTGGAACATCATTCCTCAGATAACAATACTAAAACTGCACACAATACTCCAGGTATGGTCTCAATTGCAATTCCTGCTCCTGTACTCGAAGCCTCCTGATATGAAGGCCAATGTGCCAGTTAGTTTAAATAAAACAAAAAACCTTGAATGCTGAAGATCTGAGACAAAACCAAGTCTGACAATGGAGAGAAATCAGAATTAACATTTCAAGTCGAGTGAACCTTCTTCGGTTTCTGTTTCATTACCATTTGTTCCAATTCGCCTCCTGTTACATGCGTTACGTCTTTTCAGTGACTGATCTATGTGGACACTCAGTCTCACTGCACCCTTTCCCAATCTCACCATTCAGATAAGAAATTGCCTTCTTGTTTTTGCTATCAAGGTAGATAGCCTCATATTCATCCACACTTATACTTCACTTGCCACCTGATTGCCCACTCACTCAATGTGTCCAAACATCTCTTCATCTTCCTCAGAACTCACCCTCCCATCCAGCTTTGTGTCACCTGCAAACATGCAGATATTACATTTAATTATCTCAGTTCCTCTCTTTCACTTAACCCTGTGTGCCCTGACGTTTTTGGGACATTCTTTGTGTCCTGCTTCGTGAAGACTCAAACAAAGTATGTATTTAATTGGTCTGCAATCATTTTTCCCCCATTATAACATTCCCTGATTCTGATACACACATTTGTCTCCATTAATTGTTTTCTCATCACATTCCTAAGGGATCTTTCATGAGCAGTTTATATTTTCCTTGCAAGGTTACTCTCATGTTCTATTTTCCTTATTTTAATCAATTCCCTTGTCCTCCTTTGCTGAATATCAACCTGCTCCCAATCCCCAGGCCTGCTGCTTTTTTTCTGGCCAATATGTATGGCTCATCCTTGGATCTATTAATCTTCCTGATTTCCCTTGTTAGTCATAGAAGACCATCTTTCCCATTTTAATTTTGTGCCAGACAGGAATGAACAATTTTATTGCTCCTCTATGCACTGTTTTTCAAAGTTAGCCAATGCATATCTATTGGGAACCCTTTGAGCAGCAATCACCAACCTATCATATCCAGCTCACACCTCACATCCTATCGTTTCCTTGATTTAGATTCAGGATGCTTGGAACCAACTACGTCACTGTAACTTAATGAAGAATTCTACCAAGTTTAGATTCCCACTTGAGAAAGGTATTTCCCCAACTTCCACCTACTTCCCATTTTATTTTTGTGGTATGAACACTCATCCATCCACATCAAGGGATTCTCTCTCACAGGTCTCTCCGACCCAATGAATGCATGGGACCATTCCCAAGAGTCTTGGACAATGGCCTTGTGTTACTGTTGTCCTCAACCTTAATGGCATTCTGCTATTACCTTCATGTCCACCAGCAGTTTTCTGCCATTCTGTAAATAACAAGGCCATATCTATTTAAACACCAAGCCATCAGACTATCAGATGGACTGTACAAGGTGCGTTAGAGAGCTGGTACATAGTTGTTATGTCTATTTGTTTTCCCTGATGGAATTGTTGGTAGAATTCAACCGTATTTTATCATATTTGTCATAGGATCAGAACAGCAAATGTTCACATGTTGCACTACCAAGACTCAAAAGTGCAATTGTTCCCTAATGACAGGAGCTAAGTCACTGTGGTGTTTGAAAAACAGTTTTTTTTTTGCAAACAATAATAAACTGAAATTAAACTGTGTCGAGAGTGTGGTGCTGGAAAAGCACAGCAGGTCAGGCAACATCTGAGGAGCAGGAGAATCAATGTTTCAGGCATAAGCCCTTCATCAGGAATGATTCTTCTGCTATTTTTGATGAAGGACTTATGCCTTAAGTGTTGATTCTCCTACTCTTTGGATACTGCCTGACCTGCTGCGCTTTTCCAGTGCCACACTCTCAACTCTGATCTCCAGCATCTGCAGTCCTCACTTTCTACTGAAATTGAACTGGGTCATGTTTCTGAACTAAGTCAATCTATTTTGCGCATTCACTAATGAAATCAACATCAGGGTCTAAGAATAAAATGGACATATTTACTCAAAATATTGTTATCACAAATACTCCCAAAATAATGCACAACAATAAGGATTAGTACAGACTTGTTGAGTCAATGGCCTCTGTCTGGACTGTAGAGACTCTATGCTTCCATGGAGTATGGTTTTCATGGTATTGCACAGATTGTACATTTGCTGAACTAAAACCTTGGAAAAAAATATATTCATTATTTTGTTTAGTACAAAATTTGCATCCAATGTTACAACCATCCATATCGATCTTCAGTTCTTAATTCTTAAATGCCATAGAGATGGAAAATCTGCTCCACTTATTCGATGCACCAAAATGGGAACTGCATGCATTATAATGAAATCATACTCCAAATGCACAATGTAAAGTTTTTCAATTGTTGGTGTCACTGTATTAGCTAGAATTATAATCATTTTTGAAACAAATTATATTTGTTTTGATGGAATAATATGACTTGCCAATAGGGTCATTCAGCATAGTGCCCTTGGCCCAATATTTTCAGCTGCTTCATCAATGACCTTTCCTCCATCATAAGGTCAGAAGTAGATGATTACACAATGTTCAGCACTATTCACAACTCCTCAGACACTGAGGCAGTCCATCTTCAAATGCAACATGATCAGGATAATATAGAGGCTTGGACTGATGAGTGGCAAGGAATATTTACACTACTCAAAGCAAGGCAATGACCATCTCCAATAAAAGATGATTTAATAATCACCCTAACAGATTCAATATCATTACTATTACTGAATTCCCAACTATCAACATCCTGGAGATTATCATTGACCAGAAACTGAACAAGGCTAGCCAGATAATACTGCTGGAAGAGCAAGTCAGAGGCTATGAATGCTACAGCAAGTAACTCATCCTGACTCTCCAAAGTCTGTCCACGATCTACAAGGCACAAATTGAGAGTGTGATGGAATACTCCCCACTTGCCTGGTGAGTGCAACTCCAACAATACTCGAGAAACTAGATTCCATGCGGGACAAAGCAGCTCACTGGTTGTCACCACATCTGCAAATATCCACTTCCTCCACCATTGACGCTCAGTGGCAGCAGTGTGTACCATCCACAAGATGCTCTGCAGAAAATCAGCAAAGCTCCTTACACAGCATCTTCCAAACTAAAACCATTTCCATCTAGAAGGTCAATGCAATGGTTATATGAGAACATCACCACCTACATGCTCTCCTCCAAGACATTCACCATTATCATTTGGAAATATATCATTGTTCCTTCAACATTGTTCGGCTGAAATCCTGGCATTCCCCTCCTAATGTCATTGTGCGTCTAGCTACAGCAAATGGCCTGCAGCAGTTCAAGAAGCAAATTCACCACCATCTTCTTAATGGCAACCAGAGATGGGCAATAAACATTGACCCAGTGAATGATGTAGACATCTGATGAATGGGGAAAAGACATCTCCAACATGTTTCTCAATTTCTAATAATAAGTGTGAAGTTCAAGAAAATTGTTTGTGGTAGCAACATGGTGTGGCTGGACCTGGCATGTGCATTGAGTTTTAAAATATAATTTAATATTGAATTTATGGGCGGCACGGTAGCACAGTGCTTAGCACTGCTGCCTCACAGCGCCAGAGACCCGGGTTCAATTCCCGCCTCAGGCGACTCTCTGTGTGGAGTTGCACATTCTCCTCGTGTCTGCGTGGGTTTCCTCCGGGTGCTCCGGTTTCCTCCCACAATCCAAAAATGTGCAGGTTAGGTGAATTGGCCATGCTAAATTGCCCGTAGTGTTAGGTGAAGGGGTAAATGTAGGAGTATGGGTCTGGGTGGTATACGCTTCGGCGGGTCGGTGTGGACTTGTTGGGCCGAAGGGCCTGTTTCCACACTGTAAGTAATCTAATCTAATCTAATTATTGTGGAAACTCCACCAACTCCAGTATAATACAACCTTCACTCCCATATCTGCAGTCCATAATAAATCCAGCTCCACACTGCCTTATTTACGGAGGGGAAATTCCTTGACCAGGAAATGATCTTTGACGTTCAAATTGTTTAATTGTTACCAGGGTAGTTTGCTGATGTATACTTTTAATTATATTTCCTGCTCTTTACTTTGAATGTTCCCTCTTACCACTCATAACAGTCTTGACAATATCATTTCTGCCAAATTGAAAATTTCAATCTGCAAGAAGGGGGAATCGAAGAAACAGTTTCTTCCGCTTTTGTCCCAGAATCCCAACAGCAGCTTAGCAATGCATCTCAGGTCATTTCTGGTTTGCCTTTGGGTTTAAATGCCTCTGTGAGCAAACATAGTTGCTGCATGGGTCTCTGAAAAACGTTATTAATATAATTCAATAAAAAGTCCCTTCCTTATTTAGATTCTCCATTCTCTGTTTATGAACCAGTGGGCAGGTTAATTTTTTTTGATCACTTTAATTCTTTGAATTGAATTAAAAGTTGCAGTCTCCTTTTCTCATTCCCACTTTGCATTGCACAGATCAGGAGGGTACCAGCTTGTATTTTTGTTGGCAAATGTTTTACCTAAAATCATTGAAAACCCAAGACTGGTCTTACCTTATCACTATGTCATGATTTACTTTACAGTCTAATCTGTAAGTAATGCACTGCCCAATGAATTTTGGACTTTTATCTAACTATATATTTTACATATTAGCATGCATCAAATGTGGTTTCCAACTTGCTTTTTTACATATATTCTAACAGCTAGTGGATAAACAGGCCTCTAGTACAATTATACTGTCATATTTGATGCATTAATCGCTGTGGACGTGCAGCCAAAGAAATGCATTCAAAACAAAGCTATTAAAACTCCTTATTTTATATTCTTCATGGTCGCATAATCACAATCTCCTATCCAACATCAAATGATTTGCGATGGATTTAAACTTCCCTCTTAATACCATCTGGCAGGATAAAGTAACAGACTAAGGTCACAGGGATAAAGTGATTTACTACACAAACTCCTTAATAACTCATGAATAAAACTTTTACCAGTATGCAAATAGTGGAAAAAAACAGCTTTGGTTGTTAAGTAACAAATCTGTTTCTAGCCCTACTGTCATTTCTTCCACCTCGTTCCCATCATTATTTAAGGATTCCTGGTGCTTTGTTCTACTGCTTAGCAATCTGTCCAGAGGTCTCTGCCAGATTTCTAATGACTTTTCAATGATGGTTTAAGGAGTATTTGTGATGCCTCCCCAGGTCTTGAGAGTTTCTATCAGTCGATGTTTGCCACCACCAGCTTCCTTCACTCACATATATAACACTTCTGCTTCATTGCACTGGGTGAATGTGCAACAATTCTGGTAAGGCAAGAAGATTAAATTGGTCTGAGAAAAATGTTCAGACTGAGGATTCACATTTAATTTGAATGTTATTAAGTAAGGTGTGGATAGTAATCAAAGCCCTGCTGCAATAACGTTAATTAGAAATTAATTTAATCAGGAATACAAATTTACTGTGTTGCTTCACAGGTTTAACCAAGATCGTAATCACATTCCTGAGTTAATTAACTTATATGTAACCACATATAATGAAACCAAAAACATAAATAACGCACTGATGGTTATTCACTTTTAATCTATTTTTTCTGATTATTTAGAGCTTTGCTTATTACATTCACATTACATCTAAACAAAGCAGTAAAATAAAATTTCTATCACATGTGGAAAAGATTTATACTCAATAGTTTGCAGTGAATCAAAGGAGGCCATTCAGCGCATTGTACTCATGCCAGCTCTTCACTGATGTATCCAATTTGATTCACTCTTACTTTTTTATCTTGTAGCTGTCTTTAAGCTTTAGCTTTTGGTTCCTTTCATAATTCCTCCGTTCTTTTTCTGTCCCTACCATGGTAAGTAAACATTTACCTTGTCTTTGGCTGTACCACCACCTATAATTGGTCAGAGCTTGCAGTAAAAAATGAGGTCTGCAGATGCTGGAGATCACAGCTGAAAATGTGTTGCTGGTCAAAGCACAGCAGGCCAGGCAGCATCTCAGGAATAGGAAATTCCCCTTCTATAGTCTCAGTCCTCCCCAGCTCTGTAAACCCCTCTAACATCACCAATATTTGAGATATCTACGCTCCTCCAACCATATCCCAAATCTTTATTACTCTTTTATTGGTGACCTTCAGCTGTTAGGGCACAAATTTCTGGAAGTCTCTTCCAAACTCTCTCTGTATCGTTCCTCCTTTATCTCACAGTTGTCCTCTAAGAGGCTCCTGAAAGCACATATCTCCTCATCAATATTGACCAACTGTCCTTGTAACCTTCATATGGGCTTAAGGAGAAATTGTGGTTATGGAAAAGATAATGGGATCAATGTCAATATGTATGTAAATGTGGAGGATTATATAGTAAATCTGTATCCCTGATTCAATTAACTTCCCAATAACTAACACATGGCTTTCCATATAGTTTAGCCAGGTCGTTTGAGGGAGAAGGAATGGAGTGGATGAGTTTAAACCAAACTCATTGTTTGAATGACAAAATTTAATTTATTTTTGTGCTTTTTTTAAGCCCAACCATTTAATGTTTCACTCGTCTGAAGCTTTTGAGATGGTAGAAAGGAGATTTACCAAAATGCTAATAATGTGAGGTAAAGGGAGGATGACAAAATTACAGGCAGAGAAATTATTAAAGTGAACAAAAACAGAAATTATTATAAAACCTCAGCAGGTCTGGCAGCATCTGTGGAGAGAAATCAGAGTTAACGTTTCAGGTCGAGTGACCCTTCCTCAGAAATTAAAAGGGAATTTTAAATTGTAGTGTTCAAATTTCTGAAAGGTGTGGTAGGGTAGACGTGAAGAGATTGGTAGCTAGTTGGTGGATGGTTAACCAAAAGACACAAACATAAATTATTTGTGAGATGAATGAAAAAGAAGTTGAGATGAATGATTGTCATGAAGCAATTTATTAATGTTCTGCTAGAAAAGACCATGGAAGTAAAGTCAACAAGGGGAATGTTGAAGGGGAATTAGATATAGACTTGGGAAGTAATAATTTGTAGGTATATTGAAGTGGACAGAGAAAATAGGACTAATTAGATCACTCTTTTGGAGAACAGGCAAAGACACCAATAGCCACAGGTATTCTATGATAAGAAAGGAAGAAAAAGTTAAGAATATTTCTCAACCAACATACATTCCAATCACTCAAACAGAATGCATAAACTGGAACTCCTAGACAATACATCCCTGCAAAAAAACTTCTAGTTATTTTGTGTCTGCATTATTTTAATGACATTCATCTAGACAGTATTTTTCTCCCTTGTTCACTCTGCTGGAATGAGCTTTCTGCAAACTGCTGGAAAGCCTGGAATCATTCACAAGCAACGCACTGCAGCCATTGCTGACCAGCAACTGTGACCCCTGGGAGTGTTTGTGGAAGATGTAGCTGGCCACTATAGTGATGCACCACTAGCAGTTGTTACAAACAGTGCAAGATAAAAGGCACTGCAATGGCACCCACGATGCCAATCGCTGCCAAGCACCTGAATGCAGTCAGTTATCATAGAATCATACAGCATAGAAGCATGCCCTTCAGCCCACCATGTCTATGTTGACCAATATACACCAATCTCCATTACCTGCACTTGGTCTGTAGCCTACTATGCCCTGGTATTTTAAGTGCTTGCCCACGTGCTTCTTAAAAGTTGCCCCCTCTGATGTCGAGAAGTGACTGATGGAGTTTTTCAGATTGGAGGGCTGTGGCCAGTAGAGTGCCAAAAGGATCAGTGCTGGGTCCAGTACTTTTCATCATTTATATAAATGATTTAGATGTGAGAATAAGAGGTATAGTTAGTAAGTTTGCAGATGACACCAGATGGTGTAGTGGACAGCGAAGAAGGTTATCTCAGATTACAACAGAATCTTGATCAGATGGGCCAATGGGCTGAGAAGTGGCAGATGAGTTTAATTCAGATAAATGTGAGATGCTACATTTTGGGAAAGCAAATCTTAGCAGGACTTATACACTTAATGGTAAGGCCCTAGGGAGTGTTGCTGAACAAAGAGACGTTGGAGCACAGGGTCATAGCTCCTTGAAAGTGGAGTCACAGGGAGATAGGATAGTGAAGAAGGCGTTTGGTATGCTTTCCTTTATTAGTCAGAGTTATGAGTACAGGGGTTGGGAGGTCATGTTGTGGCTGTTCAGAACATTGGTTTGATCACTGTTGGAATATTGCGTACAATTCTGGTCTCCTTCCTTTTGGAAAGATGCTGTGAAACCTGAAAGGGTTCAGAAAAGATTTACAAGAATGTTGCCAAGGTTGGAGGATTTAAGCTATAAGAAGAGGTTGAATAGACTAGGGCTATTTTCCCTGGGCCATCAGAGGCTGAGGGGTGACCTTATAGAGGTTTATAAAATCATGAGGGGCATGGATAGGATAATTAGACAAAGTCTTTTTTCTGGGGTGGGGGAGTACAGAACTAGAGGGCATAGGTTTAAGGTGAGAGGGGAAAGATATAAAAGAGACCTAAGAGGCAACCTTTTCACTCAGAGGGTGGTACATGTATGGAATGAGCTGCCAGAGGAAATGGTGGAGGCTGGTACAATTGCAACATTTAAGAGGCATTTGGATGGGTATATGATTAGGAAGGGTTTGGAGGGATATGGGCCAGGTGCTGGCAGGTGGGACTAGATTAGGTTCGGATATTTGGTCAGTATGGACGGGTTGGACCGAAGGGTCTGTTTCCATGCTGTACATCTCTATGACTCTATGACATTCAATATTTCTACCACCCTCTGGGTGAAAACATTTTTTCCTCAGATCCACACTCAGATGACACTTGTCATCTTAAACTCATGCCCTCTGGTCTTAGGCTTATCTTCCATGGGCAAAAATATTCTCACAATATATTCTTTCTATGCCTCTCATAATGTTCCAGATCCCCTTTTGCCTCCTCTTCCCCATGGAAAGCAAACCCAGTTTAGCCAGCTTGTTCTTATCACTGGGATTTTCCTTTCAGTTTTACGTATATTTTGTGAGAAGAAAAGAAACAACAGTGGCTTTACAGTTCATTTAAAAAAAAATGTTCACCTAACAAACAAAACATATCTTAATTTTGCCAACCCACCCCTATTGTCTCTGAGAGAGAGAGAGCGGTAACATAGATAACTGCAATATGTTTGGGAGTTGCATTTAGTATTTCATTATTATTCAAAGCCATGCATTTTGTTTGATGCAGTCCCCTGACATCAATGAGTTAATATTATTTCCCATCCCCTTGTGTATATTTTAAAGGTACTATTGCATCGCTAAAGATGCAGACTTTTTCATGTTCATAAATGAATTTGCATTGCATTCAACTCCAGTCACCAAATGTTTCTACTCTTTATATTGAATCTGTTCCTAATACTGATGAGGTATGTGTCTTAAACCAACAACAATACTGACAAAAGACACAGTTGATGTGTGAAAGGTTACAAATGATAAGTTTTTAATGGTTAAAATATATTTCACAAGGACAATAGTGAACTACCCTGCCAGATGTAATAGCCTTTGAATGGGAAATCTCTCTCAAAGTGATTGTGTTAATTTCTTAACAGTCATGGAATCCTCTCTGTTCCAAGATTTTCACTGGCAGATGGTTTAAAATCCAAAGTGCAGACACCTGCTGCTTCCTTATTTTTTTGAAATGAAATGTTACCTTCACGAAACATGGAAGAAGCCTTTGAGGGCGCTTTTATAGACAGAGAAAAGGAGCACTGTGGTAGATCAATGAAATCCATTCTGTTGCAAAGAGTGATTGTGTGTTTCGCTGTCTAGTTAAACAGTCAAAGGGCTTCGTTGTAAAGGGACAGAAAGGGATAAAAGATTCATGTGGCGTTTCCCCTTTGTATTAAATTGACCGCACAATTTCTCTCGAAAAAGGGAGAAAGGTTACTCCTTCAATATAATAACCTAAAACTAAATCAGACAGTGATGTATTGAGTTTAACGAACTTTTAAACTGTTTCATTATGCTTCATTGGGAAAAGAAATTCTGTTTTCACTTCTAGATACAGATCTGCCACTTAAAACTCCTTACATCTGTTAAACCAACTTGGTATTGTGCCTGCAAAATATGCTTTCAGTATTTTTGCAGTCTTACAGGATAATAGCATAGCATTCATATCTGATGGGTCTGTAATGGGCCACTGAACTGATGCAAAGCAATTTTGACTTCACAATCAATGCAAACATTGCAATGTAATTTGAAATAACTCAATCAACTCGCACTATTTCAGTTTTGCATTTGCACTATAATATAATTGCAATTGGTGTGAGGTTTAAAGGTTTCTCAGGAGTCCAAATGACAGAAATTATGATTAAACGTTTGAATGCTAACGGAGCTCTGATTGACATGTGGACTCTTTGTCAACAGTAAAATCCTTTGGGCCATCAAATGCCAACAGAATGGAGTTTGTTGAATGCATAGACGTGAGTAAAGCTCTGTTCCACTGGCCAGAGGGCAGTATAACATGGATCCACTGGTTTCCAGTCACTCCAGACAGCTACCAGTGTCAAATAGATTATATGTGATATAACAGTGCCATATATATTGCACAGTTTTGCATCAACAATATGTGCTTAAGTCGTGCAGCATGAGTGCAGTTTTGCAGTAATGAAACAATAACAAATCAAATATTATATCAGGCCTGAGGGCACTCAAGGGACGTATTTCCACACATTTTAACACTGAATTGAATGTAGCAGTTAATTAAATGTGAAATGATTCAGGTGATCTTTCGAACCACCTCAAAATTTCATGCCTTTTATTCTAACGTTTTCGTCAAAAGTATTGACAGCAAAATGAAGATTTAAAGTTGGCAAAGATGACCTTCAGACATGAACACAGAAGATAGAAACAGGAGTAGGCCATTCAGATGAGATTCAAACAGACCATGACTGTGAGGTGGCATGGTGGCTCGGTGGTTAGCATTGCTGCCTTAGAGCACCAGTGATCCAGGGTTGATTCTATCTTGGGTAACTGTCTGTGTAGAGTTTGCACATTCTTCCCGTGTCTGCGTGGGTTTCGTCCAGGTGCGCTGGCTTCCTCCCAAAAAGATGAAAGATGTGTAGGTTTGATAGGTTGGCCATGGGGAATGTAAAGTTATGGGGTCAGGTGGGATGCTCTTGGCAGGTAATGTGAACTCAATGGGCCAAATGACCTGCTTATTCACTGGAGGGGTTCTATGATTGGTATTCTGTTTCATTGCCATTTTCCTGCACTATTGCCATGTCTCTTAATATCTTTTACATGTAGAAATCTATTGATCTCTGTCTTGAATATACTCAATTACTAATCTTCCACTGCTTTCCGGAGCTCAAGATTCAAAAGATTCAACTCCCTCTGACTGAAGACATTCCTCTTCAGCTCAATTCTAAATCACCTATCCCATATTCTGATCCCACAGCTAGGGGAATCATATTCACCATAAATTCCTACCTAACCCTGAAGAATTATGTATAATTCAATGAGGCCAGCTCTCAGTTTTTCAAACTATAAAGAATATAGACCCCAGCTCCTCATTGGGCAAATGCATCATTTCAGGGGTCGCACTTCCCGTTTTGTAGATGTAAAGAGACTAAAACTGTCCACAATACTCCAGACATTCAATTCTCTCCTCACTATAAGATAAAACATTAGTTATGGAAGATCCTTGGGCAAAATGTTGCACAAATACTTAAAGTATGAACATACAGAGCACTAATCTGTTTGCTAATCATTGAAAGCAAGCAATGTAATTATGTATTGCTTATATAATAGCTCATAAAGCGTACTGGCCCAGAATAGATCTTTATTGTTTGTTGGTGTATTTTGAGTATAACTGATCAGGCCAGCATTTATTCCCCGTTCTTCACTGCCTAGGACAAAATGATGGTGAACTGCCTTCTTGAACCATTGCAGTCCAGGGATGTCAGATGATATGACCGAACCCTGGACAAAAGGCTCCCAGTTCATTACAATTCCAGATAGGATCCCCAAATTGTCATGCGCCCAGGGTGAGGAGGGATGACGTTCCCCTCAGTTGATCTCACAGCACCAGGGTATAGTCCAACAGGTTTATTTAGAAGCACTAGCTTTTGAGGCACTGCCTCTTCATCAGGTGGTTGTTATGATAAAGAAGCAGTGCTCTGAAAGCTAGTGCTTCCCAATAAACCTATTGCACTATAACCTGGTGTTGTGTAATTTTTAACTTTGTCCGCGCTAGTCCAACACCGGCATCTCCAAATCAGTTGATATCACCAAGGTTCATTTTAAAAAGACCTTTTCCTAAGTGGATACCTTTTGTCAGACCAAATATGTTTAAGTTTTAAAATGTTACAATTTAATTAGGCTTTCTTAAGTTAAAGCAAAGAATGATTTATTTAATGAGTTAAACCTGAGAAAAAGAAACAAAATGTGACATACACAGAGATCAGAAATAAAACTTGAGTCCAAAATGTATAAGTGACAAAAAATGAATCATCCTTTGGCTAGTCCCTGATGAATAGACACCGAAATGCGTTGGACTCAAAGTCAGTGATTCCATTAGCCCCAGCATTGGCAGTTGAGTAGCTGTTCTGAGATGTTGGTCTTGTAGTTAGCTGAAAAGAGTTTGTCCAGTTTTCTTCAACAGTTTCTTTGCTGACCTAACTTGATTTCAGAAAAAACTTCGCTTCCTTTTAGCTACATGTGCAGGGGAGTCGAGTGGAAGTTCTCAGCTGTGTCCATTCACAGCACACATGAGCACTGTAAAGGTTCTGCCTGAAGCTAACACATTAGCACATTCATATGCCAGCACTCTAACGCATGGAATCTATTAGTTTCCAAATTGAAGGGTAAACTCAAACATGTCTTTCACCCAGAACTTTCTTTCTGTCAAATCGTACCATGTCTATATCCGGACACAACTGCAGGAGATGGTTTTATGCTAAGGGAAGATAATCAGCCCGCATTATTTCTGTAACCACAGGAGATCAAGTTCAGTTTGAACAGCATCTCTCCCTTAGAAGTGTTACTGTCTGATGTTTCCTCAACACTCTCCAGGTGTAACATTCTATGATCCCTCTCACAACACAATGCAATCCACCCAGGAATTTTGTCAGTCAGCCACAGAATCAACAATCTCAACTATCCTTTAGCTGACCCGCTCTTTAAAATAGATACACATGTTGCACTGGCATGACCAATATATCCCAAAGTATTTTGAGATTAAAAAGTTCTCTTAACAAGACACACTCACCGCTGTTAAGAAGGGAGTTTTAAGATTCTAACTGAGCAACACTGAAGGAGCAATGACATTGCTTCAAGTCAGGATGGTGTGTTGCTTGGAGGGGTACCTGTTGGTGGTGGTGTTCCCATGCATGTTCTTCATTGTCCTACCAGGTGGAAGAGGTTGTATAAGTAGAAAGTGCTATCAGAGGAGCTTGGTGAATTAACACAATGCATCTTCTAGATAATACACGCACCATTACGCATCAGTGGTGTAAGGAGCGGGGATGCTGAAGTTAAATGAGACTTTGGATTGTCATGCTTTTTTGAATATTGTAGGAGTTGCAGTCATTCAGACAAATTACACTCCTGACTTGTACCTTGGAGATAATGAACAGGCACTGTGGAGTCATAAAGTGAGTTACTCAATACAGATTGTTAACGTCTGAACAGCTCTCTTATCAGAACTGACAGCCAGACTACTGCGACCCTTAGGACTCATAGTGGCACACAAACCAACAGCCACACTCAGACAACAAATTACTAGAACAAAGGAGCCGATACCCAACATGAGTAAAACTAATGTAGTTTACAAAATACCATGCAAGGACTGCACAAAACACTATATAGGACAAACAGGAAGACAGCTAACAATCCACATACATGAACATCAACTAGCCATGAAACGACACGACCAGCTATCCCTAGTAGCCACACACTCAGACAACAAGCAACATGAATTCGACTGGGAAAACACTACTATCATAGGGCAAGCCAGACAGAGAACAGCCAGGGAATTCCTAGAGGCATGGCATTCATCCACAAACTCCATCAACAAACACATCGACCTGGACCCAATATACCAACCACTACAGCGGACAGCTGAAACTGACACCTGGAAGCGGCAAGGACAGACCACTATAAATACCGGAAGAAACATCAAAGAAGCACTTCGCAGGAGGCTCCAGAGCACTGATGATGTCTCCTAGCCAGGGGACAAAACATTAGCAACAAAAACTTCCAGCTCGGCGAACAGAACCACAACAACGAGCACCCGAGCTACAAATCTTCGCACAAATCTTATTTACAGTATTTAAATGAGTGATCCATTCAGTTTCTGGTCAATGCTAACTCTCAAATTGTTGCTAGTGGAGAATACCGAAATAGTAATGCCGTTGATTATCATGGGAGATAGTTCGACACTGTCTTGCTGGATTCATCATTACCTGGTACTTGTATGAAACCAATATTACTTATCAATTATCAACCTAAGCCTGGATATTGTCTACATCATGCTACATATGCACATGGGCTGCTTCAGTATCTAAAATGTCACAAATGGTGTTGCAAACACTTCCATTTTTCACCACATAATGGAGAGAAGATCATTGTTTGAAGGTGATTGCACAATGAACCAATGAAGATCACTGAATAAAACCAAACTTACAAAGCATTTTAAAGCAATTACAGCACAGAAAAAGATAAAGCTGAAGCATTTTCATCAATCTTGAGCAGAAGTTGATGATCAGTTTTGGCCTCTGCCAGTGTTCAGCCAATTCAAATCACTCCACATGATATCAAGAAACAGCTGGAGTCAACCGATCCTGCTAAGGCTATGGGCACTGACAAAATTCTGGCAATAGTATGGAAGACTGATGCTCCAGAGCTTGCAAGTTGTTCAGGTTCAGCTACAATATTGACATCCAGCAACAATGTGGGAAATTGCCCAGGTATGACCTGTAGGCAAAAAGCAGAACAGATCCAACCCAGCTCATCAGTCTACTTGGAATCATCAGTAAAGCAATGGATGGTGTCATCAACAGTCAAAAAGCACTTACTTAACAATAAAATGTTAACTAATACTAAGTTTGAGTTTCACAAGGACCAATCAATTCCTGCCCTCATTACAGACTTGGTTCAAAATTATACAAAAGAGAAAAGATAACTGCCCTTGACATCACAGCCATATTTGACTGAATATAGCATCAAGGAGCCACATAACAAAACCAGAGTCAATAGTTATCAGTGGGAAAACTCTACACTCATTGGAGTCATACCTGGTGCAAAGAAAATACTTATGATTGTTGGAGGTCAGTCATTTCAGCTCCAGAACACCTCTGTAGGTGTTCCTTAGGGTAGTTTGCCAGGGCCCACCATCTTCAGTTGTTCCATGACTGACCTTCCGTCTATTCATGACTCCTCAGATACTGAAGTAATCCTTATTCCAAAGAATGTCTGAGTTAAAGGTGACAAATGGCATTTGCTCTGCTCAAATGGCTGACAATGCAATAGCTCATTTCTAAATGCCCAGAGCCTGTCACCACCTAGAGAGACAGGAGCATCAGTTACATGGGAAAGCCATCAATTGCGAGTCCTTCTCTGAGCCACTAAAGCCATGTGAGAACCTAATATTTATAGCCCCTGGTTCTGGTTTCATCTGCAATTGAATCCATCATCTCTAACTTTACCCTGTCAAACTATTTCAAAGAACTCAATCACATTACATCTCAATCTTTTTGTTTCTTTTGAAAAGAGCTTCATTCTGATAAGTAAAAAACCTCCCCATTTTACAAATCTTCTTACAAATCCTTTTGCACTTTCTCCAATCCTTTTAAATCCTTATCATAATATGTAAACATACTTCTGTTCAGTACCTCAAGGGTAGCCTCAGCAGGTCCTAACATGAGTATAATGTAACTTTAATGATTTTCAATTTCATCAACAGGAGAAACAGACTTTAGTCCTTTGTTTGTATCCTTATGATCTAATTAACCTTTGTCATTTCTTCTGCTCTTTGTGCCCCCAGAACCCTGTGTTAGACATTTTTCCTGTGATTTCCTTACTCTTCCTACTGAAATTTGCTACCTCACTGTTGTGTATTTTAAAGTAAATTTCACCATTTCATTCCTATTCTGTAAGGTTATTAATGTATTTCTGTGTTTTGTTGCAGCCATAGAATGTGGAACATAGGAAAAAGAACAAACAACAGAGAACAGTACAGTCAGGAACACTATGTCTGTGTTGACCATAATGCTATTCTAAACCAATCCCATCTGCCTGCACATGGTCTGTATCTCTCTATTCTCCGCCTGCTCATGTGTCTGTCAAAATGTCTGTTAAACATTGCTATCGCATTTGTTTCAATCCTTCTACCCTGGCAGCGGATCCTGTGTAAAAGAACTTTCCTTGCACATCTCCTTTAAACACATATCATTTCCCACTCTCTCCTTAAAGCTATGCCCCCTAATATCTGACATTTCCACCCTAGGAGAAAGGCTCTAATTATCCAGCTCTCATAAATTTATATACTTCTATCACGTCTCAGCCTTTGATGCTGTAGTGAAATGTTTGTCCGATCTCTCCTATAGCTAACATGGCTCAGTCCAGTTAACATCCCGGTAAACCTCTTTTGCATCCTCGCCAAAGCCTCCACCTCCTTCCTGTAGTGTGGAAATCAGAACTGCACACAATATTGTAAATGTAGCATGACTAAAGTTTTATACAGCTGCAACATGACTTGCCAACTGCTATACTCAGTGCCCAGACTGATGATTGTAAGCATGTCACACGACTTCTTTACTCCTTTATCACTTACTTTCAGGGAACTATGGACTTGGACTCCAAGATCCATCTATATATTAATGGTCCTTAGCATCTTGCCATTAACTGTATATGTTGCTCCCAAAATGTGTCACCACACAGTCCTCCCCTGTATTAAGTACACTGTCCAGTTTAATGTCATCTGTAAGTTTTTGAGTTATAGTTTCCTTTCAAGGCATATATGTAGATGGGGGGCTACAGCAGTTCCAGCACTGAAGTTCATAAAAGACTGCACCCATTGTTTTCCAAGCTGAGGATCTATCTTTACTCCACTTTCACTTACTGCTGTTCCAGATCCAGCTTGCTAAACCTTCTGTTATTAGAATACTAACTTTGCATTTTGTGACCTAACTTACGAGTCTAGCAGGCTGTACTTTATCAAAGGAATTTTGGAAATACAAGTATGATGCATTACTTCGATCTTATGCACATCTGCTGTTTTGCTTGTACTTCATAAAGTTGAAACAGGATGGTCAAGCATAATCTTCTCGTTTGGAACACGTGCTGGCTTCGGTATTTTATGTTTGGTTTCCCGACTAATTTCTATTACATCCTTGAGTGAAGATTCCATTTTTTTTTCCAACGTTAAGTTTATTAGTTTGCAGTACCTGAATTTATTTAATTTCTCTTTCTGTATGTAAGATACTTGAGTTGTCTGGAAATCCACTGACAGCTTTTATTCTTTTCTATTGAATTCTAAAGATATGTAATCATGTGCCTGCTATCTTTTCCTTAACTTCATTAAGATGTATGGATGTAATCTGTGGAACTCATTGCCACAAAAGGCTGTGGAGCCCATGTCACTGAGTATATTTAAGACTGAGATAGATAGGTTTTTGATTATTGAGGAGATCAAGGGTTAAGGGGAGAAAGCAGAAGAATCGGGTTGAGAAGTTTATCAGTTATCATTGAATGGTGGATCAGACTCGATTAGATGAACGGCCTAATTCTGCTTCTATATTGTAATACATTCCATCAGGATCAATGTCTTATCCTCTGGCACTTATATCGTGCCTTTAACATAGTCAGATATTCTAAGGAATATTAATTGAGACCAGTGAGTTGTGCATGTCTCTCGTGTTTTCTCCAGTCAGTCTATGAGTGGTTTACTAATGCTAGAGGCAGATCTAAGATAGATCTTAGCCAGATGATGGTAGGATGAGGTGATCAGAATGGGTCTAAATGGAAACCAGTGAAGGTATTTTGCAGTGCAGTAGAGATGAGAACAGAATCCCTGCAAGTCCAGCTCCGCGCAGATAAATATTTTGAACAACTTTCCTTTCTGATGGCAGCTTCCAGCAAGCCCATTCAGGACGGCCAGTGAGATGGCATTAGTGTTGGTTATTCTGAATGCAGCAGGCCTAGTGAAGCAAATTAATCCTGTCACAAAAGTCTCAAATGGGCAGTAATCCTCTTATCACCATATGTTAAGGTCTGAAGATTAGTTTTAGGCTCAGGGCCCAGGCACAGAACAGAAAGCGTGCATGCATACTGTCCACCATATTGGATGCTTTGGCCTGTCAATCACTTTCAAGGTCATGCTTTGAATAAATGATATATGCCAAATGACTGAGTTCCACATTAGGTCAGTGCTGAACTGCCTGATAGTTAAGCAAGCTGCTGATAATAGTGGAATTTTTAATAAGGTGTCATTCCTGAACAACTTAAACATTACTCACAGAATCGTAGATTCAGGGAATAGTTACAGCACAGAAGACCATCATTAAGACCTTCCTGGTTGTGCCAGCTGTCTGCAAGAGAAAATTAGTTTGTCTCACTCCCCTGCTTTTTCCCCACAGCCTTGCAAATATAGGTACTCCAATTGCCCAATACTTTGAAAGCCATCATTGATTATACAGACACAAGAGTCTCCCAGCAGCATATTCCAGATTTTCTACACCTTGTAGATGTAAGCTCATTGTACAATTACTTCATATTTGAAGCATTAACAACTTCCTGCTGAACTCTTAAAGATATTTGTGCTTGTCCAATTCTGCCCTCTTGCACTATGCAGATTTGAAGCATTTCACTATTGGCAATTATGCCTTCAATGATACAGCCATGTTTTCTGGAATTCCCTCTTGAGTTTCTCCATTGAGATTTTTCTTAAAATTAACCTTTTTGACAAATATTTTGGTCACTGTTCTCATATTTCCTTGCATGATGTACTGTCTAATTTTGTTTGATAACACTCCAGTGAAGCAGTTTAAGACATTTTACTGTGCTCGTCATGCTATCTAAAGGTAAATTGTTGTTGTTAGGCTGGTTCATTTAGAACCTGAAGACTCAGCTTTTTTTTCTCAGTATAGTTATTCAAGTCCACACAGGCCTGAAGTATTGCTGACGAGAAATTTGGGTCTCTGAAGATACATTTCATCGGAATGTATTAGTGGGTGGGAAAGCTGAAATTTCTTGCAGCATTTTTGTAGTTTCACAAACTTCAAAAATTTCAACGTGTGGTTTAAAACATTCCCTTCAGAGAAATGGTTCTTAAAGTTGAATAACAGGAAATAAATTCTTGTCCAATAATAAGAAAGGAATCATCAGTTCAGATGTGCTAAGTGGACTTTAATATTGTACCAAAATCTCATGTTAGATAAATATTTGACCATTAGGATATTGTGGGTCCATAATGGGGAGACAGCAGCAAGTGGAGCCAGAGTTAGTAATGTCCATTTCACACCACACTGCATCAACCCGCTGACTGTGCATCAGCCCTGAAGTATCATTTGCAGGAGATAAAGCAGATGTTTAGAGCAACAAGAGCCAAGTGAAGGTACAATATGAGGAAAGAGGAGCACTCGGAGATTGCATTTGAAGAAAAGCCTGTTCTAGCCTCCCACAGATGGGAACCTCTCAGAACAGTACCATGCAGGATTTGTTTCAGCATCATCAATTCATTAAATGCTTTAAGGAAGAATGCTTGTTTTTTAAATTCATCCACAGGATGTGGAAATCTCTGGCTAGGCCAGCGTTTATTGCCCATCCCTAATTGCCCAGAGGGTGTGGTGTGGAGGTACCAGTGTTGGACTGGGATGGATTGGGGTCACACTGCTCCAGGTTGTAGTCTAACAGGTTTATGTGAAATCACAAGCTTTTGGAGCACTGCCCCTTCATCAAGTGGGGCAGTTGAGGGTCAACCATGATTGAATGGTGGAGGAGACCAGATGGCTAAAAGACCTAATTCTCCTCCTATATCTTACATCTGGGGTCACATGTAGGCCAGGCTGGGAAAGGATGGCAGATTTTCTTTCCTAAAGGATATGATTGAAATAGGTGGCTTTTTCCTGATGATTGGCAATGGTTTCATTGTCAGTATTAGACTCTTAATCCCAGGTTTTTAAAAACTGAATTCAAATGCTACCATCTGCCATTACCTGGGTCTCTGGATTAGTAGTCTAGTGATAATACCACTGGGCCAGTCCTCTCTCTTGAGTCTTTGGTATTAACCAAGTTGCATAGACTGGGCAAAGTGTGCTGATAATTTTGGACATTGAAGTAAAGTTTTGAAGATGATCATAGAAGAAAACAAAGTACAAGTTTCTCCAACACCAATTCCACCAGTAAAACACAGAACAAGTCATAAATTCAGCAACAAAACCATAAATTTCTGGAAAAACTCGGCAGGTCTAGTAGCACCTGTGGAGAGAAAGAAGAATTAACATTTCAGTTCTGAAGAATGGTCACTGGACATAGAACGTTCATTTTGTTTTCTCTTCACAGACCTGCTGAGGTTTTCCAGCAATTTCTGGTTTTGTTGCTGATTGCCCACATCAGCAGTTCCTGATTTTTTTTTGTTTAGTGTTTAAGAAATTCAGCAACCTGGGATACTCAATGTATTCATTGCCATTGAGAGCTAAGGATGGTTTCTGCAATCAATATCCGGTTCTTCTCCAGCGTTTTTGTAGCTCATTTCACAATGAAATCTTTATTAGAAATTTCTAAATGTTTGTAGTAATGGGAGGTTGCAACTGTATGGAACCTTTTGGCTCTGTTTAATAATACTGGCACAAGGATCAAAATGTTGGTTTGACAAGGTAACATGAGTCAAACTTAAAGTTCTTAAAGCACGACCTGTTCCTTCCTTTTCTTCACGCTGAGGCAATATCTGCTGCTCAAAGAATTTACAAGGTATTAACAATCACTTTCAGAAGAACTCCTTTCAAACTTAGCCACTTTGAGATGAATTTCCAGATTTTCTCATTTAGACTTAATAACGTTATACATTGGTGTTTTCCCTAACTCAAGCATCAAAAATGCAGTTCCTCACCTGCCAATTCTGTCTGAAATGAGGCCTGAACACAATCTTCGGGCTTAGGGCATGAAAGATCACCTCTGAATAAGTAGTCACTCTATCCAATTGGAAAGGTCCAACTGAATGTTAATACAGTATTAACTATCGTGACCATATTCTCATTCTCAACACTGTGCCTGGAGTTGGCTTGAAAACTGTACACTTTACTGGCGCAAAGAAGACTAACACTAAACTAAAAAGCATTTGCTTCTTGGATAAACAAGTTTCATACTTTTTTCAAATGTTTTGGCAATCTATTTCTGAAATGACTATGGGGAATGTGCAAATTCTGTCTCCAACAGATGGAAGTCAAGCTTTCTGAATATTATTCCTATGATACCTTTAGCTGTCATTTTTATGCTGCATTAATATAGATGCCAGACCAGTTGGGCTGAATGGCTTTCCGATACTGTAAGTGTATGATCCTCAAAGTGGCACAGTGCCTCAGTGGTTAACACTGCTGCCTCACAGCATCAGTGACCTGGGTTTGATTCCAGCCTCAGGCAACTGTCTGTGTGGAGTTTATACATTCTCCTTGTATCTGTGTGGGTTTCCTCTGGGTGCTCCGGTTTCCTCCCACAATCCAAAGATGTGCAGGTTATGTGGATTGGCCATGCAAAATTGCACATGTTGTTAGGCACAGTAGTCAGGGGAAATGTAGAGAAGTAAGGGAGTGGGTCTCTTCGGAGGGTCGGTGTAGACTTGCTGGGCTGAAGGGCCTGTTTTCACACTGTAGGGATTCTAGGTTCAAATGAGAAGACACAGTCTGAGGTAAACCTGTAATTGGAATGTTGAATTTGGGAGAGTGGATAATCTAACAGATGTAGACAGACTACCATATCTGAATAAAGAAAGAAATCAGAATCTCATTAACAGATGCTGAAAGAAACCACAGGATAACTCACTCGAGACATCATACATCAATGTCCAGTTTTGTCTCAGGTAGATGGCCTAAAAAGGAACCTCTCACTGTGTTTAAGATAATAGTTAAATGGCACATGTGCTTATTACTTTCATCTCACTCACAGTTGCAAACATAACTCTTCAAATAATCTGGGCACTAGTTAGTGATGGTAATAAAAAGGCATTTAACTCTTCAACTCTGCTGACATCTCCTGCTATGCCGATTAAATGGGCAATTCTGCTTTTACTTCAGACTTTTATAACTGCAAAGATCACAGTTGGGCCATATAAATAAGGCTGTGACAGGCAGACTGAGAGTAAAGGAGCCTAGGGATTTAAACCCATCTGTGCAACAGAACAAAAGCAAGGATCAGACCTGGAAAATCAAAAGAAGAGAAACTTTGGCATACTTTTAACCTTTAATATATGTCTATTGCTAATAAGAAGTAGACTGAGATGCATAAACAGGGAATGAAGGTAAAATTTGGGGAGTCATGTTTCCCGGTGAGCACAAGGTTTTAGGAAAATGCTAAAGCTGCTGCAGATTTTATGCAATGCAAGTGGTGTATTTTTACTTTGCAAACACTTGTGAAGAGTGACTAATAAAGAAACCCACTCCTTCCATCTCTCTGAACTTGTAGAGAAATACTGTAAAATTATGGGGTAAGACCTGGATTTAAAAAAAAAACAAATGGGACGAATGCTTGATTCTTCTATATTCGAAGATTTACCTCAGTCACCAACATTGAGGATATGCACTTTGAGAAAAAACACTTCCTTGATTTTGGTATTATTCAATGTTATTTAATCTGAAATCTAAGCACTTCTGTCTCTAAGGCACCACTACCCAACAAATGGATGGTGATGCTGAAACAGATCAATGTTAGGTAAGTTATGGTTGATAGAAATTGTTGACAGCCGAGTGATGGAGATTTCAAGATTTGTATAATTGTGGCATTACATGGTCTATTTGATAGTATATGGTATTTGAAAATGCATTTGCAAACCCTGATCACCAGTCATTACAGCGACAACCAACAGCCATGATGCATCAATTATTTCAGGGTTGCAAACTAGTTTTAAGTATCACCAGGGATGAAGGACCTCCTCACTAATTGGGCAACATGCACTAGTTGGGCTGAACGGCCTGTTTCAATGCTGTCAACCTCTATAACTGTATGACTTTGACCTGACTGATGATGCGCAGGTTGCACTGGATTGGACAAGGTCAAAGGTCAGGTGACACCAGATTATAGTCCAACAGGTTTATTTGAAAGCACAAGCCTGATATAGAAGCAGTGCTCCAAAAGCTATTCTTTTCAAATGAACCTGTTGGATTGCAACCTGGTATTGTCTGATCTTTGACAATGCCTTGGTCTGAGACTGAACAGACTTTTTCCTTAACTCTCTATCCTGTAAAAAGGACAGCTGCTTTTGTGATGTGTCTCAAAAAATGATTGGCATGATGAGGATTTTTTTCTTCTGCCAGTACTATTCAATACCTGCTAAATATCGGACGGAGAAGCAGGAACCTGCACCGCTCGGTTCCACCTTTGACCCAAAATTCACCCATCGTCTCTGCCTGCTCCAGTCCCACCCAAACCTATCTCTTCATATCTTGACACTGTCCTGTCAACCTTGGTCCAAGATGGGGAAAGTCAGCCAGAGCCCTGGTCTTATGGTGCTAAACCCCATCAGTGCCTTTAGGATAGAAATGAAAATGGTGCAGAATTGGAAAGGAGCTAAAACTATGAAGATGGATATCTGGTCAGTGGACTAGACCTGAATGGTTGCTGAAAAAGAAAGACCTTTACACATGCAGATAAAGAGAATATCCTTTTATTTTGATTAGAAAAAACTGAAGCAGTGATAAGGTATCGACTTGCAATCAATACTGATTATGTTGAAAAGAAGTTTGTGCAAATCCAAATTCAAGAGAAAGGTATCAACTCACTGTTACATCCTTCTCAACAAAATCAAACCTACATTACTGATATAAGTTACATATTATTCAAAATTTTCAGCTTAATTATTATCCCATCCACCTTCCACAAGGTGAAGAGGTTGTATCTGATTTAGAGGGAGCACCTGTAATGATATTATTCATTTTTTTTTGTGAAGACCCTGACAATTTATGTGTGATTAACTGAGAAAATATGCCAAGAACAGAGGATCAGCTTGGGAGAAATAGTCATTTTTGATCTCATGGAACAAACAAACAACACATTTGACAAGTACAAGAATTTTGTTCTAAGACATTTGATATGGCCCCTTTTTAAAGAGAAAATGTTTCAGTTGAATCAATCACAATTGCAATTTTGATAGTTTTGTACCTCTATTATTTCACAAAAATATCAATAAAATTAGTCAAATAGGATTTAAAGTTGACAAACTCAAAGCTGATGTTTATTTATTAGTCTGTGATTTTCCAAACTTTTTAAATTCATTCCCAGGTTGAGGACATCGCTGGCTAGGCCAGCATTAATTGCCCATCCCCCGGAGGGCAGTTCAGAATCAACCATATTGCTCTGGGCCTGGAGTCACATGAACCAGAAGGGTTTTTCCAACAATCAACAATAGACTCAGTTGTCATTAGACGTTCAATTCCGGATGCTTTGAAAACAATCGAATTCAAGTCCTTCCATCAGGTCCCTGGATTATCAGTCCAGCGACAATACCATGAGGACGCACACACGCACACGCGCACACACGCACACACGCGCGCACACGCGCACACACGCACACGCGCACACACGCACACACCCTTTGCAGTGGTTTACTTAATGGAATTTAGTATGTCCCAGATTATCATGACTCCATGTTTCCCTGTAACAGATTGACCTGCACCTATTGGGTTTGTTTGCTTGGAAGAAGGTGTGAGTTCTGCAGTCTATCAGTATCAGCTCCATTTCTGTAGAGGAGCGGAGGATTGTGGCCAGAGTTTTTACAATTGCTACACTTACTTCCCTCAATAACTAACAATGCATCCTGATCACTCCACATGACTTTTCCATTTTCAGTATTTTTAAGTACATCTTTCTTATCTATTTCTATCCCTTCCAAAAGTTGCTACTGCTTCCACCTTGACTGCCATATTGGCAATATCCTCTTCATTACTGAGGGCAGATAGAAATATCTCATTGTTGTGCTCAACAACGAGCACCTGAGCTACAAATCTTCTCGCAAACTTTGAAGAAGTATCTCAGCTATTCACCTCTGCTTCTGCAAGAAAATTTTGTTTCTTGTGCTTAATTTGTTCCAGCCTTCTTTTTTCAATTTACATGTGTATAAAATAACTAGGTTCCTTTTTATGTTTGTCATTAATCTGCTGTTATACTTGGTGTTTAACTTTCATACCTGTAGTTTTGTATTTTTTCCACTTTAGGCACATCGCAGTCAACATTGAAAGACACTCTCCAATTACTGAACAATTCTTTGTATGATTTATAGCAAGTGATATCACGGCGAATTCACTTAGAAGAGACAAAATGCTGAGCAAATGTTCCTGGGCATTAATAACAAATGTATAAAACTGCAAAACCTATTGGCCTAACTTAGTCAATGCAGTCAACTGTTTGAAATGATACCTTAGTAATGAGATGTTGTAAAATGACTAAGTCAGCATCAGCATTCACTTCTCAAATGAGTGATCATCAGCAGACCAACTGAACTAATTCTGAACTTGCACAACATCTTATAAGTATCACTTTGACAGTTACAGATAACCTTATTTTGCTCAGTCAGCAGAAAGGTGGTGAATGGTTGTTTGGGCGTATTATAAAATTATAGAGATTTTACCTGCACAGGTTATTGAACCCCTGAGCTCTGACTGACCACTTGCTGAAGTTATCCAGGATTGGCAATGGTGTGTGTGGTCTGCCAGCTGCAATTTAAACAAATTTCCTGTGAATCGAAATTCGATGTAAACCACAGGAGTTTTGTTGTGAATGCTGCATTTGCACCAGGTTGATCTCGTGACCTGGAGCTTTCCAATACATTCAGCTGGAGCAGTGTGAACTAAAGTAGCTGGAGCAGTGAGGCGCTGAGTTACAACAAAAGTCTTCTGTGTGTGAATGAATGGGGACTGTTGGCAACAGAGAGTTGCAGCCAATGGAAATATTTGAGAGCCGGGGAAGCGTCTCAAATCCTTCTTAAATCATCATTGAAAAGTCATTAGAAAATGAGCAAGGACCTCAGCACAGATTGTTAAGAAGTAGAACAAAACACCAGCTTCTTAACATAATGATGGAAATGAAGTGGAAGACACAGGGAGGAGCTGCAAAACAGATTTCCTGGTCTGTAACTAAAGCTTTTGAAACTTTGTACAACAGTTTTACTGGAGAAGGTTACATTTTGTTCACGTGTTGTTAAGCTTGTTGCTCACTGAGGTGTTTTATCTCTCTGACCTCCAATCACATCTCACATCCCCCCATCAACCTCCAGCCATATGGTACCAAAAGGGAACCTTTTACATCTGAAGAGTATTGTCCCAAGAATCAAACACAAGCCCCATTACATTGCCATGAATATTGAAAAAGTCCTGCTATCAAGTGAAGGCAAGTCAAAGAGCACTCTTGCATATCCAAGAATATAAACTCATAAAAAGTTCCCCTTTCTTCAAACCTAGTATTTGAGTCTTTCATCAATATACTCTCAAGTTATTTTCATTATTCCTCACAGGCCTATAATCATGCTTAAAGTTGTATATTTTTACTACAGTAAACATGGAATCATGGAAGTTTTATTTAGTTAAATAAAAAATCATATCTATAACTTGAAGGCCGAACAGTATCAACAATAATTCCATACCGTTTCTGCATTCACTGAAGTTTGTACAGAGATAGCAGCACCAGACGTTCCCTTCTGACAGGCAGTGAGATGCTAATGTAAATTAACTCTAGTTTTGCATTATGACCAAGGAGACAGCTGAGTTTTTAGTTAAGTCTAACGTTACTTCACTGGATTGGGAAGCATAGTTTAGTGACTGTGAGAAATGGACATGATGTATAGCAATGCCAAATTTGCAACTTGGAAATAAACATTTGGAGCCTGAACTGATTCCAAGGTCAAGAAGAATAAAACATTTCTTAAAAGAAAACCTGAATACTGCAGATGCTGAAAATTTTAAATAAAATGACCTTTCTCCAGGAATGCTTGCATCCATATTCTTCTCGTGTCAGATCAGACCTTTACTGCACATCTGTCTGAATTGACTATGAATAAGTGAAACTTTTTTGCCTGATTGTACAGTTGTAAATGCACTATTTTAAAATGTTGATGGTATTTGGTTGTTTGCATGGAGGCAGCAACAATTACCCATCTCTAATTGCTCTTGAGAAGGAGACAATGAGCCATCTTCTTGAATGTGCAGTCAGGGGTAACCTTTTCACACAGAGGGTGGTGCGTGTATGGAATGAGCTGCCAGAGGAAGTAGTGGAGCCGAGTACAATTACAGCATTTAAAAGGCATTGGGGTGGGTATATGAATAGGAAGGATTTAGAGGCATATGGTCTGATTGCTGGCAACTGGGACTGGGTCAGATTGGGATGTCTGGTCAGTTGGACCAAAGGGTCTGTTTCTGTTCTGTATAACTCTATGACTCTACAGTACACTTAAAGTGCTCTGAGATAGAAAGTGCTGTGTGACTCGAAAGGGAATTTGTAAACGGTAGCATTCCGATGGGCTTGACACCTTTATCCTTTTAGGTGGTAGGAGTGTTACTTTTTTGAATAATTCTGTCAAGGAGCATGGATTGGAGGGGGGAGCAAAAACTAGTATATTGTTCTGTCATAGTGTTGAGGTTCTATGGTTTTGTTGGAGTTGCACTCATTCAAACAGGGTGTGGGGAATATTCTATTAGGTCCCGACTTGTGCCTTGTAGATCGTATGCAGACTTTGGAAGTTCAAAAGAGTTCCTCATTACACCTTTCTCAATCTGCCCTAGTAGACACAATCTGCTCTCATAGCAACAATACCTATGTGCCTAATGCAGTTAAAGTTATGATCAATGTTTTCCAAAGGATATTATTGATGGAGTATACAGTGAAGTAATGCTATTAAATTGCCAAAGAAGATTGTTGGATCTCTTTTGATTGAGCTTATCATTGCCTGACACTGTTTGGTGAGTATGTTATTTCCCACAAATCAGTCTTTGTTGCCAGCTCTTCACTACACTTTCATTTACCTGCAGACATTCTGTGGTATTTTACGCTGCAAATTACTCTGGATTTTTTTAACCGGCCCATCTGAACAATTGTTAATGAACAATGTGAAATCTGGACCAGGAAGTGTGAGTTAGAATATTTAATCAAATCGGATGCAGAAGGAAAATATTACAAGAAAGGAATTCTAAAGATAGAATTATGACAGAGAAAAAGAAAAAGAAATGAAAGTACAAGTAAAATCCTCCTCCATACCCAACATCTCCTCACACAGCACCCCTTCACAGGATCCTCCCACACAATCACAGAAGGCATAACACCTGCCCATTACCTCCTCCCTCCTCATTCTCCAAGGTCCCAGTCACACTTTCCACATGAAGCAGCAACTTACCTGTAGTTTATTCAATTTGATGTACTGCATTCACTGTTCACAATGGACAGAGGAACTTCGACTATCTGAATCTCAGTTATCCGAATTACGGAATAGTCGAAGAAGATCTTAAGGTCCCATTGAAACACTACATCAAAGACATGTTTCTAATACTGATCGCGTCTTTTGTTTATAATGATTAAAAATGAACTCGGCTTCTGAAACGCTGCCGAGAACAGTCCTGGACATCGATGGGAGTCCAGGCACTGTTTCCAAATGATTGATCTCCCACCCTCTCTCTCTTCCCAAACTTTCCATGGAGTTCTACACATAGGTGTACCCTAACCACACCCCCTCCCCCCCCCCCCACCACCCCCCATATCCCCCAGATAATGTCTCCAACATTGTCCTGTACAGTAAAAAGTTATGTGTGTGTGCATCTGTGTGTGTGTGTGTATGTGTGTGTGTATCTGTGTGTGTATCTGTGTGTGTGTGTGCATGAGTGTGTGTGAGTATCTGTGTGCGTGCATCTGTGTGTGCGTATGTGTGTGTGCGTGTATCTGTGTGTGTGTATGTGTGTGTGTATCTGTGTGTGTGTATGTGTGTATATCTGTGTGTGTATCTCTGTGTGTATGTGTGTATATCTCTGTGCGTGTGTGTGTGTATCTGTGTGTGTGTGTTTGCATTTGTGTGTGTATCTGTTTGTGTATCTGTGTATGTATGTGTATCTGTGTGTGTGTATCTGTGTGTGTGTATATCTGTGTGTGTGTATGTATCTGTGTGTGTGTGTGTGTGTGTGTGTATCTGTGTGTGTGTATCTCTGTGTGTGTATATATCTGTGTGTGTGTATATCTGTGTGTGTGCTGTGTGTGTGTGTGTGTATCTGTGTGTGTGTATCTCTGTGTGTGTGTATTTATCTGTGTGTGTGTGTGTATATCTGTGTGTGTGTGTGTATCTGTGTGTGTGTGTGTGTATCTCTGCGTGTGTGTGTGTGTGTGTATCTGTGTGTGAGTGTGCTATTTTGAGACTCACACTCCAAAGGCAGCAGCAGTCTTGCTGTTGGTGTCCAGTTCAGCTGCCCCAGAGCGGGGGGAGGGTTGGACATGGGGTGAATGGGGTTGGGGGTGCGAATGGGGGGCATGGGTGGGAGCGGACGGGTAATTTGCGCAATGTGTTGCTGAACGGGGAGCGGTCTTAGCAAGTGCTCGTTGTGTCAATCCCATTGAACTGAGGCTTCAACAATGCAGCAGGTCCCTTTCACACGATTGTGTGTCTGCTCAGAAACAAGCCCTGAGACAGAGAGAGGGAGCAAGGCAGGCAGAGCAAGGAAAAAGGGAATTTCAGAAAACTCCTGAGCCCCAGAGGAGAGTCATTGAATCAATTAAGCAAATAATAAATTATCTGAATGAAATATTGCCCACCCATCTCATTGAGATAATCGAGGTTCCTATGTAAGTCAATGTTTCACATTGGTGAGATGAAATACAGATTGGGTGATCAATTTATGGAGCATCTACATTCTGTCGGCAAAAACGCACCCAAGTTTTCAATTGGTGGCCACTTCAACTTCCCTCTGTGTTCCCACACTGACATTTCTGTTACAGGCCTACTGCAGAGTTCCAGGGAGCCTCAGCATAAGCTTGAAGAACAATATCTCCTTTCCACTTGGGGACCTTGCAACCTCTGGGAATCAATATCTAGTTCAATAACCTTAGAGAAATCAAAGTTAATGTTTTGGGTCCGGTGACCCTTCCTCAGAATTGATGGCCGCAAGGAAAATGTTGACCTATATGCAGAAGATAGGGTGGAGGGAGGGAGTAAGCAGTAAAAGATATGTAGGGATGGAGCCCAAAGACAGAGAAGATCAGTCAGACAGACAAAGGAGTCGATAACAGTCTGGCTGGGAATAGCTGTGAGTGGATACTGTTAAGTGGCTAACAATAGGTAGTGTTTAGGCTGCCAATATGATAACAAAATAGACAGATAAGAGGCTGGAAGAACAAAGCAAGCCAGGCAGCATCAGGAAGTGGAGAAGTCAACATTTTGGGTTGCTACAGATAAAGAGTGAGGGGGATGGGGTGGGGAGAGTCGCAGAATGGTGAGGTAGTGATAGGTGAACACAGGTAGTGGGTACAGCCTGGTTGATCAATGGGAGGGATGAATTTAGTTAATAGGGAAGAGGTGGGGCTGGAAAGGGAACAGGGGGATGGAGGGGGAGGTTATTTCAAATTTGAGAATTCATTGTTAGCTCCTCTGGGCTGTAGGTTGCCCAGGCGGAAGGTAAGGAGTTGGTCCTCCAATTTGCAGTCTGAATCACTGTGCCAATGGAGAAGACCAAGGATGAACATGTTGGAGAGTGAGTGGGACGGGAATTGAAATAGGCGGTCACTGGGAGGTCAGGCTGGCTGTTTTAGCCCAGGCGAAGATGCTTGGTGAACTGGTCACCTAGTCTACGTTGGGTCTCCCCGATGTACAGAAGACCACATCGGGAGCACTGGGTGTAGTAGACTAGGTTGGAGGAGAGGTGGATGAATCTCTGTCTCACCTGGAAGGACTGTTTTGGAGGTGAGGCGGGTAGTGTACAGACAGGTGTTACATCTTTCTCGCTTACATTGGAAAGTACCAAGAGGGGTTGGAGGGGTTGGTGGGAAGCGTAGTGCAAACCAGGGAATGGCGAAGGGAATGGTCCTTGTGGAATTCTCTCATCGGCCACTCTTGCTTCATGGGCGGCACGGTGGCACAGTGGTTAGCACTGCTGCCTCACAGTGCCAGGGACCCGGGTTCAATTCCTGCCTCAGGCGACTGACTATGTGGAGTTTGCACGTTCTCCCTGTGTCTGCGTGGGTTTCCTCCGGGTGCTCCGGTTTCTTCCCACAGTCCAAAGATGTGCTGGTCAGGTGAATTGGCCATGCTAAATTGCCCGTAGTGTTAGGTAAGGGGTATATGTAGGGGTATGTGTGGGTTGCACTTCGGCGGGTCAGTGTGGACTTGTTGGGCTGAAGGGTCTGTTTCCACACTGTAAGTAATCTAATCTAATCTAATCTTAAAAAACCCTCTGGCACACCAACTCTTCACACCCCCACCTTTCCCTTCCCCTTTCCTAACACCCTGGGCCCTAGTTCTACCACTTGATGGGTTCAATGAAGGGGTGGATCTGTGAGCAGCAGTAAGTGGGAGACTGTCAGCTAGAAGTCATGAGCATTTGAGATCAGCAAAACTGGAGATGTATTGGTCTGTGAGTGAGGAGATGGCAGACTGGAGGCTTGGGAAGGGAACATACAAGTGGGAGCATCAGCAAGGTGGACTGCTCAGGGAAGAAATAATAAGGAGAACAGCCCGTGATCCAGAGGTGAGTCACATTCAACAGGAAGTAAATTTGAAACATTGTTAATCTATTAATAAGAATTTTGTAAGGGTTAGCAAGAGGATTTTTAGGCCAGTTAGGTTTAAGGTAGACAATAGTTTTTTTTATATAAAAAATTACTGGTTAGGACCATAGCCCAGCCTCTAGTATATGGTTTCTTCTGGGAAAGTGATAATTGTTTAGCATGTTTCATTCCATGCTGTTGTTTTTTAATAAATGCAGTTGAAGTGTAAAGGGGAGTCAGCTCCATTTTTCAGTGTTTCTCTTTGTTTTTACAGCCTGTTGCACCTACACTTCTCTGTATTCAATTTCATATGCCACATGTCAGCCTGTCCCACCAGGCTATCTCTTCTTGAGTTGCATCTCTATCCTCTTCCCAGTTTACAATATTTCCAAGGTTTTGAAATCCACAATTTGAAGTTGTACCAAAAGTCCCCATGAACCAAGTCCTTAATAAAGATTAAGAAAAACAGACTCTATGGAAAATAAAGAGCGTGAAAGCATGGGAAAGGTTAAAGCATGAAGACCACTGGCAATCTGTGACCTGTGGAAGGATAGGATAAGAATAGTGGACTGCTCTGACACTAATTAACAGAGTAAGGTTGAGGCTGAAAGGTCACTATGGTGAGATGAGATAACACAAGTAATAAAGCAAGTTTCTCTGACAAGATTGGGACAATAAATATTCGGGACATGACATTTAATATCTAATTAATAGTAGAGTCAGCTTGAGACAGGAGACTATTGTAATAGTTGGAATAGCTGAATATTTATCATGACAGGTTAGTCTGGAATGGAAGATCACTGTAGCAGAGGTGATAATAAATATCCAACAGTGACATTAGAATAGCATTATGTAGAATGTACAACTAAGGAGATAATGGGAACAAACATCACTGGCTTATTGTGTAGCTAGAGTGAAGTATTTTGATTAATATAGTTGGACATGCTGATAAGCTCACAGAAACATGATAAAAAATATTATAAAAATCCACAGACCCTAAGGTTCACGGGCATTTGAGAATCTGCTTTCTCGATGTCACAGTTTTTTGTTTGCAAATAAAAGACCTACGTTTTGAAGAACTCTCTGCATCTCCTGGTGATTCTCTACATTTTCTCCATGACAACCCCTACTCAGCTGTCCCTGTTAAACTTCACTATTCCTCCAAAAATAACAGCTCATCACCACTCTCTGCTTCCTATCACTCAGCTAATTTTGATTGTCACAGCCTGTTTTACTGTTTGGACTTTAATTTTGCTGACAAGCCTGCTAGCTGGCATTTCACATCAAACGTTATCAAGAAATCCGTGTACCCCTCATCGACTACATAGTCGGCATCAAACAACTTTATTGCCTCATCAAAATAAAACTTAATACCATTTGCACTTAACACAAACATTGGTTTTCTTTAATTAATCCACATGTCTAAGTGACTAGGCTAATGTTTCTTCCATTTTTCCAATCAATAAGGTTAAACTGACAGGCCTGTAGTTCCTGGAATTATCTTTGCATGTGATCTGAATAAGGATGTAACATGCAGTTCTTTGGCACAAACTATGTACCTAAGAAAGATTAAAGTTATGGCCAATGCATCTACATTGTTCACTTTTATTTCCTTCCAAATCATTGAAAATATCTCCTTTGGTCCTGTCAACTTATAAACTTTAAGTGCTGCCAACCTTTCTGATATGTTCTCACTTTCAATTTTTTAGACATCCAGAGTCTCAATTGCCTCCTGTCTCACAGTGATTTTGATAACATAGAATCCCTACAGTGTGGAAGCAGACCATTCAGCCCATCAAGTCTACACCAACCCTTCGAAGACCATCTCACCCAGACCTACCACTACCTTGTAACCCTGCATTTATCATCTTATCTATCTAGTCTGCATATCCCTGTACACTAGGACCAAGCCAACTGACCTGAACATTTTTGGACTGTGGCAGACACAGGGAAAATGTACAAACTTCATACAGACAGTCACCTGAGGCTGCAATTGAAACTAGGTCCCTGGTGTTTTGAGGGAGCAGTGCTAACCAGAGTCACCGT
Source organism: Hemiscyllium ocellatum (assembly GCF_020745735.1). NCBI lineage: Eukaryota > Metazoa > Chordata > Chondrichthyes > Orectolobiformes > Hemiscylliidae > Hemiscyllium > Hemiscyllium ocellatum. The sequence continues at coordinate 6,979,181 of NC_083406.1, read as the reverse complement.
GTAATTCCAAACATCTTCTTGCTTGGTAAAGACATGCAAATTTCTAGTTCTCCTTGTGGCATCTGCAGTTCTCTGGTTTTCTTTTTGAAAATTCTGTCTGCTGGTTTAAACTGTTTGCAAACCAAATGACTCGATTAACAAGAAGTTGAACTTCTGGGATAGCTGAAATGAAGGTTATGAGGCAGGGGGTTCTTAGATGTGAGCCTCCAGAGTTAGAGCACATCTGTACTGAGGTGTATCAGTGTACAATGTTAGAGACGTGTTTTGGACTGAGATCCGACAATCCTTGGAGAGTTGGAAGAAATTTGAAATGACTATCTTTCCAGATGTTAGTGAAAGGTTGAAGAAATCTTAATCCTTATTCAAGTGTTTGAAACAGTTATCAGACCAAATGAGTAATTTTCCAACTTCTGATAAGTATCTGACTTGAGCTTTTTACAATTACAAGCCCAGTGGCTGCAAAAGGAAACTTAAGATCAAGAGTTTTGATGGGAATATAAGGAACTGTGTTCACTGTACTTTCAATATATATAACACAACTGACTGTGGAAAATAAAGTGTCATTATTGGTTTATTGATTTTTATACATTCAGGTTGTTTTGTTTTAAACTGTGAACCTTCACAATTTATTCTTTTGATACAGGTCTGGGTTTTCAGATTTTGAAAAATGTTATTGGTCTCCATTGAGATCTTAATATCAATGAACAATTTTGCAAGGATTATGCAGCATTCACTGTCCTTGCAGAATCTAAATAGTCAGTCTAGCACCACACAAGCAGTACCATGCAAATAAATTCTTCCGTAATCTGCCTGCCCGCACAAATAAGCATTTGTTGATATCTAATCATCTTTCTTAATACTCTGTGTTCCAACGGAAGGCTATCAGACTACCAAGAAATTAGGTTCCAAAGATGTGCAAAGGAGTGAAGCAATTAATTACGAATCTTAATGCTTGAATAGCACACCAGCATTTCCTACTCAAGCTCACAAATGAAAACTAGTCACCAGGTAATCACTATTGCAAGTGGAATTGAACTCTAGAAGTGAGGAAATTGAAGAAACTCCTTCATACTGCACTGAAGTCTTCAATATTTATGGTGCCATGTGTCTGGAATTGGGAGGTAGTAATTAATGCAAAATGCAGAAGTCCAGGTTTGTTTCCTGAATGCCTTTCCATTTTTATAATCGCCAGATCACTTTTATATAGCTGTTGCTTGTTTTCTTTCAATCAACGAACATACAAAATAGAAGCAAAATTTAGGCTACTTGACCTCGACGTGTCCTTCAAGGAGGTCAGGGCAGATCGGTTTGTATTTTGAATTCCACATTCTCATTTGCTCCTGATAACCTTTGATTCGATTAGATTACTTACAGTGTGGAAACAGGCCTTTCGGCCCAACAAGTCCACACTGACCCGCCGAAGCGCAACCCACCCATTCCTCGACATTTACCCCTTCACTTAACACTATGGGCAATTTAGCATGGCCAATTCACCTAACCTGCACATGTTTGGAAATGTGGGAGGAAACCGGAACACCCAGAGGAAACCCACGCAGACACGGGGAGAATGTACAAACTCCACACAGGCAGGAATTGAACCCGGGTCTCTGGCGCTGTGAGGCAGCAGTGCTAACCACTAGTCACCGTACTGCCCCTGCCTAATAAGATTGCATCTGTCTCTGCCTTAAAATTATCTAATGAACCATTCCTCCGCTGCCTATAAAGGCAGAGAGTTCCAAAGCTGCACAAACCTCGGAAAGAAAATATTTCTGCCCTGATTGGGTTATCTCAAATTTTAAAACTGCCCTCCCTAATTATGGACTAACCCACAAGAGGAAGCATCGTTTCCATATCTACCTTATTAAGACTGTTCAGGATCTTTTATCTTTCAATCAAGACACTCCTTTCACATCCTTCTTTAAATAAGGAGTCTGAAACTGAACACTGTAGTCGAGATGTGGGCTCACTCTATGTAACATTGATCCTGGCACCTGATAAGGAGGCATGCAACAAAGGGATGGTATTGAGCAGAGAACAGACAGCTGTGAGGGACAGATTGCAGTGAGTGGGAGCACTGTGGGAGGGAGAGGGGTGCATAATGGTTCTGGAGCAGTGAAATGATGGTTAGGAGTGGTGGGTCGGGGAGAGCTGGTAGTCAGAGGGGAGATGGTCATTGAGGGACTTTGAGATAGTGGTCAGAGTGATTATGGAAGGGTGTAATGATGGTTGGGAGGCAGCAGAGTTGGGGGAATATTACTGGGAGTTGATGGTGTTTGGTGCGGAGGCTGCTGGCTGTCAAGAGGGTGGTAAAATGGTCTTTGTAGTAAGGGGAGATTAGTCTTGTGATGGTGGAGTTGGAAGCGTCTATGTGAATCTGAGGCAAAGGTAGCTGCTCCTCTTGATGCATAAGCCATTCTATAAGAATGGCAACAGAACTTTGTTATAAAGGACACGTACACCTTCCTTAAAAATCATTGACTGATCCACTTCCAGAGGGTGGAATTGTCATCTGCTCATGCTGACCTAGTTGCCTCCATTAAAACCTTATCTTTGGCTGTGTTCAAATTAAATTTGGATTACATTTGAAATGTGTAAAATATTAAATTCCTCTTGATCTTTTCCTGCTTGTATGGGAGTTAAATTAACACTGAAGTGTCAACCTAGATTGAGTATTCATGCTTCTAGACTGGGGTTTAAACCTACAAACATTTTACTAACAGGTGAAAACATCTCATAGAGGTCTACAGCACAGGTAAATGCCCTTTAGCTCCTTGAGTCTACACCGGTCAAAAGCAAGCACTTAACTATTCTAATCCCATTCCCAGCACTTGGCCCATAGCCCTGTATGCCTTGGCTTCACTCGTGAATGTCTAAGTACTTCTTAAATGTGATGAGAGAGTCTGCCTCCATCGCTCTTACAGGCATGAGTTCCAATTCTCTCTGGGTGAAAATGCTTTCTCGTACACCTCCTCTTAACCACTTTAGCCACATCTGGCCACCATAAAGTCTAGAATGTAGAGGCTGATATACAGTTGAAACTTTGCAAAATCAATCCAAGGATCCACAGATTGAGTGCTGGAATAAAACAGGCATATCATATTTACTTAGAGAAGGATGTGCCTTCAACTGATATTTCACATCCAAGTTAATTTAGCAAAATATTACTGATGTAGATACCATTTATAGAGCTGTCTATTTTGAGTAACATGTTATATCTACTAAGAAAATAAAATCTTCTTGTTTGATGTGCAAATACTGTTTCTTGGAAAGGAGATGGCTGAGTATGGGTCATTAATACTTCAAGCATTTCAAAAGTTTGGGGTGGGCAATGTCATTGTTCTTCATTCTTTCAGGTCTCCAGTTTAGATTGCTTAGCCGAGTGGAATATAACCAGTATACTGGACCTAACTGGACAGGTGCAGAATCTTTCTTATACTTCAGCATTCCAAAAGGGTTTGGGGCGGGCAATATCACTGTTCTTAGTTTTTTCAGGTCACTAGTCCTTGCCACTTCGTGCAGATCAACAATGTATTCCTCAACACAGGTGCAAAATTTCATCTTTAGTGCTACTGAGACTTTATAAAGCTTTGGTTAGGCCCCATTTGGAGTACTGTGTTCAGTTTTGGGCCCAACACCTCATGAGGGACATACTGGCACTTGAGCGTGTCCAGCGGGGATTCACACGGATGATCCCTGGAATGGTAGGTCTAATGTATGAGGAACGGTTGAGGATCCTGGGATTGTACTCATTGGAGTTTAGAAGGTTAAGGGGAGGTCTAATAGAAACTTACAAGATAATACATGGCTAGGAAAGGGTGGACGCGAAGAAATTGTTTCCGTTAGGCGAGGGCACAGCCTTAAAATTAGAGGGGTTAAATTCAGAACAGAAATGCGGAGACATTTCTTCAGCCAGAGAGTGGTGGGCCTGTGAAATTCATTGCTGCAGAGTGCAGTGGAGGCCGGGACGCTAAATGTCTTCAAGCCAGAGATTGATAAATTCTTGATGTCACAAGGAATTAAAGGTTACGGGAAGAATGCAGGTAAGTGGAGTTGAAATGCCCATCAGTCATGATTAAATGGCGGAGTGGACTCGATGGGCCGAATGGCCTTACTTCCACTCCGATGTCTTATGGTCTTATTAACCTGTGAATGATTAATAGATTAATAGCAAAAAGATATGGAGAACTGTTGATCTACAGCAAGAACATGCAACATGCAAGTAAATAGCAAACAATGTTAATGGTTGACATTACAAAAAAACAAAATTCAACCCATTTGTTCAACATAATCTTCAATTAAATTGCATGGTTGGCTGTCTGTCTGATGCTCAATCCCCAGCTTCTAATGTTGCAGTATAATTATTATTAAAGATATGGAAATTGGAAAGCTCTGTTTACCCATTGCAAAGAATAGAAAATCTCAGAATTTTATTCAGCTTCCAGAAGCAATTGTAAACATTTTCTTGGTTCACCAGCCTGCGTATCACAAAGGAATACACACAGCACAATGTAGCTGTAATGAGCCACAATGCATTTCATGGCATCTAATTAATTTCCACAGCACTGGGGTGTTTACACAGCTGTAAACTAAATTGGAGCCAAATTAGATCTACACCCTGGAGATCAGAGTTTTTGCTCAGCAATAAATTTGCAATTTTTCAGCATTCACTCAACTAAAGCTGAATAAGAACAAATGCGAACTCACTCCAAAGATGAGTTAGTACTGGCCTGAATTAGGTGAGTTCCGTATGCCTACACGCAAAGAAAAATAATTTGCATCTCTATAACAAGTTTCATGATGTCAGAAAGTCCAAAAGTGCTTTGCAAACAATTGGATGCTATTGAAGCATTTCTGTGTGAGAAACAGAAATGATGTGCAGCATGGCCCCTCAAGTAGCAATGAGATAATGACTAGATAGTCTGCTTTTTAATGATGTTAGTTGATGGTTAAGACCCCAAATCAAATGCTCTGCATTTCTTTGAATCACAGCTGAGGTATTTTTTACTTTGCCTGATAGGACAGACTTGCCTTCATGCCTGAGAAAGTTGGCATCTCTGATAGCACAGTATTGCATCATTATTGCATTAGAGGGTCAATAAGACCATTAGACCATAAGACATAGGAGTGGAAGTAAGGCCATTCGGCCCATCGAGTCCACTCCGCCATTCAATCATGGCTGATGGGCATTTCAACTCCACTTACTCGCATTCTCCCCATAGCCCTTAATTCCTTGAGACAACAAGAATCTATCAATCTCTGCCTTGAAGACATTTAGCGTCCCGGCCTCCACTGCACTCTGCGGCAATGAATTCCTCAGGCCCACCACTCTCTGGCTGAAGAAATGTCTCTGCAATTCTGTTCTGAATTGACCCTCTCTAATACTAAGCCTGTGTCCATGGGTCCTAGTCTCCTCGCTTAATGGAAACAATTTCCTAGCATCCATCCTTTCCAAGCCATGTATTATTTTGTAAGTTTCTATAAGATCTCCCCTTAATCTTCTAAACTCCAATGAAAACAATCTCAGGATCCTCAGCTGTTCCTCCTATGTTAGACCGACCATTCCAGGGATCATCCTTGTGAATCTCCGCTGGACATGCTCCAGTGCCAGTATTTCCTTCCTGAGGTGTGGGGACCAAAACTGGACATAGTACTCCAAATGGAGCCTAACCAGAGCTTTATAAAGTCTCAGTAGCACAACGGTGCTTTTATATTCCAACCCTCTTGAGATAAATGACAACACTGCATTCGCTTTCTTAATCACGGACCCAACCTGCATGTTTACCTTTAGAGAATCCTTGGCTAGCGCTCTCAAATCCCTTTGTACTTTTGCTTTATGAATTTTCTCACCGTTTAGAAAGTAGTCCATGCTTGCATTCTTTTTTCCAAAGTGCAAGACCTCGCATTTGCTCGTCTTGCATTATGATCTACATTATGAGCTCAAAATCACGGAGCGACACTTGAATCCACAAACTCTGAGTCAGAAGCATGTATTAACCATTGGATAAGGCTTCTTTCACTTGTGCTACTTCGACATCTTTCTTCCTAAGGGCCGATATTTCAAATTTGCTGATTTTACTTAACATCGATATTTAGGTATGTCTTAAAGTATCCACATGATAGGTTGCAGTACATTGAGCATCGAACTCTGATTAATTTTCTCCACATGTTGCCTTGATTTCTTCAATATCCTAAGTAGTAAATAAGCAGCAAAACAATACTTGCAAGTGCTGGAAATTTGAAACAACTTGTGAAATGCTCAAAATGTACAGAAAGTTATTTAGCTGAGGAAATTGAAAAGACCTAGTTCAGGTGGAGATCTTCAAAGAACAATAGAACATAGGAGCAAGCCCTTCAGCTCACCAAGACTGTGTCAATACATAATGCCTTTCCAACTAAAAGCCTTTTGCCTCTATGTGGTCCATATCCCCATATTCCCTGCCACTTCATAGATTTGTCAAGATGCTATTGTACCTGTGTCCACGGCTTCTTCTGGCAGCACATTCCAGGCATTTACTACTCTCTGTGTAAAAAGCCTGCCTCTCACAACTCCTTTAGTCTTACCTACTTTTATCTTTAACCAAAGAAAAAGACTGACTATCCATTCTACTCACGCTTCTCCTAAATTTGCAAACATCTATCAGGCCGCCCCCCCCATTCTTCAACATTAAACTGAAAATAAACCATGTTTATCTAATCTCTTCTGATGGCTAATACCCTCCAAACCAGGCAACAACCTGGTAAATCATTTCTGCACTCTCTCAAAAGTCACCACATCCTTCTGTTAATGTGGTGATCAGAAGTGGACACAATATTCCATATGCAACTGAATTGAAGTTCAATGCAGTTGCAAATCTGTGGAATTGAATACTCAAAATCAGATTAATATTTCATACCAACCTTGTACTTGTTTCATAAAATGTTAATCTCCAACTCCTCCTTCCTGTTCTAATTAACGGTTCTCCATCGAAACACATTACACATTAACCAATCTCCTGAACATATCACACAGTATCTTTCATAAGGATAAGGCCCCAGTTCAAGAAGAGAACTCTCCACACCATCTCAACAGCAATTAGGGACAAGAAATGAATGCTGGCCAAACCAGAGATACCGATATTCCATGAAAGAATAATTTTAAAAATTCCAATCTTTTACCAAGAGACCCGGATCATAGGAAAACTTTTAATGGATCGTAAATCTAGTGACATTGGTTGATAAAAGCTGGGAGTGGGAAGCAAAAAAAAACCAAGGAAACAAAACTATTTTTTCTAGTTGGGAATCTCAAACTTGAACTTAAGCTCACATCCAAATCATTTATATAAATAATGAAAAGTGGTGGACCCAGCACCGATCCTTGTGGCACTCCCTGGTCACAGGCCTCCAGTCTGAAAAACAATCCTCCACCACCACCCTCTGTCTTCTACCTTTGAGCCAGTTCTGTATCCAAATGGCTAGTTCCCCTTGTATTCCATGAGATCTAACCTTGCCAAACAGTCTGCCATGGGGAACCTTGGTGAAAGCCTTACTGAAGTCCATATAGATCACGTCTACTGCTCTGCCCTCATCAATCCTCTTTGTTACTTCTTCAAACAACTCAATCAAGTTTGTGAGACATGATTTCCCACACACAAAGCCATGTTGACTATCCCTAATCAGTCCTTGCCTTTCTAAATACATGGAAATCCTATACCTCAGGATTCCCTCCAACAACCTTCCCACCACTGACGTCAAGATCACTAGTCTATAGTTCCCCTGTCTTGTCCTTATCATCTTTCTTAATCAGTTGCACCACGTTAGCCAACCTCCAGTCTTCAGGCACTTCACCTGTATCAATAACACAAATATCTCAGTAAGAGGCCCAGCTTCCCACAGAGTACAGATGTTCAGGTCTTGGGGATGTAACCACTTTTACGCGTTTCAAGACATCCAGCACTTCCTCCTCTGTAATTTGGACATTTTTCAAGATGTCACCATCTTCATCCCTACATTTTGTATCTTTCAATGTCCTTTTCCACAGTAAATACTGATGCAAAATACTCATTTAGTATCTTAATCATCTCCTGCGGCTCCACACTAAGGCCATCTTGCTGATCTTTGAAGAGCCCTATTCTGTCCCTAGTTACCCTTTTGTCCTTAATGTAATTGTAAAAACCCTTTGGATTCTCCTTAACTTCATTTGCCAAAGCTATCTCATATTCCCTTTTTGCCCTCCTGACTTCCCTAAGTATACGCCTATTGCCTTTATGCTCTTCTAAGGATTCACTCAATCTATCCTGTCTATACCTGACATATGCTTCCTTCTTTTTCTTAACAAACCCTCAATTTCTTTAGTCATCCAGCATTCCCTACACAAACCAACCTTTCCTTTTACCCGAACAGAAATATACTTTCTCTGGACTCTCGTTACCTCATTTCTGAAGGCTTCCCATTTTCCAGCCATCCCTTTACCTGTGAATATCTGCCCCAATCAGCTTTTGAAAGTTCTTGCTTAATACTGTCAAAATTGACCTTTCTCCAATTTAGAACTTAATCTTTTAGATCTGGTCTATCCTTTTCCATCACTATTTTAAAACTAATAGAATTATGGTTGCTGACCCCAAAGTGCTCCCCCACTGACACCTCAGTCACCTGCCCTGCCTTGTTTCCCAAGAGGAGGTTAAGTTTTGCAGCTTCTCAAGTAGGTACATCCGCACACTGAATCAGAAAGTTTTCTTGTACACACTTCAAATTCGTCTCCATCTAAACTCTTAACACGATGGCAGTCCCAGTCTATGTTTGGAAAGTTAAAATCCCCTACCATAACCATCCTATTATTCTTACAGATAACTGAGATCTCCTTACAAATTTGTTTTTCCATTTCCCTCTATTAGAAGGTCTATAATACAATCCCAATAAGGTGATCATCCCTTTCTTATTTCTCAGTTCCACCCAAATAACTGTCCTGAATGTATTGCTAGTAATATCCTCCCTCAGCACAGCTGTAATGCTAGCCCTTAACAAAAATGCCACTCCCCCTCCCATCTTGCCTCCCTTTCTGTCCTTCCTGTAGCATTTGTATCCTGGAACATTAAGCTGCCAGTCCTGCCCATTCCTGAGCCATGTTTCTGTAATTGCTATGGTATCCCAGTCCCACGTTCCTATCCATGCCCTGAGTTCACCTTCCTTCCCTGTTAGGCCCCTTGCATTGAAATAAATGCAGATTAATTTATCAGTCCTACCTTGTTCTCTGCTTTGTCCCTGCCTGCCCTGATTGTTTGACTTGCTTCTGTTCTCAACTGTACCAGTCTGAGATTGATCTCTTTCCTCACTACATCCCCGGATCCCACCCCCTGCCCCCCACCACCCCGGCCTTACGAGTTTATATCTTCCCGAGCAGCTCTAGCAAATCTCCCTGTATATATTAGTCCCCTTCCAATTTAGGTGAAATCTGTCCTTCTTGTACAGGTCACTTCTACCCCAAAAGAGATTCCAATGGTCCAAAAATGTGAATCCTTCCCCCATACACCAGCTCCTCAGCCATGCATCCATCTGCTCTATCCTTCTATTCCTGCCCTCACTCGCTCGAAGCACCAGGAGTAATCCAGATATTACTACTCTCGAGGACCTCCTTTTTAAATTCCTGCCTAACTCTTTGTAATCTTCCATCAGAATCTCAACCTTTTCCCTTCCTATGTTGTTGATTTCAATGTTTGGAATAATCTCCTGCTGTGCCCTCTCCCCCTTGAGAGTATTCTGCACCCTTTCTGAGACATCCTTGATCCTGGTACCAAAGAAGCAACAGGCCATTCTGATTTTTCGCTGCTGGCTGCAGAAACGTCTGTTTGTATCTCGGACTAGAGAGTCCCATAACACAATAGATCTCCTGGAACCCCATGTACCCATCATTGCATTAGAGCCAGTCTCAATACCAAAAACTTGGCTGTTTAGATTAGATACCCTACAGTATGGAAACAGTTATCCTGGCACTGTGAGGCAGCAGTGCTAACCACTGAGACACCGTGCCATACAATATCCTTTTCCATTTTCAGTGCATCAGATTTGAGAGATTGTGGTGAGTACTATTGATCATATATAAGAGTTGAGGCATCCCAAAACTGTTGGATATTTGTTTGCAAGATCTTGAACAGTTATTTGCAGACTTAAGAGAAATGTTTGACCTTGATTTAATCTCACAGGAGAGAAATTATGCATCACCTACATCTCTGTCAGCTTCTTTCGATTCCTTATAGAAGTAGGGTGAGGACTATACATGCAATAGATTAGTTTAAATCGAACCAGCCTTGTATTATCATCAATCTGATCTCTCTCATGTTCTGACTGACAGAAACAGTTCTACAGTAATCGACTCATCTGTTGCAAGCCTGTAGTACATTTTTTTCTCCTATAGATCACTCAGCTTTGTCTTTTCTTATTTCCAAGCAGTTTTGTATTAAGTGAAAGGAAGCTGAAGAAACACTTGTTTCATTTAAGTTTAAATTGGGTGAATGTTTTGTGATGTAATGGTAATGATTAATGAACTCGTCATCCAGAGGTCTGGAACGAGAATTTAGGAAATGGAAGTTACAATCCCACGATGACCGGCTTCAGAATTTGAAATCAGCTTTTAAAAGCTTATCAATTAAAAATGGCTATCAATAAATTGCGTTCGTGAAATCATTGGCCTGCCCTGAATCCAAATTTATTCAACCAAAGTGGCTTTTCATTTATGGTTTTAATTTCCTCGCTGGATTCCTCCAGTGTAGAGTATTGCCAATTGTGCTTGTATGGCCAACAAAGTTGTAAAGGACAGGCCAGAGACCTTCATCAACTGGCAGGCCTTCCACTCCTTGATGTTCAACTGGGTCTGCGATTACAACAGGAGCTACTTCCATATATGTGCTTGCTATCCAGCAACTGCCATGCATATTTGGAAATTCAGGATGCATCCACACAAACATGGATTCCAGAGGACAATGACTATGCTTGGAAGAGATGGCTCCTGATCCCTGTAGGAGATCCCGACATCTGTAGGAGATCCTGACACAGCTCAATAGAGGGATTGACACTAAAGGTACCTGCTGTCAACAATCACTGTAGAGCAGGCCATTGGACTCTAAAGATGTAGTTCTAGTGTAGTGCAGGTGGCCGGATTAGTGAGGTGGCTGCCCTGCATTACACTTCTGCAAGGATCTTGCATGTAGTGCTCTGCTCTTCACATATTTCAGAGAGATGTGGCCCTTGATGGTGCTGAAGTTCTAGAACACCATGGCTCATCAGAGTAAGAGGAGGAGCTGGACACAGAAGGGACAGAACAAGAGGAAGAGGAGGAGGACAAAGATGCAGAACACAGATTGGTCTTGGCTGCACAGTGTGGAGGTGCCACAGTCCAGAACAGACTTTGATTTCTCATCAGGAAAGCATTAATGTCAGGGATCATCTGATTCAGGCATGTTTCATCTGAGCCCCTCTAACCCCCTCTAATACCATGATCCAGTAGCACACTTTGAGTTGCTAGTATTGTGCTTCTATTGGAGATGAAGTAAATCCACTTCTTTTGCAATAAATTGATCTATGGTAACTCCGCCCTTTCCTTTATGAAAGCTTGCTCTCCATGTGTCCGATGTAATCCTCCAATACACCCTCTCTCTTTCTTTATGTAGCCACTACACATCGAAAGTTCTTTAGCCTGGAGCCATGATTACATGGCCTCAAAAAATAGAAAAAGGTATGACAGGCACATGCAGACCGTAGCCTGGTGTGGCGAACTCTGCTCTCAGCAACGGCTACTTCCTTCCTGGAGGCTGAAAGGAGCTGAGGCAGCCTGTGTATTTGTCTCCTCTGTGGTTGCTCAGATCCATATCATGTCGCTCCTCATCTTGGAGATGCTAGACAGGTCTCCTTCCGTACCTGTTGCATTAGCATAATTGCATGCACAGTCTAGACTCTGAGAGATGTACAGAACGGAAACAGACCTTTTGGTCTAATTCATCCGTATCGACCAAATATCCTAAATTAATCTGGTTCCATTTGCCATCACTTGGCCCATATCCCTCCAAACCCTTTCTATTCATGTACCCATCCAAGTGCCTTTTAAATGTTTCAATTGTACCAGCCTCAACCACTTCCTCTGGCAGCTCATTCCATACACACACCACCCTCTGCGTGAAAAAGTTGCCCCTTAGGTCCGTTTTAAATCTTTCCCCTCTCACCTTAAACCTATGACCTCTAGTTCTGGACTCCTCCAACCCAGGGATAGGATGTTGTTACTCTATTCATGCCCCTCATGATTTTATAAACCTCTATTAGGTCACCCCTCAGTCTCTGACACTCCAGGAAAAACAGCCTCGGCCTATTCAGCCTCTCCCTATCGCTCAAACCCTCCAACCCTGGCAACATCCTTGTCAATCTTTTTTGAACTCTTTCAAGTTTCACAACATCCCCTAGGAGGGAGACCAGAATTGCACACAATATGTCAAAAGTGGCCTAACCAATGTCCACGTGATCTCCCAACTCCAATACTCAATGCTCTGATCAATAAAGGAAAGCATGCTAAATGCCTTCTTTACTATTCTATCTACCTGAGATTCCATTTTCAAGGAACTAAGAACCTGCATTTCAAGGTCTCTTTGTTCAGCAACACACCCAGGACCTTACCATTAAGTGTAGAAGTCCTGCCCTGGTTTGCCTTTCCAGAATGCAGCACCTCACATTTATCTAAATTAAACTCCATCTGCCACTCCTCAGTCTTTATGAATGTATGCGCTTCATTTCAAAATGATAACATCATTGAATATAATGGGGAGATTGCAATACTTTCTGTTGTTAGACAGTGGCATTGCCTGGAACGTGTATGGCAGGAATGTCATTTGCCAAGTACCGACTCAAGTTTGTATGTTGTCCAGATTCTCCTGTATGTTGGCATAAGCAGCTTCAATAACTGAGGAATCCCAAATGGAATTAAAGATTGGGCAATTATCCGTGAACATTCCACTCCTGATCTTATGACTTAAGAAAAGTTATTCATAGGAACATCAGAATGCTCAGAGAGGATACATTTCACGTGACATTAAGATAGATGCAGGCATAGGCAGAGGAAGAAGAGAAGCTGCATAATGACTTGGAGAGGTGAGGAGAATGGGCAAAGAAATTGTGTTGGGCATTGGACTGCCCCGCTGAGAGTACTTTCTGTGCCCTTGCCAGCTTCAGTGAATCTTCAATCGATGTTCGAATGGAGCAATCGTGATTAAGTAGAGGTGGGAGAGGTAATAGGTGGTATTCAGCAGGGCATTTCCTTGTTCACCTTTGACCTGATGCCATGACGTTTCATGGGGTCTGAATTCAAGTTTGTGGACTCCCAGAGCAATTCTTCCCTGATTGTCACCTCTGCTATGGTCTATCCCAGTGATGGGACAGGCCATACCCAAGGACATTCATGATGGTGTCTGGGACATTTTCTGTAAGGTATGAATATCATTCTGTTAGGATGTTCCTTGACTCGTCTGTGCGATAATTCTCCCAATTTTTGACAAAGTCTCCAGGTGTTAGTAAGGAAAACCTTACAGGGTTGAATTTACTGTGGTTGTTTCCAGTGCCTGGAGTGATATGATTTGATTCCCTACTTTATGGAAACAGTCCCTTCGGCCCAACAAGTCCATACTAAAATTCCAAAGAATACCCATCCGGACCCATTCCTCTACCCTATATTTACCTCTGACTAATGCACCTGATACTATGGGCAATTTAGCATGGCCAATTCATGTCTTTGGATTGTGGGAGGAAACCCACGCAGACACAGGGAGAATGTGCAAGCTTCAAGCAGACAGTCACTCGAGGCGGGAATCGAACCCGGGTTCCTGGTGCTGTCCAATATTTATTGATCCTTCCAGTTTCATTCCTTTCTTGAACTTTTGTAGTAGTATGTTAGAACTGAGTTGCTTGCTAGGCCACATCAGAGGGCATTGAAGAGTCATTCAGTTTTCTATTGATCCAGAGTGAAATGTAGGTAAAGATGACAGAATAACATTTTGTTAAAGGGCATTACATGGGTTTATGAGCCAAATGACAATAGTTTCAGACTTTGTAATAGTTTTAAATTCCAAATGTTTTAATTAATTGCATTTAAATTCAGTGTCTCCTTTGTCATTGGATTGGAAACATGTTGCTTGAGGAAAAAAAAATCAGACACAGTCTGAGAATTCTTGCCCCTCACTGCTTCTAATGCTATTCCAGTTTCCATTTGGGCTGAAAATGTGTTGCTAAAAAAGCGCAGCAGGTCAGGCAGCATCCAAGGAACAGGATGCTGCCTGACCTGCTGCACTTTTCCAGCAATACATTTTCAGCTCTGATCTCCAGCATCTGCAGACCTCACTTTCTCCTCGAACAGTTTATATTTGGGTCCATTACAACCACATTATAATATACAACCACATTATAATATACAACCACATTTACAATATCTGTAAATTTGTTCACCTGCATCTTCCCATTAGTTTGTGGTTTACAGTCAACACGAAATAAGGGAATTTTATCTTTTTTTGCTTCTTGGACATGAAGATGATGATGTTCGGGTTGGTTGAGGATGTGCCTGAAGTTATGAGGTTGCTTGGTCTGAATCTCTGCCAACAGCATTTGCCCCATCGCTGACACACCAATTTATCATTTCCTTGGAAGGCCTGCATCTGTTGCAGCAAGTGAAGAAATCTTGGGGAGTAGAGACGTTGGCTGTACTGATTGTGCTCTCCACACCAAACCTTCTTCTCTGCATTTCAGCTTCTAGTCATCAGACTGGACTCACCTGACTCCAGACATGAGAACTTTCAATCTTTACTGGCTATATAAAGAAAGAGAAAGGAAGTATTGAAGCACCACCCAATCACTTCTGGCTGAAAATGGTTGTAAAAGCTTCCAACTTTTGTGCGGAGGTGCCGGGCTTCCCATTGGAGATATTCATGGAGCCTCCTCCCATTGTTGGTTGTTTAATTGTCCACCACAATTCATAACAAGACCCGGCAGGACTGCAGAACTTTGATCTGATTCAATGGTTGTGGAATCACTTAGTTAATTCCAAATCACACTGTCCCATGTCAGATCTCTCATCGATCATGCATCTGGTCCCATGTTGTAGCTTCATCATGCCAACATCCCATTTTTGAATTTTTGGCTGGTTCCCCTCCTAGAATTGGTCACCTGACCTGACAGCAGTGATTGAATGAGAGATATGCTGCACCAAGATGTTCGAGATAAACACCACAAACACAGATGATCAGCTCAATGTCACTTTGTTGTTTAGAAAACCCATTGTGCATAAATTGGCTGCTGTTGTTTTCAACTTAATAGTTCAAAGGAATTTAATTAACTATAACGTGCTTTGGCATGTCCTCATATCATGAAAAGTGCACTGTAAGTGTAAATCTTTCTTTCTCACTGTATAAATACAATACACCACTGAGATTATTGATTGATGTCAAACAAAGCAATGCTGTCATAATTTATTGATCCTGTGGTGTATACCTAACATGTATTTTTGTAGCAGAGCCTGTCATTCCTCACTGTAAATCCTTCCGATGTGTTCACCAGCATGTACCAACAATCTGCAAGGGCCCAGTGCTCTATGCAGTCCTTACTGACAGCCTAACAGGATTTATTAATCCATGCACCATTTGTTAAATGTGGGGTATTTTAAAAAAAAGGTCATAAGAACCTGCTTAAGATAATCAAAGTTATTAGTTTGGAAAGGTTCACCTCAGCCGTGGTGTGTGAATGAGGGCACATGCCAGGAGGTAAGTATTACAGAAAATAAGTGGAGGCTCTGCGTTACCCATTCAAAAACATTTTATTTTATTTTGCATTAATCCCTGTATGGACATTGATCTACTCTTCAGCCACACACATAATTCACTCAACACCACAGAGTGAAAAGTATTTACAGAAATGACATTGCTTCATGTTTTACAGTGGCATAATCAGGGAAAGAATGAGGAGGAAAATCCAAAATGCATTTCAACCAGACAAAAAAAGAAATCAATTGAGAATTGTTGTTTGCAAAATACATTCCCCTAAGTTTATTTATTTAATCCTTAAAAATATGTTGGTATAATATCCAGCTCCATTGCCCCAGGTCACCTTGCAAACCTCCTAATATTTGGTTGGGAAAAGTAACAATTGATCAAACACTCTGTCACACTTAGCCATGATAGTACGTGAGGAGATGAGAGAAATGACAGAAAATTTGAGCTGAGTTTCATCAGTATGGATATGGTAACTGGCTTTGAGTTTGTGCATGATATGACCCAGTGATAGTTTACAGAGAAGGAAGTACAGAGAGTAACAGGTATAGATCTTGACCTCAAGGATGATTGTATTGGATATGAAGAGGTTATCACTACAAATGGATTGGCAGTGTCTATATCAGAGCTGAAAAATGTGTTGCTGGAAAAGCGCAGCAGGTCAGGCAGCATCCAAGGAGCAGGCGAATCGACGTTTCGGGCATAAACCTTTAATCATTCCTGATTCCTGCCTCATTCCTGATGAAGGGTTTATGTCTGAAATGTCAATTCTCCTACTCCTTGGATGCTACCTGACCTGCTGTGCTTTTTCAGCACCACATTCCCGACTGTGTTAGAGAAGGGAAGACATTGGACTTTATTTTTGAGAAGGTGAGTTTTCAACTAAATGTTTTGAGGCTTAATCTTATTTTAGGAGGTTGAGGCTTGAATTGGGGCTAGTGAAGAACCTATCAATATGGCTTTATTTTGCAATTTAAATATTTCAGTAAAGTTGAGAAATGGAGAATGAGTTTTAAAAATTAGCAATCCTCAAAACAGAGGATTACAAGTTGGGTGAAGTTATGTAAACAATGTGGAAGAGAATAAAAAACTCAGCGGAATAACAGAGAATCACTCACGATTCATGATCTTGGCAAAAATACAGGGTTCCTTACACACGTTGCTGAAGAATATGACCTTGGAGTACAGATTCATAGTTCATTGAAAGTCACAGGTCAATAGGATAGTGAAGAAGACATTTGGTATGCTTTCCTTTGTTGGACAGAGTTTTGAGTACAGGAGTTGGGAGGTCATGTTGTGGCCACTTTTAGGTAGGCCAGTTTTGGAATATTGTGTGAAATTCTGGTTTCCTTCCTATTGGAAGGATGTTGTGAAACTTGGAGGATTTCAGAAAGATGGCACGGGCCATTTCCCGGGGGCAGTACCAGAGTGCACGGGCCATTTCCCGGGGATAGCAGCAGTGTGAACGGGCCATTTCCCGGGGATAGCAGCAGTGTGAACGGGCCATTTCCCGGGGATAGCAGCAGTGTGCACAGGCCATTTCCCGGGATAGCAGCAGAGTGCATGGACCATTTCCCGGGGTAACAGCAGTGTGCACAGGCCATTTCCCGGGGTAACAGCAGGGTGCACGGGCCATTTCCCGGGATAGCAGCAGTGTGCACGGGCCATTTCCCGGGATAGCAGCAGTGTGCACGGGCCATTTCCCGGGGTAACAGCAGGGTGCACGGGCCATTTCCTGTGGGTAGCAGCAGTGTGCACGGGCCATTTCCCGGGATAGCAGCAGTGATTAGATTAGATTAGATTACTTACACTGTGGAAACAGGCCCTTCGGCCCAACAAGTCCACACCGACCCGCCGAAGCGCAACCCACCCATACCCCTACATTTACCCCTTACCTAACACTACAGGCAATTTAGCATGGCCAATTCACCTAACCCGCACATCTTTGGACTGTGGGAGGAAACCCACGCAGACACGGGGAGAACGTGCAAACTCCACACAGTCAGTCGCCTGAGGCGGGAATTGAACCCAGGTCTCTGGCGCTGTGAGGCAGCAGTGCTAACCACTGTGCCACCGTGTCACCCTAAAATTGAATTCAAGTTCCATCTTCCGCTATGGCAGGATTTGAACCAAGGGTCCCAGAACGTCACCTGGGTTTCTGGTCCAGTGACAATACCACTAAGCCATTCCCTTTTTTGCATCCAAGTGTCCCATTTCTTCCATACTAAATCCTGAAAAGGTTTATTGGTGCTAACATCTAGTGGCGGCACCATGCTCATAAGGCCTCCAGGGATCATTGCAATGTCAGTATTGTTAGCTCATTGTTCACTGATAACACTTATTCTGTGTGATCTGAACATATCCCAAACCAGTAAGCTTTCTTCCTGTCTAAGTCCATCCAGTCCCATATTCCAGACTTCCCTTATCCATGTCTTGCAGCCACCTCCATTCATCCACCCTTTTTCATGGATGAGGAAAGCAATGCCTTTTTAGAAATTGCTATTTGGGCAGGGTTTTCTGTTTAAAAATCACCACAGGCTATAACTTTGTTCCATTTGCCATACAACCAAGTACCACAGTGAACCGACTCCTTTCATGGCCAGTAGTCTTAACCAAAACTGTTTTTGCTCCAATCTTGTCCACAGTTTTGTTCACTGGCGTATCAAAGTTCACTGGGGTTTTGTCCATGTTGTTGATGCACGAGAGTATGCATCTATTTTTCTTCTGATTACAAAGAGATGGAACCCAATTAACTTGCCATTAAGTTCTTCTGGTAGACGTTGGGCAACATTGGTTTTCTATCTGAGCACTAAATTATACCTTTTCATTAACCTACTGTACCATCCAGCACTGGCTTTGAAATCAATGAGTCCATCTTTTTTTGCTGTGTTTTTGTGCGTATTCTTATACATTGTTGAGTCACTATAATTCCATTCTGACAACACTGACTTACCCAGTCAGCAACCTTTTCTCCTAGCAGTGGCCACTTGTTCAACTGTCCTCAGTTGGCCTATTTCTGCTTTGGCACAGCCTTTAACTGTGCGGCATTTATCATCCAATCTCAGACAAGTTTTTCGGAAACACAGATTTCCCTTGCAGCCAAGCTGTTGCTCTTCTTCTCTGCAAATTCAATAGCTTTTAGTTTAAACCGTGCTCTATACTTGTTTTTTCATGATGCTATTTTGTCAGAAAAATTTGACGGAGTTTTCAATAAGTTCAGAGCACAATTGTACATGACACCTACTTCGAAGAAATTGAGGCAACAGCAGAGAGACAAGGTTGAGGGATGCTATAACATACTGTAGATATTTGCATTCACTGGTCAAATATATGTAAGTAAATATTACATAAATAAGTACTTAAAGTAGATAAAATATTTTTATGTACATATGCATTTATCAACACTTAATTTAACGATTTGTAAATTACATTGCGCAAATATATACTGATGCGCATAACATGTGATGTTGCAGGTATTGAATCAAAAATTTGCAAATCATACCCTTTAAGTCTACATATATGGTCAAGAGGAGGCCCCTGAAAAACTAGGATCAACTTAAACATGAGGTCTATGAAAAATACGAGATTTTTTGCCAACTTCATGTATAAGCTGACCCTTTATTTTTGGGCAAAACATATGGTATTTTTCATAAACCTCATGTTTAAGTTGATCCTAGGTTTTCAGGTCAGCTTATACATGAGGTTGACCTATACACAAGTATATATGGTAGTTTCAGTCCTTTTTTTAGATTTGCTGTTAACCTGAACAAAAGAGATCTTGTATTTCTCAATCCAAATCTTGCTTTCTGTTGATTTTCTATTTCAACACATTGGCCTAATGGAAATGTAGATTTAACAAAAAAAAGTCTGCTGTTGCCATGTTTATTATTCCCATGACAGTTTCCCACTACAGAGTTCACATTTCCACATCTCTCTGCTGGCATGAACACACACTTATTAAAGTAAGATATCAAGGATTCATTTGGGAATTGAATTCCCTTAGTATTTTTCTGCAAATTTATTGAAGAAGCTTGCTATATTGTAATTAAAAGGCAAACATATTCAAGATGAATGAAGTGGCTTCTTTTGTCTTCTAGAATTTAAAGCTATTTACAAGCTGCACATTACCCTCAATTATATCATTACTTTTCAAAGCACTGTATGTTACATTAAACATTACCAAAACTAAACAAAAGTTCCTATCAAAGTTTTAAATATGAGGTCGGAGTTATGAAGGACTAGCCATTTAGTTATCCAAGAAGTCTTTTGTTTTCCCTTCAATTTGTTCAATTTTACGTCCCTTTGTGTAATTGTTCAACATAATCATGCATTTTGCATTAAGTAAAAGCAGACAAAATGGTAATTTAATCACCTTTTTTTCTTGCAATCCTTAACAGGAAGAGACATGAAACAAATGTTTTGGGAGGTTTATTTAGCCTCCTCTTGTTTGAGGCAAGCCAGCATCCCTCCCTGGGCCCCACAGAAACAGCGATAGGACAATCTGCTGCTTGAAGATGATAGACAGAGGAACTCAGAAGGCAGGAGCAGAAGTAGGCAGTCCGACCCCTTGATCTTGCTCTGCCACTCAATCCCCTAATCCCATCATTTCCCATATTCCTTGATCCCTTTTGCCACAAGAGTTACATCTACCTTCTTCTTGAAAATACAGAATGTTTGGCATCATCCATTTTCTGTGGCAGTGCATTCCATAGGCTCAGCACTCTCTGGGTGAAGGAATTTCTCTTCAATTCAGTTGGAAAAGATTTATCCCTTATCCTTAAGCTCTGACCCCTAGTTCTGGACTCCCTACAATTAGAAACATCCTTCCAGCATCTAACCTTTTAGTCCTGTTGGGATTGTATAGGTTTCGATGAGATCCCCTTCATTCTTCTAAACCATACTGAATAAAATCCTGACTCAATCGCTCCTCATAGGTCAGTCCTGCTATCCCAGGAATCAATCTGGTATACCTTTGCTGCACTCTCTTTACAACAAGAAGATCCTTCCTCAGATAAGGAGACTAAAACTGCACAGATTTCACCTGTGGCTTTACTAGTGCCCAGTCATTCCTGATGAAGAGCTTATGCCCGAAACGTCGAATTTCCTATTCCTTGGATGCTGCCTAACCTGCTGTGCTTTAACCAGCAACACATTTTCAGCTAGTGCCCAGTCTGTGTAGGTTGTAGTACACAGAAAGCCTGACACCAGTGCTGTGATAGATACCAGCTCATAGGCATAGCTACTACTATGTTGGTAGTACCATAGTGGTATACCTACTAAAAGTAAATTTATATTCAGGGAGAGCCCCAAAGACTGGGATGAATTTAGAATCCAGCAAAGGAGCACCAAAAACCAAAAGAAAGAAAATAAACTACAGCAGCAAACTAACCAGGTATATAAAAAAACTGACAATAAGAGCCTCTTTAACTGTTAAAAATGAAGAGGGAGAGGTCAAAGTGAACATATCCCTTGGAAAATGAATCTGGGGAAACGGTTGTGGAGAGCAAAGAAATGGCAGAGACGTCAGACTCCTTTTTGCATTGGTCTTTATAGTGGAAGATATTTCAAACATTCCAATAATACTATAAAATACAGGGGAGAAATTAAATACCAACGCCATTACTAAAGAAGTAATACTAAACAAACTAATGGGATTAAAAGCAGTCCCTGATGACTCGCATTCTAAGATCAGAAAAGAGGTAGCTACAGAGATAGTGGATGAATCAATTGTGGATGAAACAATCCTTCAATTCTCGAGAAGTACTGGAGGATGGGAAAAATGTCCATGTGAAACCCTTACTAAAAAAGGGAGAGAGGCAAAATTTGGGTCACTACTAAGCATCTATTGTTGGAAAAATGTTGGTATCAATTAATGAAGAAGTAATAGCAACTCATTTGGAAAACCATAATTTCATCAAGTAGAGTTGGCTGGTTCCATAAAAGAAAAATCATGTCTGACTATTTATTTGTTTTCTCAAGGAAGTCTCCACTAGAATGGATAGAGTGGATGTGTTGTGTTTGGATTTGCAGAAGGCATTCACAAATTGTTAAGTCACAAGATCAGATTCCATGGTGTTGAAGGTTTTATATTTGCATAGCTAGACAAGTGGCAAATGGCAGGAAACAGTGAGTAAGGATGAGGGATTGTTTCTCAGACTGAGCAACCTGTAATCAGTAGGGTTCGACAGCAATCAGTGCTGGCACTGCAACCATTTCCTAATAAGTTGGTGGAGGGATGCCAGTGTTCCATAACCAAATTTACAAATGACCCAAAAAAAGGTGGGAAGGCAACTGGCGAGAGGAGTACAAACAGTTTACAGAGAGATGTTGATAGGTTAAGTAAGTGGGCAAAATATTGACAAATGGATTAGAATGTGGGAAAATGTGAATTGTTCATTTTTGATGGGAGAACAAAAGAACAGCATTATTTAAATGGAGAGAAACTGCAGAAAGCTGCAAAATAAAGGGACTTGGAGGGACTTGTGCACAAAACATAGGAAGCTAGCACACAGGGGCAGCAGGTTAATGGAATGTTGGACCGTATTTCCAGGGAGTTCAGCATATGAGTAGGGAAGTCTTACTATAACTGTACTGGTGCTGGTGAGACCATCTCTGGAATACTGTGAGCAGTTTGATCCTCTTATTTAAGAAAAATATTATGTATTTGGAGGCAGTTCACTAGGATGATGGAGGGATTGTCTGATGAGCCAAGGCCAAATAGAATGGGACTTTATTCACTGAGTTTAGAAGAATGAAAGATAATCTCATTGAAATATACAAGATTTTTAAGGTGCTTGACAGGGTAAGTGCTGAGAGTATGCTTCCCCTCGTGGGAGAGCCAAGGACCGGGGGCATAGTATCAGAATAAAGGAGTGCTAATTTAAGACTGAGATGAGGAGGAATATCTTCTCTCAGAGGGTTGTGAGTCATGGGAACTCCTTGCCTTAAACAGCTTTGGGCCAGAATCCTTGTCCTTGTGTATATTAAAGGCTGGGACGGACAGACAGATGGATGGGCAGGCACATGATAATGAGGGGAATAAAGAGGTCTGGGGAAAATGCAGAAGGTGAACATGAGGAATGTCAGGTCAGCCATGGTCCAATTTAGATTAGATTAGATTCCCTACAATGTGGAAACAGGCCCTTCGGGGCAACAAGTCCACACTGACCCTCTGAAGAGTAACCCACCCAGACTCATTTCCCTCTGACTAATGCACCTAGCTCCATGGGCAATTCAGCATGGCCAATTCACCTGATCTGCACATCTTTGGACTGTGGGAGGAAACCAGAGCACCTGGAGGAAACCCACGTAGACACAGGGAGAATGTGCAAACTCCACACAGTCAGTTGCCTGAGGCTGGAATGGAACCTGGGACCGTGAGGCAGCGGTGCTAATCACTGATCCACAGTGCCGCCCCAAATTTAATGGCAGAGAAAACAGCCTACTCCAGTTCCTATTTCTCATTGTCTTATGGTTTTAAAAAGATCGTTTTTTTTACATTAATTTTGTCAGGACTCACTGTAGTGCACTAAAAATCATACTTAAACTTAAAGCTTAACTTAAACTCTAACCCTTTTAAATTCCCTCCTTCACAAACAGACAGACAACAAAAGCAAGCTGGATCTAAAGAGTGGAAAAAGTTTTTAAAAATCTTTGAAACACAGATCAATAGCACAGTCTGTTTGCTTTCTTTCATTTTGTTTTGATACTTTGATGTTGAGTAAAAAATGAGGTCTGCAGATGCTGGAGATCACAGCTGCAAATGTGTTGCTGGTCAAAGCACAGCAGGTTAGGCAGCATCTCAGGAATAGAGAATTCGACGTTTCGAGCATAAGCCCTTCATCAGGAATAAGAGAGAGAGAGCCAAGCAGGCTGAGATAAAAGGTAGGGAGGAGGGACTAGGGGGAGGGGCGATGGAGGTGGGATAGGTGGAAGGAGGTCAAGGTGAGGGTGATAGGCCGGGGTGGGGTGGGGGCGGCAGAGGAGATGACCTGGGGGGAGATGCTGGTGTTGCGTCTGACACTAGCCTGGAGGGATTCTGAGGCATGGAAGCTGAGGGTAATAGTGATCTTCATAGAATCTAAAAGTACCTTCCTCATCCTGCTCTATAGCTGGAGGGTGTGTTAGATTAGATTATTTACAGAATGGAAACAGGCCCTTCTGCCCAATAAGTCCAACCAACCTTCCAAAGAGTAACTCACCCAAACCCATTCCTCTATATTTACCCTAAACACTATGGACAATTTAGCACAGCCAATTCACCTGACCTGCACAACTTTGGATTGTGGGAGGAAACTCACACAGACATGGGGAGATTGTGCAAACTCCACACAGACAGTCACCTGAGGCTGGAATCAAACCTGGGTCCCTGGAGTTGTGAGGCAGCAGTGCCAACCACTGAGCCACCGTGCCTACCACATTGTAGGAGGTGACACTGTTCAGTAACCACACTCAAGACCATATCTTTAAATGTCCCTTATTTTTGGACTGTACACAGGAAGATATTGTTTTCAACTAAGGATTCTGTAATGAGATGGCTCCAGTTTCAAAGATTTTCTGCTGCACATTGTGAGTTGTATATAATGATGCCTATTCCTGGAAAAGTGAGAGCAAACCAGATGGGCACAGCCAATAAGTTCTGAGCCAATGTCCCGACAGTTTAACAAGAATGTGCTGATTGGCTCCTGACCAAGTGACCATGGCTTGAGAGAGGCCAATGCAGGGGAAAGAGAAAGCATCAAACCATCTCGACGAATCAGAAAGTCTCTAGTGACAGCGAGTCAGCTTTCACTCACCAGTCTTGACAAATTCGCTGTTGAAGAAGAATAAAACATCTTCAGAGATATTGAAACGTTAATTCTCAGCCAATGAGTGAAAGAGTGAACCACAGTGTGTAAACAAACTCGTGTCAACATCAAAGTTGGTTCACTCTTTCACTCATTGGCTGAGAATTAACGTTTCAATATCTCTGAAGATGTTTTATTCTTCTTCAACAGCGAATTTGTCAAGACTGGTGAGTGAAAGCTGACTCGCTGTCACTAGAGACTTTCTGATTCATCGAGATGGTTTGATGCTTTCTCTTTCCCCTGCATTGGCCTCTCTCAAGCCATGGTCACTTGGTCAGGAGCCAATCAGCACATTCTTGTTAAACTGTCGGGACATTGGCTCAGAACTTATTGGCTGTGCCCATCTGGTTTGCTCTCACTTTTCCAGGAATAGGCATCATTATATACAACTCACAATGTGCAGCAGAAAATCTTTGAAACTGGAGCCATCTCATTACAGAATCCTTAGTTGAAAACAATATCTTCCTGTGTACAGTCCAAAAATAAGGGACATTTAAAGATATGGTCTTGAGTGTGGTTACTGAACAGTGTCACCTCCTACAATGTGGTAGGCACGGTGGCTCAGTGGTTGGCACTGCTGCCTCACAACTCCAGGGACCCAGGTTTGATTCCAGCCTCAGGTGACTGTCTGTGTGGAGTTTGCACAATCTCCCCATGTCTGTGTGAGTTTCCTCCCACAATCCAAAGTTGTGCAGGTCAGGTGAATTGGCTGTGCTAAATTGTCCATAGTGTTTAGGGTAAATATAGAGGAATGGGTTTGGGTGAGTTACTCTTTGGAAGGTTGGTTGGACTTATTGGGCAGAAGGGCCTGTTTCCATTCTGTAAATAATCTAATCTAACACACCCTCCAGCTATAGAGCAGGATGAGGAAGGTACTTTTAGATTCTATGAAGATCACTATTACCCTCAGCTTCCATGCCTCAGAATCCCTCCAGGTTAGTGTCAGACGCAACACCAGCATCTCTCAGTTTGTTGTGTATTGGCAGAGCAGGGAGATCAGAGGTAGTGCACACATGAATAAGAAACTTCAGTCTCTTTTTGAAACTGGGAGTAACAGCAGAAGTGGGGTTTATGGGGATAGTGAGATTTCTAATGGTGTCTGGAGCCACTGAATGTGTGCATGTAGCTTTGTGGTCACTGCATCTGATGAGAAGAGGTACTGAAACTGGAAAATATTCTGCTGTCTTAAAATGTAATTGGCACGTGACCATCATTACAGAATTATTGCAAAACAGAAGAAGGGCATTCTATCCACCAGTCTGCTATGTTTCTCCAAAGAATAGCTCATCAAGTCCCATTCTCCAGCTATCTCCCTGGAACCCTGTGCACTGTTCATTTTCAGATAACAATCAGATTCCCTTTAGAATGCATTCACTAAAGCTGTTATTCCCATGCTCACAGGCATTGCAATCCAGACCTTCATGACTTGCTGCATGAAAATATATTTTCTCATGTTCCTTTTGCTTCATGTGTCAATTAATTTAAATCTGTGCAACCTCATTCTTGAACCTTTCACAAGTGGGAAAATTTCCCACTCTCTGCTCTGTCCAGACATGATTTTGAGCATACCTATCAGATCTCCTTTTAACCATTCTTCTCTAAGTCATAACTTCTCAAATCTATCTTCAAACTTGAAATTCCTCATCTCTGGAATGATTCCTGTGAACCCTTTCAGTACTTTTTCCGATTCCTTCCCCCGTCTCCTAAAGTCTGGTTCCCAAAACTGGAGGCAGTATTCCAGCTGAGACTGAGTGTGTTTTATAAAAGTTTAACCTAACCCTTTTGCTCTTGTACTCTATTATCCTGTTAATAAAGTATGGAATACCTATGCTTTGTTAACCACTCTCACAACCTACATGACTATCTTTAATGACTTATGCACATGTACTCTCAGATTCCTCTACTCTTGCAGCCTTTTAAAAGTTTACTGTTTAATTAAATAATATCACCATGTTTGTCCTACCAAAATGTATCATCTCACATTTCTCAACATTGAACTTCATCTGACAATTGTCTCTTCCTTTCACCAACTTGCCAATGTCCTTTTGAAGATCCCCACTATCATCTTCACAGTTTTCATAGTTTGCTTCCAAGCTTTACATATCCTGCAAGTTTTGAAATTGTGCCCTATATGTCAAATTCTAGGTCCTTAATATATATTGGGATAAGCAAGGGTCTCATTGGTCCCTGGGAAACTCCATGACAAATGTTTCTCCAGCCTGAAAAACCATGCAGTAACTCTCTGATTCCTGTCACTTAGCCAATTTTGTATTCATGTTGCTACTGTCTCTTGTACCCCATCAGTTAATATTGTCCCAAATTAATATTTCTACAAGATTCCTGACTATTAAAGTGATTGACTGCCACCTGGGATTTTCTTTACATCTAATATGAACAAGGCTGTAAAGTTGCAATTCTCCCATCAGAGTATGGACGGAGTGGCAGTGCTGGAGGGATAAGTGTGCTATCTTTCTGACAGAGGACAATAGCTTCTTTGCACCTCAGAGCCATGACCATGCTGAGAAGTGTCACAGACGAGTGGGAGAGTTGAATAGAACTAAGTTTTTACTGCTCTCTTCTTCTGTAGATGACAGAGGCAATTGTTAATTTTCATTTCCCTATCAAAAAGGAATGCACTGGTGTGTTTACTCACAAGTTGTTTGCAGAATCTAACAACAAATTGATTCACTAAGGTTATCATTTACGATTAAAACAAAGAAGGGTTTATTACTGCTTTCAGAACCTAGAGGAATGGGTTGACTAAGAGGACAGGATTACACTGTTGCTTTTTTAAAACTGCACAGATTGCAATATACACTGAAAATATTTTACCCAAGATCGAATATGGACAATTAAAAACATTCTCTCTTAAATGAAGAATATCAGGTTTCATTAATTTAAAAAATCTTATTATAAAATGAAACATATTGAATTAAAATACAGAGTTGATTAACACATGTAATTTATAACGTAAAACTATAAATGCTTTGCCCTCTAAATAATTCAAAACAGACACCTCTCAGATAAAAGAGGAGAAAAGACTTGTTTTTTTCTGCATGGATTCACCCGAGAAAGAAATAAGAATATTTTCACATCTTGCTCAGCATATTCAATAGAGAGAGGTTCTTTCAATCACTCTTCCAGAAGAACAATCAGGTTTCTCCCTGATTTCACAGCAAGGATATTTCAGGTACACAAGACACGAGCTGAGTAGCTTGTTCTGTGGCAGGTTCTCCCCAGTTGAAGCTCCAAGTACAATTCCAAGCTTGAGAGCACATTTAAAACAGAGCAGCCATAAAATCCAGTTGTAAAATAGTCAGGTGTTTTCCCTGAAGCGAACTCAAGCAACCAAGACCAACAATTATACAGAGCAAAGTGGCTTCCAAGAAATGCCTTGTTTAAAATAAATTCTAATGTGTATTTACATGGACATTAAAAAAAAAGTTACAAATGTTCAAACTGAAGTCCACAAAAATAATGAAATATGAAACATCTTCAAAACACGCAAACACATTCGGGCGGCACGGTGGCACAGTGGTTAGCACTGCTGCCTCACAGCGCCAGGGACCTGGGTTCAATTCCCGCCTCAGGCGACTGACTGTGTGGAGTTTGCACGTTCTCCCCGTGTCTGTGTGGGTTTCCTCCGGGTGCTCCGGTTTCCTCCCACAGTCCAAAGATGTGCGGGTTAGGTGAATTGGCCATGCTAAATTGCCCGTAGTGTTAGGTAAGGGGTATATGTAGGGGTATGGGTGGGTTGCGCTTCGACGGGTCGGTGTGGACTTGTTGGGCCGAAGGGCCTTTTTCCTCACTGTAAGTAATCTAATCTAATCTAAACATCCAAGACAATATTAGAAAAGGGAATTACGTATTTCTACATTTATTTAAGAGTGTATTGAGGTTTACAGCACCACCGGGTGGAGCTACATGCAACCAAGCATAAAAACTGTAAGACCAAAAGACATGGGAACAGAATTAGGCCATTCAGCCCATCACATCTGCTCTGCCATTCCATCATGGCTGGTATGTTTCTCAACACCATTCTCGCGCCTTCTCCCAATAACCCTTGATCCCCTTCCAATCAAGAACCTTAACTATCTCTGTCTTGATTTTAATGTTGCTTCATGTTTGATGTACAGTTAATAACATTTCCTTTACAATACAAGGGAATCTATTTAACAAGAATGATTGTTCACTCGTGATAAGATCCACAAGGAAAAAGTTTTGTTTAGTTTCAGCCACAGTGACAATTTACTAATAAGAAGGGTCTCCACCATATGTTAAAAAGGCTAGAACAAAGATAGCAATTTCTGGAGAAACTCAGTAGGTCTGGCAGCATCTGTGGAGAGAAGGTAAAGTAATTATTTTGAGGCTACTGACCCTTCAACAGAACTTTACAGCAATTTCTGTTTTTTGTGTTAATCGAACCCAGGTCCCTGGCATTGTGAGGCAGCAGTGCGAACCACTGAGCCACCATGCCACTCTGTTGTTGGTCCACAACACTTCGTGGATGCCCTGTCTGTTCAAAGTCTACCCATTTAGCATGGTGATAGTGCTATATAACACGATGCAGGTTATTCTCAATGTGAAGGCGGGGGCGAATCTTGTCTCCACAATGACCATGGAGACTGTGGTCACTCTTATTGATAGGACATCTCAGAGGGCAATTGAAAGTCAAGCATATGGAATCACACACACACACGTAATCCATGTAAGACTCTGTTAACTCAATTTTTAGATTAGAATCAGTCTAAACATTATGGCACAGACAGGGAACACAGGGGGCTAACACCTTCAACATATTATAAGGTTCACCATTGTAGACTAATGGAGAAAGTGAAGTCACATGGTGTGCAGGGTGTTCTGGCTAGGTGGATAAAGAACTGGTTGAGCAACAGGAGACAGAGAGTAGTAGTTGAAGGGAGAAAGGTGACCAGTGGTGTTCCACAGGGGTCAGTACTGGGGCCACTGTTATTTGCAATATACATAAATGATCTGGAAGAGGGCACTGTTGGTATGATCAGCGAGTTTGCAGATGACACAAAGATTGGTGGAGTAGCAGAAAGCATAAGGGACTGTCAGAGAATACAGGAGGATATAGATAGACTGAAGAGTTGGGTGGAAAAGTGGCAGACGGCTTTCAATCCAGACAAATGTGAGGGGATGCATTTAGGCAAGACTAATCCTAGAGTGAATTATACAATGAATGGAAGAGCCTTAGGAAAATTTGATGGGCAGAGAGATCTGGGAGTGCAACCTGAAGGTTGCTGCACAGGTGGATAGAGTGGTCAAGAAGACATATAGTATAGAAGGCCTTGATTGGATGGGGTATTGAGTATAAGAGCTGGCAAGTCATATTAAAATTGTACAACACATTGGTTCGGTCACATCTGTACAGATCAGATCGCCGTATTATCAAAAGGATGTGGATGCTTTGGACAGGATGCAGACAAGGTTTATGAGAATGTTGCCTGGTATGGAAGGTGCCAGCTATGAAGAGAGGTTGAGTAGGTTAGGTTTATTTTCACTAGAAAAAAAGAGATTGAGGGGGGACCTGATTGAGGTTTACAAAATCATGAAGGGTATAGACAGGGTGGATAGAGACAAGCTTTTTCCCAGGGTGAAGGATTCAATAATCAGAGGTCATGCTGTCAAGATGAGAGGTGGAAAGTTTAAGGGGGATACATGCGGCAAGTACTTCACACAGAGAGTGGTGGGCGTTTGGAACGCGTTGCTGGCAGAGGTGATAGAGGCAGGCACGGTGGATTCATTTAAGATGCGTCTGGACAGATGCATAAGTAGGTGGGGAGCAGAGGGATACAAATGCTTAGGAATTGACCGACAGGTTTAGACAGTATGTGTGGATCGGCTCAGGCTCGGAGGGCTGAAGGGCCTGTTCCTGGGCTGTAAATTTTCTTTGTTCTTCTTTGTTCTTTATGTTATCTGGCTGACACCAATTGTTACAGTTAATCTGAGAATGTAACTTTTAAAAAACGTTTTGTGATTTACATATGAAAAAAGTGAAACTATCATGGTCATTCTAACAGATGAGAGACTTAACAAACAATCAAGGTATTTTTCAATGTATAATTTCAGTTACATCACACTGTAAACTTTTGCTATAAATTCTGTGGCTTACAATTGTGTGCTCCACAACCACCTGAAGAAGGAGCGGTGCTCCGAAAGCTAGTACTTCCAATTAAACCTGTTGGACTATAATTTGGTGTTGTGTGATTTTTAACAAAATAGAGGCACAGGTTATGAAAATCAAAAATATCAGGAAATACTTTTGTACACACTTACAATCAGATAAACTTGATAATTGAGTTCAAGTATGAGAGTCATTAAAGAGAAAGCCGTATGCCACAATGGGAAGTCAGGTTGGTCGTTTGGAAAGATGAGGATTAAATGGACTGGAGATTTTAGATTAGATTGCTTACAGTGTGGAAACAAGCCCTTCGGCCCAACAAGTCCACACCGACCCGCTGAAGCGCAACCCACCCATACCCCTACATTAACCCCTTACCTAACACTACGGGCAATTTAGCATGGCCAATTCACCTGGCCCGCACGTCTTTGGACTGTGGGAGGAAACCGGAGCACCCGGAGGAAACCCACGCAGACACGGGGAGAACGTGCAAACTCCACACAGTCAGTCGCCTGAGTCGGGAATTGAACCCGGGTCTCAGGCGCTGTGAGGCAGCAGTGCTAACCACTGTGCCACCGTGCCACCCACTAATGAAGGAATTCCTACCTTGGTATCTTGTGATTCATATTAATGGACTTTTTAATGGAGAGTCAATGATTTCATGTTTTGAAACGGGGATGCATGCACTGTGATATATTTATGCTATTAAAAATTGAAACAGAGATAAACAAACCTTATAATCGCTTTATTTATACAGCAGCGTTTGTAACTTCAATTTAATTTACTTCATAAATTAAAATTAATGACTGAATCTTTGAGTATGAAGTTGCCTTTTTGTGACTTTTTTTCTCATTTTTTATTCGCACTGTCATCAGCAAAATTTAGTAATGCCTTCCTTAACCACATGCTTGCATATTTGCTTTATGATCAGAAGTTTGTACTTTTCATGTTGTGCATTTAAAAATATATATTTTGCATGTGCAGAAATTAACAAACGATGCTACGTTGCAGTTTTATATTGCTGATGGTGAGCCTTGCTTTCAAATATGTAGAGAATATGTTTCCTGAAATGTAACAAATGAACATATCCAACTGTAGTCATCTTTGCTTAATATTCATTATGATTTAATATCATTGGTTTACATCTGTTATGAGGTGTCATGATGCCTATTGGGTGCATCAACTCAACTACTGATATAAATATTCCACATCATGTCTGAGGTACGGCATTCATTTCTTATCTGTAATCTTTGATTGGTGGTTGCTCATGGCGACTGACACACACCACTTGGTAATGCAATGCAAATACTGACCTGTGCAGTGTGAATTAGGAGAAAGTGAGGACTGCAGATGCTGGAGATCAGAGCTGAAAAATGTGTTGCTGGAAAAGCGCAGCAGTTCAGGCAACAACCAAGGAGCCCGAAACGTCGATTCTCCTGCTCCTTGGATGCTGCCTGACCTGCTGCGCTTTTCCAGCAACACATTTTTCAGTTGTGCAGTGTGAATGCCATGTATTAATATTTGTTCTATTTAAAACAGACAAGCAGTAGGTATGGTGACATTCAATGAAAATGTACAATGGTCTGACTGAAATAGAGATAAATTAGCAACAAATATAGCGCATGGAAGACACTTACCTCTCTTTTCCAACGATTCAGTGGAAAGGCAACATTAAAGTCTCAGTGCTGTGATGTTGTATTTTTAAAATATGTTTCTCTTGCCTGAAGACTGCTTCAGTAATCTGATATTTCCCCATAGCAAAGTTAAGGAGATTATTTTCTTCAATTGGAACAGATAATGGTGCAAGAATGCAAGAGTATGCAATAAATAAAACTCCTATGCTGCTAGACCTGCTGAGCTTTTCCAGCAACTTTTGTTTTTGTTTGTGATTTACAGCATCCATAGTTCTTTCATTTTCTAACAAAACTTCTGTGTTTTCCAAATATTACAGTTCAGAGCATTGAGATGTTGTGAAGAGAGTAGCCAAAAAATAAAGCAACAGTGAGAAAATATGAGCAGATTAAAATAACACATTCCCAAAATCACAGTTCGGTTGGCAGAATGTTGCCCTATAACTTAAAATGCAGCAAATGGGACTGGCCACCAATGGGACCAATAGTGGGCTGGTTGATCAAATATTGAAAATGTGTTGCTGGAAAAGCACAGCATGTCAGGCAGCATCCAAAGAGCAGGAGAATCGCGTTTCGGGCATGAGCCCTTCTTCAGGAAGACCTGCTGAGCCTTTGCAGCAACGTTTGCTTTCAACTTCAGGTTCTTCCGGAAGAAGGGCTCATGCCAGAAATGTTGATTCTCCTGCTCCTTGGATGCTGCCTGACCTGCTGCGCTTTTCCAGCAACACATTTTCAGCTCTGATCTCCATCTGCAGTCCTCACTTTCTCCTGGTTGATCAAATATTCCAGATAATCAAGATGTTCACATAATCACGGTAAACCCTGACCAACTGAAGCTTCGGGATATCAACAGCCCTGACAAATCTCTGTAAAAAAAATCAACACACATTCTAAAATCAAAGTAAAAACACAACAACTAATATAAACATAATATAGAGGGTACACACATCATTGTTATACTTTATTTACATCATAAATACTTGGACATTGTGGTAGATTTGAGATATATCATTTTTTTGCCATTTCTGAAGAGTTCTGGTTGATAAGGTGCTGGTTAAAGCAGAGTTTGCTGTATACGTGGATCAGATCACAATTTCAGTGCAGCACTAATGACAACAACCAATGAGGTGAGCCACACAACACTGGATTCCTGGCTTCTGCTGACTGCTACCAGCAAGCTGCTGCTGCAAGGCTGAGATCTCCCATTACTGCAGCCAACGTCTGGCATCAGGCATGGAAATGGGACTTACATCCACTCAGCGGGCAAGTTGGATTGTTACATGTGAGTACCCACTTCTCAGCTTATTACATATACAAGGGAAAGAAGAGTGGAGGGGTCTTAGCACCAGGGAGACATCATCCCTTTGGGACATACTTAGTTGAAGTTCTGGGACCCATACATAAAGGGCCTCTGGAGAGCCCTTTACTCTCTGCAGCATCAGTCGGCCTGTGTTGCACACCTTCCATTCCTCACTGTCCCACACCTCACCCCTTTAGAAAACTGAGACTGATAGAAAGTTCCCTTCAGTTTGAGTAATACTTCGCTGGAGGTTACCACCTCGTAAGAATGGCCCTGTTTGCTTCTCCCCTCTGCACGTGAAGCAGCAATGTGCAAATATATCTTGAGTATTATAAACTACAGCGTGAATAAATCTTTATGTTCTTCTTTGTCACTTCTGGAGCCCACCCTAATTCCATACAAAAAAGGAGACGATCCCTGTATGTGCACCCATCTCCACTTACACCTCCAGTATTACCTCTGAGAAAGGTCACGGCCATCAGAGGGAACACCGTCAGGGAGCTCCTTCCCACCTTCCACTTGTACAGAACCCATCACCTCACTGGATAATCCTTTGAGAATAGGCTTGGGGTCATCAAAGCACTGACATAGGTCCACTGCTGGTGGGGAATGGTAGAATCAATGTCACTGCCATTCAAGTGACAGATGAACAATGTGCCCTGCCTGAGGAGATTATGAGTATCCTGATTAAATCCTAAATGAGTTAATGGAGATAGGCAGGGGAATGTCTGCTTGACCTGGCAGAGATCATGCAGCAAAGGATGGAGCAGTCTGTGTCCATGTTCTGCTGTGGCTCTGGCATGTGAACACATTGTGAGCCAGGTCCAGCAGAACTGTCAATATCTGAAGGAGATATGTTGGGGACTTCAATCCATTGCTCAAACTATAGAGGCATTCATTCACTGGTGCTGCAAGTCTGGGAATCCCTCCAAGACCAGCATTTGTGGAGTGACTAAGAGCCTTAGACCTTACTGTGAGCCTGGAGTCACACGTACGTAATGTCAGATTTCCCACCTAAAGGGCATTAGTAAAGCAGATGGGAGTTTAACAGCACCAGTGTCATCATTACTGAGACTTATATTCCAGAGTTATTTAGTGAATTTAAATTCCTCCAGCTTCTATGGTGGGATTTGAACCCATGCCTCCAGCCCACTAGCCTGGAGCTCTGGATTACTAGCGCGCTGATATTTCCTCAATGCCACTGTCTCCCCTAACTGCTTCCCAGTTTAGGAATGTAAGACAGAACAATGCATTGTACTGACAAATGGTCTTTTTTGCTAAATGAATGTTGTATCATTTCCTTGAGGACAAAAGTGCTCTCATTCACCATGGCCACCTAACTCAAAGTGTCTTTGTGCACTTATGAAAAGTCACCCAGCCTCAAATCAAGTTGCTGTTCAGTTCTCTTGATTCTGTCATGTCCCACTAATGCCTTAGCCTCTTCAGCAAGATTATCAGCATCATCCTCCCCTTCTTTCTCATCTGAAGAGACATGAGGCTCATCCATGCTCCTCTCTAGGAAGTTCTCTGTTGAGCTGGGCTGTGGAGGATACAGCAAACAATCACTAACCTGGAGGCACAGCACTCAGAATATTGGAGTGTGGTGCCTGAGTGACCCACACAAGAGAACCTCATTGTAAGTAAATCACTTATCTGCAAAATGATAGCCCTTTGTTGATATATGTGCTGCATTTCCTTGATGTTCAGCATCAATCTGTGAGTTGCAGACATAGCTCATAAGCCATGTCTTCTGGGCATAGCCCTTGTCATCCATGAGCGAGCAGAAATAGAATACACGACAGGCCTGTGCCAAATCCTAGTCCTTAATTAGATCTGCTACTTATTGCCCATGTGTGGAAGCTATCTCTCTATTCGCCTCACATTCATGGGTCTATCAAAATCTACCTTAAACAATGCTAATGTGCTTGTTTCCACCACCTGCATTGGCACCCACCCCTCTGGGTGGAAGATCTTCCCCACATCTCTCCCCAAACTTTCCCCCTCTCACCCCCTCTTGTAGCTAACCTTTCCACCCTGGGAAAAAGCCCCATCCATCCTATCTTTGCCTGTCATAATTTTGCCGACCTCTATCAGGTCACCTTTCATCTTCCATCTTTCCAATGAAATCAACCTGAATTTATTCAACCTCTCCTCATAACTAAACCCTCCAGACCAGGTAACATCCTGGTAAATCTTCTCTGCATGCTCTTGAAAGCATCCACACCCACCTGGTAATGTGGTGACCAGAACTGCATGCAATATTCCAAATGTGACCTGTTTTACAGCTGTAACATAACTTGACAACTTTTATATTCAACGCCCTGGGTGATGAAGGCAAGAATGCTGTATGCCTTCCTAATCACCTTATCCACCCGTGTTGCCACTTTCAGGGATCTGTGACCCAGATCCCTCTGTATGTCAATGCTGCTCAGGGTTCTGGCATTTACTGTGGGTTAATGAGGGAAAGTGAACTTTTGTGGAAGTTTTGCACATTGTAGGCATTGTAATAGCTCCCTGGATATCTGTAAGAGTTGTCACCTGTGATCACACATCTGGGGCCTGGTACAGGCTGTCAGACCACAGCCTCGCTCAGCAGCTGCAATGCTGCTGCAATGTAGTGTCAATATGAAATTCTTTGCCAGTCTGTACTGTCAATCCTTTAACTATCTTACTTCTAACTTATTTTTTCAACACTGTTAGCAATGCTTCTATTTTTCCTCTTTTGTACCCAGGATTTGTACCAAGGTGCTTGTACCTGAGATGGTGCCATCAGAAACAGCCATTGTAAAGACTTTTCACTGTACTGGAGCACATATGACAATAAAGCATAGTCTATCCGATTCTATGAGTTGGCATGAGGGAGTGAATTTGTATCCTGTTTAGGAACCTTGCTAGATGATGTTAGTGAGCTCTGTGCACCACATGGTGGCTATCAATGAGCCATTAGATATGAAGGAAGTCACTGACCCAGGCAAATCTCATGGATCAGGCAGCTTGGCTTGGCTGGGTCCATATTGAACTGTGCAAACAGATGCACTTTCCAGACAAAGCATCCATAAACTCCTGTGGATGGCCAATTTAGACAGTTTGATCTTCAGTGCCTCAGGCTCAGTGTATTCTCCTAAACCGTGCAGCTTCCATGAATGGTTAATGTCGGTGATAGTGTCCATGGTCATATGAAGCTGCCTCTGGGGTTGCCTTTTGCTCATTTGCGGGTAGCTACATTATCGTCACTGGACCATCTCTTGGTGCCCGACAGTACTGCAGACCCCAGCACCCCTCTTCAGGAGCCATCTGTTCCTTCAGAGCTGCAGCGCCCTGTGCCTTGTGTTTCTATTCATGCCTTCAGTTGCATCCCGTTAAGCACATCAAATCCAAGAGAACTAATGGGTTCAGCTGGCATGCATATCGAGTGGAAGTGTGGATCTGTGAACAAATAGCAGTTAAAATATTAAAAATCACACAACACCAGGTTACAGTCCAACAGGTTTAATTGGAAGCACACTGGTTTTCGGAGCGACGATCCTTCATCAGGTGATAGTGGAGGGCTCGATCGTAACACAGAATTTATAGCAAAAATTTACAGTGTGACGTAACTGAAATTATACATTGAAAAATAGATTGCCTGTTAATGCTTTCATCTGTTAGAATACAGTGATAGTTTCACTTCTTGAGTGATTTTTAACTTTGTACATCCCAGTCCAACACCAGCATCTCCAAATCAGTTAAAATATGGTTGGCTTTTTTCCTGCTAACTTGCCCTTATTCCCCTGGTCTTTTGGTCCTTATCAGCTAGTTCATACACTTGGTGAATTGTGGTCCACTCTCTTGAACCATAGTGAGGCCCATCCTGCATGAATCCTGACCATTCATATTCTCCCTCATGCAGCCCTGTGCAAGGAATTGGAGCCACATGCCTTCCACCACAATCAATGCATGAATGACGAAACTCGTGTGGATTCTTAGGAGCCATTATGATGCACCGCAACACAGTCCAGCAATCTTTCACTTGATAGCATGCAAGGTTTGTGAAGGTTTGTAGCTCAGGTTGAGGTTTAGGGTGTAGGTTTGCTCACTGAGCTGTAGGTTTGATATCCAGATGTTTCATTACCTGGCTAGGTAACATCATCAGTGGCGACCTCCAAGTGAAGCGAAGCTGTTGTCTCCTGCTTTCTATTTATATTTTTCTCCTGGATGGGGTTCCTGGGGTTTGTGGTGATGTCATTTCCTGTTCGTTTTCTGAGGGGTTGATAGATGGCATCTAGATCTATGTGCTTGTTTATGGCGTTGTGGTTGGAGTGCCAGGCCTCTAGGAATTCTCTGGCATGTCTTTGTTTAGCCTGTCCCAGGATAGATGTGTTGTCCCAGACGAAATGGTGTTTTTTTTCATCTGTGTTTAGGGCTATGAGGGAGAGGGGGTCATGTCTTTTTGTGGCTAGCTGGTGTTCATGTCTCCTGGTGGCTAACTTTCTTCCTGTTTGTCCTATGTAGTGTTTGTGGCAGTCCTTGCATGGAATTTTAGAGATGATGTTGGTTTTGTCCATGGGTTGTAGTGGGTCTTTTAAGTTTGTTAGTTTTTGTTTGAGAGTGTTGGTGGGTTTGTATGCAACTAGGATTCTGAGGGGTCTTAGTAGTCTGGCCACAAACACTACGTAGGACAAACAGGAAGAAAGTTAGCCACCAGGAGACATGAACACCAGCTAGCCACAAAAAGACATGACCCCCTCTCCCTCATAGCCCTACACACAGATGAAAAAAACCACCATTTCGACTGGGACAACACATCTATCCTGAGACAGGCTAAACAAAGTCATGCCAGAGAATTCCTAGAGGCCTGACACTCCAACCACAACGCCATAAACAAACCCATAGATCTAGATGCCATCTATCAACCCCTCAGAAAACGAACAGGAAATGACATCACCACAAACCCTAGGAAGCCCATCCAGGAGAAAGATATAAATAGAAAGCAGGAGACAACAGCTTTGCTTCACTTGGAGGTTGCCACTGATGATGTTACCTAGTCAGGGAATGAAATGTCTGGATATCAAACCTACAGCTCAGCGAGCAAATCTGCACCCTAAACTTGATAGCACGTTTACAGGCTTCATAAGTCCAGACTATATAGGAGCAGAATTAGACCATTAAATCACTTCACCATTCAATCATGGCTAATACATGCCATTCAGATGGTTTGTCATGAAGAAGCATAAAGCTGAGTGTCCAGGGCATGTCTTCCCTGTCAGGTACATACCTCATATTAAAGGCCAGGTTTCAGAAGGCACCTTTTTCTTGATGATTACAAACCAGGTTGTGACTGTCATACCATTGCAAAAGATTTTCTCAACCAAAAGACACCTAAAATGTTTTCCTAATTTACTGCCAAAACTTTAATGCCATGGGAATCTGAATTTTGGCATCTGCGCTGTTCAGTTCCCCCTCCCTTCTTTCAGCCACTCCAGGTGGATCTTGAAGATTCTGTCTCAATAATGACTCCAGGCAGGAACAGATATCGATTGGTTAAGTGGGAATACTGGGGAGGAGGAGGTCAATGCAAACAGTGAATGGCAGCGCCTAGAATCAAATATGTAGTCAACAGGCGACTCACAGCAAGGGAAGTTTAAAAAACACCGACCTCTCTTCAGAACGCAGCTTCCAGCAATCCTTCAGGATGACTGCGCAGGCTGTCAATTAACTGCCTGAGAATATTGATCACAGTATTTCTGTGGTTAGTCACTAACAAAGTTTAGAAAGGGGACGTCAAGAGAGATCAATTTCCCTATTTACATACTCCAAGAGCCAAATAGCTGTTTCAGGCACAGATTTTGAACATTAATGCAAGAAGTTGTCCCAGAGTTACCTGTTTGAAATATTGCACTACAGCACAGATATTGTACAAAAACCCAATGTCACATTGTTGCCCAGTTTCCTGCGTCTACAAGGTGGCATACTTGTGGCTATAACTTGGAAGATGGGAACCTATTGCTTATTCATTGTGGGTACTGGAGGAGATCATAATGGGCTACATTGACAAGCTTCTTCCTCCAGGCTCACCTACAATTTGCAGCCTCCCAGCCGAGACTGCAACTGAGGCAGTCAGTCCCAGCTGACTGACTCATGGGGACAATTCTAGGAGCTGACAAGATACTATGTGTCCTTGCATCTCTTCCAATGGCACCTCAACTCTCCCACTGCAGATAGTGATGTGAAGATGTGAAACTGTTGGGCTTAATATGATGAACATCTGGATATAGACTTGCTCGCTGAGCTAGAAGGCTTGTTTTCAGACATTGTTTTTGTCAGTATACTAGGTAACATCATCAGCGAGCCTCTGGGTGAAGCACTGGTGGTATGGCTCACTTTCTATTTATGTGATAAGGTATCTCAGGGGGTCATAAATGAGATCCAAGTCAATGTGTTTGCTGGTAGAGTTCCGGTTGTAATGCCATGCTTCTAGGAATTCTCATGCGTGTCTCTGTTTGGCTTGTCCAGCAGGGAAATTAATCTCTGTTTAAGGTCCTCTTTCAAAAATTGTTAGTGACAAACATGAGAATTCCTAGAAGCTTGGCATTCCAACTGGAACGCTATTAGCAAACACATTGACTTGAATCCCATTTACCACCTTCTGCAAAAAAAACAGGAAATGGCATCATCACAGGAAATGACATTACCACAGGAAATGGCATCACCCGCCCAAGGAAACCTAAACACATAAATAGAAAGCGGGCTATACCACCAGTGTGCACTGATGATGTTACCTAGTATGGTGATGAAACGTCTGAAAAATGAACCTTCCAGTTCAGCAAGCAAATCTACATTCAGAACCTCAACCTGAGCTACAAATCTTCTCAAAACCCATTAACACCTATGGTCACAATATGCTAAAACTGGCCTAAAAATGGGAAACCAATGCCATCCGACAAAGCACCACCCTCGAACAGCTGTACTTCCTGTATGACTGCCTAAGGAAACAGGGACTACCTAAATGTCTTCAATACAAACTTCCCAAAACACCCCATTAGTCAAAAGAATAGTTGAGCAAAACAGCCACAAAATGGTTTTAGAAATGATTAATGATGCCCACAACAGACTTCGCAAATACAGCTGGGTAATTTCACACCAAAAACTTTACTCACTAATGCAACAGACCATGAATGGACAGATGCAATACAACAAACCATAGACATTAGACTGCAACAAACACAGAAAATGAAAAAAACTAGACCTGCAGAAAAAGAACTAGACAAACTTACACAAAATAACAACACTGACAATACAGAAGCATAGATAGAAAACTTATCTGACTGACCCTTAACAGACACTGAAAAAGCTGTCTTTGTAAGAGAATTAAGTTACAACTTCCAAGATGTGGACAAGAAAGATTTCTTCACAGAAACAACACTGATAAACAAATTTGTGAACACAGTTCACAGAGGAAACCCAGCAAACCATCAGACAGACAGTCCCATCAACATTAAGCAGGAAAAGTAAGGAAACACATTCATTACACAAGGAAAGAAAGCGCTAGAAAGACTAAAAAAAACAATGTTATCATACCTGCAAAGGATGCTTGACAGTCATTTTAAATCAAGGAGACTATATTGAGAAAGCAACTGCACTACTTGCAGATACCAACATTTAGCAACAAGTGGTGATAGACCCAACCCCACAACTAGAGAACCGAATCACAGCTCTACTCAAAAAACTTCAGTAATCTGGAGAAATAAATAAGCCAACTTCCAAAAAATGAAACCAGATGGATCCAACACACCATGATTCTACTGATTATCCAAAATTCACAAATCCAATTGCACTCTCAGACCCATAGTCTCGCTACCTGGAACACCAACTTACAGATTGGCCAAGGAGCTACATGAAAGACTAAAACGCTTAGTAGAAGACTCACGCCATTCCATCCACTCCACCCAAGAATTCTTGAAGACCACCAAAGACACCAAGATAGAAGAGGATGAAATAATGGTCTCCTTTGGCATAAAAGCCCTGTTCATATCCATCAACATCAACCTGACCAAGGAAACACTGATGACATTATTAGAAAAACCAAAGAAACATATACCAAACACCACCAACTTCATCAGCAAGGACAGTATCATCATACTAGTGGATCTATGCCTTACCATCCACTTCACCTTCAACAACAAAACCTGCAGACAAACCAATGGAACACCCATGAGATCGCTTAGCAGAGACAGTGATGCAGAGATTCGAACAAACAGCTCTGCCAACCATCCAACTCAAACTTTGGGCCCGCTACGTGGATGACATCTTTGTCATCACTAAACGAAACAAATTAGAGGAAACCTTCATGACCATCAATAATACCCTTACTGGCAAAAAATTCACTAAAGAGGAGAAAAATGACAACAAACTGCCATTTTTAGATGTCACAGTAGGCGAACAGCCAATGGACAACTTCAAACCAGTATCTGCAGGAAAACAACACATACAGACCAAATACTGAACTACAGAAGTAGACATCCCAACACCCATAAACAAAGCTGCATTAGAACATAATTTCAATGAGCCACCACACACTGCAGCACAGAGGAACTACGCAGAGCTGAGGAAATTCACCTATACAGAGTTTTCAAAAAGAACGGTTACCCAATGAACACAGTCCGCTGATTTCTCAGCAACAAACCCCAACAAGCAGACAAAATGCATCCAGAAACCTTAGCCACTTTCCCCTACATCAAAGACATCTTGGAAATGACTACCAGACTACTCAGACCTCTTGGCATCATGGTAGCCCACAAACCCAGCAACACACTAAAACAGCAGCTAATGAACTTGAAAGACCCTACACAGAAAACAAGCAAAACTTTTGTCATTTACAAAATATCTTGCATGAATTGTAACCAACACTGCATTGGACAAACAGGCAGAAAACTAGCCACCAGGATACATGAACATCAACTAGCCACAAAAAGATATGACCCACTCTCACCAGTATCCTTACATATAGATGAGGAAGGAGAGCACTTTGACTGGGCCAATGCATCCACCCAAGGACAAGCCAAAAGCAGGAGAATTCCTAGAAACCTGCTATTCCAACCAGAACTCTATCAACAAACACGTCGACTTGGACCCCATTTATCACATCCTGAGAAAAAGAACAGGAATTTACATCACCACAGGAAATGACATTGGCCACCCAAGGAAACCTAAACACATAAGTGGAAAGTGGGCCATGCCATCAGTGCTTCATCCTGATGCTGACTAATGATGTTACTTAGTATGGTGACGAAATGTCTGAAAAAAAGGACCTTCTAACTTAGTGAGCAACCCTGCATCCAGAACCTCAACATGAGTTACAAATCTTCTGAAAACTCGCTATGATGAACATCTCTCCCACATCTGCCATTGAAAATTGCCTCTGATGAATGCAAATTTAGTTTGATTAATTCGACAAATCTATGTAGTTCAGTAAAGATTTTAATCCTGTTCAGGCATGGATGTTGTGCCATTTATAAATAGAAAATTTTCAGTCCCCCAATTGATGCAGCTTTGCAGCTGATTGAAATAACTCCTGATAATAATGGATTTGCTGCCATTTGTTCTAATGAAAAGTTCAATGTTAATATTCCATTCTTTGGTTCATTACTTGTGATAAAGTACCATATTAGTGGGACTCTTGAGTTATAATCTCTGTTTGGTGATTGCTTTATATGGTTAAAGGTTTAATTCAGTCTCGTTCAGCATTATTCACTTCTGCCAGTGCCGTTAATGTAACAAAAGGCAACAGAGATGCCAGAAGGATGGTTTATGTATGAAAATTGCACAAAAGTGCAGTAGAGGGTGCTCTTCAAAAGCAGATGACAAGGCAAATTTAGATTGTAATATTGCACATGTTAACTTATCTGTTAAAACAGCAAACGGAACAAGTTCATATATTAACCCATTGACCAAAACAGAGAAATAAAACCAATGCAAATCAATTCATTTAACACTTA
This sequence comes from Hemiscyllium ocellatum, assembly GCF_020745735.1. NCBI lineage: Eukaryota > Metazoa > Chordata > Chondrichthyes > Orectolobiformes > Hemiscylliidae > Hemiscyllium > Hemiscyllium ocellatum. The sequence continues at coordinate 6,935,521 of NC_083406.1, read as the reverse complement.
AGTTTGACAAGAAGGAGCAGCTTCTAAGTCCTTTCATTGGGCAGTTTCCATATCCATGCATCCACTCTGGCCACAAGAAGAGATTTTTTAAATGATGACAGGTTGGAATTTGTAGACATACAAAGGTACTTGGATGACCTTGTCAATAAGTCACTGAAGGCTAACATGCAGCAGCAGCTAGTTATTAGGCAGGCAAATGGAATGTTAGCCTCTATCACAAAGAAGATTTGAGCATAGGAATTGTGTAGTATTGTTTTAATTGTACAGGGGTTTGGTGAGACGGTGCCGAGAGTATTGCATGCAGCTTTGGTCTCCTTGCCTCAGGAAATCAACACTTCCTATGAAAGGAGATTAAGTAAACTGGTCCTATCCTCTCCAGAGTCTTGAAGAGTGAAAGGTTATTTCATTGAAACCTACAAAATACTTAAAAGGTGTACACTGGCTGGGTGAGTAAGATGTTTCCACTGTTTGGATAGTCTGCATAATATAAACAGAAAATGGTTACAAATTAGAATCAAGTTTAGGAAAAGTTTCACTCAGAGGTTTGTGAATTATTGAATTCTTTATCCTCAAGGGCTCAGTCTTTGAATATATTTAAACTAGAGGTTGATGTACAATTTTGATTAGCAATGGCAGAGAGGGTTATGGGTAAAAAGCATTGAAAAATTAAATCAGCCATATTAAAAGGTACAGTAGGCTTATCAGGCCTGAATGGCCAAATCCTGTTTCTCGGTATTTTTCAGCATTCATAAAGCCATTATTGAGCAGTCCTGTTCAATGTATCTTTTTTGTGTTTACATTGTGTGCAGTCAGAATGTGTTGAAGCTGATCACTATAAAGGTATTTTAAGAAGATATTTTAACTCTTGAGTTATAATTTGATCACATTCACCAAGGGCACTGTGATGATATATTTCATTTGTTTGAGTAGAAATCAGCCCTTTGTTACTCATTTGTTTAAACTAATATAATTCTTCAAAACATTTAACTCACCTGGAACAGTATTTTATGCAACACTGTAATACAGTGAGTTCTTTGAGTGATTAGGACTGCTTAATAAACTGCTGGTGTATCACTGTTAAAATGAAACTTTTGTTAATATTATCATCAGGTAAATCTAAGGCAATAAGATGGTCAGCTCCTCAAAAATAATAAAACTCTCTCCTTGAATTTGCTATCTCTGTGGAAAATCTGCACCAACAAAAATAGATTATATTTTATATTGACTGTTGCTGAAATCAGAATTTTCTGTAAATCAAACTTGATGCTTTTAGCTTTGTTCACTTGACAATTTAATAGATTGAGTCCCATTCTATGATTCTATTAATTTAGCTTAGTGCTGTCATAGTGTAAAATTCAAAACAACTATTCAATTCTTCAGTTAATTACAGTGCAGAGCATTACTGGAAATCTTCAATCATAATCTCAGTTCACTCTCAGACAACAGAATCTTTCTGCTATTCATCATGTTATCCAAATCTCTAACCATCATCAATAGGCTTTGGGCTTTTATGATATCATTATCCTAATTTGTATGTTCCACCCTGTGTGCCTCTACAATCGTATTTAGGTACATAAATATCTGCACTTCTGATTTTATCCTCCATTATACAGCCACCCGCTTTGATTTTTTTTTAGTATCATAGCCTTAGATACTGCAATGCTTCTCTCTTCCCTACTTCAAAAGATAGTTTAGAATATATTTTATTGATTTTGCTCTCCGTATTGCCCCCAAAATTTTGATTTCTGTAAAGTGCTTTGGAGTGTTTTTTTTATCATAAAGGCTTTCAGAACATTGTTAACAAAAGCTGGTATTTATATGATGATGATGTTTTAACTGTCTCCTTTAATTAGAAACCAAATTGTTATAATCGATATTGGATATCATGGTGGCTGGATGGCTAGCACTGCTGCCTTATAATGCCAGGAGCTTGAGTTCAATTCCAACCTCAGGTGACTGTCTATGTGGAGTTTGTACATTCTCCCTATGTCTATGTAGGTTTCCTTCCATAGTTCTAGGACAGTTGGATTGACTATGCTAGATTACCTGTAGTGTCTAGAGATGTGAAGACTAAGTGGATCAAAAGCAGCTGTTCCCTTAAGTAACAGGTTAATAAAGAGGGGTATAGTTTTAAGATGAAGGGCAGGAGGTTGGGAAGGGGTTTGAAGAAAATGTTTTCACCCAGAAGTTGGTGGGAATCTGGGGTGCACTATCTGGTAGGGCAATAGAGGCAAGAAACTTCACAATCTTTATCAAGCAAATTAATGAGCCATAACTCTTGAAGCTATGGACCAAATGCTGGAAAGTGAGATTAGTATAGGTAGTTTGGCACAGACTTGATGGGCCAAAGGGCCTGTTCTGTAATGTATGGCTTAATGGGATAGAACTGCCTAATATTTATTAGCACTGTTGGTGTGTGAACATTACTTATTGCACCTACCCCAATATTTTCTTCCTGTACAAATAGGGAAGATTTGATGGGGGAGAATTTCATTCAACTAAACAGTTTGTGAGAGGACCATGTGTTGCTTTGAGAGTGATGGCTTGTGGAAAAGCTAGTTAAGTGGGCAATTTGATTGTATCGTGAAGTTCACATGATCCACAGGGGCAACAATAAATTCTTCCTCTTTCCTTAGTTAAAACGCAAATGTTTTGTACAAAGGTAGACGTCACACAACAGCAGGTTATAATCCAACAGGTTTGATTCGAAGCACTAGCTTTCAGAACGCTGTTCCTTCATCAGTTGGTTGTGGAGTATAAGATTGTAAGACACAGAATTTATAGCAAAAGTTTACAGTGTGATGTAACTATAACTTTCAGTTACATCACACTGTAAACGTTTGCTATACATTCTGTGTTTTACAATCTTATGCCCATTAAGACTATGCCCATATCCCACAAATGAATAAACAAAAAGAAAAGCATCAATCATTCTTGAGAATGTGGTGGTGAGGTGACTTCTTAAACTACTATAGCCCTGGGAATTAGGTACATCCGTAGACTGGTTAAAAAGGGAGTTTCAAGATTTCAACGCAGTGAGTGTGAAGCATCGTCAAAATAGTTACGGAGCAGGACTGTGTGTTACTTTGAGAGTACTTATAACTGGTGGTGTCCTTATGTATCTTTGTCCATGCATTTCGAGGTGGTAGAGGTCACATGTTTAGAAGGTGCTGTTGAAGGAAGTTTTTGTGAATTGCTGTAGTTTATCTTGCTGATGCCACTCTGCATCAGTGATTGAAGGAGTGAATGTTTACGTTGATATACAGGATTCCAGTCAGGCAGGCTGCTTTGTATGGGTTTTAAACTTCCTGAGTGTTGCAGGAGCAATCCAGATGGCATTCCATACTAATCCTGACTTGTCTTTGACAGATGGTGGACAAGTTTTGACCAGTCAAGAGTTGGATTACTCACCACAGAATTCCAAGCCTCTGACTTGTTCTTGTAGTCATTGTATTTTATGACTGGGTTCGACTGGTTAGTTTTAATCAATAGGATTCTCCCCAGAATGTAAGTGATGGGGAATGAGTAGTTGTGAAGTAGGTTCTCCCTGTTGGAGGAGGTCATTGCCTGACACGAGTGTGAAGACAAAGGTTACTTGCAACTCACCAGCCCAAGCCTCCATGTTGTCTGTGCCTTGTTGTTCATGGACAGAGACTGCTTCAGTATCTGAGGAGTCACAAATGCTGTTGAAAGTTATGCAATCTGGGACAGTACCCCGAGAAATTCCTGCTCTGGTTTTTTTGGGACTGAGATGATTGACATCCAACAATCATCAGTCTTTGTGCTGAGTATGACACCAACCTGCAGTGAGTTCCCCTCCCCCAGTTCCATTTCCCATTGACTCTCATTTTGCCTGACCTCCTTGATGTCCGAAAAAGTTAAACATTTTCTTGACATCAAGAGCAGTCATTCTCACCTTCTCCGTTGAGATCAGCTTTTTGTTCATGTTTGAATCAAGGCTGGACTGAAATCAGGAGCTTAGTGGTCTTTGCAGAACCCATGTAGCATCGGTGAGAGCAGATTATTGCTGAATATGTGCACTATTGATGACCGTTTCATTGAATTTACTGAAAATCTAGAGTTGATTAATGGGATAGTAATTAACTCTAGATTGGATTTCTGTGCACAGAGTCATACCTGAGCAATTTTCCTTTCGCCAGGTGGATGCACTGCAAGTTGTGCTGGAACACAATACAATTCGTAACACAACTTTTCAGCACCGTTGTCAGAATGTCAAAAGAGCCCATAGCCCCAAATCTAGTGCCTTCAGCTGCTCCTTGATATCATGTGGAGTTGAGTAAATTGATTTGGTTGAAGGCTGGCATTGGGGATGCTGAGAATCTCAGGAAGAAGTTGCTTCTTAAATGTGTACATTCTTCACAGAGTATCAAATCCACTACTGTAGCATATTAAGGCCCACTTAAAGATGCATATATTTCAGCACTTTGGTAGCAGAATTCCCTCCAGATTTCTGAATGTTAAGAACACATGGCTCAACTTATTTCTAAGCTTCTGTAGATCAGAGAAGATGTTTATTATTGCAATAATGATCTCCGCATGACTATAAATTGCTTTTAATATTTGAACTGCACTGATATATATTCATAGATCTGGATTGAGCCACTGTGAGGTAACCTTCAAAGTTTAATAAGTTTACAGCAATATATTTGATTTTTAAAATAAATGCTTAAAGTTGGAGTGAGGTTAGAACTACCTAACCTCAGAAATGCTGCATTAATGACAGAATTTCAATAGGCAATTGATTTATCTTTACTTTTCTTGATATATTAATTTCTGAGTTGATCATACTTTGTTGTCTGAGTATTATTTTTCCAGATCTTTGTTCAGGTGAGGTGGTTTCAACTGCTCTCTGCTAAAATGTTATTGGAGCAAATTTGTCAATCAAATTTTGGGTGGGTTTAAACTAATTCAGCAGGGGAATGGGAACCGAAATTGTAGTTCAAGTATACATGAGGCTGAGAGTAGTGAAGTTAGAACTAAGACTTCAAGATTACAAGAAGGCACCAGCAAGCAAGAAGTTGATTTGAAGAGTGTCTACTTCAACGCCAAGTGTATCCGGAATAAGGTTTGATGAACTTGCAGCATGGGTTGGTACCTGGGATTTCAATGTTGTGGCCATTTCAGAGACATCGGTAGAGCAGGGAGAGGAATGGTTGTTGCAGGTTCCGAAATTCGGATGTTTCAGCAAGAACAGAGAGGATGGTCAAAGAGGAGGCCCTTGTTTGTCAAGGACAGTAGTGCGGTGGCAGAAAGGACGTTTGAGGACTCTTCTACTGAGGTAGTATGGGCTGAGGTTAGAAACAGGAAAGGAGAGGTCACCCTACTGGGAGTTTTCTAGAGGTCTCCGAATAGATCCAGAGATGTACAGGAAAGGATAGCAAAGATGATTCTCAATAGGAGAGAGAGTGACAGGGTAGTTGTTATGGGGGGCTTTAACTTTCCAAATATTGACTGGGAATACTATAGTTTAAGTACTTTATATGGTTAAAGTACAGCAGGTCACGCAGCATCCAAGGAACAGGAAATTCGACGTTTCGGGCATAAGCCCTTCAACTCCTGATGAAGGGCTTATGCCTGAAACGTCGAATTTCCTGTTCCTTGGATGCTGCTTGATCTGCTGCGTTTTAACCAGCAATACATTTTCAGCTCTGATCGACAGCATCTGCAGACCTCACTTTTTACTCGTACTTTATATGGGTCAGTTTTTGTCCAATGTGTGCAGGAGTGTTTCCTGACACATTATGTAGACAGGGTAACAAGGGGCAAGGCCACATTAGATTTGGTTCTGGGTAATTAACTCGGCTATGTGTTAGATTTAGAGGTAGGTGAACACTTGGTGATAGTGACCACAATTTGGTTATGTTTACTTTAGTGATGGAAAGGGATAGGTGAATACCGCAGGGCAAGAGTTATAGCTGGGGGAAAGGCAATTATGATGCATTTAGGCAAGATTTAGGATGCATAGGATGGGGAAGGAAACTGCAGGGGATGGGCACAATTGAAATGTGGAGCTTATTCGAGGAAAGCTACTGTGGATCCTTGATAAGTATGTACCTGTCAGGCAGGGAGGAAGTTGTCGAGTGCTGCAGCCATGGTTTACTAAAGAAGTTGAATCTCGTGTCAAGAGGAAGAAGGCGGCTCATGTTAGGGTAAGATGCAATGGCTCAGTTAGGGCACTTGAAAGTTACAAATCATCCAGGAAGGACATAAAGAGAGAGCTAAGAGCCAGGAGGGGCCATGAGAAGTCATTGGCAGGTAGGATCAAGGAAAACCCTAAGGCTTTCTACAGGTATGTCAGAAATGAAAGAATAACGAAAATCAGATTAGGGTCAGTCAAGCATAGTAGTGGTAAATTGTGAGTGGAGTTAGAGAAGATGGGGAAGTGCTAAGTGCATACTTCTCATCAGTATTCACACTAGAAAAAGACAATGTGGTCCCCGAGAATACTGAGATACGGGCTACTAGACTGGCTGGGATTGAGATGCATAAGGAGGAGGTGTTAGCAATTCTGGAAAGTATGAAAATAGATAAGTCCCCTGGGCCAGATGGGATTTATTCTAGGATTCTCTGGGAAGTCAGGGAGGAGATTGCAGAGCCTTTGGCTTCGATCTTTATGTTATCATTGTCGACAGGAATAGTGCCAGGAGACTGGAGGATAGAAAATGTCGTTCCCCTGTTCAAGAAGGCGAATAGAGACAACCCTGGAAATGTAGACCTGTGAGCCATACTTCGGTTATGGGCAAAGTGTCAGAAAGGGTTGAAAGAGATAGGATTTATAATCATCTAAAAAGGAATAAGTTGATGATGGATAGTCAACATGTTTTTATGAAGGGTAAGTCATGCCTCACAAACCGCATTTAGCTCTTTGAGAAGGTGACCAAACAGGTGATGAGGTTAAAGTGGTTGATGTGGTGTATATGGGTGTCGGTAAGGCATTTGATGAGGTTCCCCATGGGATTGAGGGTGATTTAGAGGTTTGGATCAGAAATTGGCCAGTTGAAAGAAGACAGAGGTTGGTGGTTAATGGGAAATATTCATTCTGAAATTCAGTTACTAGTGGGGTACCACAAGGATCTGTTTTGGGTCCACTGTAGTTTGTCATTTTTATAAATGACCTGGATGAGGACAGAGAAGGATGGGTTAGTAAATTTGCAGATAGTGATAAAGGATGTTGTAGGTTACAGAGGGACATAGGCAAGCTGCAGAGCTGGGCTGAGAGGTGGCAGATGGAGTGTGAAGTGATTCACTTTGGAAGGAACAACAGGAATGCAGAGTACTGGGCTAATGTTAAGATTTTTGGAAGTGTAGATGTGCAGAGGGATCTCGGTGTCCAGGTACATAGATCCTTGAAAATTGCCAACCAGGTTAATACGGTTGTTAAGAAAGCATATGGTGTGTTAGCTTATATTGGTAGAGAGATTGAGTTTCAGAACCAGAAAATCATACTGCAGCTGTACAAAACTCTGGTGTGGACACATTTGGAGTATTGCATGCAGTTCTAGTATCTGCATTATAGGAGGGATCTGGAAGCTTTGGAAAGGATTCAGAGGATATTTATGAGGATGTTGCCTGGTACGGAGAATGTAATTTTAAAAAAACGTTCTGCGATTTACATATAAAAGAACTGAAAACAACATGTTCATTCTAAAAGATGAGAGCCTTAATGAATAATCTAGGTCTTTTTCAATATATAATTTCAGTTACATCACACTGTAAACGTTTGCTATAAATTCTGTGTCTTATGATCTTATACTCTACAACCACCTGATGAACGAGCAGTGCTCCAAAAGCTAGTGCTTCCAAATAAACCTGTTGGATTATAACCTGGTGTTGTGTGATTTTTAACTATGATTTTCCAAACTTCCTTCGATCAGGATGGTGCCAGAAAACTGGAGAAGAACATGGGTCACTTCTTTGTTCAAGAAATGGTGCAAAGATACACCCAGCAATGACAGGCCAGTTACTTTCATATGGATGAGGGGGAAGATTTTGGGAACAATAGTTCTGTACAATTTTACTACTCATATGGGAATATGTAGTTTAATAAAAAGAAATCCAGTACAAATTTGCTCAGGATAATTTGTGTTCAATTCATTTGCATCAGATTGTTGCTGAGGTAATAGAGAAAGTTGATAGGGGTAATTCTGCTGATGTGATTTACATAGACTGTCAAAAGTTATTTGCTAAAGTGTAGCCCAGGCAGTCATCAAAACAAAGTTAGAGCTTATGGAATAAAAGGCACAGTAGCCACCTGGATGTAACATTAGTTGAGTGATAGAAAACTATAGGAACTTAATTAGAGTGATGATGAATGGTTATCTCTCATATTGAGAAAGATTTATAATGGAGTTCCCCATAGTTCACTTTTCGAATCCCCACTCTTCCTGATACATATTAATTACCAAGACCCTGATTACAAGGCATAATTTCAAAGTTTACAAACTTGGAAATATTGTGAACTATGAGCTGAGTGATCTCAAACCTGAAAAGAATATAAACAGTTGGTTGAATGGGTGGACAGACAGCAGATGAAATTTAATTTTGGGTGGCATGGTGGCTCAGTGGTTAGCACTGCTGCCTCACAGTGCTAGGGACCCGGGTTTGATTCCAGCCTCGGATGACTGTCTGTGTGGAGTGTGCACATTCTCCACATGTCTGTGTGGGTTTCCTATGGGTGCTCTGGTTTCCCACACTCTGATGATGTGCAGGTTAGGTGAATAGGCCTAGCTAAATTGCCCATAGTGTTCTGAGATATGTAGGTTAAGTGACTTAATTAGGGTTATAAGTAGAGTAATAGGGTAGACGAATGGGTCTGTGTGTGATACTCTTCGGAGGGTTAGTATAGACTTGTGGGCTGAAGGGTTTGTTTCCACCCTGGAGGGATTCTATGAATCTCAAAATGGGTGGTACGATGGCTCAGTGGTTACCACTGTTGCTTTGCAGCGCCAGAGACCCAGATTCGATTCCCACTGTGGGCGACTGTCTGTGTGGAGTTTGCACATTCTCCCGTGTCTGTATGCATTTTCTCCAGGTGCCCTGGTTTCCTCCCACAATCCAAAGATGTTCAGGTCAGGTGAATTGGTCATGCTAAATTGCCCACAGTGTTAAGTGCATTAGTTACCTCATAGTCAGTTCTAAATAAAGGGGATGAGATGGATCTGGGTGGGTTACTCTTCAGAAGATTGGTGTGGACTTGTTGGGCCAAATGGCCTGTTTCCGTATTGTAGCGAATTTAATCTAAACTAATGTCGGGAGTGTGGTGCTGGAAAAGCACAGCCGGTGAGACAGCATTCGAGGAAAAGGAGAATTGATGTTTTGAGCAAAGGCACTTCATCAGGAAAGGACAAAATTTAATACTGGCTGTCCACAGAAGAGAAGTGTGTAATGGTTAAAGTTCCTCAACTGCATCAGAAATCATTTCCTAAACACAGTTCTGCTTCTCTCCTTATTAACTTTTAGGAGGAATTGATGTTTGGTCAAGGATGTATACTTATAGTGGTCCCATTGAGTGATTCGTCAAATTATATTGAAATAGTATTAATACATGCCTTAAATAAAGTTAGATTTCTATGATAGTACAACCTCTTTTCTGATATTTACTGATATGTAATTTTAGCAACAAATAATGTACACAGAATAAATTTTCATGTGGAATTTTCTTACACAGCAAATGGTTAGGATATGGAATACATTGTCTAGGAAGGTGATGGAAGCAGGTTCAATTATAGCAGTTAAAAGTGAATTAGATTATTGTTTGAATAGGGAATCATGCAGACAGAAAGGCAGGAGCTGGGCACGAAGTGACTAGTTCCTGGAGAGAACAAGCCGAGATACAATTCCCAAAAAGTAATCCTCTTGTGCTGTAGTCATTCTATGATTCTTTTATATGAGAGGCAAGTGTTGAACAGTAGGTTTGGTCAGGAATAAGTGCACAATATAAGTTGAACTAAAAGACGGTAGGATCAACTGGAAAAACAATTTTGTGTTTAAATTATGAGAGCTTCAAATGGTGTAGATTGAGGGCTGGCCAAATTGAAAACAATTGGCGAAAGGATTTGAGGACAGGTAGGAATCTTTATTCCATGTGGTGAATTGATTGACAGAAATTAAGTTGGAATCAAATGCAATTGAATCTTTCAGAAGGAATTGGACAGATATTTGAAAAAACAGTAACTCCAGGACTATTGATGGAGATGAAGTGATTGGAACTATTTGCATAGATCTTTTGTGGAGCTGGTATAATGTAATGAATAGCTCCTTCTATGCTAAATGAGTCTATGGCATTCTGTCAAATCCAGCTTTCTGAATAATCAATAATAATCAAGCAAAAAACAGAAAGTTGAACCGATGATTGGTGTAAATAAACAGGAGCTGAATAACCAGAGAAGTAGAACACTGAAAAATCAGCAGTGGAATGATATACCAATCAAATAAATTTTCAAGTACTGAGTTATGAGGTCAGAATATCAAAAGTTGCAAATAGCACTATAGAGCTTAGTACCTATCAAACTGCTCATTGATATTGTTTGAATTACAGAAAAGAAATTTCAAAGTCGACATGGTTCCTTAATTTCCAGAATTCTGCTTGTGGTTATGGTGATATCAGGCACAGCTAGTCTGAACACAGGTACACTGGGGGTTGTTTGACTAACATGGATGATAACAAATAAAACACCAGTTTTACGTCTCTCTCAATTTTAATTTCACTGACTGATTCATGAAGAAGAAATAGCAAAACTAGAAGCCATCAATAAACTAATGTTTATGGTTACAATGAGGTTAAAATAGAAAACACAGAGTTCAGTTATTGTCCTGGAGAATTGTGAGAATATGGAGGAGAGTACATCAGTGTCCATCACAAAGGATGACTCATTGGTGCCACTCGAGAGTGTGTTGCTCGAAAAGCACAGCAGGACAAGCAGCATCAGAGGAACAGGAGAATCAACGTTTCGGGCCAAAGCCTAAAATGTCAATTTTCCTGCTCCTCAGATGCTGACTGACCTGCTGTGCTTTTCCAGTACCACACTCTCAACTCTGATCTCCAGCACCTGCGGACGTCACTTTTTCCTCATTGGTGCCACAACTAACTCTTTTAGCCAAGTCCTGAAGGATCGAGGGCTGGCCAAATTGAAGACAATTGGCAAAAGGATCTGAGAGCAGGTAGGAATCTTTATTCCATGTGGTAAATTGATCCACATAAATTATGTCAGAAGCAGATTCAATTATATCTTTCAAAAGGAATTGGATAAATATTTGAAAAAAGTAAACTGGGCTGGTGATGGGTGGTGACCAAACCATTGTAAGAGACAACATTAGGTGACCTCATTCTCACCATCTACCTGTTCAGATGTGAAGGTATTGATAATATTATTAGGAGTGATCATAGCACAGGCTTGTTGAGACAAAGTCCCCATTTTCACACTGAGGATACCCTCCTTTTCATTAAATGGAATAAACTCAGACTCAGTAGCTCAAAACTGGGCATCCATTAAATGCTAATGTATGTGCCATCAGCAGCAGAGGAATCCCATTCTACCATAACCTGGAACACATGGCCTTGCATTGACCTCACTTTAACATTACTAGTAATCAGAAGATCAACCCTAATTCAGTGAGGAATGTAGAAAAATGCATTCAAAAGCATCACCTAAAAGGTGTGAACATGCTGAAACTATAAGGTGGGAGTCCATATGAGCAGTGGAAGCAAATTGCTAAAGACAGAGTTAAGTGATCTTTCAACCATGAGGTCAGAACAAAATTCTGCAGTCCTCTCACTTATCTAATTGGAGGAGGACAGTCCATGGACATTGTCATCCTCAATGACCTAGCCCCCAGTACATGGAAGTGGTAATGTTGAAGCCTGCGGTGTTGAGTTATTGACATATTTTGGCCTCATCTTGAAAATCTCAGCATCACAGATATCCATCACAGACAATCCAATTAATTTCATGTGATTAAAGAACCAGTTGAGTGCACAAGAAAGAGCATTGGTCATGCGCCTCAACATGATCCTGGCTGTAGTCCTGAAGATTTGTATTATGGATCTAGGTGTGCCTCCAGCCAAGCTGTCCCAGTACAGCTGGAACACTGGCCTCTCCCTGGCAGTGTATGAAACTACTGATGTATTTCCTCCATGGAAAAAATTAGATAAAGTCTATCTGGACAACTAATACTTTGAACCATCAGCAAATCAATGGGAGTTGTCATTTTTTGTGTTCTGAAGCACCAAATACTCACCAATCGTTTCTCACCAACGCTCAATTTTGGATCTGGCATGATCACTCAGCTTTAGGCTTTAAGCCATCTTTAATGATACATTTTCATAGTATATCTTACCCAGTGTGGCATCAATGCCCTCGAGTAAAATCAATGTCATTGGAAATCAGGGGAAATGTTTTCACTGGCTGGAATTATATTGAGCAGAAAGGAAACTGCTTGTGATTGTTGGAAGCCTGTCTTCTGGGTGTGTAAACATCATTACGTGGCCTCCCAGTGTCTTAGGCCTAACCATCTTCAATTGTTTCACTAATGACACTCTCTCTTCCATAATTTCAAAACTGGCTTTTCTTTTTCTAAGATTCCATTGTCTTTGGTACCATTTGTGACTCCTTCAGTTATAAAGTAGACATGACCCATCTGCGACAAAATGTAGGCAAACGTCGGGCTCAACCTGTTTGGTAGCATGTCCTATTTTCACAATGGAATCGCACCAAGGTAATGATCATCTCAACAAAGGAGGACCTGACTATCTCCCCTTAATGTTCAATTGCATTGCTGTCATCGAACCCTATCATCCAACATTCAAACCACCCAACAGCTGAAGCAAGAACCCCTCATCTTCCGCCTTCGGACTCTTCAACCACATGGCATCAACATCGACTTCAATAGTTTCCAAATTTCCCCTCTCCCCACCTCATCCTAGATCTAACCCTTCAGCTCAGCACCGCCCTCTTGACTTGACGTACCTGTCCATTTTCATCCCACCTATCTGCTCCACCCTCCCCATCAACCTATTACAATTACCCCTACCTCCACCCCCATATTGCCTTCCAGCTAACTTCCCCCTGGCCCCACCTCACCCTCCTATTTATCTCTCAGCCCTATCCCCCACCACATTCCCGATGAAGGGCTTATGCCCAAAATGTTGACTGTCCTGCCCCTCAGATGCTGTCTGACCTGCTGTGTTTTTCCAGCACCACACGTTTTGACTCAGAAACTGAATTGGAACAATTACATAAATACTAACGCTATCAGAGCAGGTCAGAACTTGCCAATACACTTAGCATCTCAGTAGATATGCTCATCAGCATTCTCCTATCACTCATTGTAGTTATCTTAATCCTATGCAATGAAATCACTCTGAAATCCTGCCCACGAATGAGCTGACAGATTAACTGGTCTTTCTTTCTGTAAGTTTACAGCTCACTCATTCATTGCAGCTCATCATGTGCTGGTCCTAAGTGTACACGACCTTGTCATGTTTGTTCAGCATCAGTATCTAAACTGATGGTTGTGAATGTCACATCGAGTGCTGCTGCTTCTTTATCAGCAACCTGTTTTAGCTCATGTTCAGGGTGTAGTGACTGATTGGTCTGATTTTTGGGCTTTGGAAAGCATATATATAGAAGGCATGGGTTGAAGTGAGGTTAGGGATTTTTGTTTGAGAGCAAGAGGTCCATGTTTCAATGCTTTTCCGTATCTGTTGTCACTTCGTGTCAGAGAGCAGAATGAGAGTGAGGTGGGTATTGAGAAGAGATGATACTATCATTCTGAACACACTTGTTGATGCAGGATGTAACAACCTGAGTAATCACTGGCTCGAGAGATGGAGCACTGTTGCTCCACAACTCACAGGTTAATGCAGGAGTGCCAAGGCCCCAGCCAATTCTTTGTTACTCTTTAATCTGATGGCCAACCTTTCCCAACAAATGGGAGGGAATAACTTCAGTGCATGGATTGCAATGAGTTTGCTGGATGTGCATCTCATAGCTGATCGGCTGGAGGTGTGTGGAGGCAGGAAGAGGTGAATAAGAAGACCATAAGATACAGGACCATGAGATATAGAAACTCAATTACGCCATTCGGCCCATTAAGCCTGCTCCATTATTCTATCATGGCTGATATGTTTTTCAACCCTATTCTCCCTGAAACTGGCAGCATAAGCATCAATGTGATGATGAGGTGTTGTATCTGAATATTAGACATCGCTGCTGAATTGCCAATATTTTTGTCATGAAACTGTGAGTAACGGGCAGAATGAGATGTTGGTTGAATAGTGAATAGGAGGTGCCTTGCGAAGATCCAATCATGTGATAACCCACATGAGGTGAATGATCATGTTCCCTGAGTACACCTTGGTTTTCAGGGCCAGGATTGACTTCCATACAAATTGTTCCTATAGTCTGCCCAGGGTTTACTTTAAAGTGCTCAAGGAACATTGCACTTCCTTCCTTTCCACCTCCATCACCAATGCTACAAGATTGCAACGGTACAGCTGGATTCTCTCCCTTGGCTAATGTTCCATTTATTGTGGTTTTCCTCTCAACTAAAGCCTCTGCAGAAAGTCAGCAACATTTTGTATTGTATGTGTGCAGTTCCTCTTTAAGAGACCAGACTTGCTGTGAATCATGCTTATTGTGAGCTTTGCTGACCCTTTGTTGAGTCTGCAGGCAGTCAGCACCATTTTCTATGCTGGGCAGTTTGCTGAAATTATTTAGATAACGATGCCGTGTGAAGTTAGCAAGCTGTCTTCATTAAATGGATATGGTGTGCTGTTAAACATGCATTGCGATTCCCCAGCCTAGAAACAATACTTAGCCAAATTCTCCCCCGACTAGTTCAGCTCAAAGCTGCAGGGATTTTGGCTAAATTTGAGGAGTGGATGAATAATTATGACAAAATGGAAATTGACAATTACTGAGTGGAGCAGAAATGTTAGGATAGAGGAAGTGGGGTACTGCAGGGCTTGATGTGTAGGATACAAGAAATAGCACTTTTCAGAATATTCTACAATTCTTATAGAACCAACAGGCACAGTATGAGGCTACCTGACAGAAAGCTGTTTCTCTTCCCTCTCTGGCACAACACGTAAACGGTTCGCAGCAGTTAGAGGCCGATGTGAAACAAAATAATGGCCAAGGAGAATTCTTGTAGCAGTTTGTGGCCCCTCTTATTTGTACAAGTGTCTGGCAGAGTTAACAAATGGCACCCAGTGTTAGATAAACTCAGCCAAAGTGACAGACAGACAGAGGTGTGGTTACACATCAGCTGCCCATTCTTTAACTATTGAGGACATAATGTTCAACAGTGATTGACACAGAGTAAAACTGGGTCCAAGAAATGAAGTATATCAATATGTGCATTTTGATTAAGGGGGCACTTTTCATAAAACAGCTGTTTTCTTCAGATAGAAGAGATCGAAGGAGAACAAAAAAATACCAAAAATAGTGTTCATTAACACTTTGGCTAGAGATGAGAATGCTGACACGATGAACAATACAAATCACCACTCACATATGCTACTGGTCCATTTGTTCTTTGGGCCCAGTTAACAGTTCTTATTTGTCTTGGTTTAAACACTTTGTTGTGAAAAACAGAAAGGTGGAGTACTGTTGAAATGGTGATCCATTGGGAAATGTGAGTCTCCAAAGAGTTCTGGGTGTCCTTGTACACCAATCAATGAAAATAAGCAATTAGCAAGCAATTAGGAAGGCAAATGGTGTACTGATCTTTGTTGCATGAGGATTTGAATTCAGGAGTGATGACACATCACAGATATACAGGGCCTTGATATAACCACACCTAGGGTATTGTATGCAGTTTAGATCTGCTTACTTAAGAAAAGATATATTCCTAGCATAGACGAAGTGCAGAAGATGCTAACTGGGCTGATATCTGTGATGGTAGATGTGTTCTATGTTGAGAGATTGGTTCAACTAAGCCTATATTCTTACAGTTTAGGAGGATGCGAGGTGATCTGTTTGAAATGTGTATAATTTTAACAGTCACATTGACATTTTTGGTAAGTACCTCCGTCCATCCATGTTGATGCTACTTTCAAGAAAGCACACCAATGTCTCTACTTCCTCAGAAGGTCAAGGAAATTCAGCATATCCACAATGACTTTTAAGTTTTAGAGATGCACCACAGAAAGAATCTTATATACACTCGATGCTTGGAAAGTGTCTCCCGTGGTTGGTGAATGTAAAACCAGGATCATTACTCTCCAATTCCCTCAGGCAACAATTATTGGGTAAAGTACAATTTGTTGAGAGTATATTATACCAATGAGCAAAGTAATACTTATTTTCTGTAAAATTATCTCTTGCTGTAAGAATTCATTCTAATCCTTGATGTTGATGGTGGTGAAGGGTGACAATTCTCCTTGTGATAATTTTATTCATAGAATTATACAAGATATTCAGATGATTCAGTCCAAACAGTCCATGTTGATGTTTTTGCCCCAATTAACATGGACTAGATTTTCCTTGGTGTCACATTGACATTTTTGGTAAGTACCTCCGTCCATCCACATTGATGCTACTTTCAAGAAAGCACACCAATGCTTCTACTTCCTCAGAAGGTCAAGGAAATTCAGCATATCCACAATGACTTTTAATTTTTAGAGATGCACCCCCGAATGAATCCTATCTGCATACATCACAGCTTGGTATGGCAACAGCTCTGTCCAAGAACACAAGAAACTACAGAGAGCTGGGATTACAGCCCAATCTATCACACAAACCAGCCTTCCTTCCATTGACTCCGGTTACACTTCCCACTGCCTCGGGAAAGCAGCCAACAAAATCAAAGACCCCTCCCAGCCTGGCGATACTCTTTCTCATCCGCTTAGATCAGGCAGAAGTTGCAAAAGTTTGGAAACAAGTACCAAGACTCAAGAACAGCTTGTTCCTTCCTGTTATCAGACTTAAGAAAGGACCTCTTACATGTTGATTTTTCTCTGCACCTTCCTGTAGCTGTAATATTATATTCTGCAGTCTGTTCTATTACCCTGATGTACTTAGATAAAATATAATTTGTCCGGTTAGCACACAAAACAATACTTTTCACTGTATCTTGGTACATATGACAACAATAATTCAAATTATAAATGATAACTAAAAACAATTTAACTCCCATCTTGTGATTCATGACAGGAACTTTGTTTCTGGGATCTCTCTAATCAATATTTTTAAAGACAAAAGGGTTACTAGGAACCTGTGACAAATGGACAAACACTTAGGATTAAGAGACCTTTAACATTGCAAAAATTCTGCAGCCAACTATTGAAACAGTTCCATGCTGTAGCAGTTGAGGAATCCTTCTTCCCTGCACATGTCTCTGGGCTGCAAAATCTTTTCACCAACTTTTTATTTTGATCAATTGTCATTAAATTATTCAAATTCATTACCTCCAAAGGGCAGTTGTAAAAATAACCTTGCTCCACATTAATTGTCAGTGTACTTATCTGACTCAGAGGTTGAAATATGCTGTGCTCCTGACTGGAGTGATTTCATCATAAGAATGACAACCCACTTAGCCACAATCAGAGCCGATCAACATTGTAATCTGCTAATGCGTCAAATTGGTTTTGGTTTGCTGCTCTTGTTTTGTTCAAAAGATATTCTTCTTCATTATCACACTTACCTTGTTAAATGAGGCCAATAGCTTGTGAAAAATAACATGATCATAAACATGTTTCTTGAGCCCTCTGTCAATGCTACTAAAGTGCCTTGTTAATATCCTAGGTGCAGTATCTTGCTCCTTTTTGGAGAGAAATGAAATATAATAAACGTGTTCAGGTCTTTGGGGGGCATTTAATGGAATTTTTTATGTTCTTGGTTTTTGCTCAGGAAGCCAGTAACTAGTTTTACGCCTCTTGTTTTTTTTCTCGGCTGCTTTCTGCTGTGAGATGCTGTAAATTGCGTATGTCTCTCATCAGTGATGAGACCTAACAGGATAGAAGACAAAAAAGTGTACAATCTTGTTTATATTGCCAGTTTCTGCTCTTTTGCATCCAGTTCAATGATTTTTTCCATCACTCTCTTGTCATGATATTTAGTCATTTCGGGAGTAAAGTGCATTTAAAGAGTTGCACTGTTTGTTTGAATATAATTGATGCTTTAATATCTCATCTGCAGGACCGCTATTGGACTCGCCCAGGAACGGAATCTCTGACAACTCACTTTTCTTTAAAAATAAGAAATATACTTTGAGAATTTCTTATGTAATTTCAGGCACTCAATCAAGCTATGGTTACTTGTGTCATGCTGACAACATCTGTTGCATTTGCCATAGTAATGAAACTGAGATGTGATTTTAGTGACATTTTGGTTTTAGATTGCAATTAAATTATCAAATCCATTTAAAATAATCAGCGTGACATATTATAAATAGACTTGATATTAGCACAGTTAAATATGCATGTTAAATATACATTTATGTTTCCTGTCAGATTCTGAGAATAAAGTCTGGGACTGTATTTTAATTCAGAGGGAGAGACACACCTGGGCAGATCAAGCCTCCTTCTCCCATACTTGATGCAGACTTCCATTCGCAATCCTAGAGCAAAGGAGATAAACGATAATAACATCTACTTTAATTAAGTTAACTGGACCTTACAACCCTTCCACCAGACTGTCTGTATCCATGGAAATAAGGCAGCCATATAACATCAAGCATTAGACATTAAAATTTTTGCAGTATAACAGGCAAACATGTGCAGAGACAGGAACTCCAGACCTTGTACCTAAGGGAACTATCTTGACAAACTGCTTTCATCTTTAATTATACTCCATTCCTAACATATTTAAAGCTCACTGGCAAATAATCGACAAATCTTCATGCAAGCGCAACACAGCGTGGCATCACAAAATATGTATATGCAAAATGACGACCTGGAATGCTTGTAAAAATGTAAGTTTCTTTTTATTTCTAAATAAATCACATGTACAGACTGTCAACTTGCTTAGCATTAGCTGCTAAAGTGTCCTGATTACATTTATTTATTTTCATCTGCAGTGCTTATTTAAATGAATACTGAGACTCACTGAGTCACCTAATGTGGTATTTTACTTCTATGGTGACAGCATTTTCTACTGCCTCTGTTAGCAAGTCTCCTGCATTAGTAACGGTAACCATAGAAACAAGCCCAAAATATAATCCTTTCATCCATTACATAAATAGATTGAAAATCTTCTTAAGGAAAATCAGAGACCAATGCTGTCAGTTGAAGTATCTGTCTTTATTGTTATGTTGGAATTAAGAATCAATGCTCTGCAGTCCATTCTCAATCCTGTCAATAAAACTACACATATTTCAGCTAATTTGGACTGACTCAATACATGCTCAGTATGTCAACAATAGCTGCTTTGAGACCCAAGTGTGTGTATGGGTCTGTGTGTGCACTCAGCCACTCAGAACTTCAACTGAATGCAACCGCTCATCACTCTCGTTTGATTAAATACAAATAATTGAACTGAAATGAGTAGTTGCTGGCTTCCATACTGGATCTCACAGGTGAATATATGCCTGTAGCGAAGAGTTTGCTCCCTTTCAATAGTTGAATATCTACGATTTTAGTTTTGGCTTTTAAAGTAGCACAGGGGAAGTAAATCAGTTAAAAGTAACAGTTATAAGGATGGGTAAGTGAAAGAAAATGTTGAAAGAGGATTCTTTTGCAATGATAAAAGGATAATTGCTCCATGTGTTGTAGTAGCAAGCCCCTTAATACAGGAACATTTGCCATTCTGTTCCGTTCTAATTTAGTTGCTCATTAGCAGATAAAGAACTACAGAGAGTTCTACAATTTGGCCTCAGGATTGTCAGGCAATAGTGGGGCAAGTGGGCCAGCATCCTTGCTCCTGACTGACATATAGTGACTTCTGGAAATGCACGTATTGATACTGGCTGAGGACAGAATTAAAAATGAACTGAGTTGCATGCCAAGAGTCACAGTCTCTGGTTGTATGTAGAGAATAGCCACTTTGCTGAGATTTAAAGTGAGAGAGAAAAAGGGAAATTATAAATGCATGTTAGATAGAAAACTGTATTAGTGCACAGGACTTCGGAGCCTCTTGAGTGCTTTCGATTAACTAAAGTATTTTTTTGAAAAACAATTTGCACACCACAGGGTCCCAGAATAAGTGAAACGATGTGTTTTAGTGATGTCGATTGAGGAATTAGCAAGACAAGCTTGCTTCTTTGAGAGCCCCATTTTATTTTTTGGGTTAATGCCATAGCATTTTCTTAGAGTAATCTCAGAGGTACAACCTGACCTTGAAATGCATAACATTCCTTCATCATCAACTGGGTCAAAATCCTGGAACTTGTTGGTGTTCTTTCCCAGTCAGATTGCATGTTTTTTAACTGTACAGGAATTCCCAGGGTAATGAGGAAGTGCAGTAAACATTGGGCTTTGGGACTGGTTGCAGTTTGTTGGAGGTTCATTTGCCATGTTCTGCTTCATTAGGAGTTAACTGCAGCATGACATTAATATGGACTCTATACCATCAGGACTGTGGCTGTGAGTGGCAGGAGTTCTCTTCTGAACTTTCACTGTCGTAGGTTGCAGGTGTTGTATGAATCGGTGATTTGTGATTTTTGAAACGTAATACTTTGGGCCATGGAATTAAACCAGAACTGAGACGTTTGAGGGTGTATGTGGGGACACATTTATTAGTATAAGTGTTCGGTATGGGGGTGTGAAATCGTACAGATATAAAAGTAAGGGCAAATGTATTTCACAATGTGCTACTGGAGACACTGAGATTATAAAGGATATAGGCATTGGACTGCAGACATTACAGCTACTTGGAATGTTGGTCACTGAAGCAAATGAGTCATAATTTCTCAAGATCGCAGGTGGAAATGCCAGCAAGGAGAGTTATAGAAGTTGGACTGTAAATGATGATGACATTGATTAGGGCATCAGACGCTGTGGGAAAGGAGGTGAGCTTGCGGAGGAAGAAGAAAAATGACTTTGGTGGAAAGCACATGTGGAGAAAATCTTAATTAATAATAATTTCTGGTCTAAAATTAGATTATCATTTTATTTTCTAGTGCATATCATTGACAAAGAAAGCAGGTGATATAATGAAATTTGCGTCAGAAGTAATGAAGCCAAAGGAAATGTTGAAATTTTAAATGGGAATGAATACCTCATTAAAATTATTGGCACAGATTAAGGGGTAAAATATGCAAGGCAGCATTTCCCATGCTAATCCTGATTAAGTTTGGAAGGATTCCTGCATCATTTGTACGTCCTGCTGGGAGTGTGGATTCTT